>NC_064926.1:59004545-59626590 GCF_023897955.1 Schistocerca gregaria | reverse complement strand
TTTCATCTCCCTTTACGTACTGAATTACCAGTTCAATATCCTCATATACTTTCTATGTTTCTTCGTCTTCTGCTGGCGTCGTTGGTATCTATACCTGAACCGTTGTTGTCGGTGTTGGTTTACTCTCGATTCCGATGAGAACAACCCTGTCACTGAGCTGTTCACAGTAACTGACTCTCTGTCATACCTGCTTATTAATAACGAATGCTACTCCCGCTATATCATTTTTGCTGCTGTTTATATTACCCTATACTCATCTGACCAGAATCCTTGTCTTCTTTCCATTTCACCTCACTGACGCCCACTATTTCTAGACTAAGCCTTAGCGTTGCCTTTTTAAGGTATTCTAGCTTCCCTGACATGTTCAAACTTTTGACATACTCTCATAGAATCTTATTATTTCGGGGTTATTCAATCTATTTTTCGTGGTCACTTCCCCCTTTGCGTTTCCGTCCCAGAAATCCGAATCGGTGACTGATCTGGGATCTTTTGCCAATGGAGACATAATCGTAACACTTGTTCATTTACAGGCCACATATCTATCGATACATGTTATGTGTCTTTAACGCAGTGATTTCCATTGCCTGGACCTCTGTTCGCACCTCCCCCCTCTTTGACAAGGCAGTCATTGCTGATGATTCTTATTCAAGTGAGGAGTGGCGGAGTTCGAACTAGGACCGAGGACGTTCTGATTACTAATCAAAGACGCTAGCTTTTCTTTTTTTTTTAATTTTTAATTTTTTTAGTGCTGCACTGAAGCTCGAAGCCAGTTCTTATGCCATTTGTGGGCAAGAGCTCTAACATATTTTTTAAATTTTTTACCCATTTTCTTATTAGTTTTCCCCCTTACCTACTTTATATATAAGATGACGTTCGCTAAATGAAAACGATTGTAGCCTAGTGAAGGCTTAAAGTTTGTCTTCTCGAAGAATTGGATTACATTGATTCCAAAATAATGTTCCGTGCGTCGTTTTACTATTTCGTCTTCTCATAACTTGGAGTGCGCCACTCGCCTGCCGGAGCACCCTTGAATTTGCATCATCGTTGCTCCAGATAATGACGGAGGGACTTTTATGTTTTTTTTTTAAGAATTAAGCTCGAATGGTACTACACCAATTAACCAGAAATGGTGTTTTCAGGCATGCCTGTTGCCTCAGAGCTGCAACGTTCCTCTACATTTCTCCAAAAACATAGCATATTCTAAAGGCACTAACAGTGCCCCATGCGCTCATAAGTGAACAAACTTTCTAAAAATTTAAACGTGGATGTCATGTGAACATAAAGAACATTGAGGATACGTATCTTCCTTTTGGGATAAGATGGCATTTCTAAAATCTGTAGTGCGAGAGGGCAATAAGATACGACTACATATGTACTATGCTTTGTCACATCAAGTTCAAAATTTGTTGCTGGTAAATTTTTGTGTACTCTTGCGTGATGTCTTATTGAAATTCGAATAGAGACTCGCTCTTTCTTGCCAAGCATAACTGAACATACTTGCCCATTAACCAATAGTTTGAATGTCGTTTCTGATTTGGACAAGAGCATCTTGTTGGAGCGGCTGGTGATGACACGTTTATGACGTTTACATTCCCATACATCGTTAGCGGCGCCGCAAGTAAAACGGTGAAATAGAACATCAGTCTGCTGACAGTCCAAACATTAGTCGGTATTAAAAGCCGATCCTGACCATACGCTCACTTGTGCTTATGGTGCTGTATAAAGCGCAATACTACGTAGCTCTTACGTGTGACGGTAAGATTTTCACATGAATGTTTTGTCTAACTCTACTACAAGTGATTTCGGGAAGTTCTTCACTAATTTACTTATACAGTTATCTTCCGTCAGCACTTTATAAACTTCCTTACCCTTTGTCTGATGTAGCTGTTGTCAATAATATCCGTTTTAATACGTGGAAACATATAGTTAATATGGCCAACCATAACTGGCACCCTGTTATCTGGAGGAGACACTGCATTCACAAACCAAGCTGTGAGATTTCCATCACCTGCTGCTACGGCCTTTGCCGTCCTACATATCAAAAGAGCTCTACATTTATGTCTAACGTTGGCAAGACATAAACCACCTTTTCTTTCATGTAGAGTCATGGTTTGATGATAAGCAACCCTAAGGACTCGGCGTCTCCATATAAACCACGCTAGAGCAGATTCGTTTCCCTGTTCTTGGTGGCAAAGGGAAGTAGTAAACCTTAGGAAGTATGGCGAAATGTATCAGCATAATTTTTTGTATCATATCTAGAGAAAGGGTGGAGTTCTCTCTTAATACCGCTCGGAGACTGTTCAGCTTCATTTTCCAGTTCTACGCCGCTGCCTAGATGGTATATTTGCCAAACCGTATCCCCAGATGCCTGGTGTTACCTGCTTCTTCAACTGGTCCTGTTTCAAAGAATCCTGTCCCTCTGTATAACACTAGATTTACCTACATTAATTTTATCTCCAGAAAAAGAACTATATGTTTGAATCACTTCCTGTATCTTCATAACTTAGAAGATGCAACAAGTCCACTAAAGAGACAGCTTTCACTACACTCGTTTTCTAACAGAGGATATTCTTATTGCTCCGCGGTGTGAGATCCTTACCAAGTGGGATTGACGGGGGACATCAAAAGGGTGCAAAAAAGGGCAGCTTGTTTTGTATTATCACGTAATAGGGGAGAGAGTGTGGCAGATATGATTCGCGAGTTGGGATGGAAGTCATTAAAGCAAAGACGTTTTTCGTCGCTGCAAGATGTATTTACGAAATTTCAGTCAACAGCTTTCTCTTCCAATTGCGAAAATATTTTGTTGAACCCAACCTACATAGGTAGGAATGATCATCAAAATAAAATAAGAGAAAGTTTTATGTGTTCGTTTTTCCCGCGCGCTGCTCGGCAGTGGAACGGTAGAGAGATAGTATGATTGTTGTTCAATGAACCCTCTGCCAAGCACTTAAATGTGAATTGCACAGTAATCATGTAGATGTAGATAACGTCGGCTGGATCAGTCACGTACACGACCAGGTCATCAGCGCAACATCTTCATACATATTTGTTACATCCAATTTCAGTTCCAGGGAGCTTGACAAATACTGATCGTAGAAGAGGCTTGATTTATAACGCAGCAGCAGCATCGAAAGGGGCAACCTTGTCGTATCGACGATAGGACAGTAGGACAGGAATTCTTGCAGTGCATTGTCGATTGACAAGAATTCTTGAAGTTACATGCGTGTATAGCCTCCTGACGGTATTGACAAAAACTGGCTTAGTTCTCATTTTCAACGTGACACGTAGCAGGCAGTTGCGAAGGACCCTGTCAATGACAGGACGCCGTCTAACGACATGATGGCCACTCTGCCAAGGCGACAGCCGTAACGTCCCGTCATTCCTCCAGGTCTTGCTGTATTGTCTTCCTCGGGACGGAATACATCTGATATTGAGCGATTAGGCGAAGCAATACCCTAGCGACTAGCTTGTCGTCAGCGTTTAGGAGTGACATAGGACGCATCGTTTGCAAATCATTAGTAGATCCACTTTTAGGAACCAACACTATGAGTCCTTCTAAAAACTCACAGGGAATGGTGGACGACGTGCGTATTTTGTGGACCACTGCAGTCAACACACCAACGATTAAGCTCCAGTACTTTAAGCAAAACTCTACTGATAACCCATCGGGTCCTGCAATTTGTTCCTCGGGGTTCCTTTCAACGGTTCGTACAGTTCTTCTACAGTGACAGGAGCTTCCAATTCTGCGTTTTCTGCATCCGTCCCGGTCGGGTTAATGAAACTGAAAAAGATCTCACAAATGTCGTTGTCGTCAGTGTCCCCTTCAGCATACAATCTCGTGAAATAATCATGGGAAAACTTTTAAATATCCTGTTAGTGGACAGTCTTCCATCACCATTTCGGTGAGAACTTAGGTGCAGACGGCGTCCTCTTTTGAATTCGGCCAGAAGGTGTAAAAGCGCGGTTTTATGATACATAATGTCGCTGTTGTCTCTCGACCTTATTTTAACTCTCTCTCTTCGCTGGCGTTCCAGAGCGGTTATTTTGGCCTTGACCCTTTTTATTGCCTTGAGATGACGTGGTACATTGGCGGTATCTGCGTGCAGTTCCCTTCGGTACAGGAAGTAGCATTCTAGTGTGTCTTTCCTACCGTTTCTTTACAAAAGCGTAACTTTTGAGTGAAGAACGTGTTTTAGATTTTGCATGCATTATTCTCCATTCCATTTTAGCTCTGTAGCCCCATATATTCCTTACTCACATTTCCCAATCTCGCATTAAGTCTTGCTCAAACCCTGTGCCCATCAGGTGCGAGATATTGTATTTCCAGACCACCTACCCCTGAATGTCCTCAGCCTGGGCATGTTAATCTTATCTGCAGCTGCCAAATGGTCGGAAAAACTGAATGGAGATGTTTCGATGCTGAGAGCACTATTTTTCAGGCGACTAGGTTCGATCTATCCTACTCATGGACTGGCTAGTAGGATAAGTGGACTCTGGTTTCCCTCTTGGCTGGCTGTGCCCGATGCCGATGAGGTGCAATCATTTCAATAAGTCTCCCACTTTCAGGAACATTTTGGGATTGCGCGTGTGGTCGGCGGAGGAAAGAACACAGTAGAAATCACCAGCATGGATGGTGTTCGCATCCGCGGGACTGATTAACTCAACAATGCTTTCCTGAAAGAAGGTAGATCTATCCAGTCTGGCTTGCGAAAAAGGGCGGAGCGTACACGGTAGATTCAGCGTCTGCTGCTTGTGATGCGGGGCTTGTGTTTACCGGGGTCCTTTGAAACGTTGTTGCATTAATTTGTGCTGAAAGCGGTGCTGATAGACAATAAAAGCGGGTTAAAAGCTGTGAACTGTCTGGGGAAGTTAATCTTGTATTACTGAGCAACTGTTTCACCGGGTATCCAGTCTAGCTTACCAAATTCCCAACCAGACTAACATTAATTATAATCTTTTAATAGTCACACGACAACTGGTGATATATATATATATATATATATATATATATATATATATATATATATAAGATAATTTAAATAAAAAGAAATAAATCAGTTTATATTTGGAAATTTATTTTAACATTGATCATTGAAATTTCAGCATATTAAACTTGATTCATAACTAAACTGGTGCCTTAATTAGGATTGTGAAAATGTGTGGGTAATCTTACGGAACACATCAAATATGGAGTCAAGATTGGGAGACTGCATACAACACTGCATCCATAAAATAACACACGAAGAACGTTGAAACATATGCAAGAGAAAATTAACCACTATCAACCGATTCAATTTTCACCCAAAGAAGTTACGTTCGTAGCGCAATCCTGTCCGTCATGTAATTACCACACACTGGTATACTAAATTCATACTAACTCTCTGTGAAATATTCCCGAAAAGAATAGCTGAGGGCTACTTTGATGATTACACCACATGCTTCACGTGGTCAACTTGGTTTACACAAAGAGTGTAACTCCACAATAATTTTGATAATTAAAATAAATTAGATCGAAAAGCAATTTACAAAAGAAAAACCTCGAACTGGTTACTAACCCCTTACTATTAACCTGATGGGTCAAACAATTGTATAAGCACGTGGTACTGGTCTCACAAAGTACACCCCACGTGGGTTGAACATAAAGAAAAGTTGCTATATTGAAAAATATTGTCAAGATGAGACATTATAATCTCACACACATTCGCATTTAAGATTGATGATCTTAGTTAGAGTTACTGATCAACACGTGGTTCCGCTTTACTCACAAAGTAGTGACAAAGCAACTACCGGAATATATCCTGAACTTCACACTCGAATTACACTGCGTTGCAATTTAAGATAGCATTAGATATTTTAGAGCTAATGCTTAAATAAAGGTGATTAAATTTTCAGTTAAGCTAATCTTAAGAAATTCATTTTCCTACGGACTTAGCAGACACGCGCTTAGCCGGAGATCTTACCACTTCACACACTCGCCGCGGACAGACTGACATGGGGTCCTGCCGCGCGTGCTTAACCGATACAAAACGGAAGTGACCAGAGAGGCAGCTTCCTATACCAACATGACAAGGGTCGGACAGGACAATACTAATGATAGAAACCTCTTTTCTTTTAGAAAGCGTAACTACCTGTTCCGACGTTGGTCCTACTGTTCTCTAGCAGACAGGCTTGTCTGCTACCATCACGCATGCAACTAGAAATACATTTGCTCATTCATTCTTTCACACAGAAGGGAAGGGGGATGACAGTATCTTATCATATACAGTATATAAAAGAGAGAGGATGTAGGTTCCGTATGAGACTGCGTGACATGAATTACATATAAACTGTGTTTTAAAGTGTAGCAGTGTGACAGATCGTTCTTGTTTATGTGTAAAAGTAACACGTTTCACTGCTCAGTCTCCTCCCAGATAGTCAGAAACGCCACAGTAAATTTAGAAGAGGAATTTATGCCGTAAATGACAACAGATTTAAGAAATTAACATGAAAGGAATCCAACAGTGACCTTTCACCTTCTCCTCCGATTCTTCGTGCCTTATCTTCAGGTGTTCGCCATTGCATGGTTTTGAATACCTGCTTCCTTATCCTCCCCCAATGACTCTTAATGAGGCCGGCCGGAGTGGCCGAGCGGTTCTAGGCGCTACAGTCTGGAACCGCGCGACCGCTACGGTCGCAGGTTCGAATCCTGCCTCGGGCATGGATGTGTGTGATGTACTTAGGTTTGTTACATTTAAGTAGTTCTAACTTCTAGTGGACTGATGGCCGCAGAAGTTAAGTCCCATAGTGCTCAGTGTTTGACTCTTAATGGTTGGCTTTCCGTGTTCCTTTTCTCCCCTTCAGTGCGTTCGTCGGTTGTTCGTGTTTGCTGCAACTTTCTCAAAAATTATGGTGTTTTGAATTCCTCTAATTTTCATGTTCGTCGGTCTGACAGTTCTCTCGTCCGTGATTTTTTCGACGTTTACTAATGTTCTTCCCGGCTATCCCTTGGCATGTCATGTAATTTCTGTCGTACCTGCTTCGCTTTTTCTCTCAAGGTAGGAGTATTATTTTCAGCTCCGCCATGGGCAATCCTGCGTTCTTTGTTTTCGATTTCGTTGGTGGAGCTTGCTGTTGTTTAGTCGTTTGTCATCTGTGAAAGCTGCTTTTCATTGTTCGGAGCTACGGTCATACCATCGTTGTTTGCGTTGTTGCCATCAATATCTGCCTCGCTTCCTCGTTCAGTGTCACAGGGATAAACTGAAATTGTATTTTTTAGAAGTTCTTCTGCATTGGTCTTTCCCATTCGTATGTCATCTTCGACATGGCCCATAGTGTCATCAATAACTGCCTCTGATGTCGTGGCACGGGTTCCAGGAGCTGCTGCGGCGTACTTTATCGATAGCTGTGACACAGTCGGTGGAACAGGTGCCTTCCCTGTCGGTATTTGTGTCACTCGGCGCTGCAGGCACTTGAGAGCGTACATGTCCCGTGGAAGCGTATCCAGCGCACGTTCGTCGCTGCCCCTCATATATTGCGTTATATCCACAAACGTTAATACATGAGTACATATACGGGGTCTTCAAAAAGTCTCTCCGCAGTGCCGCACGATTTTTAGCCGCGCATGTCGTACGATTGTTCGCCTGCCTGGGTTCCTTCCCTTCAAGTGGACTCTCCCAACATTCCACTGTTTCGTTTATCTCAGCCATCGTCATTAGTATCGTTGGTGTGTGTCGTTACGTGTTGAAGTGAACGTTTAAGTTTAGTTCCTTTGTTCGTTTGTTTCGTTTTTGTCACTGTTAAAAAGCTAACCATTGAAGAACGAGTGTTTTTAGTCGAACAAGTGTTCAAAGCTGGCCGTAAATACACAGTTTCAGTTCGTCAAACATTTAATTCGGTTTTCCCGGAGACAACATATCCACATCGCGATACTGTGCGAGATTTCATTAACAAATTTCGAAGTACGGGTTCAGTGACAGATGCTCCGAGAAGTGGTCGTCCTAGCGTTTTTTCTGAGGATAAACTACTCGATATTTCCGATAAAATGTCCATGAGTCCGAACAAGGAAATCGATGTTAGTGTCGGAACGGCCCACACATCTGTAAGGAAAAAAATTAGAACTTTTCCCATACAAAGTGACAGTCGTGCAAAAACTGAAAAATACTGATCATGGCAAGAGACTGCATTATTGTGAATGGTTCAAAAATTTCGTTCAACAAAATGGAAGGGATATTCTTAATGAAACGTTTGTCACTGATGAGGAGTGGTTTCATTTATCCGGGTACATGAACTCGCAAAATTGTCATATGTGGAGTACTGAAAATCCTATTGTGTATTCATAAGGAACCACTTCATTCTGTGAAAATAGGAGTTTGGATTGCAATTTCTATACGTCGGATTGTGGGTCTCTTATTTTTCAACGAAACAATAAATGAACAACGATACTACAGTGATATTCTGTACCCATCCATTGCAGAACTTGTGTCAAGTGGAATACAAACGGTTATTTTCCACAAGATGGTGCAACCTCGCATACAGACCACGTGCAATGTCACTGCTTGCTGATGTTTTTGGTGATCGAATAATTTCGCAGGGACTTTGGCCTCCACGATCGCCTGACCTAACACCACCTGACTTTTTCTTCTGGGATGCAGCGAAAGCAACTGTCTTTAAAAACAATCCAAAATCCATCGATGAATTGAAAACTGCAATATCGACTTTCACTGCTTCTCTTACAGAAGAAATGTTACAGATTGTGTTTGGAAACATTACTAGAAGAATTGGACTGTGCATTCAACAACAGGGGGTACACTTTCAACATTTAACGTGAAAATTTGTAAGTAAAAGTGAATATTCAATAAATTAATAACTTGTATTTCACTGGGTTTCATTTCGGTATATTCACTGCGGCATACCGCACGCGCGACTAACAATCATACGGCACTTCGGAGGGACTTTTTGAACACCCCATACTTTATCATGTCAATTTTAAGCTGCCTCACATCATTTAAGACCGGGAATTTATGCGCACCGGACCAGTTCTCAGTAATGTTGCTTAGAATGGGGCCATAAGGCTACAACACTGCAGTAATTTACACTGACGTTATCTCAAACCATAGTTCGAAAACTCTGATACTTCTCATTCCAAGTCCTGCATGAGTTACTTTAACATTACCGACATTGCAAAAAAAAATTGTGTGTGAAATCTTATGGGACTTAACTGTTAAGGTCATCAGTCCCCAAGCTTTCACAATACTTAACCTAAATTATCTTAAGGTCAAACACACACACTCATGCCCCAGGGAGGACTCGAATCTCGGCCGGGGCCAGCCGCACAGTCCAGGACTGCAGTGCCCCAGGCCGCTCGGCAAATCCCGCACGGCACCGACATTGCTCTCAGAATGTTTGAACTTTAAGTTGTTTCCAAATAATTCTACAATTTAGTCACATTTTTCGGGACTCCTTAAGACAGACGGTGCCACTACTGATCGACAGAGGAATTCCAATTATACCCTCAACTATTTCTTACAGGAAGTCGTCTGGTTCAAGCGATTGAGGTCGTGCATATTTGTTGTCAACCGTAAACTTCAGAGTGTCTTTTCTCACAAGTTCTGCCATTAAAAGTGCAATCTGATCTGCGCTAATGATTTACGAACGCTCTGCGTTGTTACACTCGCCGACAACAACAGCCCACCGTCGCTAGCAGCAGAGACGTAAACACGGCTCACCTCGGCACGGCCGCTAAGGGCCGACTAGGCGCTAGACCACGTGAAGTACAGACAAGTCAAAAGTACATACAGGGTGTTTCAAAAATGACCGGTATATTTGAAACGGCAATACAAACTAAACGAGCAGCGATAGAAATACACCGTTTGTTGCAATATGCTTGGGAAAACAGTACATTTTCAGGGAGACAAACTTTCGAAATTACGGTAGTTACAATTGTCAACAACAGATGGCGCTGCGGTCTGGGATACTCTATAGTACGATATTTTCCACATATCCACCATGCGTATCAATAATATGGCGTAGTCTCTGAATGAAATTACCCGAAACCTTTGACAACGTGTCTGGCGGAATGGCTTCACATGCAGATGAGATGTACTGCTTCAGCTGTTCAATTGTTTCTGGATTCTGGCTGTACACCTGGTCTTTCAAGTGTCCCCATAGAAAGAAGTCACAGGGGTACATGTCTGGCGAATAGGGAGGCCAATCCACGCCGCCGCCTGTATGTTTCGGATAGCCCAAAGCAATCACACGATCATCGAAATATTCATTCAGGAAATTAAAGACGTTGGCCGTGCGATGTGGCCGGGCACCATCTTGCATGAACCACGAGGTGTTCGCAGTCTCGTCTAAGGCACTTTGTACCGCCACAAATTCACGAAGAATGTCCAGATAGCGTGATGAAGTAATCGTTTCGGATCTGAAAAATGGGCCAATGATTCCTTTGGAAGAAATGGCGGCCCAGACCAGTACTTTTTGAGGATGCAGGGGCGATGGGACTGCAACATGGGGCTTTTCGGTTCCCCATATGCGCCAGTTCTGTTTATTGACGAAGCCGTCCAGGTAGAAATAAGCTTCGTCAGTAAACCAAATGCTGCCCACATGCATATCGCCGTCATCAATCCAGTGCACTATATCGTTAGCGAATGTGTCTCGTGCAGCAATGGTAGCAGCGCTGAGGGGTTGCCGCGTTTGAATTTTGTATGGATAGAGGTGTACACTCTGGCGCATGAGACGATACGTGGACGTTGGCGTCATTTGGACCGCACCTGCAACACGGCCAACGGAAACCCGAGGCCGCTGTTGGATCACCTGCTGCACTAGCTGCGCGTTGCCCTCTGTGGTTGCCGTATGCGGTCGTGCTACCTTTCCAGAACGTTCATCCGTCACGTTCCCAGTCGGTTGAAATTTTTCAAACAGATCCTTTATTGTATCGCTTTTCGGTCCTTTGGTTACATTAAACCTCCGTTGAAAACTTCGTCTTGTTGCAACAACACTGTGTTCTAGGTGGTGGAATTCCAACACCAGAAAAATCCTCTGTTCTAAGGAATAAACCATGTTGTCCACAGCACACTTGCACGTTGTGAACAGCACACGCTTTCAGCAGAAAGACGACGTACAGAATGGCGCACCCACAGACTGCGTTGTCTTCTATATCTTTCACATCACTTGCAGCGCCATCTGTTGTTGAAAATTGTAACTACTGTAATTTCGAAAGTTTGTCCGCCTGAAAATGTACTGTTGTCCCAAGCATATTGCAACAAACGGTGTATTTCTATCGCTGCTCGTTTAGTTTGTATTGCCGTTTCAAATATACCGGTCATTTTTGAAACACCCTGTACATGCATATGTTCATGCATATGTTCTATGTGTACCAAACACACACACACACACACACACACACACACACACACATAGTGTGTGTGTGTGTTTGGTACACATAGCGCTCAGTGTTAGGCAGCAGTCGCTGTTGCAGTGAGAGTTACTTTTCAGTCACACGTCAGGAGATATGACGTAATAAATAGTGAGATGCGCGAAAAACTGCCGTATCTTGCAAGACGCTAAAGTTCATTAGTTCTGTGCTACTGAAACTACTCTCAATAAGTTTCGCATACGGTATCCACAAATTCCGCTAAATGCACCTATAAAATTACGTCACGGTACTGTACATAGTTCACGAGATGTGAAAAAAATTATCGCATTGTGCATGACGTTTAAATTTACTACTTCTTTGCTCTATTCGTAACACATTTTGCAGACAGCATCCACATACGCTCCGCTGAATGTACCCACAGAATTCAATCACTGTATGACACATAGATCAGGGGACATGACGTCATAAATACTGAGACGCGTGAGAAAACGCTGTACCATTTATGACGTTTAAATATGTTATTTGTTTGTTAGTAACCTTGTTCGTAATATATTTCGGAGGCAGTATCCACACATATCGCTTGATGTATCTACACAAATCTATCGTTGTACGATAATAGGTTAAGATATATGCCGTCATAAAGACTGATACGCGAGAAAAAATTCAGAATCTTGCATGAAGTTTTGATACATTTATTTCTTACAACTAAGACTCTGCTGCAGTCGAATGAGCTTAAGGAAATCCATCACACCTGGCGACATTTTTGACAGCTTTCAATGCCAGGCGTGAACGGCTGTAGGCTAAAACAGAAGCCGTCTATAGAGCAATGACGAAACGTTGTCCTAGAGACGTTTACAAAATCGCGTTGTAGACATGCGAAGCAGTTGCGCCTACCGTACAGAAACTATCCAGAACAGTGCACTTACACAACTGTACATCATGCCTATTTCTTTGTATGATGGTTTACTACTAACGCTGTCGCTTTTATGCAGACTACAAATGCTCTGAGTGTTACAAAAATACACTTTTCAGCATAGTGGTGGGTTCTCCAGGAAGAGTTTGAGCAGGACTTTAACATATAAAATATTAGTTCACTTCATTACAGTACAGACACTTAGATTTACCAAAATTTGTATAATCCATTTCTACAGGAATTTTTTATGTATTTAATATTCTATGAATGTTAAAGTATCTCTTGGTGCTGGCACTTATTTACTTAAAAGTAATCGTCTATGGGTATATATCCTCTTTTACACCAACTATTTTTGTGAATATATTCTTACCCCAAAGACGGTGCTTGTGCGATGTGTAAACAGTTCATGCAGTCAAATTGTCTGAGTTGATAACCATTACTATTTGGACAGCTCCCTACAAACATTGCAGCTTTTTCTGTTACCAGTCGCGATTTTCTTTGGTTTCTTTTTCACACGATGTGTTTCAGCAAGTTACTCTCACTTTCAAGTGCGTTTTTCATACATTACTCTATTTATTCGGGATCTTTTCGGTGTGTGAGGTGCTGCGTTAGTCTGTTTCTTTACTGTAATGTAGAAAAACAAGCGCACTTTAGTAATTAATGTTCCATCTTTATATAGAGTGTTCATCAGAAAAATTATTTTATAAACCAATCGGTTGCTTTTACAGTCGCAGTCTTTCAGCAACAATTTCTAATTGATAAAACGAAAATAATCCAACGGTATGTTCTGCTGGAAGACTGCACATTTATGCAGTGAATTCTCCGCAGACAATAAGAGAGACTTCTTCAGTCAGTTTATCTATTTCATGTTACAGCTGTTCATACATTATTTCAGTGTCGTTTCACTTTCATTCTTCTGGAGGATATATGCCTGGATAGTCAGGTAACTTTCTTACTAATATAAGCCTTGTAGTGCTTACGATAAAACGTAGCAAACACTCATATATCCCACTGAGTGACGTCAGACAAGTAGGAATAAGTTTTATAATTTTGCATTATAGATATTATATGAATTGATGTACAAGAAACGTTTGTTTTGTATTTGTTTCACGATCGACGATAGAGTTCCGCAAGGAGTTTTGAAGACACGACAGCGAGAATAGCAGGCGCTTTTGGAGTCCAACCGACTGTCTGCGGTCGGAAGAAATTCTCGAAAATGTTGACTTTAGTTATTAAAAATGTTGTTAGTAAATTAAATGATGAATCGTATTCAATGTTGTACCTGAGGTCCGCCTGTGGACCTAAAAATGTTGGTATATCAGATATGTATATGTTGGTGTTTGATTGTACGTAATAAGTGCTCAGAAGATACATTAAGATATTTAAGTAGTGAAATTACTTAATACGACAATATTTAATTTCGAGACTTACTAGTTGAAAGTATTTTAGCTGATCAACTTTAAAATGGAGATTCTTGTATCCCAGAGGAAGTAAATGGAAGCTTAGATTGCAGTCTAAATGACAGTTTATGTTCTTAAGCATTGCGTAGGATCGGAAGTGCAGAAATATCTCTACAGTTAAATTTACGAAGATTTAGACTGATTATTTTGCAACTGAGTAATCAACTTATACGAAACTTTAAGGAAGCTTTATGAACTGTTAAGGCTCGTTTAACCAGTTCATGGACAGTTAAATAGAAATCACGCTATACTACGACGGTTGTAAATTCAATGCACGTGAGTTACGTCGAGTGAACTGAATGGAACTGATAACGGATCTTAGGCACTGTTGAAGAACTAATACCATAAAATTGTGACTTTTGTAGGCTACTGGTGTCTTGCAAGCCAATTATTATTAATAGACGAATGATACTTTGTCACGTATTATTACAGTTGCTAGTAAGAATGTAATCTCTAACTGCAATTCATAGCTGACGCGAACACTGACATTTAAACTCTACTAACGAAATGTAGCTAATGATGTCACTTAAAGTGAGTTATTAAAACGCTTAAGTACTGTATTTAAGATAAGTTTTATCGTTAAATACTTTCATTATAAAACTGTGCGAAAGAGGTTATTGATACTAAAGATTATCTTGTTGTTGGAGCATCAATACCACAAACTATTCCCACAAACGTAATTCAACTTCCTAAGTCCAAATTGTCCAAGTTTTAGCGAAGAGTGTCTGCTACAGAAGAATCGCATTTGAATAGAAAAAGAGTTTAGTATTATTGGGGTTCGTTTGAGTCCTGGTTATACTACGCACTGTACCTTCTGTGTGGTGGTACACGGTCACAACAGCTGCTACACGAGAAATAAAAGTCTTTATATGTTTATAAATTCGTCGCAGGAAGACTGTAATTGGCGTCAGGAGAGAAAACTCAGTGTAGCATCTCATTAACATTTCCACCTTTTACGACATTCTGGTGGCACTCTACTATTTATTACTAAGCATTCTGTAAGTTCTTTTCAATTTTTTTGAATTTTCTATGTTTCTGTGATAATGGCAATCTTTTTCTTCTTCTCCAACGCTGCAGGTCTTGAAAGGCTCGAGTCTTGTCGACCACCTGTCTCCTCCAATCCTCTCTCAACTTCTCCAGCCTCCTCCAGTTGCGCACTCTGGCTTTCTCAGAACCCTCTCTACATCATCCAGCCATCGCCATCTCGGTCAACCAGCTGAACGGCTACCATCTGGCTTTGCAGTAAGCACCTTCTTTGGCACTCTCTGTTCTTTCATTCTGTGCACATGAGCCAACCATTGTAACATTGGTGCCTTTAGATATACGATGAGTGGGGATTATTGGAATATCAGTTCTTGTCTGTATCTCTGTTGGTACAATCTTCTGTAACCATTCCTCAGAAATACTTAAACTGATTTACTCTTTCAGAGCGTTCGAATTGACTAACGAGTCTCCACTTCGTTTTGTTTCTGGAATTGATCATATATTTCTTCTCCTTACTTATAATCAATCCAAGTACGACCACATTGCGTTTCAAAACTACATAGTTTTCCTACAAATATTTTCTATTTCTCCCAAGCATTGCTATGTAGTCTGGCGCAAATTCTATATTCTAAGACGTCCTGTTGAAAATAGCACCATCTATTTTGATTGGTAGTTTGCACACGACAGCCTGCATAGCCAAGTTATGTTGGCGATACTGAATGTCCATGCTTAAGTCTCCCTCTACACCTTTTTTTGAGTCATCAGTCTTCTGTTTCTTAATGGTTTGATGCATCCCACCTTGAATTCCTGTCCCATATCATCCTCCTCATCTCAGAGTAGCATCTGCAACCTACATCCTCAATTATCTGCTGGATGTATTCTAATCTCTGTCTTCCTCTACAGTTTTTGTCCTCCACATCTCCCTCTAATACTGTGGTAAGTTATTCCCTGCGCCAAACGTACATTTTCAGTACTTTTTTGCCAACTTAAGGTCTACATTTGATACAACCAGAAAATACAGGATGCTATGTAACAATATTATGAGGAGTTACTTCTCACCATAAAGCAGAGATGATGAGTCGCAGATAGGTACACACTACTTAACCTAAATTACCCTAAGGACAAACACACACAACCATGCCCGATGGAGGACTCGAACCTCCACCGGGATCAGCCGCACAGTCCATGACTGCAGCGCGCTAGACCGCTCGGCTAATCCCGCGCGGCTTTGCTCCATCCATCAAGGGTTATTTTCCTGCCTACGTTGCAGATTTCCTTAACTTTAACTACTTCATGATCACCAATTCCAATGGTAAGTTTCTCAGTATTCATTTCTGTTGCTTCTCATTGCCTTCGTCTTTCTTCCATTTATTCTCAATTCATATTCTGTACTTGTTACACTGTGTGTTTTTAAATGCAACATATCCTGTAATTCTTTTTCATTTCCATTGAAAACAGCGTTCTCAACAGGGAATCTTATCACTGACATCGTTTAATCTTGAACTAATCTAAGGGCGAAAATCTGATCTGTTATTACTTTTCCTTCCTGTAACCTCACTGGGATTTCCCAATAGTGGCTTCTGTTCATGGTCAGTATCCTACTTTGTAGGGAGCATTCACTAGTTCTGTTCTTCTATGGTTATTGCAATTTCTTCTATGGCCATTATGTGTTTGCTATATGATGGTTTTATTGCAGTTTGTTGGCATTTTTTCAGTTCTACACACTCTGCTATCCAGTTGATGCAGTTTCTTTAACGTCTTCATACAACCATTGATGAAAATTTCAATTTGAATCTTATCTTCCTCCACACGTGAACAAAACACCGAAGCCTTTACATGTACATCACCACATCTAACGATTTCCGTCCTATGTAGAAAAATTGCGTCGCTTTTTTTTTTTTTTTTTTTTTTTTTTTTTTTTTTTTTGCGTGTTATCCTTCAATGCTTCAGCTTAATAGGCACCCATACGTATCGTATTCACATTGTATTTAGTAAAGACCCATGTTATCTTACATGGAAATATCAGTGAGACAAACATATCTGTAAGAACTGCGAATGGCAGATACCAAATAAAGCATGCAACAAAATATAGATAATCCATCAGACCGTGATCTAAAGATGACATTCATGAAATATTCTATAAAATTAATTTACACAAAATTTAATAACTGAGAAGTGAAAAGAGGAAGAAGTCTGTCAGTTAGTAAAGCGGTTCAGAGAGTATATGTAGAAGATAGTGTAGCCACCCTGGGGTTACGACGACCGCCACCAAAGGCCACGGCATGCCGAGCGTGATGTCTCCAGAGGCGGGCTGTTTTGGCGAAGTGCTGAGCTGACAGTATCAAGACTCGCGACCTGCAATTTTTCTCAAACGAGTTTACGGAATCTATTCGACAAATAAATTTGATCACTACGTTAGTTGTAGCGTTGTATGTTAGCTTCATGGTGAAGTGGAACTGAAATTTCGGTTTTTTTATAATCTTGGGAGGGGATCAATAGCTACCTCCACTCTAGCAAAAATGGATTCTATGTAGCGCATTAATTATCAATCGCATCCGCACAGGAATGAAGTATTCGCAACATCCCTCATATTTCGTAAACGGTTCAACAAATCATAACGAGATTTTGGCAAATGACGGCACAGAAAGAGGAAAGTATTTTCTCATATGGTTAACATAAAGAAATTATCTATGGCCATGTAGTGGAAGTTACAGATCTTATTAAATTTTTTTTAAAACCAGTACTGTAATTTTTTAAGATTCATCGACAGCTAGCGAAAAAAAGTATTTTCTAACAAGAAAAACATAAAATTCTTCTTGTGCTACTATAAAACAGAACACTGTAATTTCCTGCAAGCTGCTGCCCTCTCTGTTGGCTGCTCAACTGCTTATTTAATAAGACAGTCTATTTCAGGATTCTGTTGCAATAGCTACTTCAAGCTGAGTTTGCGCAAATTATGCTGTTTTGGAAAAAGAAAGAAAATGAATTCTGTCAACAACAGAAATGCAGCAATAACTAATAACAGATGATGGTTCTGCAAAGGAGAAAAGGTTAACGTTTCAGAGAAAAATTAATCGCCAATTCTGTTGCAATTTTGGCGGAATCGTGTGGTCCATAGTAGAAACCTACAAAAGGGCTTTCTTCCCGTTCTTCATTTAAGAAATATGAAAACAGTGTACCTTCTTTTCATTTCTATACTCATTGTTTTAACCTTAACGAGTTTTCTCAAGCGTTTCATAAAGTAGTGACTATCGTGTTTTCGTAACTTTTAACCACAGAGAAACAGGCATCAAATTTATTGCTTCTGATAGAACAATTCTGCACTTTTGTTGCAGGCTTCAACTAACCCAATAAAACTCTCTCATAAAGCTGTAACGAATTGCAGAACCTTGGCAACTATTCGTCAAACTCACTTTCAATGATAACTCAAGCTATATTTGCAATAAAAAGATTCACTCGGAAAGATGGTACATCATTTCCTGTAATTTTTCATACGTTATAGGTAGCTGAAATGCAGAAAGAAATTCCTTTGGGAAATTTCATTTTGTCGGTTTACAGTAACGTAATAAGAAATTTCATATTTTTCATAACAGCAAATTCTCTCTCCACTAGTTGCCGATGAGCCATAAAAATTACAATATTGGCTCGAAAAAAAAAAACGAAATAAAAATAAAAACCGTAGCTTCTGCTACATAACCGTAGATAAAGTTCCATATGTTAACGATGTGCTAAAATCTTCTTCTCTTGGCAAGCTATAATTTCGTTTCGATATCTCGAACGGTTAATTGTGGGACATTATGAATATTTCATTCCCACAAGCTTGTGATCGGAAATGAACATGCTACATATTATCCATTTTCATGGAGCTGATGACAGATATTCATCAACTCCTAAGTTTAAGGAGAAACTCTTGTACTCATCAGATGAATTCTTAGATATGAAGTAATAACTGTAAAAAAATTAATTAATTAATTATTTTGTGTGAAGAAAAATTACGTTACAGTGACACGTTCCACATCATTACGAAATGTCGTATTCATGTCCTATGGAACAAGTATTAATGTATGCATGTATGTACTCGTAATATTAGCTGCATTGCATACAGACCAACATATGGTCTAATATGAACCAAACGCAAACTTATAGCAACCCCTATTTTGTAGTTGCAAGTTTGTCGATTTTGATACTCACATGTGAAGCATAACGGTAATTCCTCCCCCCCCCCCCCCCCCCCCCTCCCAAGAACCACTGACCTTGCCGTTGGTGGCGAGGCTTGCGGGCCTCAGCGATACAAATAGCTGTACCGTAGGTGCAACCACAATGGAGGGATATCTGTTGAGAGGCCAGACAAACGTGTGGTTCCTGAAGAGGGGCAGCAGCCTTTTCAGTAGTTTCAGGGGCAACAGTCTGGATGATGGCCTTGTAACACTAACCAAAACGGCCTTGCTGTGCTGGTACTGCGAACGGCTGAAAGCAAGGGGGAACTACAGCCATAACTTTTCCCGAGGGCATGCAGCTTTACTGTATGGTTAAATGATGATGGCGTCCTCTTGGGTAAAATATTCCGGAGCTAAAATAGTGCCCCATTCGGATCTCCGGGCGGGGACTACGCAGGAGGACGTCGTTATCAGGAGAAAGAAAACTGGCGTTCTACGGATCGGAGCGTGGAATGTCAGATCCCTTTATCGGGCAGGTAGGTCAGAAAACTGAAAAGGGAAATGGATAGGTTAAAGTTAGATTTAGTGGGAATTAGTGAAGTTCGGTGGCAGGAGGAACAAGACTATTGTTCAGGCGAATACAGGGTTATAAATACAAAATCAAATATCGGTAATGCAGGAGTCGGTTTAATAATGAATAGGAAAATAGGAATGCGGGTAAGCTACTACAAACAGCATAGTGAACGCATTGTTGTGACCAAGATAGACACGAAGCCCACACCTACTACAGTAGTACAAGTTTATATGCCAACCAGCTCTGCAGATGACGAAGAAATTGAAGAAATGTATGATGAAATAAAAGAAATTATTCAGATAGTGAAGGGAGACGAAAATTTAATAGTCATGGGTGACTGTAATTCGAATGTAGGAAAAGGGAGAGAAGGAAACATAGTAGGTGAATATGGATTGGGGCTAAGAAATGAAAGACGATGCCGCCTGGTAGAATTTTGCACAGAGCATAACTTAATCATAGCTAACACTTGGTTTAAGAATCATGAAAGAAGGTTGTATGCATGGAAGAACCCTGGAGATACTAAAAGGTATCAGATAGATTATATAATGGTATGACAGAGATTTAGGAACCAGGTTTTAAATTGTAACACATTTCCAGGGGCAGATGTGGACTCTGACCACAATCTATTGGTTATGACCTGTAGATTAAAACTGAAGAAACTGCAAAAATGTGGTAAATTAAGGAGATGGGACCTGGATAAACTGAAAGAACCAGAGGTTGTACAGAGTTTCAGGGAGAGCATAAGGGAACAATTGACAGGAATGGGGAAAACAAATACAGTAGAAGAATAATTGGTAGTTTTGAGAGATGAAGTAATGAAGGCAGCAGAGGACCTAGTAGGTAAAAAGATGCGAGGTAGTAGAAATCCTTGGGTAACCGAAGAAATACTGAATTTAATTGATGAAAGAAGAATATATAAAAATGCAGTAAATAAAGCAGGGAAAAAGGAATACAAACGTCTCAAAAATGAGATCGACAGGAAGTGCAAAATGACTAAGCAGGGATGGCTAGAGGACAAATGCAAGGATGTAGAGGCTTATCTCACTAGGGGTAAAATAGATACTGCCCACAGGAAAATTAAATGAGACCTTTGGAGAAAAGAGAACCACTTGTATGAATATCAAGAGCTCAGTTGGAAACCTAGTTCTAAGCAAAGAAGGGAAAGCAGAAAGGTGGAGGGAGTATATAGGGGGTCTATACAAGGGCAATGTACTTGAGGACAATATTATGGAAATGAAAGAGGATGTAGATGAAGATGAAATGCGAGATACGATACTGCGTGAAGAGTTTGACAGAGCACTGAAAGACCTGAGTAGAAACAAGGTCCTGGGAGTAGACAACATTCCATTATAACTACTGACGGCCTTGGAAGATCCAACCCTGCCAAAACTCTACCATCTGGTGAGCAAGATGTATGAGACAGGCGAAATACCCTCAGACGTCAAGAAGAATATAATAATTCCAATCCCAAATAAAGCAGGTGCTGACAGATGTGAAAATTACGAAACTATCAGTTTAATAAGTCACGGATGCAAAATACTAACGCGTATTCTCTACAGACGAATGGAAAAACTGGTAGAAGCTGACCTCAGGGAAATCAGTTTGGATTCCGTAGAAATATTGGAACCAGTGAGGCAATATTGACCCAACGACTTATCTTAGAAGCTAGATTAAGGGAAGGCAAACCTACGTTTCTAGCATTTGTAGACTTAGAGAAAGCTTTCGACAATGTTGACTGGAATACTCTCTTTCAAGTTCTGAAGGTGGCAGGGGGAAAATACAGGGAGCGAAAGGCTATTTACATTTTGTACAGAAACCAGGTGGCAGTTATAAGAATCGAGGGGCATGAAAGAGAAGCAGTGGTTGGGAAGGGAGTGAGACAGGGTTGTAACCTATACCCGATGTTATTCAATATGTATATTGAGCAAGCAGTGAAGGAAACAAAATACAAATTCGGAGTACGTATGATAATCCAAGGAGAAGAAATAAAAACTTTGAGGTTCGCCGATGACATGGTTATTCTGTCAGGGACAGCAAACTTGGAAGAGCAGTTGAAAGGAATTTACAGTGTCTTGAAAGGAGGATACAAGATGAACATCAACAAAAGCTAAACGATAATAATGGAATGTAGTCGAATTAAATCGGGTGATGCTGAGGGAATTAAATTAGGAAATGAGACGTTTAAAGTAGTAAATGAATTTTGCTACTTGGGGAATAAAATAACTGACGATGTTCGAAGTAGAGAGGATATCAAATGTAGACTGCCAATGGCAGGGAAAGCGTTTCTGAAGAAGAGAAATTTGTTAATATCGAGTATAGATTTAAGTGTCAGGAACTCTTTTCTGAAAGTATTTGTATGGAGCGTAGCCATGTATGGAAGTGAAACATGGACTATAACTAGTTTGGACAAGAAGAGAATAGAAGCTTTCGGAATGTGGTGGTACAGAAGAATGCTGAAGATTAGATGAGTAGATCATATAACTAATGAGGATGTATTGAATAGGATTGGGGAGAAGAGGAGTTTGTGGCACAACTTGACTAGAAGAAGGGATCGGTTGGTACGACATGTTCTGAGGCATCAAGGGATCACCAATTTAGTATTGGAGGGCAGCGTGGAGGGTAAAAATCGTAGAGGGAGACCAAGAGATGAATACACTAAACAGATTCAGAAGGATGTAGGTTGCAGTAGGTACTGGGAGATGAAGAAGCTTGCACAGGATAGAGTAGCACGGAGAGCTGCATCTAACCAGTCTCAGGACTGAAGAATACAACAACAACAACAATAATTATGACCATTAAGGAAGTGGTGATCACTACATGAAGCTGACGTATAAAGCTACAAGTAACGTAGGAACCAACTTTTTTTTTTAATGGAACAGGTTCTGCAATTGCGAAATCCTCTTCGATTCCTGTCAGTGAAGTGCTTTACCAGGGCTAGCCCGCTGTGTGTCTCGTCACACAGAGCGCACCGCGGTCTTCGCTGTATGTGACAGTAATAGGATTATGTGTACTGTCTGCAGCTGGAGACTCTGTCTCTGTGGAAACGACGCAGTGTGCTACACTGTAGTGCAGTGAGACCAGCCCCGGATAGCAGAACACAGTGTCTCTGGTATCTGGCAGCTTAATAACAGCTGGTAACGGGTGCAGCTGCAGACTCACGTTCGTGGCTCACGTTATCCGACTCGGCTGGTAGTGGAGGTCCCAGCTTAGGCCAATTTACTGTATGTGTTTACATAGTCCTTTGCTAATATGTTTTCGCGTTCGTTTTTCGACGTCCCCACTTTCTGCAGTAACTTTATTTTCCTGTACTAGTTGTACTGAGTTGGCAGAGGGAATTTGTTTGAATTCTTCATCGTAGCCACAGTCACAGTAGAGAGATGGGACCCACACTGAGTTGGTTATTGTTCTGGTGGAACTTCCTGTGACTGAGTCTATGTTCCGATATTTTCACTTGACGGTCTATGTTGCAATAACTGTTGTCACACAACCAAAGTTTTTGCGGCTGAGTGTCACAGCTGCGTGATCTGTTCTCCTATTTCCGTATGATTGCTGTAGCATGCCATTGTGTGTTCCCTAATTTTGACCCTGATGGTGCGCAGGAGGTTGAATGGTGGCAGTGCGTCGTATTTTAGTGACTTCCTGAAAACTTTCGGTACACTTTCACACTGCCGGCTAATGAACATACCTTGAAGAGCCAAAGAAACTGGTACGCCTGCCCACTATCGCGCAGGGCCCACACGCAAAAGTCCGGCAGCACGGCGTGGCATTGACTCAACTCTGAAGTAATGCTGCATTGACACCACGAATCCTACAGGGCTGTCCATAAGTCCACAAGAGTACGAGGGGGTGGAGATCTCTTCTTAACAGCACATTGCGAGGCATCCAAGATATGCTCAATAATGTTCATCTCTGGGGATGTCGGTGGCCAGCGGAAGTGTTTAAACTCAGAAGAGTGTTCCTGGAGCCACTCTGTAGCAATTCTGGACGTATGAGGTGTCGCACTTTTCTGCTGGATTTTCCCAAGTCCGTCGGAATGCGCAATGGACATGAATGGATGCAGGTAATCAGAAAGGATGCCTACGTACGTGTGACCTATCAGAGTCGTATCTAGACGTATCAGGGGTCCCATATCAATCAAATTGCACACGCCCCACACCGTTACACAGCCTTCATCAGCTTGAATAGTCCGCTGCTGACATGCAGGGTCATGGATTCATGATGTTGTCTCCATACCAGTACACCTCCATCTGCTCGATACAATTTGAAACGAGACAGGGTTGCACTTCCGTCACATTGAACGATTCTCTTCAGTCGTCGTTGGTCGCGTTCTTGCAGGATCTTTTTCTGGCCGCAGCGATGTCGGAAATTTGATGTTTTACCGGATTCCTAATATTCAAGGTACACTCGTGAAATGGCCGTACGGGGAAAAGCCCCACTTCATCCCTACTTCGGAGACGCTGTGTCACATCGATCATGCGGTCCGCCCTCGGTAGCTGAGTGGTCAGCGCGACAGAATATCAACCCTACGGGTCCGGGTTCGATTCCAGATTGGGTCGGAGATTTGCTCCGCTCAGGGACTGGGTGTTGTATTGTCCTAATCATCATCATTTCATCCCCATCGACGCGCAAGTCGCCGAAGTGGCGTCAAATTGAAAGACTTGCACCCGGCGAACGGTCTACCCGACGGGAGGCCCTCGTCACACGACATTATTATTATTATTATTATTATTATTATCGCTCATGCACCGGCTGTAACATCTACATCTACATCTACATCCGTACTCCGCAAGCCACCTGACGGTGTGTGGCGGAGGGTACCCTGAGTACCTCTATCGGTTCTCCCTTCTATTCCAGTCTCGTATTGTACGTGGAAAGAAGGATTGTCGGTATGCTTCTGTGTGGGCTCTAATCTCTCTGATTTTATCCTCATGGTCTCTTCGCGAGATATACGTAGGAGAGAGCAACATACTGCTTGACTCTTCGGTGAAGGTATGTTCTCGAAACTTCAACAAAAGCCCGTACCGAGCTACTGAGCGTCTCTCCTGCAGAGTCTTCCACTGGAGTTTATCTATCATCTCCGTAACGCTTTCGCAATTACTAAATGATCCTGTAACGAAGCGCGCTGCTCTCCGTTGGATCTTCTCTATCTCTTCTATCAACCCTACCTGGTGCGGATCCCACACTGCTGAGCAGTATTCAAGCATTGGGCGAACAAGCGTACTGTAACCTACTTCCTTTGTTGTCGGATTGCATTTCCTTAGGATTCTTCCAATGAATCTCAGTCTGGCATCTGCTTTACCGACGATCAACTTTATATGATCATTCCATTTTAAATCACTCCTAATGCGTACTCCCAGATAATTTATGGAATTAACTGCTTCCAGTTGCTGACCTGCTATTTTGTAGCTAAATGATAAGGGACCTATCTTTCTATGTATTCGCATCACATTACACTTCGCTACATTGAGATTCAATTGCCATTCCGTGCACCATGCGTCAATTCGCTGCAGATCCTCCTGCATTTCAGTACAATTTTCCATTGTTGCAACCTCTCGATACACCACAGCATCATCTGCAAAAAGCCTCAGTGAACTTCCGATGTCATCCACCAGGTCATTTATGTATATTGTGAATAGCAACGGTCCTATGACACTCCCCTGCGGCACACCTGAAATCACTCTTACTTCGGAAGACTTCTCTCCATTGAGAATGACGTGCTGCGTTCTGTTATCTAGGAACTCCTCAATCCAATCACACAATTGATCTGATAGTCCGTATGCTCTTACTTTGTTCATTAAACGACTATGGGGAACTGTGTCAAACGCCTTGCGGAAGTCAAGAAACACGGCATCTACCTGTGAACCCGTGTCTAAGGCCCTCTGAGTCTCGTGGACGAATAGCGCGAGCTGGGTTTCACACGATCGTCTTTTTCGAAACCCATGCTGATTCCTACAGAGTAGATTTCTAGTCTCCAGAAAAGACATTATACTCGAACATAATACGTGTTCCAAAATTCTACAACTGATCGACGTTAGAGATATAGGTCTATAGTTCTGCACATCTGTTCGACGTCCCTTCTTGAGAACGGGGATGACCTGTGCCCTTTTCCAATCCTTTGGAACGCTTCGCTCTTCTAGAGACCTACGGTACACCGCTGCAAGAAGGGGGGCAAGTTCCTTCGCGTACTCTGTGTAAAATCGAACTGGTATCCCATCAGGACCAGCGGCCTTTCCTCTTTTGAGCGATTTTAATTGTTTCTCTATCCCTCTGTCGTCTACTTCGATATCTACCATTTTGTCAACTGTGCGACAATCTAGAGAAGGAAGCACAGTGCAGTCTTCCTCTGTGAAACAGCTTTGGAAGAAGACATTTAGTAATTCGGCCTTTAGTCTGTCATCCTCTGTTTCAGTACCATTTTGGTCACAGAGTGTCTGGACATTTTGTTTTGATCCACCTACCGCTTTGACATAGGACCAAAATTTCTTAGGATTTTCTGCCAAGTCAGTACATAGAACGTTACTTTCGAATTCATTGAAAGCCTCTCGCATAGCCCTCCTCACACTACATTTCGCTTCGCGTAATTTTTGTTTGTCTGCAAGGCTTTGGCTATGTTTATGTTTGCTGTGAAGTTCCCTTTGCTTCCGAAGCAGTTTTCTAACTCGGTTGTTGTACCACGGTGGCTCTTTTCCATCTCTTACGATCTTGCTTGGCACATACTCATCTAACGCATATTGTACCATGGTTTTGAACTTTATCCACTGATCCTCAACACTATCTGCACTTGAGACAAAACTTTTGTGTTGAGCCGTCAGGTACTCTGTAATCTGCTTTTTGTCACTTTTGCTAAACAGAAAAATCTTCCTACCTTTTTTAATATTTCTATTTACGGCTGAAATCATCGACGCAGTAACCGCTTTATGATCGCTGATTCCCTGTTCTGCATTAACTGATTCAAATAGTTCGGGTCTGTTTGTCACCAGAAGGTCTAATATATTATCGCCACGAGTCGGTTTTCTGTTTAACTGCTCAAGGTAGTTTTCAGATAAAGCACTTAAAAATATTTCACTGGATTCTTTGTCCCTGCCACCCGTTATGAACGTTTGAGTCTCCCAGTCTATATCCGGCAAATTAAAATCTCCACCCAGAACTATAACATGGTGGGGAAATCTACTCGAAATATTTTCCAAATTATTCTTCAGGTGCTCAGCCACAACAGCTGCTGAGCCCGGGGGCCTATAGAGACATCCAATTACCATGTCTGAGCCTGCTTTAACCGTGACCTTCACCCAAATCATTTCACAATTCGAATCTCCGTCAATTTCCTTCGATACTATTGCACTTCTTATCGCTATAAACACGCCTCCCCCTTCACTGTCCAGCCTATCTCTGCGGTATACATTCCAATCAGAGTTTAGGATTTCATTACTGTTTACGTCTGGTTTCAGCCAACTTTCTGTTCCTAGTACTATATGGGCGTTGTGACCGTTTATTAATGAGAGCAGTTCTGGGACCTTTCTATAGACGCTTCTGCAGTTTACTATTAGCACATTAATATTGTTATTCCTTGTTGCATTTTGCCTACTCCTGCCTTGCCGCGTCTCAGGAGGCGTCTTGTCGGGCCTAGGGAGGGAATTCTCTAACCTAAAAAAACCCCATGTGCACTCCACACGTACTCCGCTACCCTCGTAGCCGCTTCCGGCGTGTAGTGCACGCCTGACCTATTCAGGGGGACCCTACATTTCTCCACCCGATAGCGGAGGTCGAGAAATTTGCACCCCAGCTCTCCGCAGAATCGTCTGAGCCTCTGGTTTAAGCCTTCCACTCGGCTCCAAACCAGAGGACCGCGATCGGTTCTCGGAACGATACTACAAATAGTTAGCTCTGATTCCACCCCGCGAGCGAGGCTTTCCACCTTCACCAACTCCGCCAACCGCCTGTACGAACTGAGGATGACCTCTGAACCCAGACGGCAAGAGTCATTGGTGCCGACATGAGCAACAATTTGCAGTCGGGTGCATCACGCTCAAATTCACTTCCATCTTGATAACTTACCACTGTAGCAGCAGTAACCGATCTGACAACTGCGCCAGACAGTTGTTGTCTTATATAGGCGTTGACGACCACATCGCCCTATTCTGCCTGTTTACATATACCCGTATTTGAATACGCATTCCTATACCAGCTCCGGCGCTTCAGTGCTGTACGAGCGTACTGAGTATCATATCAACTGTGTGAATGGCTCGAAGCGTGCCTGGAAAACAGAACAGAGCACGTCATTTTCAACGGAGAGAAGTCTTCAGACGTAACTTCGAGCAAGCCGCAAGAGAGTGTCATACGACCAGTGCATTCGATAACATATGTAAGTAACCTAGTGTATAAGATCGGAAGTTGTACGAGTCTTCTCGCGGGTGATGCTGTTGTATATAGAGAAGGCGCGTCGCTAGGAAACTGTAGCGGAATGCAGGAAGAACTGCAGAGTATTGGTGCTCGGTGAAGGGACAGGCTGTTGACCCTGGACATAAACAAATGTAACGCACTAAGCGTAAATAGACGGAAAGACCCACTAACGTACTATTACAAAATTGGAGAATGATCACTGAAAGCAGACACGTTCATTAAATATTTAGGAATTTGCATACAGAGTAATTTAGAGTGAAACTGCCACATAAAACCAATCACTGGGAGGCAGATTAACCAGAAGAATCCTCAAGACGCGTGTTCCACCCGCAGAGGAGCTAGTTTACAAAACTCTCAATCGCTCAATACTTGAAAGTCGCCCATTGGTCTCTGATCTGTACCAGTTTGGATTGGTGGAGGAAACAGAGGAGCTCGAAAGAAGATCAGCACATTTCGTTACAAGTTGATTTAGTTAACGCGAAGGTGTCACGGACATGCTCAGATAAATGCGGTTCAAAAATGGTTCAAATGGCTGTCAGCACTATGGGAGTTAACATCTGACGTCATCACTCCCCTAGAACTTAGAACTACGTAAACCTAACTAACCTAAGGACATCACACACATCCGAGGTAGGATTCGAACCTGCGACCGTAGCGGTTACGCGGTTCCAGACTGTAGCGCCTAGAACCGCTCGTCCACCCCGACCGGCCAGAAATCCGGCGGTAGCGACTAAAAGATTGGTGTTCTGCACGACGGTGTGATTTATTGTTAAAATTCAAAGAATATTAAATTTTTAGGTGATCTGGAGATACACATGGTTAGAAATTTCTTTCATGGAGTTGTCGCCTCGGAAAGCAAGAGTGGGTTTAACCCAGTTGGCCATCCATTTGGATAGAGCTAGGATGACAGGTAGAGCAGGTATGTAATTCCATGTTGCTGCCGTGCTGTTCCAGAGTTCATCAACCATAGTATAAAGGACGCCCTAAAACATGGACTCACACACACACACACACACACTCAAGCAGATACACACAAAACATCAAAAACATGGTTTTCTGATCTAAAACTTACGGTAACAAGGGAAGAATCAATGCAAAGATTTAATGTAATAGATAAGATAGCTGCTGCTGGGTAACCGCTGGAATACGAGGGATGAGCCAACCTCTACTACACACTAAAATCTCCATCCTAAAAGCTTAGACCGGGGTCCAAGCACTTCACAAAATTCTGAAAGCTTTGTTATGGGGAGTGGGGGGCAATTTTGTACAGACATTTGTGTCCCATTATTTCATATATCTGTGGAACATAATTTAGATATCTTCTTTTGCTGGATTTCTGCAGCTCCTAAATATCTCAAACAAAAGAAAAGAAATGCACCAAACTTTAGGGGTTTTCTCTCACAGAAATGCCTTACTATTGAATTAAATAAAAATTCTTTCCACAGAAGATTTCACTATAGTATAGATTAGCTACACGCCAAATTTAAGTACTCTAATGTTAGTGGTTTGTGATTAAAGGTAGACAATGTTTCCAAAATGTAGGTTAGAGGAAACCTGAATCAAAGATTTGGCAGGGTTTGTATAAGGCCTTACCTTCTGTGGGTCAACTAGTGCACACAATATGCATACTCGTCTTCATCCTCAAGAAATCTCTGTTTTCATTTTCTTATTCGGTTCATCTGATTTTCAAACTGTGCAGCAATAACGTCAGCTGCAGCAATTCTCCTGTCACCGATTTCCTTCAATACCGACAGTATGAAAGCTTCTGGATCAAACACCAGCCTCTGTAGAGTTGCCAAGATTATTAAAGTATAGTAATTACACTTTACTGGAATGAGCCACGTTGCAAAATATAATAACAGATCTACACACGACTCCCGTAATCTTTACTTCTTTGTAGCTACTTGTAAACAGACACCAGAAACCAAAGAACACAAAATCACTGGCAGTGGTGCTACACTAGAGCCTCCTTGATGTAATACACAAATATTCCCTGCATGGTGGTTGCATAAAACTAAACGCCGCAGGAATAAATAATATCAGGAAATACAGGGCAAGAAATGGGCGTCGCCGCGTATAAGCTTTCGCCAATTATTATTTTTGTCACACTTGGCAATGGAATAGAAACGTAATATTCAGGAATTGAAATTTCAGTACCATGCATTAAATGAAGAGCCAATAAAAAAATCTCACAATTTTGGTCGCTTTCACGTACGTTCCCCCTTAACTCGTCTCGTCATCTGTTACAATAGAGGGCAGATTCCCACCTAAATTTACTTCTGCCTTCTTCTCAAAATATGAAGTGCACTCATCTAAAATGTGTCTTATTGTAATTTGCACGCCGCTAGCATCACATATCGGGGAGGGAGGGTGGGGGTGGGGTGGAGACATCTCTCTACTGTCTGGAGTAAGAAACCATGTGTTACAGGTCAGTGCCCAATATGAAGTGGGTCAGGACCATCGGCATGAGAAACGCCACGGCCCTGATAGCTAGCTTCACCACCGTCAGCTTGTCATCCGACACTGCCAGCTACGGACCCTCCCACAAGAGAATGGATCTCTGACAGATCAGCGAAATGACAGCCTGCAGGGGAATCGTGCATTGCGTAACGTCGCGTTCCCTGCAGATATCCGTGGCTGCTCGGTCTGCTTGTCCGTTAACCCAAATTTCCACATCCCCAGTATCGATTCCCCTGCTGTTGAAGTAAATACTTTAGGTGATGTATTATCTGTATTATTTCCTCTTCTAGTTACCTCTGCTGCAATGTGAATGTGTTGCTAGTGCAGCCTTGACTTGATCCTGCGAAAAAAGTGGCAATTGGTTATCGAGAATTGGAGCATCACCACCCGCCAGCCACAACGATTGGTAAACTCTAGGACAGAGTCCAAGCAACATGAAAATATGTCTCAGCTCGTCAGGTAAATACAGTCCGATGGGATAGCCAGTTGGGCTCTCTCTCTCTCTCTCTGAACGAAATTTCCCACCATCGATACCACCAAAATATCTACAAACCTTGTCACGTATTCTACGTGCTATACTGTACACACAATAAGTAAAATTTGGCTATTTACTGTCCTCCTGGCTTTCCGATTTAAATGGTCAGTTGTTGTTGTGGTCTTCAGTCCTGAGACTGGTTTGATGCAGCTCTGCACGCTACTCTATCCTGTACAAATTTCTTTATCTCCCAGTACGTACTGCAGCCTACATCCTTCTGAATCTGCTTAGTGTATTCATCTCTTGGTCTCCCTCTACGATTTTTACCCTCCACGCTGCCCTCCAATACTAAATTGGTGATCCCTTGATGCCTCAGAACACGTTCTACCAACCGATCCCTTCTTCTAGTCAAGTTGGGCCACAAACTCCTCTTCTCCTCAATCCTATTCAGTACTTCCTCATTAGTTATGTGATCTACCCATCTAATCTTCGGCATTCTTCTGCAGCACCACATTTCGAAAGCTTCTATTCTCTTCTTGTCCAAACTAGTTATCGTCCATGTTTCACTTCCGTACATGGCTACACTCCATACATATACTTTCAGAAACGACTTCCTTACACTTAAATCTGTGCTCGATGTTAACAAATCTCTCTTCTTGAGAAACGCTTCCCATGCCATTGCCAGTCTACATTTTATATCCTCTCTACTTCGACCATCATCAATTATTTTGCTCCCCAAGTAGCAAAACTCTTTTACTACCTTAAGTGTCTCATTTCCTAATCTAATTTCCTCCGCATCACCCGACTTAATTCGGCTACATTCCATTATCCTCGTTTTGGTTTTGTTGATGTTCATCTTATATCCTCCTTTTAAGACACTGTCCATTCCGTTCAACTGCTCTTCCAAATCCTTTGCTGTTTCTGACAGAATTACAATGCCATCGGCGAACCTTGACGTTTTTATTTCTTCTTCATGGATTTTAATACCTACTCCGAATGTCAGTAGTGTATAATAAATTAAAATGCGATACTTTACTTTAGGCTTCACTGTGACCGATATTAACGTCAGCTGTAACTTCAAGTTCAGTGTTACCAGTGACAGTTTATTTTTATTCCTACTACGATTTCAGAGGTTTAATGCCTGTTCATCAGGTGCCTTCATGTTAATTTGTGTTACTCTGTAAGATATGTTTTTGTTGTCTGCACTTCTTTGTGATAACCTGCGGCACTGTTTAGTATCACAAGACAAAAAGAAGACATTGTTTTAGAACATCTAAGCACAGATGGTATCTACAAGCAGTTAAGTCCTATAGTGCTCAGAGCCATTTTGTAACTACAAGCGAATAAGTGCGAAGAACTTATAGAGTAATAATGTTACCAACAGTGGCAAAAAACACTGTTTTAGTGCAAGTCTCAAAGATTTGTGATAGTTACAAAGATGAATCGATACAAATTATAACAATGGGTGTACGTGTGTAAGTATTTATGTATGTTCCACATCTCCTCGTAAACCACTGTACCGATTTCAACCAAACTTCGTACACAGATTTACTGTCTCGAAAGAATCTCTGTGGCGGTAAGAACCACCCGTCTATCGAAGGGTTGAAGGCATGGGTGAAGGATTGTTGCCCACGACGCGAGAGTACTCATACTTAAGCCATCTAGTATTTGACAATGAGGGCGCTTAGAGACCTGCAACGAACTTAACACATAATTTCAAACCTTTACGAAACGTTTTCTCGCTGACGACTTCGACGAAATGATGAAAGAATAAAAGTTTATCGCTTACCAGATTTTCATTGTTCATGCAGCAAAAATGTCACATGAAGCATGTCGTAATTTATTATTTCCTTCGTATTAACTGTATTCATGAGATATTTTGTAGACAATACTCACATATACCACTGACTTGACTTATTGCCTGTTGTTCCTGTTGGATCATAGGGCAGCAGTAAAGACCTTCCATCTGGTTCTGTTGGAAGCCAAATATTTCACTTCACTCCATGTTTTAAGCAGCTTTCAGAGCTTCTTCTTCCACCGTTCTTAGCCGGCGGAAGTGGCCGAGTGGTTCTAGGGGCTTCAGTCTGGAACCGCGCGACCGCTACGGTCGCAGGTTCGAATCCTGCCTCGGGCAAGGATGTGAGTGCTGTCGTTAGGTTGGTTAGGTTTAAGTAGTTCTAAGTTCTAGGGGACTGATGACCTCAGATGTTAAGTCCCATAGTGCTCAGAGCCATTTGAACCACCCTTCTTTACCATGTCTTCTTCGGGCGGTCACGTCTACGTGTTCCTAGTGGGTTCCAATCCAGTGCTGCCTTTTCAAAAACTCCTTGTTGTTTGCGTATTGTGTGACCAATCCACCTCCATTTTCTTTCCTTTATTTGTTCACGGATTGATCGCTGATTTGTCATCTCCCACAATTCGTCATTTGATACAACATCTGGCCACCTCAGATTTATAATTTGCCGAAGACATGGGTTTATGAAGGCATGTAGCTGGTTTATAATCATGAAACTTCATAAAACTGTCTGCTGGACCGAGACTCGAACTCGGGACCTTTGCCTCTCGCGGGCAAGTGCTCTTCCATCTGAGCTACCAAAGCACGACTCACGCCCCGTCCTCACAGCTTTACTTCTACCAGTATCTCGTCTCCTACCTTCCAAACTTTACAGAAGCTCTCCTGCGAACCTTGCAGAACTAACACTCCTGAAAGAAGGGATATTGCGGAGATATGGTTTGGAAGATAGGAGACGAGATACTGGCAGAAGTAAAACCAGTATCTCGTCTCCTACTGGCAGAAGTAAAACCAGTATCTCGTCTCCTACCTTCCAAACTTTACAGAAGCTCTCCTGCGAACCTTGCAGAACTAACACTCCTGAAAGAAGGGATATTGCGAAGATATGGTTTGGAAGATAGGAGACGAGATATTGGCAGAAGTAAAACTGTGAGGACCGGGCGTGAGTCGTGCTTGGGTAGCTCAGATCGAAGAGCACTTGCCCGCGAAAGGCAAAGGCCCCGAGTTCGAGTCTCGGTCCAGCACACAATTTTAATCTGCCAGGAAGTTTCATATCAGCGCACACTCCGCTGCAGAGTGATGATGTCATTCTGGTTTACAATCATGTTTGTTACCTTCCATATTTCGCAACTATACAGGAGGACTGACTTTATGTTGCTACTGAACAAGCGCAGCTTGATTCGTCTCGAGATGTTCTTATTACGCCAGACAGAATACAGTTGTACAAAGGCTCCATTTGCTTTCCGTATCCGACTCTTTACATGCTCCTTGACCCATCCATCTTTACAGAGGGTACTTCCCAGATATACAAAGTAGTCTACGCGTTCCAATTCCTTTCCATAGACTGTTAGCTTAACTTGTTTTTCAGATCGCATTCTCATTTCCATAGTTTTCTGAACATTTATTTTAAGTCCTGCAATTTCTGCTTCCTTTTTCAGTCTTTCCAGCTTTTCTTCCATGTGACAAAATCTTTCGGAGAGCAGACAGATATCGTCAGCAAAGCCAAGGTTTCCAAGTCCGCCTTGCATTCCGCACTGAATAAGTCTTCTCCTGCCATCAACAACTCCTTTCATTACGCTGCCCAGAACCAACAAGTACAAGGTAGGTGACAGAATACATCCCTGCCTCACCCCAGCATTTGTTTGGATAGATTCAGTAAGTTTCAAATTGTGTAGCACAGTACATTCATATCCATCATATATGGCTTTGATAATATTTATTATCTCTGATGGTATTCCATATTTCTCCAAGGTATGCCACGTAACTCTCCTATTAAGAGAGTCAAACGCCTTTCCAAAATCAGTAAATGTAATTGATTTAGCATCAATCTACAGAGTACTTTACTTGGTACAGATAGGAGGATGATGCCTCACTAGTTATTTCAGTTGGTAGTATCGCCTTTCTTTGGCAACTTAATAATCAACTCTTCTTTCTAATACTTTGTTATTTTCACCTCTAAGCATATATTCTCAAATAATGGATGCAGTAGATTTACATACACCACTGAATGTAACAGAAAAGTTACATCATTGTACGACGTTTACACCAGGAGACATGACACCATAAACAATGACATACGTAAGAAACTGCAACATCATGCATGACATTTTAATTTACTTCTTCTTTGCTATTACGTCTACTCACAACAAAATTTGTAGACAATAGTCAGATACAACACTGAATGTAACTGCAAAATTATATCATAGTACAGCACATAGTCCAGGAGATACAACGTAATAAACATTCATCTTAGTTAAAATGAAACTGCAGGGCGAAATTCGCTGCATATGCAGGTGAAATATGTGTACAAATACGCTTGAAATAAGTTAAATATGTTCAAAAATGGTTCAAATGGCTCTGAGCACTATGAGACTCAACTGCTGTGGTCATCAGTCCCTAGAACGTAGGACTACTTAAACCTAACTAACCTAAGGACATTACACACATCCATGCCCGAGGCAGGATTCGAACCTGCGACCGTAGCAGTCGCACGGTTCCGGACTGCGCGCCTAGTTAAATATGTGTGAAATATATTTTGCATGTATGTATGCAGATAAATCAACAGGTAAAAAAAGCTTGGCCTAAACTCCTGGAACGATTTGAAGCGAATTTGTTACTTGTGTTGCTTACAATATGGGAAGAAATACTGTAAGGGTAAGAACCATCGGCCTCCTAGTGGATTAGTGTGATAATGTGGAGAGATAGTTCTAAAGGGCTCTGAGCACTATGGTGCTTAACATCTGAGGTCATCAGTCCCCTAGACTTAGAACTACTTAAACCTAACTAACCTAAGAACATCACACACATCCAGGCCCGAGGCAGGATTCTAACCTGCGACTGTATCAGCCGCGCGGTTCCAGAATGAATCGCCTAGAACCACTCGACCACAGCGACCAGCAAATGTGGAGAGAGAAAGGAAGAAGATATGGGCGAACAGCGAGTGGGAAGGACGAGATAGGTACAGATACGAGAAGGAGGAAATGGATAGAGATAGGGGAGAGGGAAATGGACAGACACGGGGTAGGGGAGGAGATGGACAAAGAAAGGAGAGAGGGGGAGAATGGACGGAGACAAGGAGAGGAAGCGACAGGCAGAGAGATGGGGGAGAATGAGATGAACATACAGAGGGAGTGGAGGCAATGGACAGAGAAAGAGAATTGGTGGAGATGGACAGAGAGAGGCGTGAAGAGGAGATGGGCACAGTTAGAAAAAGGGTTGACATGAATAGGCAGAAGGTGGGGGGGGGGGATGAAATAGAGGGGGGAATAGGAGATGGACAGAGAGGGGGGGACGATTGACAAAGAAAGAGGAGAGTATGGAATTAGAGGGGGTACAAGAAGATGGAAAATGTAGGAAGGAGCAGATGGACGAAAGGACGAGGAGGAGAAGGAGGACATGGCCGAAAAAAGAGGCAGCAGGAGATGGAGAGTGAGTACCGGGGTAGAGGAGATGGACAGAGAGAGAGGTTAGCGGAGATGGACAGTGTGGTCGGGAAGGAGGATATGGACTACTAATAGACCAGAATGAGTTCATACACTATATGATCAAAAGTATCCGGACGTCCCCAAAGACATACGTTGTTCATAATAGGTGCATTGTGCGGCCATTTACTGGCAGGTATTGCATATCAGCGACATCAGTAGCCATTAGACATCGTGAGAGAGCAGAATGGGGAGTTCCACGTAACTCACGGACTTCGAACGTGGTCAGAAGTTTGGGTGTCACTTAGATTTCCACACTCCTAAAGATCTCTAGGTCCACTATTCCCGGTGTGATAGTGAAGTGGAAACGTGAAGAGATACGTACAGCACATAAGTGTACAGGCCGACCTCGTCTGTTGATTGTCACGAGACGGCCGACTGTTGAAGAGGGTCGTAATGTCTGATGAGCAGACATCTATCCAGACCATCACACAGGAACTCCAAACCGCATCAGGATCCACTGCCAGCACTATGACAGGTAGACAGGAGGTGAGAAAACTTGGATTTCATGGTAGAGCGGCTGCTCATAAGCCGCGCATCACGCCAGTAAATGCCAAACGACGACTCGCTTGGTGTAAAGAGTGTAAACATTTGACTATTGAACAGTGGAAAAACGTTGTGTGCAGTGACGAATTACAGGACAGGGTTGTGGGTATGGCAAATGCCCGGTGAACGTCATCTGCCACATGCCTGCGAGAGTGGAAGGTGTCATCAGGCTAAGGGTGGGCCAACGCCACATTGAATTCCAGCATTACCGACAGAGGGCGCCACGAACTTGTCAATCACTTTCTGGCAGGTGCCCGGGTACTTCTGATGACGTAGCGTACTCTGGCAACTCAGCGTACTCAGAAAGTAGAAATATAAATTTAAACATCTGCAATGGTCCATGCTCTTCTTCTGCTGTGTTTATACAACATGTACTCAAGCAAGCAAAGATGAAGTGTTAAAAAAAATTAAGTTAAAACAACAAATAAACTGGAAATTTTGTGGACTGTGATAAATTTATATAAAAATTTTAATTAATACTAATGTACTACATACTGTACTTGTGCACATAGAGTGAGATAATATTTATGCAACTGTCTAAGAATACGAGTACACTTACCTCGAGACACAATCGCTGTGGTAGAGAAGTAGTAACTGCTTGCCTCGCCTTTTCATTATTCCGTCATCTTTTACATTACAGCTATTCCCCTAATTACTTCGGGCGTATTTTAGGATAGTTGTTCCACTGAATCCATGGCCGATATTTCTCCGTCTTCGATAAACTGATCTCGATCACTTTCGCTTAAGAACACGAGCCGGACAGAGCTTTCAAGTGCATCCCTCATCACTGAGACGAAAGACGGGAATTACGTTTCACTGTAAAGGCCACACGTTTCACAGTATCAAATTAGTTGTCACATACAAAGTGCCTCTAAGAGTAACTTCAAAACGCAGAAGAACTTTCAAGTCGTCAGTCTAGTTTCGCACAGTGGAGCGGAAATTCACGTAATGTAACTTCAAGAGTCCTCGTTAAACAAACAGCTCGGATTATTTACGACCATGTAACGCAGGTGGTAAATAATGCAAGAAATTCAAGAGAATACACACACATAAGAAATGAAATATTACTGCGGGAACAAGCTACAAACTTGCGCATAACATACTGCCTGAAGGTAAGAACACGACTGAGACGTTGTTGATGCCCATCTCTGAATGCATTTGTAGAGATACACCAATGGCAAATTCTCTGGAAGCGTTGCAGGCGAACAGTATTAATAATTCAAAAGTCTGCAAAACCGTAAAGTTCTTCGTTAATGTTAGTTTCAGGTAGCGTAACAACAGTGGCTTCACATCCAACCACTCACAGGGACTGTGTGTTTTACTTTACTTTTTTATTTTTTTTCCTATTTCCATTATCCTATAATGACTTTTGTATTGAGGAAACCAAATATCCAGAGAGTACGCCGTTCTATGTCCATATCGAGGATGATGACCTAAAGTAAGAAAGCCACCCAGAAGTTCTGCAGAACGAGTAAGTACACACAGGAGATGCTTTCGCTAAATTATAGCGGACGACGTGGTAGAATTTTGTGACGTACACGATTAATTATTAGCTCTTAAAGCTGCCGAATGATGACACCACCTATGTTTCCTTCTATCTTTTTTAATGGAACTATATACTGTTTTTCTTTGGGATTGCATGGAAATGGAAATAAGCGTTTGGCGTCATTGGCCGGGAGACCCCCTTGCGGGGCAGGTCCGGCTGCATTGGTGCAGGTCTTACTACATTCGACGCCACATTGGGCGACCTGCGCGCCGGATGGGGATGAAATGATGATGAAGACAACACAACAACCAGTCCCTGAGCGGAGAAAATCCCCGACCCAGCCGGGAATCGAACCTGGGCCCGTCGGACGGCAATCCGTCTCGCTGACCACTCAGCTATCAGTGCGGACTTGTTATTGTATAGAACCTATGAAGGTAAAAGGTAAAGTTCCACGCTGTGCCCCTAAACCGTTCAGTCGGGCCTGACCGAGTGCCATGTCATCCTCTACCAATGGCGTCATCGGATGCGTTCTGAAGGGGGATGTATATGGGCAGCACACCGCTCTCCGGGTCGTCGGAGGTTCTCTTGACCTTGGAACCACTACCAATTGTTCGAGTAGCTCGCCAGTTGCCCTCTCGACGCTGAGTGCAACCCGTGTACCGGGAATCTAACCCGAATCCCCAAGTGAGGAGGCGCAATGGTTAGCACACTGGACTCTCATTCGGGAAGAGGACGACGCAGATCCGCGTCCGCCATCCTGATTAGGTTTTCCGTGATTTTCGTAATTCGCTCCATGCAAATGCCGGGATGGTTGCTTGAAAGAGCACGATTCATTTCCTGACCCATCCTTTGAAACGATCCGAACTTGTGCAACGTCCCCAATGACCTCGATATCGACGGGACGTTTAACCCAATCCCCCTTCCTTCTTTTCTTTCTGAGTCGGCAGCATGTCGTCATCCGCCCTGACTACTCAGCTGCGGAGATAGACATAGATGCTGCAGCCTGAATGCAATAAATTAGGGTTGATTTGTGAGAATAATTAACTGAATTAGCTCACCTATCTGTTACCACTTCCCTATCAGCAGATAAAATCTGTCTTCTTCTTCCTGACCCTGGTAGCAACGGAGATCGAGCCTACAAAAGAAGTTACCCAACAAGGGACGATGGGAAGACTACAATCACGCAACAAGCAAGCAGTAAACCAGTGGAATAATTAATAGTGACCACGTAAAAACACAGTCGAATGCGATGCAGCCGTCTCACTGCAACGGACTACTTCAATCCATAACTCTGGACTACTCGGAGGACATACAGTCCACCACAGGGATTAAAAGTTACAACAGAAAATGGTACGTTAAAGTCTATTGCTGGACTGACACGTAACATGTTTCAGCTTCAAACGCTATTTTAAACTCACTTGTGCTGAGTTCGATCGATGTCAGTGGAGAAATGCTGATGGAAAGTCAGTCATTGTGGAGATTAGTACGTCAGTTAATATGTTACTTCTCACTTCACAGGGTGAGGCAGAAGGGAAGGTATAGGCTTTGAGGGGTGACAGTACTGGCGACTCTGAACGAAAAACTTCAAATGAACATATGCCTTTTTCTTAACCGCATCTACATACAGCTGATTGAAAATAACGGGCCTCAGTTGCATATTCTTCTTGACCAGCATTCACATGCGAATACAATCAAAGCGACATAGGTCCACGTAGTGTTGGCTTTACTGACCGTTTCATTGCGGCGTCGAGTCCTGAAACAGTGCACGTAGTTAACCTCACGTCTCACGAGAAGAACACGGCAAGTGACATATTGTGGTTTCCCAGCAACATCGCTCAATGGAATAGGGGTCAAAGTAAGTGAACATTTGTGTCGACTTATCCACAGATATTCGACCATTTCTGAGAAAACGACTGTCAAAGTTTTCCAAAGGGTTTATGTGCCTTTCAAGCAGTAAACGGTTCGACCGAGAGGATGGCACAGTACCTAACATCACGGCTTTACAGTTTTGTGCCCCGTGTTCTTAACCCGACTATTATTTTTATTTTTGTTTCAAGTATATCTACTCATGTCTGTATAATACTACGACGAAAGTACTTTCCAATGCATCTGTTTATTAACTGTATGTCTGGTTAATGAATTAAAAGAAGAACAATAAATGAACGAGAAAATTATTTGAAATAGTTTTCGGTGAAATTCCTGTAGCGTTCTTGATCTATAATGAAAGGCAAGCTTCACTTTTCGGGTTTCCCACGAAATTATTGTCAAGGCGGAAATTTTCAGCAGTGTTAACGACGTTTCTCTCCGAGTGTGATTCCTACGAAAAAACATCACTGGTAAACCTGCCTCAACCAACGGAATGCAACTAATCTTTCTGGAGAATAAAATATAAGAATTAATATAAGGATTGATATAAGAATGAAATATAAGATTACGAGAATTTAAAAAAAGTTGTAATCTTTGAAAATAATGCACACACATATATTATGTAATAAATATATGACGCTTATTGTGAGACACAGTTTTAATGCTGTAATTAATATAAGGCCCTTGTATCCCCTAACAGGATAACAAAAATACTGGTGCAGTGAACTTCTACGGACATGGTTAGATAAATGAAGAATAAACTAAATTGAAATGATAGCCAGGTTTCTAAAGTATGGCGCAGCAGTAAGAGGCCGTGACGCTAACCACTTTGACACAATTTCGGCTTCACTTATCGAGCGCTAAAAAGCATGTAAAGTACATCGAAAACTGACAGTCGTTTTCCCAGAAACGACCGAGTAGCTACAGATAAACCGAGACGCATGTTCGTTTATTTTGATTCCTTTTCCACTGAGCGATTATCCTGGGAAATCGGGTTATGGCACTTGCCCTATTCTCCTCGTCAGTACTACAGTAACATGAATGCGTGGTTTCTGATCTTTCCGAGATGTCCGGGAGAAGAGACACCTCGCATTCATGTAACTGATTCGCCTCAATGGGCGATGAGTTAACCACATTCAGTGTGCGCATCGGCAGTTACGTTCGACCTCCTGCGGAAATCTCAGAGTAACAAGCATGGATGGAATGGACAGCGACTGCGGATTGGTGGCGCTCGGTTGGGGTGGACGTCGGGCGAGATGGTCCAAGCGATGGGAGGCGCAGCAGTTAACGTAACTGTGTAGTAGGTAGGAGATCCCAGGTTCGAATCCCAGTCTGGCACACACTTCCTCGTCATCGATGATGCCGCACAAAGTCCTAATTGGTAAATAGTCCCTTCCCTTTACTTTACATTCTCCCCCTCTAGCTCCAGTTTACATAATCAGTAGTTGAACCAGTTTACTGCAGTGCTCTTACGTACACAGTTAATACAGTACGGATCAGTGTAGTGAAAATGCCACAGGGCTTCAGACATGTGGAGTATGGTGACATGACATTGCGGGTGTTGCAATATAAATTACACAGCTGCTCTTCGCGAATCCAAACGACGACCTCCTAATCGAGAATTCCGGATACCAGGGCATTTAGCATTGAGTTCACTGCATGAAAGTGGTTCGGTTCCCACCGTAGATATTTTATCTGAACGTCCCGTCCATCAATATCTTAAGAAGTTGAATACATTCTTGGAAGTGTAGAGCGCAGCCCGACAACCAGCTCCAGGAGAACTGCTGCACAGTGATGCACACTGTACGTGGGCAGGATCTGCATCCGTGTTATCAGCAGAGTATGCAACATCTGCATGTAGGAGATGATGCCAAATGAAAAGACTCTGCCAATGGATCATTGCCAACGTGTATTCTGTTTATTGTTGAGTCAACATTTACCAGCAACGGCATCAACGACACGCGCAGCTCCCACGCGTGGGCAGATGAAAATCTACACCCTACGTGGAAACCACTGCTCAACGACGTTTTACAGTGAACGTGTGGTGCAATATTATTGATGACCAACTCGTTGGTCCAGTTGTTTTAGGTAACCGTCTTAATAGAGTACGGCACCTTGACATCCATGAAAACGTGTTGTCAATACGCCTAGCGGATATGCCTTCGGCAACATGACGTCATAAACACTTTCACCGCGACGGAGCTGCTGCACATCTCCCTATGGTCAATGGCGCAGTATATCACTCAAGCGAATCCTTGGCGTTGGACTGGTCGTCGTGGAGTCATTTCTTGGCCACCGACGTCACCCAATATTACTCCTTTATATTACTGTTTGTGAGGTTGGCTGAAGAGCGAAAAGTTCAAAGAGGACACAAAGGAGGAACTTAACGCTCTTATTTTCCACGCATGTGCTCAAGTAAAGGACCGTACGAATGAGCTCAGACCAGCAACACGGCACGTTCATGAGCTGCAAAATGCATTGCAGTTGACAGTGAGCCATTTGAACACCTTTTGTGAGAAAATACGCTCAACCGGACAAAACATTATATCACAGTGTTTGTCCTATTACCCTATTGTTTTCATTGGTCTCTTAGGAAACTCAAAAACTGGATATATGTTCATCAGACTTTTTTTTCAGAGTCACTAATACTAATACTCCTCAAAGCATACCTTCCCTCCTGACTCGCCCTGTACACATACTGGTGGAAGTTGTACGTGTAATTCTTTTTGTAATGTCTTCGTGTTGGCATTTCCCAGTCACGAACTCTGCTAGTGAACGGCGATGCCGAGGTCGAGGTCCCCTAAGATCTGTGGAGATGTGGTATGCGTGTCTCAGTTTAGCATTCTTTTGGCGTAATCAAGCAGCCACTGAGCAGGCATCGTAAGTTTGCATTTACAGAATTGATTTATTACCTTACATGTTTCCCATTACCTTCCGGTCTTTGCCAAGACTTTCGTATCTTTCGTGTTTACCGATCGTTCCGTGTTCTTGCGCTTCTGAACTTCAGTTACGTTGTTGTTGTTGTGGTCTTCAGTCCTGAGACTGATGCAGCTCTCCATGCTACTCGATCCTGTGCAAGCTTCTTCATTTCCAAGTAACTACTCCGTCCTACATCTTTCTGAATCTGCTTAGTGTATTCATCTCTTGGTCTCCCTCTACGATTTTACCCTCCGCGCTGCCCTCCAATACCAATTTGGTGAACCCCTGATGTCTCAGAACATGTCCTACCAACCGATCCCTTCTTCTAGTCAAGTTGTGCCACAAATTACTCTTCTCCTCAATTCTATTCAGTACCTCCTCATTAGTTATGTGATCTATCCATCTAATTTTCAACATTCTTCTGTAGCACCACATTTCGAAATCTTCTATTCTCTTCTTGTCTAAACTATTTATCGTCCACGTTTCGCATTCATACATGGCTACTCTCAATACAGATAATTTTAGAAAAGACTTGCTGACACGTAAATCTATACTCAATGTTAACAAATTTCATTTGTTCAGAAACGTTTCTCTTGCTAATGCTAGTCTATATTTTATATCCTCCCTACGTCGATCATCGTCAGTTATTTTGCTCCACAAATAGCAAAACTCCTTTACTACTTTAAGTGTATCATTTCCTAATCTAGTTCCCTCGGCATCACCTGATTTAATTAGACTTTTGTTGCTGTTCATCTTATAGCCTCCTTTCATGACACTGTCCATTCCGTTCAACTACTCTTTCCTTTGCTGTCTCTGACAGAATTACAACGTCATCGGCAAATCTCAAAGCTTTTATTTCTTCTCCACGGATTTTAGTTCCTACTCCGAATTTTTCTTTTGTTACCTTTACTGTTGGCTCACTGCATAGATTAAAAATAACATCGAGGATAGGCTACAACCCTCACTCCCTTCCAAACCACTGCTTCCCTTTCACGCCCCTCGACTCTTAAAAGTGCCACCTGGTTTCTGTACAAATTGTAAATAGCCTTCCACTCCCTGTAATTTGCCCATACCACCTTCAGAATTTGAAAAAAAGTATTCCTGTCAACATTGTCAAAAGCTAGAAACGTAGGTTTGCCTTACCTTAATCCATCTTCTAAGATAAGTTGCAGGGTCTGTATTGCCTCACGTGTTCCAACATTTCTACCGAATCCAAACTGATCTTCACCAAGGTCGGCTTCTATCAGTTTTTCTATTCGTCGTTAAAGATTTCTTGTCAGTATTTTGCTGCCGTGACTTATTAAACTGATAGTTCGGTAAATTTATATTTATGACTTTAAACAGTAGAACTATTGTAACCAATTTTTAAGGTTATAATCCGATTTCATTTCTTAGGAAGAAGGCCGAAATACTAAAATCGGTCTTCCGTAATTGTTTCGCTGCTGAAGATCGTCTTACAAAAGTCGAAATGGCAGATTTTGAGCTAACCGATCGCGGAAAAGAAAAACAGCTACAGTAGCTTAGCAGTGGAAAGGCGTCAGGGGCAGATAAGATACCAGTAAGATTCTACGAAGATTATGCGAAAGAACTTGTTCCCCTTCTAGCAGTATTTTATCGTAGATCACTTGAGCAGCGAAGGATACCTAGCGACTGGAACAAAGCGCAGGTCGTACCAATTTTTAAGAAAGATCGTAGACCCACACAATTATAGACCTATATTGTTGACGACAATCTGTTGTAGAATTATGGAACATGTTTTACGCTCAAGAATTATGACGTTCTTGGAGAAGGAAAATCTCCTCTACAAAAATCAAATTGGGCCCCGCAAACAGACGTCCTGCGAAACTCAGGTCGCTCTGTTCCTCCATGAGATCCACAGCTCCGTAGACAATAGCGCTTAGGTTGATGCTTTGTTCCTTCACTTCAGGAAGGCATTTGACACCGTCCCGCACTGCCGTTTAGTGAAAAACATGTGAGCTTATCAAGTAGCAGAGCAGATTTGTGACTGGATTCAATACTTTCTTGTAGACAGAAGTCAACACGTCGCTCTTAACGTAACGAAGTCGACAGATGTAAAGGTCATTTCCGGTGTACCACTCGGAAGTGTGGTAGGACCGTTACTGTTTGCAATATATTTAAATGATTTGGTAGAAAACGTCGAATTCTCTCTGAGCCTGTTCGCAGCGATCCGGTTGTCTGTAACGATGTAGCAATCGAAGAAGCCAAAAACGATTTGCAGAATGACCTTTAGAGATTTCATGAATGCCACTAGACCGTGAACATAAATACATATAACATATTGGGCATACATAAGAAAATAAATGTATTACTTTATAGCTACACTGTTGATGACAAACTACTGGGAAAAGTATCTGCCGTCAAATATCTAGGACTAACTATCCAGAGCGACCTTAAGTAGGATGTCCAATAAAACAAAAAGTGGGAAAAGTAGATGCCAGGCTCAGATTCATAGGACGAATCTTAACATTTAATTCATCCACGAATGAACTGGCTTATTAAGGCGCTTGTTCGGGCGATATTTGAGTATTGTTCATCTATCTGGGATACCAACCACAAAGGACTCGTGGAAGAGGTAGAGAAGATCCAACGAAGAGCGGCGCGTTTCGTTACTGGCATTCGATGTACCCTCATTCCATATTCCATTGATTGTTGATTCCACTCAGCATATCATGTAATTCTTCTTCACTTTCACTTACGATAGTAAAGTCATCAGCGAATCGTATCATTGATATACTTTCATCTCGAATTTATTTCCGCTTCTGAACCTTTCTTTTATTTCCGTTATTGCTTCTTCGTTGAACAGATTGAACATTAGGGGCAGAAGACTGCATCCCTGTCTTACACCTTTTTTAATCCGTGCAATTCGTTGTTGATCGTCCACTCTTATTATTTCCTCTTGGTTGTTATACATATTGTATATCACCCTTCTCTCCCTATAATTTATCTCTAATTTTCTCAGAATTTCGAACATCTTGCACCATTTTACAATGTCGACAGTTTTTTTTCCAGATCGATTAATCCTATCAACGTGTCATGGTTTTTCTTTAGTCTTGCTTCCATTATCAATCGATTGTCAGAACTGCCTCTTTGGTGCCTTTAGGTTTTCTTAATCCAAACTGAGCGCCATCTAGCATTTCGTCAATTTTTTTTTCCATTCTTCTGTATATTACTCTTGCAAGCAACATTAACGCATGAGCTATTAAGCTGATTGTGCGATAATCCTTGCACTTATTAGCTCTTGCAGTTTTCGGAACTGTGTGGATGATATTTTTCCGGAAGTCAGATGGTATGTTGCCAGACTCATACATTCTACACACCAGCGTTGCCACTTCCCCCAATGACTTTAGAAGTTCTGAAGGAATGTTATCTATCCCCTATGTGTTATTTGATCTTAAATCCTCCAAAGTTCTTTTAGGTTCTGATTGTAATACTGAATCCCCTTTCTCTTCTAAATAGACACCTGTTTCTTCTTCTATCACATCAGTCAAATCTTCCCTCTCATAAAGGACTACAATGTACTTGTTCCACCTATCCGTTCTCTCCTCTGTATTTAACAGTGGAATTCCCGTTCCTCTTTTAATTTTACCGCCCTTGCTTTTAATGTCACCGAAGGTTGTTATGACTTTCCTGTATGACGGTTCAGTCCTTCCAACAATTATTTCTTTTTCGACTTTTTCACATTTTTCATGCAACCATTTCGTCTTAGCTTCCCTCCATTTCCTATTTATTTCATTCCTGAGCGACGTGTATTTCTGTGTTTCTGAATTTCCCTGACCGTTTTGTACCTCCTTTCATTGATCAGCTGAAGTATTTCTTCTGTTATCCACGGTTTCTTCGCAGCTACCTTCTTTGTTTTTCTTTCAAACTTCTGTAATGGCCCTTTTTAGAGATGTCCATTCCTCTTCAACTGTACTGCCTACTGAGCTATTCCTTATTGCTGTATCTCTAGCCGTATAGAACTTCAAGCGTATCTCGTCCTTCCGTAGCATTTGTCTGTCTCACTTCTTGCGTACTTATTCACCCTGACTAATCTCTTGAACTTATCTTTCATCACTTTGTGATATTCACTATTTTTGACTTCATTAAAACAGCAAATAGTTAATTCTTTCAGCCAGAAGGCAAATACTTGTTAATAAAGAATGATTAATGTATAACAAGGCGTCGCATAGCGACGGTGGAATTTCCTACATAATGTAATTCGTCGTCTTTGGACGGCATTATAAACAGAAGAATACGGATAAATATGAGATCCTTCACTATTTTGTTCGCTGTAGAACAAATGAAGCCTTGAGCGCTAAAACACTTGTACTGTTTCTCTTAAGTAAGACGGACGCAGATTTGCGGCGGTCTGATCTAATTTTTTTTTACTAAATAAATAAAAACGTGTTCCGCCTAAGTTTGAGTGAAGTGTAAAAAGAAGAACTGTTATATCTTATCGTGACGACGCACGAGCGACTCAAGAGGACAATGGCTACATAAAAGAGCGCTCAATGGACATGAAACGGACATAAAAATCTACCGTCAATGTAGTACTAAGCTTAAGGTATGATATATGTTTTAGTTATAATAAATATTTGTTCTGGGAATACTGAATCATTTAGCAGTGCTCATTCCTATCATCTTCTCAGTACTATTTTCATTTTAATTATGCATTTTGCTAAGATTACAGACACCAAGATCAGCAGTTCAATGTGAGTGTTACATTGATAAAAAGAAAACTGTTATATCGTCTTCTTGCATCAGCTTTAATACTGAATTTCCCTTTTGTGTCATGTTACAGTTGTTTTTGCACCCTTAAGAACTTTCTGGTCCCTTAGGAAATTGTTTTGTCATAACAATAACTTCACAACCGGGTATGATCGTATCTACGATCGTGAAGTAATTAGAAAGCCGATAATGCAATTTCTTAATCAATAGTACGCTAGCTGTGACTGCTTCAAGCCACGCGAAACTGCAAGTAAAAACTATTCACATTTTCAAATGCAATATTTTATGACAATGGTCAATCCATGATTCTGACGCCATTGGTGATTTATAAAACAGTAAGCGAAATCTCAAATTCCAACTTTTCCATAACAACATCATTTTTATTTTGTTACATCACACTTGGCGCCCAGCGTGGGCCCTGACCAAAAATTAGTTCAAATTCTTGGAAAAGTTTATATGTGCTTTTGTTAAATGTTCTGTCGTTTCATGTACACATCATCTCTCTGTGAGAATGACGGAAAATACGTTGGTCGATAACGCAGTTTAATTATCGAGAGAAAGGAAAAGAAAAGAGACGCGAATTTGCTGAGACAAAATAGCGGTAATCAAGCCATCAAAAAGTAAGTCAGAATTTTGCATACGCAGTGTAGTGCTTCAGTAGCAACGCTGCTTTTCCAAGTCGATCCAGATCCTTTCTATCTCCTGCCCGCTATAGAAAATCTGTTTTTTTTTTATCTTTCAAAGTAAAATTCTTCGTAGTCTGATAATAGAAATTATTTCTCTCCCTTGTTAGTATAGCTGTATTACATTTTCAACATAGTGGATATTTTGTGCAATTTGCAGTGAAGAGCCTCTTCATTCATTTGTCTGAAACGTTTAGGTTCCATCTTGTCTTCTCGCCAGATAGAATTTCATTTGTTGCTCACACGAGAGCGGTGCTCTTAGCGGACTCACCACGTCACTAACAAACGACGAAAGCCTTGCGTAGCACGTGATTTACTGACGAAAATGGCAGATAGTAAACAGAGACAGGTGACAACAGGAGACGGGAGTGAAGACGTTAACAGTATTCCATACCCTTTACGATCGCGAACGGTAGATTCCCGTGTGGAAACTGAACTAACCATGTCTGTAACAGGGGATAGTGACCCTAAAGTCCAAACTCTTCCTACTGCAGCTACAAATGACCTCGGTGCGTTAATGGAAATGCTGAAACAACAGTTTGACACAGTAAATGAGACTATAAAAACACAAAATGAGACTGTTAACGCCCGATTACATGCTGTAAGCGAATCAGTAAAAACACAAAATGAGACTGTTAACGCCCGATTCGATGCTGTAAGCGAATCAGTAAAAACACAAATTGACGCTGTTAACGCCCGATTAGATGCTGTAAGCGAATCAGTAAAAACACAGGTAGGCACAATCAAAACAGATCTGCATAAAGAAATTACGGGTGAATTAAATACCCATTTGGGTGACGTGCACAGTAAGATCAGTGATCAAATTCAGAAAATGCAGAAACAGGTGAAAAGTGAAACAGCTGAAGTATCTGGAACATTAAACACAAAAATTCAAGCGGCTACCAAAGAAATAAACTCAGTTATAAATGCAGTATCTGACGTTGAAGGTGTAGCGGAGGATCTGTCGAGGCAGATAGACTCAATTAATATTGAAGAACAGGTTAAGAGCACCGTGAAAGCACACGCGGAGGCATTATCGGAACACTACGGTGAATGGATAAAGGGTAAAGATATTTTTATCGAAAAGAAGGTCAAGGAGGAGCTTAGGGAGAATGTCAAGGATGTAACATATGAAATCTTAGCTGCTCCTGGTAAGTAGGGAGACACAGTGGTGCCTGAATTGGGACAGATTCGAAGAACACGTACACGCGATCTTCCCGAGTGGAAGCAGCAAATAGTGGACGAGGTCAGAATACTCTGATACTATAGCTCCCTACTTAGCACTCATATACAACCGCTCGCTCACCGATAGACCTATTGATACGTAATCAGCATGGTTTCAGAAAACATCGTTCTTGTGCAACTAAAGCTAGCTCTTTATTCGCACGAAGTAATGGCCGCTATCGACAGGGGATCTCAAGTTGATTCCGTATTTCTATATTTCCGGAAAGCTTTTGACACCGTTCCTCACAAGCGACTTCTAATCAAGCTGCGGACCTATGGGGTATCGTCTCAGTTGTGCGACTGGATTCGTGATTTCCTGTCAGGAAGGTCGCAGTTCGTAGTAATAGACGGCAAATCATCGAGTAAAACTGAAGTGATATCAGGTGTTCCCCAGAGTAGCGTCCTGGGACCTCTGCTGTTCCTGATCTATATAAATGACCTGGGTGACAATCTGAGCAGTTCTCTTAGATTGTTCGCAGATGATGCTGTAATTTACCGTCTAGTAAGGTCATCCGAAGACCAGTATCAGTTACAAAGCGATTTAGAAAAGATTGCTGTATGGTGTGTCAGGTGACAGTTGACGCTAAATAACGAAAAGTGTGAGATGATCCACATGAGTTCCAAAAGAAATCCGTTGGAATTCGATTACTCGATAAATAGTACAATTCTCAAGGCTGTCAATTCAACTAAGTACCTGGATGTTAAAATTAGGAACAACTTCAGTTGGAAGGACCACATAGATAATATTGTCGAGAAGGCGAGCAAAGGTTGCGTTTCATTGGCAGGACACTTAGAAGATGCAACAAATCCACTAAAGAGACAGCTTACACTACACTCGTTCGTCCTCTGTTAGAATATTGCTGCGCGGTGTGGGATCCTTACCAGGTGGGATTGACGGAGGACATCGAAAGGGTGCAAAAAAGGGCAGCTCGTTTTGTATTATCACGTTGTAGGGGAGAGAGTGTGGCACATATGATACACGAGTTGGGATGGAAGTCATTATAGCACAGACGTTTTTCGTCGCGGCGAGACCTTTTTACGAAATTTCAGTCACCAACTTTCTCTTCCGAATGCAAAAATATTTTGTTGAGCCCAACCTACATAGGTAGGAATGATCATCAAAATAAAATAAGAGAAATCAGAGCTCGAACAGAAAGGTTTAGGTGTTCGTTTTTCCCGCTCGCTGTTCGGGGGTGGAATAGTAGACAGATAGTATGATTGTGGTTCGATGAACCCTCTGGCAAGCACTTAAATGTGAATTGCAGAGTAGTCATGTAGATGCAGATGTAGATGAAGAATGCTGAGGAACTGGGTAGAAAACCCGCACACGCATACGCAATCTATAGGGAACAACTCTACAGACGGTGACGAATGTCAGTCAACTCCTTATGGTTCACCGCCTGATTGCATGCAAAACAACAGTTCTGTTGAGCCCCGAGTGGGGAAAATAAATGATCCGCCCACAATTGTGAGTTTAATGCAAGAGTAAAGTGTGATTAAGCATCGCACTTTTCCTGTTTTTCATCCGCAGAAGCGAGAAATACACCCGATCGTGTTCCTAAAGAATTTTTCCGGCATATTTCCCAGGAGCTGGACAGACCGACAGCGTATTCAGTTCGTCACTGGATTTATTTATGGGGAACGGAAATGATAAGACACGTGTAGGGATTATAAAGAGTTTGAGAAAATGTTCTTGGCAAAATTTTGGAGTAATGGGGTACAGCAGACATTAAGGAAGGAGGTGTATGGTGGGGAAATTTTCAATGAGAAGCATGGAAGTCTCCGGCGATATTTGAGAATATCTAGCAAAAATTAAATTCTGGGATTCGCCGATTACTTCCAAGGACGTAATTATGATTTTCAAAAGCAAACTCCCTGTGTGAATTAGAGAGAAACTAGTAAATGTGTCCGAAGAAGACACGGATGTATTCCTTTCTGTGCTGGATTCTTTAGATTTAATTAGCGAGGATGTGCGCTCCAAGGTTGGCAGCGGCAAATTCTTCGCTGGCAGCCAGCAGAATGCATCGCACGCGGACAACAATGCACCGAAGGAGAGAGTGCGCTACTGCGACCACTGTTGCCAACCTGCCAGCCGTTATGAAAACGCAAACCGCAATAACTTTAAACGGAAGCACAAAACCAATTACAGTAATCAGCAGAGATACCACCCAATTTACAACCACCAGGTACAACATCAGTACGGAAACCCACCCTTTAATTCTGCGCCTGAGCAGTATGGAAATTCTCCACAAACGATTGATAATTTTTCAAATGGGCCAGTGTACAATCAAACTTATAGGTCGAAAAATAGCAAGTGGCATGGGCAAGGCGGAGGCCACCAGCACAACATCAGAACAACGTTTCACAGGACAGAGGACCACGGAACAATTTTCAAACGGCACCAAATGCGAACTTCCCTTCACAAGGAAATGGTTTTGCCGGCAACCAAAAGATCGGGCGACATCATCCGTCTCAAGCATTCTATTCACAAGTGAATGCACCCAGTGGATTTTAACCCTTTACACCGGCATTTGCACCACATAACCAGCACCAATATGAAACGGAACAAACACTTAAGGCCATGAATGACAGACTAAACATCCTGCGGAATATTAGAGGCAGCGCCTTTCAGCCTCCTAGAGGTCGTTGCCGGTTCCACTGGGGGTACTAACGAATACTCTGATTCTGAGTATGTTAATGCGATACGGTACGACCATGAGACCGACTTACGAGATGACCTTGCACCTGACATTGCTCAAGACATTAATGACATTTATGATGAACATGTCCAGGCTTCGATTAAGATTTCTATTGCCAACATTCCTGTCACAGCCGTTGTTGATACAGGAGCAAACATCAATGTCATGTCATCATGTCTCTTCAGACAGGTATCTTCTGTTTCAAAAGTTTTATCATTGCTGATTCAGAGTTACTCCATATCGGGAGCGATTGGTCCATTGAAACAGAGAGTTACTTTACAGACGCAGCTTCAATTGCGGATAGAATTTGTTTTGGTTTTTGTCACTTTCTAATAGTAAAGAACTTGTCAGTTCCATGTCTCTTGGGGATGGAGTTTCTTCGTCAAACAAAAGCAGTGATAGATATTGAATCTGGAGTGTGTACCTTTATCGTAAATCAACAACCAATTGTTGTTAGCTTGTTAAGGAGTAACGTGAAGGTGGTGTTGACAATGCATCAGGTTTGAAGACGACAGAGGACAGACAAACCGTGGGTTGATCAGACTAATGACCTGACTAAATGGGAAGACATAAATTACAATGAGTATGAAGACTTACTTCCTGACAAAGACGAGATCGATGCTAAAGCCAAGGAATCGACTGAACTCAGGGAGGAGCAGAAAGATGAGTTGTTCCATTTATTACTAAGTTACAAGAAAATCTTTTCAAAGGAACCAGGAATAATAAAAGGGTTCGAGTACAAAATGGAAGTGCTTCCCCACTCAACGTTCTGCAAAGCAAGCTATACAGTACCCTACACCCGACGAGAAGCTGTAAAGCACGAGATTAGGAAAATGCTGTGTTGGGATGTTATCGAGTTATCGAATTCGCCGTACTCAAGTCCCTTGTTGTCCGTGCTTAAACAAGACGGTAGTGTCAGACTAGTACTGGATGCCAGATTAATAAACAAAATAACGGTACCAATAAGGACTCGACCTGAAGCACTTGAGGAGCACTTGCAAAAATTTCATGGTATTAGATTTTTGAGTACACTTGACTTAAGAAGTAGATATTGGCAGGTGAAATTGGCTAAGGAATCCAGAAAATATACTGCTTTTATATTTGCCGGCCGCTCGTATCAGTTTACGGTCATGCCTTTTGGTTTAAATGTAAGCTCGGGAATATTTCTTTCTGCTCTCTATTTTGTGTTAGGACCTGAACTTCTGGATGAGGTAACTGTTTATGTAGATAACGTGTTGATAGCCACTAAGAACTGGGAAGATCATTTAGCTATTCTACGAAAGGTGTTGCAGCGATTTCAACAACAAGGTGTTACAGCAAATCTGAAAAAGTCAAAATTTGGAAAAGGTGAGGTAAAGTATTTAGGTCATGTGATTATACCTGAAGGGATTAAACCCAACCCGGAAAAGTTGTCTGCGATTACGAATTTCCCTACACCGGTAACTAAGAGGCAAATAAGAGGATTTCTCGGTCTTTCGTCTTTCTTTCGACGATTTCTGTCTGGTCAAGTAATGAATAATCCCGCTTTGCACAATCTTCTGAAGAAAAATACTCATTGGATTTGGACACCAGAGTGTCAGAAAGCTTTCCAGGGATTTAAAGATGGTCTTTTAAACAGAAACATTCTCTGTCATCCACAAATGGACAAAGAGTTTTGTATCACCTCAGACGCTTCGTTTTTTGGAATTGGATCTTGTTTGTTTCAGATTGAATTAGTAGACGAAACAGAGGAAATCAGAGTGATTAGTTTTGCGAGTAGGGTCTTAACAGAATGTGAAAAGTCCTATTCAGTTACTGAGCTGGAGGCACTTGCAGTTATTTGGGCCTTCAAGAGGTTTAATTATTACATTTTTGGCAGAAAGATAAAAGTATTTACGGACCATCAAGCACTTTCGTATCTTCTGACCTGTAAATTACAACATCCGCGCCTGACCAGGTGGTGTTTATTTTTGCAAGAATACGACTTCGATATTGTGTATATAAAGGGCAAGGATAACATTATTGCAGACGCACTTTCTCGTTCAGCAGTAGGTCCGCCTGAGACAAGTGAGTTGGTAGAACAGGTGTCAAATTACAAAGTTCTTCTTATGCAGGGTCCCATTCATAGAAAACATTTCTTGGAACTGTGCAAGCAAATACAGACATTACAGAGCACAGCTCCTAAGTGGGGAAAAGTAATGAGACTTCTTCAAGAAAAACCATAAGTTGTCTAACTTCTTCAAGATTCATAATCATGTATTATTTCATCGCACCTCTGTGTCAACAGACAACTGGCTTGTTTGTATACCTAGCAGTTTTGTCGAACATCTTTTGTGGTAGACCCACATTTCTTGGGGCCACTATGGTCCAGAGAAGGGTAAAAATAAGATTGCTTCTTACTGTTTATGTGCCCAATCTACGTCGTCGGATACACAAGTTGCTAAAATTCGGTGTCATCTGCTAAAAGGCGAAAGCTCTGAATATTCCTACTTTAATTCCATTGAATCCGATCATCGCAGAAAGACCTAATCAGCTCATTAGCATTGACCTGGCTGGCCCTCTACCGATGGGTAGGAGAGGTGTCAAATACCTCGTTGCTGTTCTTGACAACTTGACAAAATACGTTCGAATGTATGTTATGAAGTCATCTTGTGATCCGCCTATTATACGCTGCCTTGAAAATGACTATTTCCCTCGATTCGGAGTCCCCGAATCTATACTTTCAGATAATGCATCCAACTTTACTTGCCGCAAATGGCGTAGGTTTTTGGCCCATCACAGTGTCAAGCAGATCTTAATATCACGTTTTAGGCCTCAGTCGAATTTGACTGAGCGGATCTTCAAGGAGTTTAACAGATTTGTTCGGACGTACATTCCAGACAAGCAAACTCGTTGGGTTGATTTTGTGACACCTTTTGAGGAGATAGTCAATAATTTGCCACACACTTCCACAGGTTTTACTCCACACGAGTTGATATCTCGAAAGAAGGAACAGAATGAGTGGGTTGATCCTCTTCCCAAGATACCTAGCCCTGAGGTAGATCTAGATGCCAAAATTCAAGAAGCTTTAAGTTCCATTACCACCAATGCTCAATTAAGGAAAAAAGGCTATGATAAAAAGTAAACAAAGTTTTAAATTATCATGTAGGTGAAAAGGTATTACTTAAGACTCATTTCAAGCCATCCTTAACATGTAAGAAAAATCTCAATTGGCAACATATGTATCAAGGTCCTTACCTTCTTTTAAGGAAACCGTACATAGGGAGTTATTTATAAACTGACCCGCCTACGGAGAGAGTAAAAGGCTTATTTCACCACCAAGACTTAAAGAAATTTTATAATGGTAGTGGTTAAGTACTGTCGTGGAAATGAATACTTGCGTACTGGAAATTTCCTTGAGTGAACTGTTAATGATAAGTATTGTGTTGAACAGCGCCGGGACTAAATGGTAACGATTGCCACATGGAAACTTTAACTATTAAATGCTAAGTGTGGAAAAATTGTTTATACTAATGGACATGAACCGGTATTTCTTCAACAAGCTGAAGCAGGAAAGTAAGGTTGCAGAAAGAATTTCAATTTAAGTTAGTACAAAAAAAAAAGAAAGTGCTTGCTAGGCGATTGCCCGGAGCTATATAAATATGTAAAGGTGATAAATGGAAGAGGGTGCATAAATAAGCACTTCTCCCAAGGTACAAAAAGATTTATAGATTTATTTTTAGTAATGTAAGTACTTGAAGTTCTGTTGTAAATGCCCAAATTGCCAGCTTTAAAAAAAAATACGTGTTCAAAACGTCCAGACAGTGAACAGGAGTGTAGGAAATATCTTACCTTAAAGTTCAGTTAAACCGTACTGCTAAATGAGAAAACAAGTGGTAAGTGTTCAGGCAAGGAGACAATAAGCTGTAGTAAACTAAGTTAGTTGAAATACAGTACAAAGAGAGGCAAACAATGAAGCATCAATAATGTAGCGTAAGTACTCCACGAGGCCATTAATTGCTATGAAAGTAAACTGTTTTCTTGTGATCTGAGCCCAATCTAAAGAGTATATGAGGAATGTTAGCTGACGAATTGATTTCAGTAGAATCAAGGTACTAAATAACCACAGAGAAAGCCTCCTGCATCATGAATAAGTCCAAGTAAAGATCTTCAGAAGATTTGTAGCGTAATCTAGCGACCATTCAATCCCCTAATTGAAGGCTAATCTAAAGAACAAGCAATGCAGTGATATTTAAACTTAATACTGACTATAACGAGAGTAATATATAGAAGTAGCAAAGCATACTATAATGAAAGAGGTTAAAAATTTATATATGAGCCTATGTTTATAATGATAATTTTATTTACATGCAGATTTTATTGTAAAAATGTCTCCAAAGACACTCCTCTTATCAAATCCACGTAACCGTTCCTTTTGATCCTGGTTCATTAACCCAGACCAAGGGTCGACTTGTAAAAGGCACGTGTGCTTGGAGGCAAAGCAGTGCTTATGAGAAATGAGACAAGTAGCGTGATGAAGTTCGCTAGCTTTGGTAATGTTTTTTATGGACAGATTGCGTAAACCCAGTTAAATGTGGGTAATTCCATTCATGCGAAAATTAGTAGACACACGTTACCCTATTTTTTTTTTTTAACAGAGAACGATTGCTGAGTACATGAAGCGAAGAGGGACACCTATTCTTATCCAGTCTGCCCTCAAATATAAAAAAAAAAAAATTGGCAAGCACAAAGGAAAGCACAAAAGAAAGGGTTCAGCGTTAAATGCGTACTCGTTAAGTAGTAGATTTGCTGCGTAGCAGTAGAAAATGATCTTGGGTGCACTAAAGAATAAATGCAACGAATGTTGCGAAATCTGTAGTTTTCAAAATGAGGAGATGAGCCCTTAAAAGAAAATTTGAAAGAATATTTTTAGATTCACTAGTGAAAGTAAACCTTTAGATATAAACAGTCCATTTATAAAGCAGTTGTTCACTGGAGTTAACAAAAGGAGTGACCATTAATTGTAAATATTAGCTCGTAAGTGATCTTTTGTAAATAGTAGTATATAAGTCTTTCTGTACCAATGGAGGAAACCTGCAAATTTGATTATTTGGAAATGAACGCTATCGACGAAGGAATGCTGTATGAAGATGCACACTTAAGTGCGACGTGCGTAATAACTGTTCAGTGTGTTTCAGTGGTAGTGTTATCCTGCAAGTGTAAAAATAAGTTAAGACTACGACAATAGGTGCAACGCAAAATTCTGTGTTGTTATAAGTGCAGCGACAAATAAAATATTCGTTGTCACTTACCTGTGAGCCTCACGGGAGGCAGTTGACAGGGAAGTATGGAGGCAGCTTCAGTGTCCGGCTCCTCCGATGGAAAACGAGCGCGAGGTGTTTGTATCGATGCACTCGCGTGGTACGAAGTTCACAAAAAAAAGGGCGATCGCCGACCGGCAGCTGTGTTACAGCCTGAGCGCGGACGGATACTGAGTATTGGAGCTCGCGCAACACTGTGCAGCCGATGTGAGCGGCTGACGTGTGGGTGACGAAACAATCCAAACTTTAAACTGCTAACCGCCATGACTTCAATCGTACATACTGGAGAAAAGACATTTGCACACTTGTGTGTCTGCATTTTCACACGTAAATTATGCAATTTTCGTGAGTTGAAGTTAAGATGAGTGAGACGTAGATTTTCAGATTACTCAGGCCGTAAAGCCGTTAATACCGGCACTCCTGAACACTGCTAAAATGAAACAGTAAGCGAAATCTCAAATTCCAACTTTTCCATGGAATAACAACATCATTTTTATTTTGTTACATCACAACTTCTACATTGTGAATTGAATCTATATATCTGCTCTTGAGTACACCTTACAATCCAGTATCTGATTTCGGAATATTTGTCTGACCATGATGCAATCTGAAATATACCCGTATCACCCGGTGTTTTCCTCATATGGTTCTTGAACAGAGTATTAATATTACTTACTGAAATTTATTAAGAACTCAATTAGTGTTTCTCGTCTCTCATTCCTTGTACCAAGCCCATATTCTCCTGCAACCTTTTTCTCTGCTCCTTCGCTTACAGCTGCATTCCAGTCCCCCTTAACTACTAGATTTTCATCTCCCTTAATGTACTGTATTACCGTTTCAATATCCTCATATATTTTCTCTATCTCTTCATCCTCAGCTTGCGACGTCGGCATGTATTGAACTATCGTTGACAGTTTGCTGTCGATTCCGATAAAAACAACTCTATCACTGAACTGTTCAGTGTAACACACTCTTTGCCCTACCTTTCTACTCATAACAAATCCTACTCCCTTTACACCATTTTCTGCTGTTATTCACATTACCCTGTACTCATCTGACCATAAATCCTTGTCTTCTTTCCATTTCACTTGACTGACCCCTATTATATCTAAGACTGAGACATTGCGTTGCCTTTCCATGTTTTCAAGCTTCCCTAGTACATTCAAGCATCTCACTTTCCACGCCCCGACTCGCAGAACGTTATCCTTGCGTTGATTATTCAGTCTTTATGTCACGGTCACCTCCCCCTTGGCAGTCCCCTCCCGGAGGTCCGAATGGGTAAATTATCAGGAATCTTTTGCCAATGGAGAGATCATCATGACACTTTTTCAATTACAGGCCACATGTTCTGTGGATACACGTTACGTGTCTTTAGTGCAGTGGTTTCCATTGCCTTATGCATCCTCATGCCGTTGATCATTGCTGATTCTTCCGCCTTTAGGGGCAGTTTCCCACCACGAGGACAAAAGAGTGTCCTCAACCTCTATCTGCTCCTTCACCCTTTTTGACAAGGTCGTTGGCAGAACGAACGTGACTTCTTATGCCAGAAGTCTTCAGTTGCTAGCACTGTTTATTAATCAAAATTTGTGGTGGTTTCGAATCCAGGACCGAAAACGTTTTGATTATTAAGCAAAGTCGCTACCCCTTTTTTTATTTTGTTGTGAAACACAGCTCGACCGATCTGCAGTGCAACACCATGGCCACCAGTTTTTTTAGGGAACCTTCCCTGCGCACATAGGAACATTGAACATCGTTTATTCATTTGTTTTTCTTTTCGTAACATTAATACCACAGAGAATAGCAGGAAACCGGAGTCGCGAGGAGGAGCACGCAGAATGATGTCAGTCTAATTGAGGCTATCAACGTATTGTTTATCCTAGAAGAACATTCCGAAGACCAGAGAATATATCGGTTCTAAATGTGGAAGAGACGGGGAACATCTCTTTATAACAAGAATATCCCAGGTCTGGAGTGGGTTGAGGAAGACACTGCAAAGGAAATTGGAGACAAAATGTCTGGGTATTGGATTGATGAGAACTGCACAACGACGTTCATTAACGAACTGTGAAAAATCAAGGATACTTTTCTCGCCATGAGCAAACAAGTATTGTGTTGCGTGTCCACAAATCCACTTCACAAAGATAGTATTCGCTTGTGGGAAGCATCCGGAATCCGGCAAAAGGAGCAGACAACATTTATTGCACCAAGAACCAGACACCTCTTGTCTATCTGCACACCAGGCGTTGCTCGTCTGTGTACAAAACATTACAGGCGTGACACAACGGGGTGTCCGCAAGGTGAATCCTGTAAAGGCGTCATAGGCATACTTGCTTCCCATTGAGAGTAAGATACCTTGCAGACAGGAAGTCAGTGTGAAGGTAAGGAGCGCCCATCGATTGCCAAATGGCACACCAGACCACATTCGGAGACCTGTGCTGGTGAAGGAAACCATACATTGCCTTCGTGGATGTCAAGTGCGCTGGCTGTAGCAGAAGACGGACGTAGCTCAGTTCGAGGAAAAGTGGAAGAAGTAAAAGAAGGGGGGCGGGACTTCCGAGAGCCGGGTAGGTATTGAGAGAAAGTGTGATGCAAGGGTCTCCAGCAACAGGCTGGTCCCCTGGATCAAGGGATCGTTTAGTCGGCACAAGAGCGTTACGGAGGTGCTCAATAAACTCCACTGGCAGACGTTAATAGAGAGGCGTTGCGCATCACGGTGAGATTTACTGCTGAAATTTCGAGAGAGTACTTCCCGGTATGAGTTGGATAACTTTTTACTTCCCCCACATATGTCTCGCGTAATGACCATGAGTAGAAAATTCGAGAAATTAGAGCCAATGCAGCGGCTTACCAACAGTCATTTTTCCCACGTGCTATTCTCGAGTGGCACAGGGTTGGAGAGCTCAATGAGTGGCAGAAAAAATACGCTTCCCCACACATCATTAGGTGACTAGCGGAGTATGATGTAGATGTAGAGATGATATTCTGCTGTTAATTATATTGTGATGTGGTTCATCCAAGACTCGTGTTTCATAGGGGCCAGGCTTATCTAATTACAAATACGACTCTTATTCCATCATCATTGGAAAACCGTGTCCAGGCAGCTCGCAGAGCAAGCTAACTGAACGTCTTTTCATGGCAGTGAAGTAGGAGTTCACATACCCTCGTGGTTCGAGCACACTGCTACCAATGTGATTTTACACTCAACTGAATCCAGAGCAATAGAAGCCTGCCCATGCTAACTAAGGATGGCGGCGACTTTTTCACCAACGATTTAACAACAGCATTACGAACGGGCTTCCAAACGTGCTTCGTCAGAAAAGTTGACTCCAAATAGAGTCCGGAGAACACCTCTCCGAGGTTTTATTGCCTCAGAGGAAACACAGTGAAGTGCCTGTGCCGGAAAAAAGTAATTGTGGAGGGTGGGAGGGGTGTGGTGGCAGTGCTGCTGACCATTCCTCAAGTTTTTTGCCGGAAGGGCTGGGATGCAGGAAAGACACCGTCAGTTTAGGTTGGTAGATCTCTGGGAGCCCCAGGAGGGCGACTTACCCAAGAAGTATATATCCTTCCGTGTTGGCATGTCTGTGTCTTCAGCATCTTCAGCATAAGGTCGAGCAAAAGTCTCACACAAACCTTTGAAGACGACTTCCAGGATATAACCTGCGTGGTACCAGTAGGCAAGATAACGCCTACCATAATGAGAAGAGATCGTATAAAAATTTTCGACACTTTACCACAAGTAAGCAAAAATGTAGCCCAGGTGCGATTCCTGTGTCTTTTATCTTTCGATTTTGTCCAGTCTGGGACCACAGGATAGTTTAAATTCCTTCTCCAATTTTCTCTGCTGTAAACTCTTCCATTTTTCAGCATGTAACTTTTTCCTTAATATACACATCTTCACACCAGTTCTCTTACGATCTGCTCCTGGGAATCCTTCTAAATTTAACACTTTACAGCTGAGAATATCTCTTTACGCTGCATCTTCTGCTTCCACAAACTTTCTAAATATTCTTTAACTTACGTATTCCCGATTTTTGGTTATTTATTTATTTATTTGGACATACTGTCAGCTTATTGTCGGTTTTGACGACTGTGTTTACGTGGCAGGAACGGTTGCATCTTTCGACAGCATCGGCTTAGAGGCCTAACATTTTTACACCGCCAAGTGGCCGTAGACCATTGTTAAAAACAAGGTTTCATAATGATAGGAAACGAAAAAACTCTGAAAATCATTACTCTATAATTATAGCCCTATGGATGAAAAAATACCACTTGTGATTTTTTCGTCCTTCTGTTAACACCACTTTTTATCGTGAACGGGAGGCGTATCAAGTTGAAACTATGTCACTTACTATGTCTATGGCCCCTTGGTGACATAGAATACGAGTACTTAAGCTTTAAGTCAATGCAATTAAGGGATATGGCCGTTTATATCATACGTTTTGATACTCACAAACCCTCTCATCATAACCTATACGGTACTTCCCTGACCGTAGAATCATGAAACGTGAAAAAAAGCAAGGTGTAACAGTTCAGGCGAAGGAAAAATAATCCAAAAATTGTTAAATTGTGTTATATCAGATAAGAAATATATTTTTTCCATTAGAACTTGCACTTCATTCGCCATCCGTTAAAATAATAATAATAATAATAAAAATAATAATGCAAATATAAAATACAAATTGTAGTCTGTTCCATTACAGAATCTGGCCAGTTATAGACCGCTTACAACCTAAAACGAAGGTACAAACCTTTTCATTTTACCTCCCCAGAAGTTCTTCATACGTTGACTGAAGGCCTGCCTCTGTTCGCTTGACGTCACCCTCCTAGGTTGTAATTTCGTTGTTGCACGGGAAATTTTTCGGTATTGATCAGTAGACTGAAACTTTCCCTGTTGTTTATGGTGCTTTCTGCGACGTTAAGTTTTATTAAGTGCTTCCTTGTCTCTTCCAGCCACTCTGTGGAGTTTTTTAATTTGGAAACGGAGTTAAAATTTTTCTTCGTTAGCCTATTGTCATTGATTCTGTACATATGTCCGCCCCGATAGCTGAATGGTGGAGGGATTGTGGGTCCCTTTCCGATCCGACGGTCAGTTCACCAGGGATGTCCACTCTCCATGATCCTTTACGCGATCGCACTCAAACCGCTTGTCGGAAGGTTGAAAAACAGACTCTCGGGCATGTCATTGAGGGATCACACCTTTCACTGCAGGATCTATGCTGATGACCTTCTATTACTTGTCCGATCTGGTGACGAGGTACTCTCGGTGATACAATGTATCAATCGCTATGTATTGGCAGCGGGCAGCCTCATGATTGTGGCCAAGTCGGCAACGATGCCCATTGGGAGAGGTCTACAGGAGGACGCTTTAGCCCCACTCCCACTAGTTAACAAGATCCGGTTCTTGGGCATAACATTCACACAGGATGTGCGCCGCACGGCTGCCATGAACTATGCACAATTACTACAGGCAATACGCACAGAAGTCCGCCGGAACCTACTTCGGCGGATGGACCTCCTCCAGCGTGCGGAATACTTCAACATTCACGTGGCGACTAAGATGATCCACATGGCTTAGGTCCTACCGATATCGACAGCGATGGCACACAGACTGCAAGCAGCGTTTGGATATTACCTTACCGCCGGAGACCTATTCAAATTCCGCTATGAAACACTCACCCTTCCTCCGCGTGATGGCGAGAGCTACAGCGTTATACTTGAGCACAATGATGAAATTGTGGACCCACAAAGATGCTTCCCTTACGGGTCGTCTGTTAGAGGAATTGCTGCCGGCGTCTCTTCTGCCACCTGTCACGATTGTACACATTACACTCTCACTCTCGCACCTCTCGGCATTTCTTCTTGAGTATAGCTACGTGCACCCAGACCTTCCCAACACTCGCACTCCAGAGGCGAGCGACGTTTACAGGCTGCTGCTAAGGTCCATCCCTCGCAATGTGATTGAGAGGAAGAGTCCTACGACCCTATGGCGTGCAATGTGGAGATCGGTCCAGAAGCCGTTCCTCCCCACGCGGGTACGAGCCGCGTGGTACCAGGTGGTCAACGGGAAGGTTGTAACACGACAAAGGCTGCACGCTATTGGGATGACGGATTCCTCCTTTTGCCCACGTTGCCATCTCTTGGATACTGACGAACACCGTTTAACATGTGGATCGGCGTTAGAGGTATGGCTGTAGTGCAAAAGATCCTCGCCTGCTACCTACTTATCGCGCCTCGCGCAATTGAGCCACGGCTCCTCCTTTGTCCAGAGGATACTCACGCTCTCACATGCTTTAAAGGCATGTCCATATACTACCTCTTTCGAGATGATGAGACGATGGTACTTGATTACTGGCAATTTCTCCAAGACAGTCATAGCGCACTTGAGTGTACCATATACTACCTCTTTCGAGATGATGAGACGATGGTACTTGATTACTGGCAATTTCTCCAAGACAGTCATAGCGCACTTGAGTGTACACCCCGATACCGACAACTATTTGCGAACTATTTGCGCAGTGTCTTCGATAACCCCCCTCACAGTTAGGGAGTATCGGGCAGAGGATGACCGCCGCCATGGAGCTCCACACGCTGCGAAATGTTTTATCAGCTTGGAATATGGAATCTGTACGCAGATGAGCCATGCACATGGAATGGCGTGCGGGATTTGGTTACATATTTATTTCTTTATTACCTGTCATCAGACTATTAGTTTCAAATTCTATTTCATAGTTTAGAAGGAACTCTTGTTCTGCTTGTTGCTACGGATGTACATTCTAATTTTGTTTGTCGTAACTGAAAGACGCCTTTTTCCATATAAAAAAAGTTGATAGGGAAAAAATTTACAAATAAAAAAATAAAAGAAATAGTGGACGACACGGCATAGTGCCATGCAAAGGGCCCGGGTTCTCTCGCGGATGGGTTAGAGATTTTCTCTTCTCGGTGACAGGGCGTTGTGCTAACCCCATCATCATACCATTTTCATCGACACGCAAGCCGCCGAAGTGGAGTCATCTAAAAAGACTAGCAGCAGGCGAACGATCTACCGGGCGGGATGCCCACGCCACACGATATTTCATTTCATACCATCATATGGTCACGTTTTTATTCTTTTACTTTCTTGGAATTTTTAATTTACTGTTACATTTCACCAGGAAGCCAAATGTAACGTCACCCTACTTTCTTCTTACTTTATTTTCATTTAGCTTTTTTCTTAACGTTTTGTTAACTGTAGTTATTATTCACTGAAACGTTAACTTCAGAATGTCGTGTCATGTTCTTGAACTCTTAGTCATTATTGAAATGACTTCGAGACAATCACTAAACGACAGTGCTCTTATTCAATAGCGGAACGAAAAACCGAATCTTAGCTTGAGAATTTTCCATCCGAAAACATATCTGGTAAATAATTCAGTTTCCAGTATGAAAGGGCAAAAATTGTGGATTGTCTTTGAGGGAAATACATTAACAGAATGTGTCATGAACTTTTACTAATTGCCTTTCATTTGAAAAACGAGACGCTTCCTTAAAAAAAAAGAAGAAAGAAAATGGTCAGCGTCACAGAGTGCCGGGTTCGATTCTCGGCTGGGTCGGGGATTTTCTCCGCTCAGGGAGTCTTCATGATTTCATCCTCATCCGGCGAGCAAGTCGCTCAATGTGGCGTCGAATGTAATAAGACCTGCACCAAGGAGGCCAATGATAACAAACGCTCATCTCCATTCTGTACATATGACCGTAAATTCTTAGTCTCCTCTTTCTTATTCTGTCTGTGATTGTTTCTATGCTTCTACACATATCTTCATTTCTCCTCTTCGTCTAGTTGTAATATTCGTTCTTTAGTGGTCCTAAAATTTTTCTGAGTATTTTCCTTTCCATATTTTCCAATTCTTGTTCAACTCTTCTTCTCAGTATTGGGCATTCGGATCCATTCAGGGTTTCCGGTTTAACTACTGTTGCATAGTTTTTAATTTTTGCCTAGAATGATGCTGATCTCTTATTATATCGGGTTTGGATGAGTTTGTATGCTAATCTCATTTCCTTCGAGCTTTCCTTACTTGTAGTGTTATGCAACCCACTTGATTGTGTCCATTCTCTGAAAAACTTAAACTTATCAACTCTTTTAATGTTTACGTGTTGCGTTTGCACATATTTTTCTCTGTTGTGTTTATGTTCAGTGTATATTAGTAATCCGGTTTTAACTGCAGTTTTGTGAAGTTTTTCTACTATTATCTATTGCAATATCGTCAGCAAAAACGAGACATTTCACATCAAATCTTTCTCTTCCTTGTCCTAGATAGATTCCTTGTAGTTCTTTATCCCGCTCTCTCCTGACATCGTCGAAGACCAGACTGAAGAGAATCTGTGAAAGCCCATATCCCTGCCGAACACCCGAGTTAATTCTGAGGGTCTCAGAAGCTTATCCTAGGTATTAAATTTTTGAAGATGTCTCTGTGAGTGTGTGTTCGACTAATTGTCTGATAGTTTTGTCGATACCTGCTCCTTCCAGTGTTAGGAATACTGTCTGACTGTTTGTCTTTCTACAGAATCGTATGCTTTTTTTGAAATCGATGAATGTAACGACTGTGTTAAGGTTCCGCATTCTTCTGTTCCTGAGGACAGCTTCAAGTTAAACATTTGCTCTGCTCACGATATTTTTTTTTTTCTCTGAACTGGTATTCGCCAGTTGTGTGTTCTGCTTAATCTTCTATCTTATTCAGTAGAGCTTTGGACGTAATTTTGTAGGTGACTGGAAGTAGAGATATGCCTCGGCAATTGTTAGTGCCTGTGCTGTCACCCTTCTTATCTAGATGGATCATGGCTTGTTTCCTGTCGTCCGGTATTCTTTTTTTCTCCTAGCAATATTTAATAACCTCATACGCAGTTTTAGCTGCCCGTTTCCCTCAAAATTTCCACATCTCAGCTAATATGCCGTCTTCACCTGTCGCTCTGTTGTTTTGCAGCTGGCCAGTGTATTGATCAATTTGATGCCGTGATAGTTGTTCTGAGGGTGGGTTTTCCTTTTGAGGCTCTCTCAGAATTAGTCTTTGTGCTAGTTCCTCGTAGTTCAGAAGATTTATGAAGCATTTTGCTAGTAACCCACAGCTGTCTTTGTCGTTCGTAATCAGTTTGCCTGTTGAGTCTTTGAAGTGTAGGCTCGTCGGCTTGCGACCTGCTATTTCTTCTTTGCAAACTTTGAAGAAGTCCCTAGTGTTGTTCTGCCTGAAATTTCTGTCCATTTTCTCTGATCATTTTTTTGTCACTTTTCCGCTTCTCTGTTCGAGTAATTTTTATATATGTTTTCTGATCTCAGAAAGAGTTCCATTTTTTCCAAGTAGCTCTATGCTCTATCGCTTCGTCACATACCTTATACCACTACCTATTTTGCCTTCTTCTTATTGGTTGTTCTAGTTCTTTCACAATTTCTATCACTGTTTCTCTAATTTCATACCAGTTTCCCATCGTCTTTGCATCTTTGAGTGTAGATTTTTAACGTATTCGTTCCTGTTCTCTGACAGAAATTTTGTGTCAATTCTATGAACTTTAAAAAATTTTAGGTTGAAATTTGGCTTTGATTTCTGTTAAAAGTGATCCGAATAAATGCCAAGTCCTCTCCTGGGCAGTACGTTCATGATTTCTCTATGAAATCTTTCGTTATTGCCACATGATCCAGTTGATGTGAGCCTAAGTGTGTTTTAGGAGAAGACCAGGACTTCTTTCTCTTTGGAAATTTCCTGGAAAACGTTGACATTAGTTTTAAATCAAACTGTCTGCAGAAGTTGATGAGCCTTTCTCCATTCTTACTATTGCCTTGTATTTCTCTTCTCTGCCGATCTGTGAGTTGAAGTCCCTCTCGAGTATTTTTACGTGGTGCTTGGGTATTTTTGATGTCTCATTTTCCAGTGTCTCCCAAAATTGTTCGAGTTTCTTTGGATTTTTTCTGTTTTATTGTTGTAATAAGTAAATAAAATATATTTTATTACATTTTCTCATAAATGAAACACCATTCTCGTTCCTGTCTGTGAGTCCGGGGTAGTATCAAAAACTGCTGTAGAGATTTTAATACAGAATTGGAATTACCGGGACATTTTTCTTGCCAGCATCGATATCAGTAACAGACAAAAGTTGACGTGAGTCTCGCTTCCCTAGATGGATCAACCGCCTACATCCGTAATTAAGTTTGTACGGAACCCTCAGTATGCGACTCCTGCATGTACTCGTCAAATTTTTCCATATTTTGAAGCATTCAAACGTTGCTTCTGCATTCGCAGGCTGAGACTGACTGGAGGAGGAATTCAGGCAGCTTCATTCCTCAGCAAACGCGCTTCACAACTGCTAGGTGCCAGCTGGTATGCGTGACGTCCTGCAGAACACCTCACCGACGCTTGCCGAGCGTGCTCTGGGGGGTTTAAGTTGGATGAACGGGCAGGACAATCCATTCGCTGAGTGTCCCTTCGTTTCAAGTCGTCTTCCACGTGCTCCGTTCGATGCAGCCGTGCATTGCAATACGCAAAAATGAAAAAATGGATCAAATGGCTCTTAGCACTATGGGGCTTAACTGCTATGGTCATCAGTCCCCTAGAACTTAGAACTACTTAAACCTAACTAACCTAAGGACGTCACACATATCCATGCCCGAGGCAGGATTCGAGCCTGCGACCGTAGCGGTCGCGCGGTTCCAGATTGTAGCGCCTAGAACCGCTCGGCCACTCCCGCCGGCGCAAAAATGAAGTCAGGGTCGAATTCACCCCTGAAAAGCCTCGCATGGGAAAGGAATAAACAAATGGTTCAAATGGCTCTGAGCACTATGGGACTTAACATCTATGGTCATCAGTCCCCTAGAACTTAGAACTAATTAAACCTAACTAACCTAAGGACATCACACAACACCCAGCCATCACGAGGGAGAGAAAATCCCGACCCCGCGGGGAATCGAACCCGGGCGTGGGAAGCGAGAACGCTACCGCACGACCACGAGATGCGGACGGAAAGGAATACAGTGTCTAAATAACGATGACCAAGATTTGTAGGTCGGCACGCCAATGCAACAATATACCTCCCTATACTGTATCACCTGACCACCAAAACGCTCACGTACGGCAACATGGGTGCATTACGTGTTCCCACATTTCGCCATATGAGGGTACGTCTAGAATCACCACTCAGACTGGATCTTGTCTGATCTTAGAAGAGCACGCCACCCCACTCCTAGTTGCACCAGTCGCTACGCACTTTTCACCATCACAAACGGTACCACCGATGTACGAGTGTCAATGGAACACAGCATACCGGTAATATAACAAGGAGACCACCCCCATGCGGTCACCGTGTCGGTGTGGAATATGAGATTGTGTGGGTTGCAGTCCTGTTAAGTGTGGTTGCAATTGCACCCGATGTTTGAAGTGACTACTCTCTTGCCTGTTGTACGATGTAGCATTCATCTGCTACTGTAGATGATCGCGGTCGACCATCTCCTCCCCTTCGGACAGTGCTTCGGATCGCTCCCCACGCGTTTGAAACAAAGCTCTGAGTAATAATGAAATCCTGGGCTACACACGCCACACTTCGTTCTTCCAGTTTCCCGATCATTCTTTCCCGCGAGCAGTCATCCAAATGCTGTCCCCGGCCCAGGGAGAGATAACAAAGCCACCAAAGTGCACCGTATAACTGCTCGGTTACTGAGACACGCTGTCTTTCCCCGTTCTTTCAACTGCCTCGTGTTGTGGGGCCAGACCCATTTGGCGTTAAAGTCACGCTGACCTCATACCACGTGCGGTCCAGCTTTGTGTGCACGACTGTCTGGTAACATGCTCCCGTGATTACGTTAACCTACCCACGTACTTAATATATTACGTTCCTTTATCTATCTCGTCCTTATGTTGTGCAGAGTAGTGGATATCCAAATAGCGCAGAGTAAGTCCCCCCCCCCCTTCACTCCCCCACCCCCATCCCCCACACGCATGCAAGCACATACACACAAACACGAAAAAGTTTTCGCCGCTTGGAAAGCTGTATACGAAGATGGCAATATCACAGATGACAGTGCCAGAGAATTGTTCGTAGATGTGGCAGTAGAGAATTTACATATTATAAAAGTTTCATGACACGCAATTTAGTCGCAGTGAGCATTGATTACAAATGTAATAAACAACGCAACTATTTTGTTCAGATGGTTCAAATGGCTCTGAGCAGTATGGGACTTAACATCTGAGGTCATCAGTTCCCTAGAACTTAAAACTACTCAAAGCTAACTAACCTAAGCATATCACACACATCCATGACCGAGGCAGGATTCGAACCTGCAACCGCAGCAGTCGCGCGGTTCCGGACTGAAGCGCCCAGAGCCGCTCGGTCACAACGAGCGGCAACTATTTTGTTAAAAAAACATTACTTAAATGACATTACATAAATAGTGTGGTACACACAGTGGACAAAATAACCGATGAGAAACAATTCCACATAAATGAATAAATTACTCAACAATTGACGTTATATTAACAATAGGGAACCAGTTGGAAATTCAAATTAATTACACTACTGGCAATTAAAATTGCTATACCACGAAGATGACGTGCTACAGACGAGAAATTTAACCGACAGGATGAAGATGCTGTGATATGCAAATGATTGGCTTTTCACACCATTCACACGAGGTTGGCGCCGCTGGAGACACTTACAACATGCTGACACGAGGAAAGTTTCCAAGCGATTTCTCATACACAAACAACAGTTGACCGGCGTTGCCTGGTGAAACGTTGCTGTGATGCCTCGTGTAAAGAGCAGAAATGCGTACCATCACGTTTCCGACTTTGATAAAGGTGAGATTGTAGCCTATCGCGATTGCGGTTTATCGTGTCGCGATATTGCTGCTCACGTTGGTCGAGATCCATTGACTGTTAGCAGAATATGGAATCGGTGGGTTCGGGAGGGTAATACGGAACGCTGTGTTGGATCCTAACGTCCTCGTATACTAGCATGGCTGTAACGGATCGTGCAGCCAAGTCTCTATCCCAGAGTCAGCAGATGGGGACGTTTGCGAGACAACAACCATCTGCACGAACAGATGAACGACGTTTGGAGCAGCATGGACTATCAGCTCGGAGACCTTGGCTGCGGTTACCCTTGACACTACATCACAGACAGGAGCGCCTGCGATGGTGTTCTCAACGACGAACCTGGGTGCACGAATGGCAAAACGTCAATTTTTCGGATGAATCCAGGTTCTGTTTACAGCATCATGATGGTCGCATCCGTGTTTGGCGACATCGCTGTGAACGCACATTAGAAGCGTGTATTCGTCGTCGCCATACTGGCTTATCAACTGGCGTGATGGTATGGGGTGCCATTGGTTACACGTCTCGGTCACCTCTTGTTCGCACTGACGGCACTTTGAACAGTGGACGTTACATTTCAGATGTGTTACGACCCCTGGCTCTACCTCCTATTCGATCCCTGCGAAATCCTACATGCACGACCGCATGTTGCAGGTCCTTTACAGGCCTTTCTGGATACAGAAAATGTACGACTGCTGCCCTGGCCAGCACGTTCTCCAGATCTCTCAGCAACTGAAAACGTCTGGTCAATGGTGGCCGAGCAACTGTCTCGTCACAATACACCAGTCACTACTCTTGATGAACTGTCGTATCGTGTTGAAGCTGCATGGGCAGCTGTACCTGTACACGCCATCCAAGCTCTGATTCAATGCCCAGGCGGATCAACGCCGTTATTACGGCCAGAGGTGGTCGTTGTGGGTACTGATTTCTCAGGACATATGACCCAAATTACGTGAAAATTTAATCCAGTGTTAATCCAGTGTCAGTTCTAGTATAATATATTTGTCCAATGAATACCCGTTTATCATCTGCATTACTTCTTGGTGTAGCAATTTTAATAGCCAGTAGTGGTAACTTCCGTATTAACGTATGTCTGAGAAGGCTTTTTTATGTTACTGTAGTATTTTTTCTTGGGTTACTCTCCACTTGTTATTATCCAAGGGAGTACTGTTTACTTATGTTTCACATTGGAAAGCAAGTGAATGACATATTGTAGAAATGCTGCATAGCTAATCCAGTCTGCTCATTGAGGAAATGTTGTGATGATTTGCTTTTATGCACATATATTTCTATCTTTTCGAGAATGCTTTTTACTCCGTCTCTTCAGAATTGTGTGCATCATAAATGTGGGTTTTGATATGTTGACCAAACATATGACAGCTAAGTGTTCTCTGAACCTAGTCACCAAGTCTCTCGTAATTTGTCCTACGTAGTAGGAGAGGCAACTTTGGGAACTGAGTTTGTATATCTCTAGTCTTTTGTATGAATAATGTTACATTTGTAAATACGCCTTGTTTTACGTACAGTCTTCCATGTCGCAAAAGCGAGTGAGTGTCACAGAGAGAAAGAGAGAGAGAGAAATACTTTAAAAAGTGCTTCATATACTCTTCACTATTTAATGAACACGAGCAGTCAGCATTGAAATATAGTCACGCTGGATTTTTGACATAAGTAAGCTCAAGCTAAAACAGTTCTACCTTAAAGATTTGTTCACATTGTACTGATGTTGCAAGTGTACAATTGCAAGCAGACGACTCTAAGGCCTTGGCTTAAAGCTATTTCATTGACAGCATACGATATTTCCAGTAGTTTGTTTAACTGGATCAGAGATAAGAGCGGTTTTCTCCTCATTCATTCGTCACAGATGATTTGCGTTCAGCAGCCACTCCATCACTACCATTTTCGAGTCACTCCTTACTGCCGTTTTTTCGAGCTGCTTGTTATGAGACAGAGCTGTGTCGAAGCCAATCACCAGATGCGGAGGAAGGCTCGGCAAAACCAATTCCTGAAATCAGTTTTCGAAATTTGTAGTTTTCATTTCGCCACGACAGTCTCGTTGGTGTGATATATTCCAGAACTGTAGCTAAGCATTCATTAGAAAACCATTTGTGGAACCCAAATTTGCCAATATAATTCTTCTGGAGACTCTTCCCCTCGCTGTAACACCAAATATGTCACACATTCTTTTGTTTTCGAGGCACGAGTAACCGAGGCAAAATTTCGTCACCTTCTCCATGAAGTGATTTCGTTTTCGCAGGGAATTGTAAATGCCACCTAATAATGTATCTACATATTAACATTTTAAAAGTGAAGATTGTACCCCAGCTTCACCCTATTTTGAACCGTAAAACTAACAGAAATTTAAAGTCATCTAATTCATACTGTATGTCACCTACAATCCAGCTAAAGACAGAAAAGTGAAGAAAGATGTACTGTAGAAACTTTGAAAGCCATCTACGCTGAGTGAGCTGAGACTTGAGCCGTTCTCTCTCCCAACTATGCGTTTCCGTGAACTTAACGGCAAGGGGGTCTGGAGTGAGTTGGTCGGTTGTTGCGGACGAGGGAAGTTATCTCTGCGCGGCTGGGTCCGCTGGCGGTCCCTGCCCAGTGTCGGAGCGTGTGTGTAGCTGTCCGATCGCTACGAGCTTCGTGGTTCACCGATGCAAGACGTCAAAGCTGAGTAGTGGTTTCAACTACCCAAGCCACGTCTATTCATGTTGTGGTGGTTCGCTTCGGTGGTTTGCTGTTTGGGGGGGGGGGGGGGGGGAGGGGTTTTCGGTGAGAAACACCGAGTGGTTCTACTGCTGAGATTTAGCCGCCATGCGGTGCAATTAACTATTCTGGACGACTACGATTTGAGTGCACCAATGGAATTTTATGTCTTGTGGCCGTTAGTGTTCTGGTTACCTGCCCTGAGCACTGGCGCAAATTCAGGCAGTGTTCTTTTGAGCGATGTTAGCTACATTACCGTGTTTCAAATTCAAGTGTACCAGCGGAATTTTCTGCCTAGTGGCCGTTAGTGTTAAAATATGGTTACCTGCCCTGTCCACTGACGTAATTTTAGGCAGCGTCCTCTCCTCACCTGTTGTCGCTGTCCAACATGGTGTGTAATTTTGACAGCTAATACTTGCTCCATCGTGGATTATCACTTTTGTAACATTGCCAGTTTCAGTTCTCATGTACTGATTGACGGGAAGCAAGTTGTTGTGTCATCCGGTCCGTGGCTGTCCCCTGGTTGGGTCCGAAGGATCAAGTATAGTTGGGCTCACCACCTGAGGCAGACAGACCTTCCTGGTGGCCTTCTGAGTGCCACCACTGTTTAATTATATGTTGTCAGCTGTTTTAAATTTTGGGCTTATGGTTATTGTTTTTTTTAATTTTGCAAAATTAATTTAAATTTGTCTTTCAAGCTTAAACACTGCAGTCTTCTGCTTTTAAAGATTATGGTAATATATTTTAAAATTTTGAACTTTAATTGTGGCTCTCAGCCATTGGTATTGCACCTTGCATATGTTTCTTCTTTAAATTATTTTATTGCTATCTTAATTAGATTTTTATCTTGTTGATTTGTAAGATTTCTTGTTGTTAAACATTCTGGCCTTCTGCCTTTAAAGGTCTATGGTAATATATTCTGAAGTTTTGAAATTTAATCGTGGCCCTCAGCCATCTGTGTTGCACCTTGCATACGTTGCTTTTTTGGGTTTTAAATTATTTTATCACTATCTTAACTGAATTTTTGATTTTTTAAAGATTTCTTTTTGCCTTCTGCCTTTCAAGGTCTATGGTAATATATTCTAAAATATGGAATTTTATTGTAACCCTCAGCCATTTGTATTGCACATTACGTATGTTGTTTTTTTAATTATTTTATTGCTATCTTAATTGGATTTTATCTTCTTAAGATTTCTTGTTGGAGACCTTCAGCCGTGAATTAGTTGCATTCGGTAAAGATTCGGCTATGTGCCGCTTTGGTTGTAAGGGTTATTAAATAAAAATAAATGACAATTAGAAGCAGAAACTGACCTCAACGCTTGGCCCTTGCCACAATCCTATTACCTGTTCACTCAGCAGGTTTAGCGGGCGTCTCAAAACTGTATCACATAATCTGTGTAACATGCAGCTGTACTACGCATATTAAAGAGTTCTCAATGGATTTGGTGTGTTTTCGAAGACCGCGAACAGAAGAATTACTGAAAATGACCTCTTCTTTCCAAGAGTTCCTGGATATTATTGACCTTCATGAACCTATCCACATTCGCCACTCTTTGTCTAGTGAAAATAGCTGCTTGTTTTAAATGTCACAGCATTTTACGACATAAAGGGTCGTTTGAGAGCTTCATTCCGACTCACAGCTCTCTTTCCACGAATAGCAATAGAAGAAATCGAAGGTGTCAACCTCGATGAATCAACATCATTCTCATCACTCATTGTTAGAATAAATGCAAATCACACTTCACATACTACTCCTCGGCTCAGCATACTAAAACACATTATTGAAAATTAAGATTGGTAGCGACCGGAACCAAGTAAATATCAATCTGTACTCATATACAGTCTTTCGATTTCTACCGAAACAGAGACTTCCGTGAGCCGCCACGCCAGTAAACGATTACTACACTTTCAGCCACGGCTATTTCATTGTGCTTAAGGTCCAAAACAGGCTTACACAGCTAAAGCGCTCCGCTTACTCCCATACGCCGGAGCCGTGAAACAACTGCCACGAACACACTTAAAGTTATAATAGAACAGGCAAAAACATGAACCGAGTGGAAACTTCGACAGCTCGTTACGCACGTTAATAAGAAGTAGACCCCTGTCGCTCACATAGCACCCCGTCGCTACTTCCTAATAACTAATATCGCCTCTTTAACCTGTCACTCACACAACACGTGGCAGCGCAATTTCCAGAACATCGCTTCGATAATTAAAGACTGTGGAAGATTATACAACTTCGTCGCCTAAATAGGTGACTTAACACAAGATAACGCGCCAGATATAAGTACCACATACGTTTGGGGAAGGCCACAGAGGATACATGTCTGTTTTTGCTGATGCGATAGTAAGGTTATCCAGCGGAGGGGAGACTGACGGTGTGTTACAGCCAACTGCTAAAAGTAATTACAGATGGTTCAGATGGCTCTGAGCACTATGGGACTTAACATCTGATGTCATCAGTCCCCTTGAACTTAGAACTACTTAAACCTAACTAACTTAAGGACATCACACACAGCAATGCCTGAGGCAGGCTTCGGTCCTGCGACCGTAGCGGTCGCGCGGTTCCAGACTGAAGTGTCTAGAATCGCTCGGCCGGCAAATGTAATTACATTCGTTTTATAAAGGAATTAGACGAAGAAACATAGCTGTGAAGCTTAGTCAGATATACAATAGGAGAATAGTAAACAAATTCCATGTTAAAAATTATTAAAGAGGAACATTAAGGTACCAGTGAAATCAAGAGCTATATCTGTTACTTTATGCACCACAACGTACTATACTGAAGAATAAATCCGAATTCTAACCTATAGCTCACCCCTGCATACCAGACAATTCTAAGGAATGGCTTCTCTAATATATACATTTAAGTGTATTTTCAAGTACGAAAGTATTAAGATATTGCGATAACTTTCAGAGGAACAAGTCATCCCCCACACAGTGTAACAGTAAAATGCATCATACCATTCCAAAGAGATTAGAAAAATTGTTGCTATTGTTTTTTCTGACCATTGTTTCGTTCTCGTGAAAATGTAACACAGATCACGGTAGTCATGAAAACGTTATCAAAATCCGTTATTTTATATCCATAGCAAAAGGCAACTGCTAGTGCAATGATCAAGAACAGATTAAAATTTCCTGTGAACATCGTAAAACCAGAAAGCACTATAACTACAGCAAATCACACCTTATGAATGAATCGTGTCATCGTTTTGTGGAAAAACAACGAACTCGGCAAATATGGATTGCGTCCTACCACGTCGTTTGGAACATTGTTGAGAGGACAAAAAGGGAACTAGGAAGTTTATTCATGGGGCACTGTGCGAAAAGACATGATGCTTGATCTGGTCGGCAAGCAAAATTTCAGCAGGTACCTAGTAGTACACTTTGTAATGAGAGAGAAGTGGAATGCACCACGTATCTGCAAATATTGTAAACTGTAAAATGTTTTACCTTGTATCTCAGAGGTTTCAAGTTTGTTTCGTTGGCGCAGGTCAGAACTGAGGCAATAAAATAACACCATGATAAAGATTTAACTCAATTAGTTATTTAGTCAAGTACCCGAGCTATTGCCCTCCCGGCTTTCCTGATGGAAGGGAGCGCCTGGTCCCCGGCACGAATCCGCCCGGCGGATTTGTGTCGAGGTCCGGTGAGCTGGCCAGCCTGTGGATGGTTTTTAGGCGATTTTGCATCTGCCTCGGCTGGTTCCTCTTATCCCGCCTCAGTTACACTATGTCGGCGATTGCTGCGCAAACAAGTTCTCCACGTACGCATACACCACCATTACTCTACCACGCAAACATAGGGGCTACACTCGTCTGGTGTGAGACGTTCCCTGGGGGGTCCACCGGGGGCCGAACCGCACAGTAACCCTGGGTTCGGTGTGGGGCTGCGGAGGGATGAAGTGGACTGCGGTAGTCGTCGTGGGGCTGTGGACCACAGCGGCTGCGGCGGGACGGAACCTCTCCGTCGTTTCTAGGTGCCCGGTTAACATACAATACCGAGCTATTTCTTTGGGACTAAATTAAGGTGTTTCTCGATTTTATGGCTCCATAACCCACACATGGAAGTTGTTCTTCCAGCTCCCTCAAGAACACCACTGATTCTGTTACAATTTCTTGGACTGCGCTGCAGATTACTTTACTATCTCTCTCTACAGTTCACTGCTTTCCATTAAAGTTGAAGCATCAGGAAAGATAGCAAATAACGAAATTTTGCTATTATGTGTATACAGCATTGCACGAAGAACACGTGATTAAGTTCGTAAGTAATTAGGTAGTGAACAGGATGAGAAATTTAGTACACAGAGCATCCACCTATGACAGCAACAATAGCCGCAACCCAACGGTTATTTGATTCGTAATGAGCTTGTATGACAGATTGCAAACGTCATTCCACGCACCTCTAGTTTCATTCAAAATTTTAGCAAACGTAATGCCTGACGAGTATTGGTGCACCAGTTTCTCGACAGTCGGTGACTAAATATTTTCAGCATGTGAGAGATGGATGGATGGATGAAAGGAGGAATGGCTGGATTGATGGGGTTAAAACGACCAAACTAAGAGGCCGTCAGGCCCTCACCCCTTTGAGTGTCAAGCCAAGAGTAGTTCTCAGAGAGGAAGGACAAATCCCAATGAATGGTTGTATCTGAGCATCAAGAAAACCACGAAATAGAAGAAAGAGGAGCTGACATTGTACAAGGGGAAAGATGGGAGACCTGTCCTGTCCAGAAAGCAGCTGGAACCCGCTGTAACATGTCATGTGACAGGAGATGCACCCTCTGCATCCAACAGCACTTCCACTCGTTACATTGCCGCAAGAAAACTAGCTATATGACAAGCTAATTTAAGGAAAGAGAACAACGACGACGAGACAGAAAAACTACGGCAGATACAAAAGAATAAGGAGCATTAAAAAAGTGGGAAAGGCAGGAGCTAGGGCGGACCACCAAGCAAGGGCAGCCGTGGGCCCCCAGCGTCCCTCAAGCGACCGATGACGCTAATTTGCCCTTTGTCAGGTAGAAGAGTAGAAACCACATTCACAGGTGAACGTAAAGTCAGATAAGGTGCTTTGGCGTCGTCCGCAACACCAGAGGTAACGTCTAAGCAAGTTCAAGGTTTCGCCATAAGATGGCCAAATTAGTGCAGTCCAGTAGAATGTCATCCAACGTTAAAGATCAAAAAACATTTTCAGGCATCTGTCAACAGCATTAATATATTTGGAGAAATGTGTGGCAAACACTGTGCTGTCTCACAATATATTTATTCACGACCTGTTTCGACCACTGATCAACTCCACAGCGGAAAAATATTGTAACAACTTCACATGTCATACATCTTTTCTGCTTAAATAGCATGTATGACATGTGAAGCTATCACAATATTTTTCCACTGTGAAGAAGCTCAGTGGTCCAAACTGATTGTAAATAAATACACTGGTATCCAAAATTAAAGCAACAAGCTTGTATTTCCCCGTCCTGTGTCTAATTCACGATATAATGATACAAACTGTTTTCTGCACGGAAGATGGCATTCCGATCAAAGGACAACCACTCCAGCAATGACGTCAGGTACCTATCGAGCGGGGTAGTGTTTGCAGGGTAGTCCCACATCCACAATCGATGTGTATACAGTCATACACGGTGCATTATGGTACTGCTGTGGAGAGCCATAGGAAAAATGGAAGCCGGAGAGTAGCAAACTGTTGTGGCCCGATGGCTTACTGTGACTCATTCTGTTGTTTTTCGGATGAGACGACAGTTTATACAGACCCAAACTGTCTCCCAGAGACCATACAGGGCAGACGGCAGAGTGAACCGTTATTTGGCTGAAGGGCATACGGTACCGCCTCAGTATGCACTGCAACTAGCATCTGATTTCGCAGCATCCGTTGGACGTGTTGTACCGAGACATACGGGGTACACACGACTTTAGCAGAGAGGCCTTTATTGTAGGAGACCTGTTGTCTGTTTACCTCTGACGTGTCTTCACAAAAGGGAACGTCTAGAGTGGAGTTGTCAACATGCCATCTGGATGGTCGAACGGTGGGCTGATGTTCTTTTCACAGATGAGTCTCGATTTAGTCTGGAGAGTGATTATCGACGGATTCTCATGCGGAGCACACGTATAACGCGATTTAGTGACTTCAACATTATGGAATGAAATCGCTGTGGAAGAGGATCCCTAATGGTGTGGGCAGGGATTATGTTGATCACTCAAGCACCTCTTCATCAAATTGTATGTGTGAATCAGCAAGATTTAACTGCTGTCAGGTACTATGAGGAGATACCATGAGCGGTTGTTGCGAAATACCATGGATCCAGACTTCGTATTGAAGGACGATAAGAAAAATGGAAGCCGGAGAGTAGCATAGAGCACAGGTAGTTGTTGTTTTTTTGGTCTGCTCGCTCTATCGATTTGAATCCCATAAAGCATGTATGTGATGCATTAGGGAGACGGCCTGCATCACGTCACCATCCATTAGCAACTCTTCAAGACTTGTGAGCAGCTCTGCAGGAACAATGGGCTTTATTGCATCAACACGAAATTGATGACATTGTTCACAGTATATCCCGTGATTGTCAAGACTGTATTGGTGCTAAAGGTGGGCACAGAACACATAACGCAAACACTAGCACTAGATTCCCTGCGAGAATCACGGAGACTACCACGTCGGCGTGGTCTCCTTTAGGGTTCGCAGTTTATTCAGAGCAATCAGGGCACGCCAGTCTGTGCTCTAAGCCTCCAACAGCTGACAGCCTAGCGTCGACCGTAGATCCAGTTCTGGTACCCCACCTCCAAAGTCGACATCCTGACAACCAACTTGGCCAACTGGTCAGCATATTCTTTCCCTGGTATCCCAAAGTGAACAGGGGCCCAAATAACGACGACGGACCGTCCAGCTTGCTGGAAGTCATACAAAGATGCTGGATCGTCACAGCCAAAGTCTGTTGAGAGTATCTCTGGTCAGTAGCATGAAGAGCACTCAAGAGTCATTGCCAAATAAGAACGTATCGCTACTGAAAGAACGAAAGTGACTGAGGGCTTGAGCAATGGCTACCAATTCTGCAAAGAAAACACTGCGTCTGTTCGGCAGGTATAATGTTTGTAGGCAGAAACGTTGCGTCCTTCGACAACAGACCCGTCAGTGTACACTAAATCTGAGTATGGAAATGTGTCAAGGTGGCCCAGGAACTGGTACTGAAAAACCATGGGGTCTGAAAAGTCCTTCGGTCCAAAAGATAGGTCGAGAGAGATCCTATGAAGGGATACACCCCATGGAGGTGCACACGATTTCTGCCTGACAATAAGCGACTGTGGGGGAAGCTGGGGTTAAGTGCAGAGACTGTTTATTGGTGACAGGCCAAAGTACCAAGTATGTGGACCAGATGTAATCGTGTTGTGGACCCAACAGCACTGCATCACAATACGCCAGCTGATGGGACAATACAATACAACAACAATTAATCTGCTTGGAGCCTCCACATAGGATACGTCCATCGAGATGTTGTACACAGAAGCGTATCTCATCTGAAAAGATGACGCTACGGTCGTAGGATCGAATCCTGCCTAGGGCATGGATGTGTGTGATGTCCTTAGGTTAGTTAGGCTTATGTAGTTCTACGTTCTAGGGGACTGATGACCTTGGAAGTTAAGTCCCATAGTGCTCAGAGCCATTTGAACCATTTTTTGAAAAGTTGACTTGGTGGGACTCCCCTGCCCACTGTTGCCACTGGGCGTACCATTGTCAGTGGGCCTCTGTGCTGACATGTCCAGGAAACCACAACAATGATCTTCGTGCTGACAGTCCGTATGGATACTTGTCTTGCTTCAAAGTCCCGCCTCTAGGTACAAGACATGGCTGTGGCTAAGACATGGACAGTCGCGCAAACAAATTATCTATTCCTTCAGGCTCTAGTCGCGTGCAGCTGCTCGTTGGGAACGGGCATGGTGTTGAGTATGGCCTTTCTGAACGCATCTATTTCGTATTCACATGGCAGTCCTGGGAATCCTAACCACCGCGAGTTGAATTGTTGCGGAATTGTAAACTACAGTTCCGAGTGGCCACGATAATGCGACTGTCGAATTTTGACATGTGGTGGTTGACGTTACGTCTCCTTACATCAAGCAAAAAACAATCTTCTAACAAATAATATTCAATGCATTTTCTGAAGAACAACCAGTTGCGTAATCTTTTATAGAGAACTAGCTAACAACCCCGGCATTGGCCAGGTATTCATTTTGTCAATTTTCTGTTAGAAATGAAAACAAAAAATGAGCTGTGGTTATACTGTAATATCAAAGAAATTTATTTCCATGTTTTCGTGAGAAAAGCCTTTTAAATTATGAAACAATTGTACAAAGAAGTATGCATAATGTACAAATGTATAGGTACAGTATTCTATACAGATTCTGTATGCTGGTCACAGCTGCTTCACATGTCTAAAAATCTATTTGTAAACGTCTCTATGAGCTGGCCGGGGTGGCCGAGCGGTTCTAGGCTCTACTGTCTGGAACCGCGCGACCGCTATCGTCGCTGGTTCGAATCCTGCCTCGGGCATGGATGTGTGTGACGTCCAAGTAGTTCTAAGTTCTAGGAGACTAATGACCTCAGAAATTGCTCAGAGCCATTTGAACCATTTGTAAACGTCTCCATGGCAACGCCTCTTCATAGCTCTCTAGACGGCTATTGTTTTCGCCTACACTCGTTAGCGCTTCACAGTTCAAAGCCATGAAAGTCGCTGCCAGGTGTCAGGCGTTTCCGTACGTTGACTCGACTGTAGAAGTGTCTTAGTACTAAAGAATAAATGTATTACAGTATGATGCATGTTGGGCCGTTTCTTCATGAATTCTTCATGAATGATAATGACGTCATATCTCTTGACTATGTGCCGTACAGTGATATACACTCCTGGAAATGGAAAAAAAGAACACATTGACACCGGTGTGTCAGACCCACCATACTTGCTCCGGACACTGCGAAAGAGCTGTACAAGCAATGATCACACGCACGGCACAGCGGACACACCAGGAACCGCGGTGTTGGCCGTCGAATGGCGCTAGCTGCGCAGCATTTGTGCACCGCCGCCGTCAGTGTCAGCCAGTTTGCCGTGGCATACGGAGCTCCATCGCAGTCTTTAACACTGGTAGCATGCCGCGACAGCGTGGACGTGAACCGTATGTGCAGTTGACGGACTTTGAGCGAGGGCGTATAGTGGGCATGCGGGAGGCCGGTTGGACGTACGGCCGAATTACTCAACACGTGGGGCGTGAGGTCTCCACAGTACATCGATGTTGTCGCCAGTGGTCGGCGGAAGGTGCACGTGCCCGTCGACCTGGGACCGGACCACAGCGACGCACGGATGCACGCCAAGACCGTAGGATCCTACGCAGTGCCGTAGGGGACCGCACCGCCACTTCCCAGCAAATTAGGGACACTGTTGCTCCTGGGGTATCTGCGAGGACCATTCGCAACCGTCTCCATGAAGCTGGTCTACGGTCCCGCACACCGTTAGGCCGTCTTCCGCTCACGCCCCAACATCGTGCACCCCGCCTCCAGTGGTGTCGCGACAGGCGTGAATGGAGGGATGAATGGAGACGTGTCGTCTTCAGAGATGAGAGTCGCTTCTGCCTTGGTGCCAATGATGGTCGTATGCGTGTTTGGCGCCGTGCAGGTGAGCGCCACAATCAGGACTGCAACGACCGAGGCACACAGGGCCAACACCCGGCATCATGGTGTGGGGAGCGATCTCCTACACTGGCCGTACACCTCTGGTGATCGTCGAGGGGACACTGAATAGTGCAAGGTACATCCAAACCGTCATCGAACCCATCGTTCTACCATTCCTAGACCGGCAAGGGAACTTGCTGTTCCAACAGGACAATGCACGTCCGCATGTATCCCGTGCCACCCAACGTGCTCTAGAAGGTGTAAGTCAACTACCCTGGCCAGCAAGATCTCCGGATCTGTCCCCCATTGAGCATGTTTGGGACTGGATGAATCGTCGTCTCACGCGGTCTGCACGTCCAGCACGAACGCTGGTCCAACTGAGGCGCCAGGTGGAAATGGCATGGCAAGCCGTTCCACAGGACTACATCGAGCATCTCTACGATCGTCTCCATGGGACAATAGCAGCCTGCATTGCTGCGAAAGGTGGATATACACTATACTAGTGCCGACATTGTGCATGCTCTGTTGCCTGTGTCTATGTGCCTGTGGTTCTGTCAGTGTGATCATGTGATGTATCTGACCCCAGGAATGTGTCAATAAAGTTTCCCCTTCCTGGGACAATGAATTCACGGTGTTCTTATTTCAATTTCCAGGAGTGTATTTGTGTAGACACATTCGGTGGTATACAGGGCGTTTCCGTAAGAGCGTGGAAAAATTTAACAGGACATAAAGGATGGTCCACTGAACAATTTGAGGTAGGGAACCTGAGGTCGCAGAAGCCGTCTAAAGGAAATAATAGGAATTAATGTCACGGTACTGTGTACATTTTTATTTACATTAGTTACAGTTAACTGCAAATACCATCATTGACACAATGAACGTGTCTTACAAAATGTGTTTAAACTGGCGGCCATCAACCTCAATGCAAGCATTACATCGGTGGACAAGATTCTGACGCACTCTGACAAATATCCTTGGTGTGTTTCGAATCACATCACAGGCACCTACAATTCTGGCAACTAATTCCATCTCCGTATTCAGTAAGGTGTCATACACAAGTGACATTAGATATCCCCATAGGAAATAATCAAGGGGATTCGGGTCAGGCGGTGCCGCATGCCACGGAATAGGATCTCCCCTTCCAAGCCAGCGACCGGGAAATACTTCCTAGCAATCAGGCTCGTCCGCCCCGTTTCCTTGTAGGACATAAAGAGTATATATGTACCGGGTGATCAAAAAGTCAGTATAAATTTGAAAACTTAATAAAGCACGGGATAATGTAGATAGAGAGGTAAAAATTGACACACATGCTTGGAATGACATGGGGTTTTATTAGAACCGAAAAAAGCCAAAGTTCACAAAATGTCCGACAGATGGCGCTGGATAACAAAACGTCAGTGACGGCTCATGACAATCGTGAATAAAAGGAGCTGTAATAAGAGAGAGAATCAGATGCGCCAGCAGTCGCAGCATTTTGAGGTTACATGAAAAGGCTCTTTTACTGAAGCTGTATTGTCAGAATGGGGAATCTGCTAGTTCAGCGTTACGATCCTATCGCCATAGGAAGGGGATTCGAATTGGTAAATGTTCGTTGACAAATGCAGCTGTGGCGAGAATGATTTCGAAGTTCGAAGCCACGGGTTGTTTAGACGATAGACCCCGTAGTGGCCGACCGAGCACAAGGAGCAATGTTGCTGAGACAGTTCAGGAAGAAATGGAGATTGTAAAAATTGTTCAAATGGCTCTGAGCACTACATCTGTGGTCATCAGTCCCCCAGAATTTAGAACTACTTAAACCTAACTAACCTAAGGACAGCACATACATTTGCGGCGTGGGCGTTTCAAAAGATGGCGGAAGATGACGTTTGGTTGAGTAACAAGTTGTGGACCGACGAAGCTCATTTCATGCTCCGAGGGTCTGTTAACGCCCACAACTGCAGAATTTGGGCTAGCGAAAATGCCGAACTGCCGTGGAAACTCCATTGCACGACGAAAAAGTCACGGTATGGGTTGAAATTTACCACATCTACCGTTATCGGGCCTTTTTTCTTCAAGGAAATGCGTGATTCTGATTTTGTAACTGCTACCGTGACGGGTAAGAGGTATGCCGATATGTTACAGAATCGCATCAACCCCAGCCTGGTTGATAAACACCTGCTGGAACGTAAGGTGTTCATGCATGATGGCGCTCCACCCCATATTGCTAGACGCGTGAAAGATCTCTTGCGAGCGTCGTTGGGTGATGATCGTGTGCTCAACCGCCTCCCAGGTCCCCAGACCTCAGTCCGTGCGATTATTGGCTTTCGGGTTACCTGAAGTCGCAAGTGTATCGTGATCTACCGACATCTCTAGTGATGCTGAAAGAGAACATCCGACGCCAATGCCTCACCATAACGCAGGACATGCTTTACTGTGCTATTCACAATATTATTCCTCGACTACAGCTATTGTTGAGGAATGATGGTTGGCATATTGAGCATTTCCTGTAAAGAACATCATCTTTGATTTGTCTTACTGCGTTATGCTAATTATTGCTATTCTGATCAGATGAAGCGCCATATGTCGGACATTTTTTGAACTTTTTTATTTTTTTGGTCCAATAAAACCCAATGTCATTGCAAGCATGTGTGTTAATTTGTACCTCTCTAGCTTCATTATTCCGTGATTTATTCAGTTTTCAAATTTATACTGACTTTTTGATCACCAGGTAAATAAACAGCACATTACGTTTAAGCTTGTATGCATGTTAGTTGTAAATAGCCTGGGAAACCGTAATGCAAGATAAAGCGGTAGACAAGTCAACTTCCGTATCTCCTTAACCTGGCTTTCCGACCCCAGGTTCCCTACCTTAAAGTGTTCAATGGTGTATTGTCAATGACCTGTTACATATTTGCACACTCTTACGAAAACACCATGTATGTGGATGCCGTCTGCGAAATATGGTGTGAATAGAGTAAGTAACAATGACGTAAAAAATTGAAACGTCATGCAAGATGCGGCAGTTTTCCAGGCATCTCATTCTTTATGACATCATGTCTATCATATGTCCTGAACTATGATAGGTATGTGGTTATTTCCCCCACAACCTGACGGACATATGTGTGCGAAGATTGGTTGAAATGGATCCAGTGGTTTAGGAGGAGAGGTGAAATATACACTCATACAACCATATTTTTTTATAATATGAGAGGTCTTCGGGAAGCAGGAAATGATGGATCGCGAAATGGAAACTACAGTGAATATCGGATGAGGCCTTGCACAGGTATGTTGGGCTGTGTCTCAGCTACGCCGACAGATAGCGTAACGACGCTCTTCTCAGTTCTAACAGCAAAGTGAGCGCGTCAAAATGCCTAGAAAATAGTGTCTCGGACCAAATACGTGTGGCTGCTATGGGATGTCATGTAAGCCCACATAATATAACTGTCACGCATTTTCTTGCTTCGTAGCTGATCCCTGCCGCACACTGCATGGGCAGCGAGGAGGCGTCTGTAGCGTTTTCGATGAGAAGTTGTGCAAATATAACCGCTGGATATATTTCGTAAACCACATCAAATACTGACGAACTGATTCCACAGACCGAACGTGAGGAGACGGGCTAGTGTAATTGTTTAATACAAACTATACAAAAATGCACGGAAGTATGGCTGGTTCAAATGGCTCTGAGCACTATGGGACTCAACTGCTGTGGTCATTAGTTCCCTAGAACTTAGAACTACTTAAACCTAACTAACCTAAGGACATCACACACATCCATGCCCGAGGCAGGATTCGAACCTGCGACCGTAGCAGTCGCACGTTTCCGGACTGCGCGCCTAGAACCGCGAGACCACCGCGGCCGGCACGGAAGTATGTATTTTAACACAAACATACGCTTTTTAAATGGAACCACGTTAGTTTTGTTAGCACATCTGAACATATAAACGAATACGTAATCAGTGCCGTTTGTTGTGTTGTAAAATGTTAATTACATCCGGAGATATTGTAACCTAAAGTTGACGCTTGAGTACCACTCCTCCGCTGTTCGATCGTGTGTATCGGAGAGCACTGAATTACGTAGGGATCTAAAGGGAACGGTGATGGACCTTAGGTACAGAAGAGACTGGAACAGCACATTACGTCCACATGCTAACACCTTTTTATTGGTATTTTTCACTGACGCACATGTACATTACCATGAGGGGTGAGGTACACGTACACACGTGGTTTCCGTTTTCAATTACGGAGTGGAATAGAGCGTGTCCCGACATGTTAGGCCAATAGATGTTCAATGTGGTGGCCATCATTTGCTGCACACAATTGCAATCTCTGGCGTAATGAATGTCGTACACGCCGCAGTACATCTGGTGTAATGTCGCCGCAGGCTGCCACAATACGTTGTTTCATATCCTCTGGGGTTGTAGGCACATCACGGTACACATTCTCCTTTAACGTACCCCACAGAAAGGAGTCCAGAGGTGTAAGATCAGGAGAACGGGCTGGCCAATTTATGCGTTGTCCAGGTCCTATGAAACGCCCGTCGAACATCCTGTCAAGGGTCAGCCTAGTGTTAAATACGGAATGTGCAGGTGCACCATCATACCACATAGGTCGACGCGTTTCCAGTGGGACACACCTCTATTCCACTTCGTAATTGAAAGCGGAAACCGCTAGTGTACGTTTACCTCACCTCTCATGGTAATGTAGATGTGCGACAGTGAAAAAGACCATTAAAAAGGTGTTATCATGTAGACGTAATGTGCTGTTCCAGTCTCTTCTGTACCTAAGGTCCATCACTGTTCCCTTTGGATCCCTACGTAATTCGGTGCTCTCCGATACACACGATCGAACAGCGGAGGAGTGGTACTCAAGCGTCAACTTTAGGTTACAATATCTCCGGAAGTAATTAACATTTTACAATACAACGAACGGCACTGATTACGTATTTGTTTATATTTTCAGGTGTGCTAACAAAACTAACGTAGTTCCTTTTTAAAAAACGTACGTCTGTGTTAAAAAACATACTTCCGTGCATTTTTGTATGGTTTGTATTAAACAATTACACTAGCCCCTCTCCTCACGTTCGGTCTGTGGAATAGGTTCGTCAGTATTAGATGTGGTTTACGAAATATATCCAGCGGTAACGTTAGGTGACTTACTCTGTATATAAAAAATAATACAAATTAATTACAATCGTACCAAATTTGATTTTTATAAATTTTGAAGTGAATGAATGCAATCGAATGGATTATCTTTCGGTCTTACTTTACAACTCTTGTAAACTATAAGTCAGTAGTAACGTCAACGTACGTCGATATATGCGTTCTCTACGCCGCTGGTATTTCCACCAATTAGTTACATATATTTTTGACCGTGAATACAATGCTGTTTTATCGGACTTACTCTTGAGATGCAGGCAGCTACAGTGACATGACGTTAGTATAATTCGCGGAAGGAAACGAAAACTTTCGTGGTTTTGCACTAATAAGAATCCTCATACTTCATATTTTCATAAAAATTATTATTCAGATAATACAATGTCTACTACACACTTCTCACAAGAATACGTCTTCTCCCTACGAGAACTAAAGACAGAGTCTATTAAATAACTGACAAAAAAAATTGAATATAATTACCATCACTTGTAGCAAGATACACCTTTTCCGTCGCTTACAGCGGTTGCGCTAGTGTTTATTATCATTGGTTTTTAACATTTGTCGTGGCGTGTGCGGGCTTTTCCTTATGTATCTATACAAAGTGTTTGATCACCCACCATACAGCCCGGACTTGGTTCCCTTTGATTTATATCTCTACTCAGATGGACCGCTGGCTGTGAAGACAATATTTTGGCAGTCGCAGCCCAGTGTAGAAAATTGTCGGAAAGCTCAGGAGGCTGCGTTCTACGACCAGCGTAATGGCAAGCCGGTGCAATTCTGCGACAGACATTCATGTCGGAGCAGCGACTGTGTAAAGAAGCAGCTGGAAGTTGTAGGCAACGGTTGCAAATAAAACAGTTTTGATTTTCACTGTTTTCCATTTCGCGACCGATCGTGTCTTCTTTCCCATTAGCCCTCATATGTATAGACGTTCTCGCGTCCGTCGGCCGTCGTAATTTAATAAATTATTATTATTATTATTATTTTGATTGTTGCCAACTTACGGGGTGGGCCTTAATAAAAATGATATTTCATTCAATTTTGATTTACGATTAAATGCTTTTGTGAAGTTCTCCTTTTTAACAGCATTAATTTTAAATTATTTGTTACGTTAATGAATGTTAGACTCGCTGAATCTTAAAACATGATCATATAAGTTGATCAATAGAATTAACTTTTCATATTAATTTCCTCGGCTAGTAAGTTCACTTTAAAGCAAATAATCTAATTACAATTGCAGCACACACACGCGCGAGAGTATTTTTTCTTTCCTCCGTTAACCATTGCATTGTAGTCAGAGTCCTGGGTCTGGCTCTCGGCTGTGGTACTGAAAATAAGAATCTTAAAGCTACGTATTTCCTGCAGCGTCGGTCGGCTGTGGAGAAAATTGTATATTATGTTAATAGCGGGCGAGTATTTCGCTTCCGCTAATTTTTATAAGTTAATATCGCCACGTAATAGCGTCGTTGGCTGCATCGGCCGCTGCGAGTGCTGAACTATAAATTACTCGAATGCAGTTAATTCAAAGGAAGGCGGACATGAAATCGGGATTACCTCTTATAAATTAAAAGTGAACAATAATATTTAATCAGTATATTATCTGCTTAATTTGTACAAATATGCTTACATTTGCCAGCGCTCGCAAGATGTCCGTCTACACGCAACCAAGACAGGAGAAGAAGTGAAGACGACTAAAAAATTAACAAAAGAGCGTATCTTGTCGTCGCTTTAAATCATTTTGTTATATTTCCTTGCACTTGAAACTTACACAGAGAAATTATTATTTTACGGAAACATGATAAAAATATATATTATTCAATTTTTAAATGTCTCTTCTTTATAAATACTGTATTTTAAGTCTTTTCGTATTATTTCACTGGGGACGCTATAACGTAAATGACTTTAACGATTTTCGTATCCAAACACTTTAAGCCAATCTGAGGTCGTTCGCATGCAGTGTACGTACATTTGTCCTGTTATCAAGCAAGCTCAGTCTGTTACAGTTTTGCTGCCGCAATCGGTCACTATCAAATTCTGAGTTGTATAAAATTCAGCAGCAGATTTACTGACAAGGGAACCTCCCCATCGCACCCCACTCAGATTTACTTATAAATTGGCACAGTGGATAGGACTTGAAAAACTGAACACAGATCAATCGAGAAAACAGGAAGAAGTTGTGTGGAACTATGAAAAAATAAGCAAAATATACAAACTGAGTAGTCCATGTGCAAGATATGCACGTCAAGCCCATAGTCCCGTGGTTAGCGTGAGCAGCTGTGGAACGCGAGGTCCTTGGTTCAAGATTCCTTCGAGTCAAAAGCTTAATTTTTTATTTTGCGCAGCTGCAAAGGTTCACAGAGCAGTACTGTTTACGTGATCGTGTGTCAGTTATCAAAGTTCAGGCACGCACACATAATCAACTTCGCTCTCCAAAATTACAGGATATGTTCAGATTTCCTTGGACATATTAAGGATTTGACGGTCTACACACGCAAAAATTTAAAAACGTTAAAAACATGTGTTTTGATACAGCACTGCTCACGCTAACCACGGGACCACGGTGCTCCTGAGCTCACGTTCTCCTTGATGTTGCCTATCTTGAGCATGGACTACTCAGTTTGTATATTTTGCTTATTTTTTTCATACTTCCACACACCTTCTTCCTGTTTTCTCGATTGATCTGTGTTCAGTTTTGCAAGGCCTATCCACTGTGGCAACTTACAACTAAATCTGAGGGGGGTGCGATGGGGAGGTTCCCTTGTGAGAGGTAAGCCCCGCCGTCGAATTCTCGACGCGGATTCGCTGAATCTGGAGGCTCCTGGAAGCTACGCCGCCGGGCTGACGTCAGAGTATTTATGGTAAGTGAGCGGGCTGTCGCGCGCTGCGCAGCTCCAGGGCCCTAAGGCTGGCCCGGGAGACGGACGCCGCGAATTTCGACAAGCTGCTGCATTATTTAGAGCGGTGCGTCCGCCTGTTTACGCCGCCAGCGTCACCGGGCAACCATATTAGGCCTCATAAAGACAACGCCGCGCCCCATACCGGGAGAAAAGTGGCGCCGGCGCCGCCTTTACGGCGCAGTTGGCCGCTATTGTTTCGCGTCCGCGTGTCGCCCCCCGGTGTCACTTCCGCTGTTTCGAAGAAATTGCGACGTCTGCTGCAAATATTCACTTAGGTGGCTTACTTTTGTCGGGCTACTCGGCGACACCAGCCGTAACAAGGCATACGCCAGAGTATCACTTCATTTCGATATCACCACATAGGATACCAAAGGCAGTTTATCTGTGCGGCGCACGTATTACGTGCTAGATGCCGCGCACCCTCTTGAGCTCCAACCGCACACTATCTACACTACTGGCCATTAAAATTGCTACACCATGAAGAAATGCAGACGATAAACGGATATTCATTGGACAAATATATTATACTAGAGCTGACGTGTGATTACATTTTCACGCAATTTGGATGCATAGATCCTGAGAAATCAGTACCCCGAACACCCACCTCTGGCCGTAATAACGGCCTTGAGATGCCTGGGCTTTGAGTCAAACAGAGCTTGGGTGGCGTGTACAGGTACAGCTGCCCATGCACCGTCAACACGATATCACAGTTCATCAACAGTAGTGGCTGGCGTATTCTGACGAGCCAGTTACTCGGCCAGACGTTTTCAGTTAGTGAGAGATCCGGAGAATGTGCTGGCCAGGGCAGCAGCCGAACATTTTCTGAATCCATAAAGGCCTGTACAGGGCCTGTAACATGCAGTCGTGAATTATCCTGCTGAAATGTAGGGTTTCGCAGGAATCGATTGAAGGGTAGACCCACGGCTCGTAACACATTTGAAATGTAACGTCTACTGTTCAAAGTGCCGTCAATGCGAACAAGAGGTGACCGAGACGTGTAAACAATGGCACCCCATACCATTCCGCCGGGTGATACGCCAGTATGGTAATAGCGAATACACGCTTCCAATCTACCATCACCGCGATGTCGCCAACCACGGTTGCGACCATCATGATGCTGTAAACAGAACGTGGATTCATCCGAAAAAATGACGTTTTGCCATTCGTGCACTTATGTTCGTCGTTGAGTAAACCATGGCAGACGCTCCTGTCTGTGATGCAGCTTCAAGGGCAACCGCAGCCATGCTCTTCGAGTTCATAGTCCATACTGCTGCAAACGTCGTCGAACTGTTCGTGCACATGGTTGTTGTCTTACAAACGTCCCAATCTGCTGACTCGGAGATCGAGACGTGGCTGCACGATCCGTTACAGCCATGCGGATAAGATGCCTGTCATCTCGACTGCTAGTGATACGAGGCCGCTCGGCTCCAGCACGGCGTTCCGTATTACCCTCCCGAACACACCGATTCCATATTGTGCTAACAGTCATTGTATACGATAAACCGCAATCGGGATAGGCTACAATCCGACCTTTATCAAAGTCGTAAACGTGATGGTACGCATTTCTCCTCCTTGCACGAGGCAGCACAACAACGTTTCACCAGGAAATGTCTGTCAACTGCTGTTTGTGTATGAGAAATCGCTTGGAGACTTTCCTCATGTCATCCGGTTGTAGGTGTAGCCACCGACGCCAGCCTTGTGTGAATGCTCTGAAAACCTAATCATTTTCATATCACTGCATCTTCTTCATGTCGGTTAAATTTCTCGTCCACAGCACGTCATCTTCGTGGTGGAGCAATTTTAATGGCCAGTAGTGTATTACGTGCCAGATGCCGCACACTCAACACGAGCACTGTCTAGTTTTTTGAACGAAAATTAATCGTCAGCTGTTCTGAATTTAAAATAGTAACAGTGTGTTCTGAATTATGCCAGTATGATCACGATACAGTGGTTCTCTCTCTCTCAAACACACACACACACACATACACACACGCACACGCACACACACTCGTTTCCTCTCCTTAATGTTTTCTCAGATAGCATGAAGCTGATTGACAGTTTCTTTTTCACCACTATTTTAAATATTAGCCTTTTTTTTCTTTGCTAATATCCTCGTATGACCTGACAGCAACTGTCTTGATATTGTTTGATACAGGTTTTATGTTCGCGTGAAATAGGAAATAGTGAGAGGAAGTGTCCAATACAATGGAGGCTGGATCTTGGTGACATGTAAGTGAGCATTACAAAGAAAGTGAAAAATGTAAAACGTAAAAAAAGTACTTTATTGGTACTTTAGTTAGAAAAATACAGTCTTATTAAGCAGGTATCAGTTGTATTGAACACCAATAACAAAATGTAAAGAAAAATCGTCACAGCTTCATTTCTGAAATACACTCCTGGAAATTGAAATAAGAACACCGTGAATTCATTGTCCCAGGAAGGGGAAACTTTATTGACACATTCCTGGGGTCAGATACATCACATGATCACACTGACAGAACCACAGGCACATAGACACAGGCAACAGAGCATGCACAATGCCGGCACTAGTACAGTGTATATCCACCTTTCGCAGCAATGCAGGCTGCTATTGTCCCATGGAGACGATCGTAGAGATGCTCGATGTAGTCCTGTGGAACGGCTTGCCATGCAATTTCCACCTGGCGCCTCAGTTGGAACAGCGTTCGTGCTGGACGTACAGACCGCGTGAGACGACGCTTCATCCAGTCCCAAACATGCTCAATGGGGGACAGATCCGGAGATCTTGCTGGCCAGGGTAGTTGACTTACACCTTCTAGAGCACGTTGGGTGGCACGGGATACATGCGGACGTGCATTGTCCTGTTGGAACAGCAAGTTCCCTTGCCGGTCTAGGAATGGTAGAACGATGGGTTCGATGACAGTTTCGATGTACCGTGCACTATTCAGTGTCCCCTCGACGATCACCAGAGGTGTACGGCCAGTGTAGGAGATCGCTCCCCACACCATGATGCCGGGTGTTGGCCCTGTGTGCCTCGGTCGTATGCAGTCCTGATTGTGGCGCTCACCTGCACGGCGCCAAACACGCATACGACCATCATTGGCACCAAGGCAGAAGCGACTCTCATCGCTGAACACGACACGTCTCCATTCTTCCCTCCATTCACGCCTGTCGCGACACCACTGGAGGCGGGCTGCACGATGTTGTGGCGTGAGCGGAAGACGGCCTAACGGTGTGCGGGACCGTAGCCCAGCTTCATGGAGACGGTTGCGAATGGTCCTCGCCGATACCCCAGGAGCAACAGTGTCCCTAATTTGCTGGGAAGTGGCGGTGCGGTCCCCTACGGCCCTGCGTAGGATCCTACGGTCTTGGCGTGCATCCGTGCGTCGCTGCGGTCCGGTCCCAGGTCGACGGGCACGTGCACCTTCCGCCGACCACTGGCGACAACATCGATGTACTGTGGAGACCTCACGCCCCACGTGTTGAGCAATTCGGCCGTACGTCCACCCGGCCTCCCGCAAGCCCACTATACGCCCTCGCTCAAAGTCCGTCAACTGCACATACGGTTCACGTCCACGCTGTCGCGGCATGCTACCAGTGTTAAAGACTGCGATGGAGCACCGTATGCCACGGCAAACTGGCTGACACTGACGGCGGCGGTGCACAAATGCTGCTCAGCTAGCGCTATATGACGGCCAACACCGCGGTTCCTGGTGTGTCCGCTGTGCCGTGCGTGTGATCATTGCTTGTACAGCCCTCTCGCAGTGTCCGGAGGAAGTATGGTGGGTCTGACACACAGGTGTCAATGTGTTCTTTTTCCCATTTCCAGGAGTGTATTTGTTCTACGAGTGTCGATCAATAAGTAATGTCCCACATTTTTAAGGAGTCTATTAATGTACATAGACAAACGTCCCTATTGGTGCTTCGCATTTGAGGTAATTTCTGTGTGCTCATGACGTTTCGAACCGTTCTAGCACGTTATAAGCAGCGTGCTGTTATTGAATTATTGTGTGCAGAAAAAGAAAATGTGGTGAATATACATAAACGTTTGAGTGCAGTGTATGGCGATAGGAGTACAGTTAGGTGATTGGTAAGGAAAGTTAAGGTCTCCGGAAATGCAGAAACAGAGCACCATGATCAGCCACGCCCGGGACGTCCTGCCACAGCCACTGCTCCAGACGTGCTGGTCGTCCGGAAGCCATTGCTCATGCCGACCGATGCGTCACAACTCGACAGTTGGCTCTACAGTTGCCGGTCAGCATTAGAAGTGCGTTTGCAATGATTGAGACTCTCGGATATTTAAAGAGGTGCTCAAGACGGGTTCCACGAATGCCTCATCCACCCTACAGTCCAGACCCGGCAATCTCAGACTTCCATCTCTTTGGTTCGCTTAAAGATTCTCTACGGAAAACACACTTTGAAGATAACGATAGTGTCAGTCTTGCAGCGAAAACATGGCTACGCCTACAGAACAAGAACTTTTACCAGCACGGATTACTTGTTCTTCCACAACGTTGGCGTACAGCCATAGAACGTGATGAAGACGACGTAGAAAAATAGGACATGGACAAGACATGTTGATGCATATTGTCACAAAATTGTGACTCTCGACAGTAAATATGTTCTGAAAAAAAAAGTGGGGCATTGCTTATTGAACGACCCTCGTAAAATTTCAGAGGAAAGCTGGTCTTCTTCATGAAGCCAGTGTTCTTACACCTCATGCTATTTCTCATCCCAGTCATTTGTGGAAAATGGGCCGCAGCAAGTAAGAGTAATTGTGAGGGCAATATGAGGGGGTCGAGGGGGGGTCCACCGGGGGCAGAACCGCACAATAGCCATAGGTTCAGTGTGGAGCGGCAGTGGGGTGAGTGGACTGCTGTAGCCTGTTGTGGGGTTGTGAACCACTGAGGGCTACGGCGGGGACGAAGCCTCTCCCTGGTTCCATAGGTCCCTGGTTCCATACAATACAATGTGCCTCATCTATGTAGGAACCTCGTTTTTTATGAAATGTCATATATTTTAACAAACATTTTCTTACACTATATTAAAATTACAAATAAACCAATTACATTCCACATGTAAGGAAGATATTACAATTTTGCTTCATATCGTGCCGTCCTTTCCCACATGTAATTAATTATTTATGTTTCTCTATTTACGTTTATGACAACTGCGTGTCTCCCCGTTAGTTTGCAACAACAGTTTGCACCCTCTATGTCCTTTGCTTTTCGATTGTCGTTGAGTCGTAGACGTGAGCTCGCTTCATCGTTTGGAGTTCCTCGCGACTACTGTTTTCCACACCACGCAGAGTATTATTCCACTCAGGGTTCTTATTTATACTGGCCTACGGATTCCGTAAGCTACGACGTTCTCCACTGCTTCGTGACGCCGAAGAACCCTACCAGACCGGCTACGTCTGGATGAAATCTTTGTCGACATTTTGGTGAGTGTTCACCTTTCCGTTACTACACACGTGCCACTGTTGTGCTTATTCAGCTCGGAGCTCAGCCCTGTAGATTCATTAAGTTTTCTGCATTGTATATGATGAATCACTCAGCGATTGCGAACTGGAATCGTCGCACAGCATTACCTTTTAACCATTCGGTGGCAACTCCGCATATTTCAGGGACGTTGTACAACTTATGCAATACTGTTACGCATGTATTTGCACTTTTTAATGTCGCATAAGATTGATTTTCACAAGTTTACAAAATGCACATGAACTTATTTACAAAGACATAAACCTAATAAAATTCATATAAGCATAGTTACAGAAAAACCTTATCTGTATTCTAATTCGAGGTTCCTTGTAATTAATTTTTTGCTAATAACTTATTTTTTTTACTTTTTTTCAGTGGGTGAAGAATTTACTTCTCAACATCCATAAATTTCCCATAACAACCTGAAAGTGATATTATCGTCAACACAATCAAGATCAATTTCAGCACTACATGTGAAAGGGAAGGCATAGGAATTTCATGAAGCAAATTGTATTTAAGATAAACATCGTGCATCTTCTTACACTATTATTTCTTTTTCACAGATAATTTACGCTACTTAGTACGAGTATATATGTAATATTGGCTGTAAATTCGTGATCTTCTCACAGCGTATTGACTCTTATATTCCTATCTACGTCCCACAACCCTTTGTTTAATATTTATATTTTTCACTCAGCTAATCACTGTTGAAAGCCTCTTTGTACGCTACAAACCGATATATGCGTGTATATTTTTTCATTGCATTTACAAACTCTGTGTTTGAATATAGTGTTGAAGTGTTTGCAACGCTAGTTTTGTATTATTCTTTGTACAACGTGAACATAGGTGTTAATTTCACCTCAGATGTGGCTTACATGGTTATGTATGTATATTTTTGGACATTGCACTCAATAGTTTACGTATTCACTTAACACGCAGGCTAAGTTAATGTGAGATACCTGTTCTCGTTATTACTCTCCAGCTGGGAGAGGTACACTCGTGTTTAGCTGTTTCAACTTTTTTTTGGTCATCAGTCTACTGACTGGTTTGATGCGGCCCGCCACGAATTCTTTTCCTGTGCTAACCTCTTCATCTCAGAGTAGCACTTGCAACCTACGTCCTCAATCATTTGCTTGACGTATTCCAATCTCTGTCTTCCTCTACAGTTTTTGCCCTCTACAGCTCCCTCTAGTACCATGGAAGTCATTCCCTCGTGTCTTAGCAGATGTCCTATCATCCTGTCCCTTCTCCTTATCAGTGTTTTCCACATATTCCTTTCCTCTCCGATTCTGCGTAGAACCTCCTCATTCCTTACCTTATCAGTCCACCTAATTTTCAACATTCGTCTATAGCACCACAACTCAAATGCTTCGATTCTCTTCTGTTCCGGTTTTCCCACAGTCCATGTTTCACTACCATACAATGCTGTACTCCAGACGTACATTCTCAGAAATTTCTTCCTCAAATTAAGGCCGGTATTTGATATTAGTAGACTTCTCTTGGCCAGAAATGCCTTTTTTGCCATACCGAGTCTGCTTTTGATGTCTTCCTTGCTCCGTCCGTCATTGGTTATTTTACTGCCTAGGTAGCAGAATTCCTTAACTTCATTGATTTCGTGACCATCCATCCTGATGTTAATTTTCTCGCTGTTCTCATTTCTACTACTTCTCATTACCTTCGTCTTTCTCCGATTTACTCTCAAACCATACTGTGTACTCATTAGACTGTTCATTCCGTTCAGCAGATCATTTAATTCTTCTTCACTTTCACTCAGGATAGCAATGTCATCAGCGAATCGTATCATTGATATCCTTTCACCTTGTATTTCAATATCACTCCTGAACCTTTCTTTTATTTCCATCATTGCTTCCTCGATGTACAGATTGAAGAGTAGGGGCGAAAGGCTACAGCCTTGTCTTACACCGTTCTTAATACGTGCACTTCGTTCTTGATCGGCCACTCTTATTATTCCCTCTTGGTTGTTTTACATATTGTATATGACCCGTCTCTCCCTATAGCTTACCCCTACTTTTTTCAGAATCTCAAACAGCTTGCACCATTTTATATTGTCAAACGCTTTTTCCAGGTCGACAAATCCTATGAACGTGTCTTGATTTTTCTTTAGCCTTGCTTCCATTATTAGCCGTAACGTCAGAATTTCCTCTCTCGTGCCTTTACTTTTCCTAAAGCCAAACTGATCGTCACCTAGCGCATTCTCAATTTTCTTTTCCATTCTTCTGTATATTATTCTTGTAAGCAGCTTCGATGCATGAGCTGTTAAGCTGATTGTGCGATAATTTTCGCACTTGTCAGCTCTTGCCGTCTTCGGAATTGTGTGGATAATGCTTTTCCGAAAGTCAGATGGTATGTCACCAGACTCATATATTCTACACATCAAAGTGAATAGTCGTTTTGTTGCCACTTCCCCTAATGATTTTAGAAATTCTGATGGAATGTTATCTATCCCATCTGCCTTATTGACCGTAAGTTCTCCAAAGCTCTTTTAAATTCCGATTCTAATACTGGATCCCCTATCTCTTCTAAATCGACTCCTGTTTCTTCTATCACATCCGACAAATCTACACCTTCATAGAGGCTTTCAGTGTATTCTTTCCACCTATCTGCTCTCTCCTCTGCATTTAACAGTGAAATTCCCGTTGCACTCTTAATGTTACCACCGTTGCTTTTATTGTCACCAAAGGTTGTTTTGACTTTCCTGCATGCTGAGTCTGTCCTTCCGACAATCGTATCTTTTTCGATGTCTTCACATTTTTCCTGCAGCCATTTCGTCTTAGCTTCCTTGCACTTCCTATTTATTTCATTTCTCAGCGACTTGTATTTCTGTATTCCTGATTTTCCCGGAACATGTATGTACTTTCGCCTTTCATCAATCAACTGAAGTATTTCTTCTGTTACCCATGGTTTCTTCGCAGCTACCTTCTTTGTACCTATGTTTTCCTTCCCAACTTCTGTGAAGGCCCTTTTTAGAGATGTCCATTCCTCTTCAACTGTACTGCCTACTGCGCTATTCCTTATTGCTGTATCTATAGAGTTAGAGAACTTCAAACGTATCTCGTCATTCTTTAGAACTTCCGTATCCCACTTCTTTGCGTATTGATTCTTCCTGACTAATGTCTTGAACTACAGCCTACTCTTCATCACTACTATATTGTGATCTGAGTCTATATCTGCTCCTGGGTACACCTTACAATCCAATATCTGATTTCGGAATCTCTGTCTGACCATGATGTAATCTAATTGAAATCTTGCCGTATCTCCCGGTCTTTTTCAAATATACCTCCTCTTCTTGTGATTCTTGACCAGGGTATTAGCTATTACTAGCTGAAACTTGTTACAGAACTCAATTAGTCTTTCTCCTCTTTCATTCCTTGTCCCAAGCCCATATTCTCCTGTAACCTTTTCTTCTGCTCCTTCCCCTACAACTGCATTCCAGTCGCCCATGACTATTACATTTTCGTCCCCCTTTACATACTGCATTACCCTTTCAATATCCTCATACACTTTCTCTATCTGTTCATCTTCAGCTTGCGACGTCGGCATGTATACCTGAACTATCGTTGTCGGTGTTGGTCTACTGTCGATTCTGATTAGAACAACCCGGTCACTGAACTGTTCACAGTAACACACCCTCTGCCCTACCTTCCTATTCATAACGAATCCTACACCTGTTATACCATTTTCTGCTGCTGTTGATATTACCCGATAATCATGTGACCAGAAATCCTTGTCTTCCTTCCACTTCACTTCACTGACCCCTACTATATCTAGATTGAGGCTTTGCATTTCCTTTTTAAGATTTTCTAGTTTCCCTACCACGTTCAAGCTTCTGACATTCCACGCCCCGACTCGTAGAACGTTATCCTTTCGTTGATTATTCAATCTTTTTCTCATGGTAACCTCCCCCTTGGCAGTCCCCTCCCGGAGATCCGAATGGGGGACCATTCCGGAATCTTTTGCCAATGGAGAGATCATCATGACACTTCTACAAACTACAGGCCACATGTCCTGTGGATACACGTTACGTGTCTAATTTAATGCAGTGGTTTCCATTCCTTCTGCATCCTCATGTCGTTGATCGTTGCTGATTCTTCCGCCTTTAGGGGCAATTTCCCACCCCTAGGATAAGAGAGTGCCCTGGACCTCTATCCGCTCCTCCGCCCTCTTTGACCAGGCCGTTGGCAGGAATGAGGCTGACTTCTTATGCCGGAAGTCTTCGGCCGCCAATGCTGACTATTTATCAAAATTTAGGCAGTGGCGGGGATCGGACCCCGGACCGAAGTCGTTTTTGATTATGAATCAAACGCTACCCCTAGACCACGGGTGGATATTGCAACGTACTGAATATAAATGCAACTACTTATCCCCCTTTCCATAGATTCACGCAAAATCACAATTATATACGGTACATCTTATAAATTTTATTATTGGGGGGGGGGGGGGGGGATGTTATTTGGTACCTTCGACCTCCAATATTTCCTTAAAGCGGTATCTGTTATTTTGCATCATTCCCTACAGAACGCTTATTAGTACATAACTTCTTAATTATGCATAAATGACCTTACGTCAGTCAGCGTGTTCATTCACACACATGTACACGTAAAGTACAACTCGATACATTTAATTGTTTTGCTAATAACGTTTCGTCTTCATATCTGTCAGAGCATGTATTTATCCTTGTTTCATATTTCATTATGCGCTCATTGACAGTGATTTGCCTGCTGCGCTTTGCTTATGTGAATACCGCAATGAACTTTAACTTGAGGCCTGTAGTCGCTAGCAAGTCAAAGGTTTTGCCATTTTGACAACGTGCACGTAATTTCATTCTTTTTTATTGTTGCTTTACAGCACATTAGTTTTTGGTATTCACTTGAATGTAGAGGTAGTTTTCAATAGAATAGTGAGAAGTTTTGTGTAATGCTCATAGCTTAATCGGAAGTAGTTTTATATAAGTAGCGTAGTTCTTCCTTTTTGTGAATAACTGTGGAAAATGTAATGTAAATCTCACTGAATTGTAGTACCATCATTATATCTATTATATATATTAACATAGTCGTAACCTTTGTGTAAACAATTCATTCCTCACACTCAACCACAACTCTTTCTGCGTACATAATTCTTTTTCTATTATGCTTCGTTCTTTGATATATCATTCTTCTTGTACGTGTTTTTACACCCACCTATGGTCATATGGGTGAAGTTGGTTTTGAAGTTTGTCTCACAATAACGCGGAAAAATGGTCACATCAGTAGATCAAGTATTTCATACTAGCAAAATCTGTGTAGAAAATACTATATGTGCAGTAATAATATTCACTATACATGTTTATGTGTATTCTTATGGTTAACACATTGGCTAGCAATAGAGCTTATCAAGTATACTCTTTGTTCCTATAACTGGTTGTATACATAATGTGAAAAACTTGCTAGTGCACCCGTTCGAATTTCCAGTGAATTGGTCTTACATATGTGTCAGTGTTTACTTAATTCGGTTTAATCACAGTATATCTTTTGCTCTATTAAGTCTTAGTCTGCCATTTGCACCTCTTAATGTTTGAACGGCGCGGTGTATATCTTACATTCAATCACTGTTTATTAAGTGACGCAATAGCAAGTTGGGCTTAGGCGATGCGCGAAATTGGCCACTACAGATATACGCCAAAAGTGGAAAGACGAGAGGTGCGAAATGTTTCTCGCCCGGAACTCAGCTAACTCCACCTCTCTCGCCGCGCAAAGCGCCGTGGCCGTTCATGTTTAGTTTTGCCAAAAGTGTATCTAACGTACAGTCGTGCTCAAAAGTATCAGAACGACCTGAATTGCATTTCTCCTGATTCGCACACAACCCCCATAACGCAGCTGTCTAGCACGTCCAGCAAGCGCTGCTCAGTACAGTCGTCTGACTATTGAAAATGGTTCCAACAAATTACCACTAGAAAACACTGCTCTGTATCACAATAACTCAAGATTTAAAGTAATACCACGATACTACAAACATCAAGGAACACCATATCACATATAAGACTATCCTTAAGGCTTTTAAGCTCACATTTATTACAATAAATGACATACCTGAAATGTTACCACTCTCATTATTACGTCAGATATGTAACGATCGTAGTAAGTTCGTCGTATTTATGCTTTCCTCCTCAAAGTAACATACCGTCCTTATTATTTAACACAGAATGACATTAAAAATTTAAGTTTTTCACAATATGTATGAACTTCAAATAACACCACTAACCGTCTCGTTCTGCACGTGGATTCAAACCCAGGTCATGCAGACTAAGCAAAGATTTCGTAACTGACGCAACTAACAGTCATTCCTGACTAGGCATACAGAGAGTGATACCTCGATTTTAGACAGTATCAGGTAAGAAATATCAACTTTAAATTACATAACGTAAACATTTTTTATTGGACGCGAATTCCTACCAAGCATCTATTGTCCCTGTTAACGAACTATGAGACATGGTAAACATTGCTTCTTCACAAGTAACTTACTTCAAATGCCGTGAGGTAAAGCTTTCTGTTGGACAGGGATTCAAACCCAGAACCTAATCGGATTGTTATCGAAGCACAATCAACTGTGACACATCGGATTTTCTCGGCCGTAACAACATGTTTTAACCGAATCGACGAAACGAAAAATTAATTTTTTTCCTTCCAGGACTCTAACCCGGATCCTATCGCTGTTATATTTTAGACAAAAAAAAACGTTAAATATGGATTTGTTACACCAGCAGCGACATGCGAGCATATTTGAACTTGAAATAATATGACGAAGAGTTGAGTGCTGACGTAATCGAACCCCATACATATCGTTGTTGACTACACACAAAGAGACGTCAGCTACCGAATTTTTCTCCACCAGCAGCTCGGAACAACGTCCTTGACCTTACAGTGATCTCACAAATAGTTCTGTGTCTCATTGGAAATCTAAAACATCAGATATCGTTAGTGTTGACGAAGAATGAAAATACATTAAAAATCAAAATTATTATCCACCAGCAGATAGGTGTTCACATGCTAGAGCTTCATAATACATAATGAAAACTTTAGTGCTGGGCCAGGATTCGAACTCATTCACGCGCAATATGTGGAGATGTTGAGGAATCTGCAGTTTTGAACAAACGACTAATTGTAGTCGAGCCCGTATTGTCACGAAAGGATGAAATTCCGCGTTAAGGGCGGTCTGAGTTGCATTCCCAGTTCAGAACCAATTTTATCGACATACAGAAGCCCAAATAAAAGATGGAATATGTGTCCTGTGACCCTACATAACGTTTGTTTCGTCATTAGAAATAAACAACTAGTATAAGAAAGATTACTGGTGATAGTTTCTACATGTCGCCACCCTTGACTTTATTGTGGTTCAACCTAATGTCTACTTGATAGAGAAGGAAATCATGTTTAATGTGAATTTGAGACCACAATGCCATTATACCTTCTTCACTTGGCGTAGCTAGAAGAGAATAGAATCTGTCTCTCCCTATCAAAAATCATCGGCAGAAGTTGGAAGCGAACTCAGACCATGAGTATATGTATCTATCAGCAATCCAACAGACCACCAAATCCTCTTCTAGGTGGCTAATCTTTCCATTGTAACGCCGTTGCGCCACACTGGATGAGAATTCTGACGCACAGGCTCCCTGTTGTGGTTTGCAGCATGTTCACTACATTCATTTAGTTGGTTGACCGAATTGCCAGTGCATACATTCGACTCTATTTTGTAATCACCGAAATAAAATTGCATAACTGCCACCTACACAGAACTGCCAACAGTGTAGGACACAGAAATTTAAATAGGAATTATTCCTTTCCATTTGAGCTAGTCTATGGCGCTATCTGTTTGTTGAAAACATCGTGCAGTGCAAAAGAAGAGCTGTAACTGTCGGTCTCTCAGAAGTCTACATCTGGCCATACGCATTATCTCACACCACTGTGGAATGCGGAAGTTCTACAGGAATTGTTGTTGACTTCTGGAGCTGTTGTAGCTATGTGTCAGCTAGTACCGTAATGGTAAGTGTAGTGCACCGTAGACAAAGCGTCGCGAGTTGAAATACATTCACTGCTACATTTCTTAAAACGCAGTTCTGCAGTCTGGTGAAGTTATCAATCTAATGGAACTTTGAACATAATTCCCTTGACTTCTCAACCCAAAATAGTTGCAGAGAACTGGCAAACAGTCTTCGCTACATTAGGTTACTTAAATTGATGTCACTCTGAGCTAGAATTTATGGTCAGCGACTAAGTGTAAGGCCAATGGGTCGGAAGCGGGTTTTCAACTGTGAAATACTCTCCCACATTACAGAAGCGAATATTGATTTTGAACTAACAGGTCATGTCGACCAAATCATATGGAAGAACTGTCAGCGACGTATATCGGAAGGCAGTAAGATCCCTTGGCTTTTGGTTTGGCAGTATTCGACAGCCATTTCTAGGCGCAAGTAAATGAAGAAAGACAGCGCGTTTAAGTGACATCTTCATAAATTACTTCAGTTTTAATGTAATCTACGAGTAATTGCTGATGTTTGACATTAACATAAAAAGAATTCCGTAGACAGAGAAAGAAACAGTTCTTGGTCAACTACTTCTGTAATGACCAAAATGACTTAAATAATCTTCAAGCACATGTGTTCCAACAGCGGCATGAAGAAAGTGATAGTAATAATGACGTTAATAATCGAATTATCCGGTAACTTCACACTTCACAGTGGATTTTCTCGAACTAAGAAATTTGCTGAATTTGTGAAAATTTCAAAATGGCTTCACATCGAGGCTATGATGCCTAGAAGAGTCTTTACATCCTGCTGACATGAGAATAGCATAATCTGCGCGTCAGAAGCTTGCTTCCACTTAACCATTTAATAGACTAACAGTTTTTACACCGAGACTAATTTTGTAATCTTAGCATATCATCCGTTACAGCATAGTCCTGGGGTTGGGAAATGTGGCCACAATGGTCTGATGGAACGAATTATCACAGATGCAATGCGTGGGTTCAGGCATTTACTTTTAAGAGGTGTGTGAAATCTTATGGAACTTAACTGCTAAGGTCATCAATCCCTAAACTTACACACTACTTAGCCTAAATTACCCTAAGGACAAACACACACACCCATGCCCGAGGGAGGACTCGAACCTCCACCGGGACAAGCCGCGCAGTCCATGATTTCATCGTCTTAGACCGCTCGGCTAATCCCGCGCGGCTAACCTCAAGAGAGAGACGTTATAATTCAGAATCCGCATTAAACTCACGTTCCTTCATTACCAACTGGGCAGAGCCGGTTTACGTTGGGAAATGACATGGGGGGGGGAAGTCATGGCAAACAGAAATATGTAGCCAGTAAACTTACTTACAGTAGAAAATTTTATTTTATTTGATCAACTGATAGCCATTTAAAGGAACAGGGCTCTTATTTTACTTGTACTTGGTTGAACTACAGCCGTTGAAAAATTTGGTGATGGAGTGGGATTTGAATTCGTATCTCCTCTCTCGAGGATCTGAATCTGTCGGAACAGTATAGTTCAGTCATTTCGTTCCTTTTCCCAAGACTGCAATCTTCTCTACGTCTCCTCCAAATGTAAGTATGTGGGGCCGAATACTGATCCAGTACAAAAATATTCATAATTTCATTTCAAGCCCTATCACGTGCACACCGGTCTGCTAGTGAAAATTAACATGCATTTTTAATGTCTGTTCATGTGTTTCCAACATTCGCAATAGGTGTCGTTATTTTTGGTCAAACACGCACATCTTAGTGTTGGTGAGTAACCAATTGATACTTAAGCTATATGCGTTGATGATCGAGAAAGACGGTAGATGTGCGGTTCGATTGTCGCTCAGACACAAAAATTTGTATCCTTATTTTAGTTTAAAACACCTAGCAGCTGGTAAGAAAAAACGATACACAACATAGGTATATCGAACATCTTTTGTGGTTAGTTAACAGAGACGAAAGGGTTTTGATAGGAGTCCCGGTTTATTACAACAACTGTGGTATTTTATTTTCAAATTTAGATTTGGTTGCTGATATTGGCGAAAATTTCGGTAATTCATGACTCTTCATGGCTAGTCAGCAATATGATTAGATTACATTAGATTAGATTAGATTAATATTTGTTCCATAGATCATGAATACGACATTTCGTAATGATGTGGAACGTGTCATTTTAATGAAAGATTTCTTAACATACTATGATGCAATTTCTTTACAACAATTATTTACTCTCTCTTTCACACACACACACACACACACACACACACAGATTTTTACTTTTATTTGTTTGTTGTGTACGACTATCGGCCAGGCAGGAAATCGCCCATGAATGAGTTTATTAGTTTTGAGTACACTTACGAAAGAAATATAAAAACAACTGTGAGAGTTAATGATGCTTAGTTTACAGTTAGTTCTGAGTATTATTAGTAACTACGCTCCAGCCCCTAAACCTAGTTACAGAAATGCGAATCAGACGCATTACGTACTCCAGGCCGTGCCAGCCGCGTCTTTGAGATGCCAGCTATGGTCACTTCCCAGCTCTCTGTAGGAACACGGCAGTTCGTTTTATTCCTGCTGGGACTGTAACTGAGATTAGGAAGCAAGGGAAAGGATGTTTGGCAAGTCAGTGATCGACGAGTTACTTCCTAGTGTGCACGGAATTAAGCCTCAAAGTTCATTAGATTTTTCCTGTCATATCCATTGAATAATCTGAGTTATTATCGCTTGAGGTGTAACAAAAGATTGTAAATTTACGGTTTTCAGCCCAGGAAAGTGGTTGCACGTGCAAATCGCAACTAATCTTGTCCTTTAAATACCGGTTTACGAGTTCTTGTCACTATTGGCCCAGTAATAGAAATTCCAGACACATATGTCTTTGCTAGATCTGTGGTAACATGCTCACCTGTAAAAGAAGCGTCTGAACTGGTTCGCTGTTCCACTCTCCCCGCCTGAAACATTTTTATCCCTTCTGTGAAAGAGCTACAAGCAGTCAGATCAAACATAGATAAGGAAAACGCAAGAAAATACTTTCGGCACATAGTGCAATGGTGAAAAACTTACAATGCGGCACACCAGATAATGTGTCTTTCCGTTGGTGACAAGCAAATTTTGGGTTTCTAGGAATATATTACTTTATGTATGAAATGCTACATTTGCATACCTCTTGAGTATGACACAGCATACCAATTAAACACAGACCCAATCGAAATCTAAGTGAGTAGTATTTTACTAATTCGGTTCGATAGAGGCACTCTTGTGTATAGATACTCAGCTTTATTAAAACAGACTTTCGTCGTAAGGTTATCATGGGTAGTTTTATTTCATTTCTTATAATACAGTGCACAATTTTCGTAGGGTTTCTTCTAGTGTTGTTTAAACAATAGTAGACATGAGAGAGAAGTTAATCATCAACGATATATGCGAATTCTCTGATGTTACCTATAATAGTCTGACGATGTACATGCAAACCACTACAGGGAGCCTGTGTGTCAGAATTCTCATCCAGTGTGGCGCAACGGCGTTACAGTAGAAAAATTGGCCACGGAGAAGAGGATTTGGTGATCTGTTGGATTGCTGATAAACTCATACTCATTGTCTGTATTCGATTCCAACTTCTGCCGATGATTTTTGATAGGGAGGGAGAGATTCTATTCTCTTCTGATTACGCCAAGTGAAGAAGGTATGTAGGGTTACAGCACACTTATTCCATCTTTTATTTGAGCTTCTGTATGTCGATTAAGTTGGTTCTCAACTGGGAATGCAACTCAGACCGCCCTTAACGCGGAATTGGATCCCTTCCTGACACTACAGCTCGACTACAGTTAGTCGTTTGTTCAAAACTGCAGATTCCTCAACATCTCCACATATTGCGCGTGAGTGGGTTCGAATTCTGGCCCGCCACTCAAGTTTTCATTATGTATTATCAAGCTCTTGCATGTGTAATTTAAAGTACACTCCTAGAAATGGAAAAAAGAACACATTGACACCGGTGTGTCAGACCCACCATACTTGCTCCGGACACTGCGAGAGGGCTGTACAAGCAATGATCACACGCACGGCACAGCGGACACACCAGGAACCGCGGTGTTGGCCGTCGAATGGCGCTAGCTTCGCAGCATTTGTGCACCGCCGCCGTCAGTGTCAGTCAGTTTGCCGTGGCATACGGAGCTCCATCGCAGTCTTTAACAATGGTAGCATGCCGTGACAGCGTGGACGTGAACCGTATGTGCAGTTGACGGACTTTGAGCGAGGGCGTGTAGTGGGCATGCGGGAGGCCGGGTGGACGTACCGCCGAATTGCTCAACACGTGGGGCGTGAGGTCTCCACAGTACATCGATGTTGTCGCCAGTGGTCGGTGGAAGGTGCACGTGCCCGTCGACCTGGGACCGGACCGCAGCGACGCACGGATGCACGCCAAGACCGTAGGATCCTACGCAGTGCCATAGGGGACCGCACCGTCACTTCCCAGCAAATTAGGGACACTGTTGCTCCTGGGGTATCGGCGAGGACCATTCGCAACCGTCTCCATGAAGCCGGCCTACGGTCCCGCACACCGATAGGCCGGCTTCCGCTCACGCCCCAACATCGTGCAGTCCGCCTCCAGTGGTGTCGCGACAGGCGTGAATGAAGGGACGAATGGAGACGTGTCGTCTTCAGCGATGAGAGTCGCTTCTGCCTTGGTGCCAATGATGGTCGTATGCGTGTTTGGCGCCGTGCAGGTGAGCGCCACAATCAGGACTGCATACGACCGAGGCACACAGGGCCAACACCCAGCATCATGGTGTGGGGAGCGATCTCCTACACTGGCCGTACACCTCTGGTGATCGTCGAGGGGACACTGAATAGTGCACGGTACATCCAAACCGTCATCGAACCCATCGTTCTACCATTCCTAGACCGGCAAGGGAACTTGCTGTTCCAACAGGACAATGCACGTCCGCATGTATCCCGTGCCACCCAACGTGCTCTAGAAGGTGTAAGTCAACTACCCTGGCCAGCAAGATCTCCGGATCTGTCCCTCATTGAGCATGTTTGGGACTGGATGAAGCGTCGTCTCACGCGGTCTGCACGTCCAGCACGAATGCTGGTCCAACTGAGGCGCCAGGTGGAAATGGCATGGCAAGCCGTTCCACAGGACTACATCCAGCATCTCTACGATCATCTCCATGGGAGAATAGCAGCCTGCATTGCTGCGAAAGGTGGATATACACTGTACTAGTGCCGACATTGTGCATGCTCTGTTGCCTGTGTCTATGTGCCTGTGGTTCTGTCAGTGTGATCATGTGATGTATCTGACCCCAGGAATGTGTCAATAAAGTTTCCCCTTCCAGGGACAATGAATTCACGGTGTTCTTATTTCAATTTCCAGGAGTGTAGATATTTCCTAACTGATACTGTCTAAAACCGAGGTATATCACTCTCTGTATGCCTACTTTCCGTCAGTCACGAAATCTTTGCTTAGTCTGCATGACCTGAGTTTGAATACATATGCAGAACGAGACGGTTAGTCGTGTCATTTGAAGTTCATACATATTCTGAACTAGCAACTCGAGAAAAACTTAAATTTTTATGTCATTTTGTGTTAAATAATAAGTACGGTATGTTACTTTGAAGAGGAAATCATGAATACGACGAACGTATTACGTGCATTACCTGCCTGACATAATAATGAGAATGGTAACATTTCAGGTATGTCATTTACTGTAATAAATGTGAGCTTACAAGCCTTAATGACAGTCTTATCTGTGATAAGGTGTTTCCTGATATTTCTAGTATCGTGGTAGTACGTTACATCTTGCGTTATTGCGATACAGAGCAGTGTTTTCTGGTGGTAATTTATTGGAACCATTTTCAATAGTCAAACGACAGTACTGAGCAGCGTTTAGAGCACCTGCTAGACAGCTGCGTTATGAGTGTTGTATGCGAATCAGGCGAATTGTAATTCAGGTCATTCGGATACTTTTCAGCACAACTGTACATTTTGTACATCGTCATTTCGCTCTGAATAGAGTAACAAAATTTTCACAAAATATTTCAAGTAATTCTCGTTCTTAACTTGGATTATGCCTAGTCTAACATTTATTGTATGATTTGCCAGTTTGTTTCAAAATTAATATTGATATTTTGCGCGTAGTTAAGCGGAAAATGTATATTGTGTCACAACCTAGAAGCGCTTTCATTTTTTACTATCAGATAAAGTCTTCAAATTTCTATAATGATTATAGATTGTTGTATTTTCCGCAAGGCCTGCAGCCGCTGAAGTGTTTGAGGTGCATTAACCTCCTTTGTTTCGCGTTTACTTGCAACAGAATGTTCCATTGTCCTTTGGGAAGAAGGTGAAAAAATTGTTGATGTACATTGACCTCTTTTGTTTAGCGTACAAATTCCCTGATATTTTTATGTCGATATAACTCACGTATTTTCTCCTTTTTTGGGTTGCTCAACAAATAGTGTTCCGGGAGTGTTATTCTGTTTATAATTTATGATTCTCTGTACAACTGCCATTTTTTGCTAATCCTTTTGTGTTTGGTAGGTTGAGGATGCGTGCGCAACATAACGTCCAGTCAAACAGGTAAATTAGTTGTGCGACCTGGTCTTTTGTCAGACTGCGCCTTTGCTACGAACATTGTTAAGGCTCGTCTAACCTTTACTTCAAACGGTATCTCTTTCTCAGAAAATTTAGATAAGGTTTTAACCCAGTCGTCTATTTTATACTTCTCGTGCATTAATTCGATTGGTGTGAAAACTGTTGATGAGTGTGGTAAATTATTTACTATTTGCTGAAAGGGCATCGGGTATTCAATGCACTTACAGTGTCTTTGTGTTGTATAGGTTCTGATTAACCTCTTAAACTCACGAAATACCCATTCTATTAGGATGGCCTCGGGACAATTTGGGTACATAGGTATGCTGATTCTTTCCACTTCGCACTTGAGACGTTAGTTTGATTATCAGTCATAATATCTTTTGGTTTACCCCTTCTCACAAAATATTCTCTCACGATTCGGCATACGACTACAGGTATTTAGAAAACACATGAAACAAGGTTATTCCACATTTTACTCCCCTTTTGCCTTCGGAAAATATCCTGCAGCATCGACTGATACGAGGTCAAGGAATTTTACTGGTATAATAGTATGCAGTTAACTGTATCGTGATCTGTTAAGTGTACGGTCTTTTGACAGATTACACATTTCTTAATAACTTTTTGTACTCTGCGTCTAATGTTAGAGAAAGAAAAGGATAACATTGTTTTCTGAGCACACTTGGCTACAGCTTAGTGACGCCATGTGTTATGTGTATACCTAATAAAACTGTTTACATGTTCTTCGGGTAAACAAACACGCCAGTTACCAGACTGAGGCATTCGACGATGAAACAAAACCGCATTACGTAACGTGCATCGGCGGTACCTGTTAGTTGTTGCCTTACCTTGTTCCATCACAGTATAGATAGTTTCAAAAAGTAGATCAGACAGCTGAGGACCTCTCCCTGTAAGTAGGCTAAGCGTGTCAATATAGACTAACCGTTTAGTGTTCACGCATACACGCTTTAACAACTGACCTGCTGCCCAGCGTAAATCAGGTATTATTTGGCTTGCTATTGCCACACACATTTGGAAGTACTAACCAATGTAGAAATACTCATTTAATGTTATTCAGTACACCGTCCTCAGTCAACAATAGAAATATCTGCCTTTATATCCGTTAGATCCTGTATATGTATAGAAGATCTTCAACCGAAAATAAATTTCTGAAGAAACGAAATTAGGAACAGTGACAAAGCGTTTGATTTTATTCCTGGTCTAATTATATCGTAATTGGTAGTAGGCGTCTAGAAAGGACGGAACAACAATTTGTAAATACATATCCATGAACTTAACTTAGTACATTGCTTCTCGAGCGGTCTAAGGCGCTTGTGTCATGGTCTGTGCGGCTGGTCCCGGCGGAGTTTCGAGTACTCCCTCGGGCATGGGTGTGTGTGTGTGTTTGTGTTTGTCCTTAGAATAATTTAAGTTAAGTAGTGTGTAAGCTTAGGGACTGATGACCTTAGCAATTAAGTCCCATAAGATTTCTCACACATTTGAACATACATTGCTTCTTAAGAATAATAACGTATTATACTTACACTGCGTAAATAAATGAAATGATCCGCAGTGTCGTAAAACAAATTCTGCGAAACTGAGTACCGTAAGAGAATAATTTTCTGTTCTTATTGAGAAATGGGGTGTCGAGGAAAGAGAAGCACTTCTCTTAGCGAATTTGAAGGGGAGAAAAGTTTCCAAGAGCAGCTGACGTCTTTTTAAAAATTCTCGCTGGTGCCGGACTGGGGCAACACCAGAAATTGGCGGACAAACAGGTAATTACAAAGTTGGCGAATTTAATAAAGCAGCCGTGCTGTTCGTGACATGGCAACAGCGCCGCCAACGCCTCGCGAATACTGGCTGGTGCAAGGCAGAGCCGGGTCTTCAGAAACGGAGCCCTCCCCCCTCTCTATCTATCTATCTATCTATCTATCTATCTATCTATCTATCTATCTACCTCTCACACAAACACACGCACATACAACCTGAACTCGCACACATTTACATGAGTGGCTCGGCTGCTTGGATAAACGTGTGACCGCACTTTCGTTGACCCGTCCTCGACGTTATTTCACCACGTCGAACGCGAAGCTGGTCCCGCTTACAATTCAGACAATGTTTTCGCTGTATGTCACCTCGGTGTGCATTAAGCGACCATGTGCTGTGTTAATCGTCGTCACTGGAGGGAACTGAACGTTGAACTACGTGATTCTACTTACAATATACGCTTCCGCATGCCAACCCGAAATAATCAACGTAAACTGAATGTATGTATGGCGTTAATCAAAGAAGGACATCTGTTTAACTAATACTTATTGAAATGGACACTAAGCCGAAATCCGCGATGTCATGTTCCTGTACGAGTTTGTCGTGATTCAACTTGGCAAATCATCATTGATGATGTCCTTTATGGGCCGCATTTATCACTATAAATTGGTATGATGAAGGAAACATGTAGTTGATGAATGTGCTTCAGCAGATTGAGACCCTTGGGAGGAAGGAAGAATTCATGACCATAATCACATTTCTTCAGCTTAGGAATTATAAAACAAAGCCCTTTTCATCATCAGGTGTCCCTGCCTAGGTTAATGTTAACAATAGCTATAAAGCACCGAAATTTCAACGTACTCCAGTAACTTATCCACATTTTCCATGGGTCGGGCACGCACCAATGGCTTTAAATGTCCCGACAGCCAGGAACCCAACTCATTCAGGTCCCGTGAACAAGGCGGCCGCGCTGCCGCCGACCTCGGCGGTCAATTCATCGCCCTCCAAACGTAGCAGTGAGACACTGTCGTACAATCTGTGGCAAATGAGATGGTGCTCGTCGAATACAAACAATAGTCGTTGTCTTTCTGCAAGGATAATGCTCTCTGATAGTTCTCGTAATTCATCACGCAGAAATCGGTGATACGCAGCACCTTTGAATCTATTCGGTAAAGCCATGTGAATGGCACTGACCATTTCTGTCTGTACATTGATACTGAAACGGTGGTGATGCCTCGCTGCCACGATTGCTCGAGGATTTTCCTATTTTGCGTATTTTGGTTATTCGCTATGCCATCTCTGGTGAATGTAAATACCATATATTCGTCACACGTAACACGGTTCATGCCTCAACAGGTATTGGTTTCCAGGAATATAGTTACAGGAACGTTTCTCCAAGTTTTGTCCAAAAGTCCTCCCTGCCTGAATATGTAACTTTTTTTCTTTATTAAAAAGAAAAATATCCTCTCTGTATACCTTTCTCTGTGGGGCAGAATGGGTACGACGTGCATGGGGCTCAACATCATTTCACAACTAATAACTCTCGCAGGATAAACAAAACATTCTGTGACACTAAGGCTGGAAGCAGTACGCTGGCCTCCACGTTCTCTGAACGGAAATTCAGTAGGCTTGTTTGAAAGGCATCGAAACCCGCTAAATAATGCTGAGAGTCATGGAGACTGTACTGTGAAAGGCCAACGCTCTTGGTATAGATAAGCCCGTTCAGGATTCCATGTGGCGCCAGGTTGTTGCATGTTCCAGTGCTAATGATGGACTGCGCTAGGAACATTTCATTTAGGAAATCATTTCATGCGCTATGCTTGTGTGTTCTGCTCCTTCGTTCGTAGCATCCTTAATGTACTATACCGTGTTGAAGAAAAAGGTTCTGAAATGGACTTCACTTTGTTCTTCCACAAGCCAAGAGAGCCGAGCGCATAAGCGCACCGCTTTCGAGATTGGGACAATTTATCCCCTATCTAACGCGCCTTGCGGGTTAACGACAGGAGCTAGTGCGCTGGCCACACTTGCAGTGGTTCCCTGGTGGTTTCCCACATCCGATCACGTGAATACAGGGCTGGTACCACGTCTCGCTTCAAATAGGGCCTACACGCTACACAGACATATAGAAAACTTTCTCACCGTTAAATATGAGATCTGAACTAGCCCCAGACAGACTGGGTGCACCTGTTACGTCCCCGGGGGGTGGGGGGGGGGGGTGGGGGGGGGGGGAGTGGTGGCATCAGGAAGGCCATCTGGTCACCAGCTGTCACTAAGATCGTCAAGCTCCGTATAACAATGGCAGAAAAACGGGGATAAGCAAGAAAGAAGAAGAGACTCTGCTCTTGTACGTGTGAAAGTTGATTTTGAACACAACGGCAATCAAAACTTAACGGACGAACTAACTATAAGTACGTGTGAACCGTGAATTTACTTTCAAAACCTTTTCTTAAGAATTTACTTTATTTACTAGCGATTCATCAAGAACATTAACACACTTAATCACACTATGTGAACGTGGAAGTAGTTGCCAGTGGGTAGCTGATGAAAAAAAAAATTCTTTCAACAAATGGAAATTTTATTCCTAAAACCGCCTTTTTTAAAAACAGATTTCAAATTATAATCAGAAAGCACCCTTTGAATATCAAGTTACAATTTATTCAGAGACAGAAAAAACAAATATTAACAGTTTGAGCTTTCGGGCTGAGAACGTTCCTGCTCCTTTTGACACGGCCATAGTTACGACCGCTCACAACAACCTCTGAAAGACTACACTGGTGCAAATATGCAACAAACCAGATGACTTTGCAAAAACAGACATAATGTCTTATGCGATAACAGCAATCTGTGATTTTATAATGTTACTTAAAAACCGTCTTTATTGCATTTTTTTATTCATATGACCGGTTTCGGTCCATTCAGAACCATCTTCAGATCTGATATTTCAGTTAGAAGAGTAACCCGTCCAAATCCAGCAGTTTTCACATGCTACATCATATGTGAAAACTGCTGGATTTGGACAGGTTACTCCTGTAACTGAAATATCAGATCCGAAGATGGTTCTGAATGTCCAAATCCAGCAGTTTTCACATGCTACGTCACATGTGAAAACTGCTGGATTTGGACGGGTTACTCCTGTAACTGAAATATCAGATCTGAAGATGCAATCAAGACGGTTTTTAAGTAACATTATAAATCCAGATTACTTAGAACTAAAAATTTTTAACAACTCACACGAGCACATGAACTATGCACCCCTTAGGAGGGATGGAAATGGTACAAAACAGTATCATTAAAAAAATTAACTTGCCACCGAAGGTGCAAATTGATCTTAAAAGAAATTCTTACAGTGGAAGGGTGACAACGTTATATACTAAAATGACCATATAAATAACAAATACATGAACTGCAGTCTTAGCCAGCCGAACTGGCCGTGAGGTTCTAGGCGCTGCAGTCTGGAACCGCGAGACCGCTACGGTCGCAGGTTCGAGTCCTGCCTCGGGCATGGATGTGTGTAATGTCTTTAGGTTAGTTAGGTTTAACTAGTTGCAAGGGCAACAGTCTGGATGACTGACTGATCCGGCCTTGTAACAATAACAAAAATAGCCTTGCTGTGTTGGTACTGCGAACGGCTGAAAGCAATGGGAAACTACGGCCGTAATTCTTCCTGAGGGCATGCAGCTTTACTGTATGATTAAATGATGATGACATCTTCTTGGGTAAAATATTCCGGAGGTAAAATAGTCCCCCATTCGGATCTCCGGGCGGGGACTACTCAAGAGGATGTCGTTATCAGGAGAAAGAAAACTGGTGTTCTACGGATCGGAGCGTGCAATGACAGATCCCTTAATCGGGCAGGTTGGTTAGAAAATTTAAAAAGGGAAATGGATAGGTTAAAGTTAGATATAGTGGGAATTAGTGAAGTTCGGTGGCAGGAGGTCCAAGACTTCTGGTCAGGTGACTACATGGTTATTAACACAAAATCAAATAGGGGTAATGCAGGAGTAGGTTTAATAATGAATAGGAAAATAGGAATACGGGTAAGCTACTACAAACAGCGTAGTGAATGCATTATTGTGGCCGAGATAGATACGAAGCCCACGCCTACTACAGTAGTACAAGTTTATATGCCCTCTAGCTCTGCATATGACGAAGAAATTGAAGAAATGTATGATCAAATAAAAGAAATTATTCAGATAGTGAAGAGAGATAAAAATTTAATAGTCATGGGTGACTGGAATTCGAGTGTAGGAAAAGGTAGAGAAGGAAACGTAGTAGGTGGATATGGATTGGGGCTAAGAAATGAAAGAGGAAGCCGCTTGGTAGAATTTTGCACAGAGCAAAACTTAATCATAGCTAACACTTGGTTTAAGAATCATGAAAGAAGGTTGTATACATGGAAGAACCCTAGAGATACTAAAAGGTATCAGATAGATTATTTAATGGTAAGACAGAGATTTACGAACCAGGTTTTAAATTGTAAGACATTTCCAGGGGCAGATGTGGACTCTGACCATAATCTATTGGTTATGACCTGTAGATTAAAACTGAAGAAACTGCAAAAAGGTGGGAATTTAAGGAGATGGGACCTGGATAAACTGAAAGAACCAGTGGTTGCACAGAGTTTCAGGTAGAGCATAAGGGAACAATTGACAGGAATGGGGGAAAGAAATACAGTAGAAGAAGAATGGGTAGGTTTGAGGGATGAAGTAGTGAAGGCAGCAGACGATCAAGTAGGTAAAAAGACGAGGGCTAGTGGAAATCCTTGTGTTACAGAAGAAATATTGAATTTAACTGATGAAAGGAGAAAATATAAAAATGCAATAAATGAAGCAGGCAAAAAGGAATACAAACGTCTCAAAAATGAGATCGACAAGAAATGCAAAATGGGTAAGCACTGACGGCTAGAGGACAAATGTAAGGATGTAGAGGCTTATCTCACTAGGGGTAAAATAGATACTGCCCACAGGAAAATTAAAGAGACCTTTGGAGATAAGAGAAACACTTGCATGTGTAAGTAGGCTGTTTAGGTTTTCTTATTGGTAACGCCACATAGCGCTCTGTATGAAAAATCACTGGCTGTGCTGTGCGCAGTCTGTGGCTAGTTTGCATTGTTGTCTGCCATTGTAGTGTCGGGCAGCGGCAGCTGGATGCTAACAGCGCGTAGCGTTGCGCAGTTGGAGGTAAGCCGCCAGCAGTGGTGACATGGGGAGAGAGATGGCGGAGTTTTGAAATTTGTAAGACTGGATGTGATGAACTTCTATATATATTATGACTATTAAGGTAAATACATTGTTTGTTCTCTATCAAAATCTTTCCATCGCTAACTATGCCTATCAGTAGTTAGTGCCTTCAGTTGTTTGAATCTTTTATTTAGCTGGCAGTAGTGGCGCTCGCTGTATTGCAGTAGCTTGAGTAACGCAGATTTTTGTGAGGTAAGTGATTTGTGAAACGTATAGGTTAATGTTAGTCAGGGCCATTCTTTCGTAGGGATTTTTGGAAGTCAGATTGCGTTGCGCTAAAAATATTGTGTGTCAGTTTAAGCACAGTCGTGAATAAATTTTTCTAAGGGGACGTTTCATATGTCGACCCTCAGCCGAGGATACCTCACTGGAATCTTCTGATTTTTTCTTGTAGTTTGTGTAATTAGTGTAGCTTTTGTTTATTGCTAGGGCGTAATCATAGAGAGAATTTCCTTTGTAGTTGCAGTCTTTCATTGTTGTACAGTAAAACAGGTGTGGCACGCATGTAAATTTGCACCAAGTATTTCGCAGCTGCGCTTGCAATTAACTAGTTATTATTTTCAGTGCTATGTTAATGTGTTTTCTTATTTTGCTCTTCAAATTGTGCTTTTATGTGTTCCCGTGTGAAATATTGTGACAATAATGGCGTGTGAAAAACGTAATACTAGGCTCCAAAGTAAACTGAGAAATGACAGTGAAGACGAAAGCAGTGTGTTAGCGCCACCACGTAATGAATTAACTAATGTTCAAAGTAGTAATTTGGTAATTGTACATAGGGAAATGGAGCGGGCTGCAAATAATGGTGTAGACAGTGAAACAATTAGTGAACAGGGAAGCATTATCGATAGATCGGTCAGCAACAGCTCGCCTCAGGAGTCCGAAATGACAGGACACATTCTTGCAAATACTGTAGATTCAGGTTTTGTGTCCTCACCGTTTTCTCAAATAAGTCAAGACACATTTTCTGTTTTTCAAACTGCGAATATTGCCGGTTCAAATGCATTGCTGAATAGCACTAAGGAACATGTTTCAGACACCAGTGCACTGTTATTACAATTAATGCAACAAATGGGACAAAAGCTTCAAACTTTAGACACAATGGAACAAAATCAGAGACAAACACAGCAAAAGCTTCAAAAGTTAGACACAATGGAACAGAATCAGAGACAAACACAGCAACAGTTGAACACAATGGAACATAATCTTCAAAAGTTAGACACAATGGAACAAAAGCTTCGGAAGTTAGACACCACACTTGAACAAACACGTGAAGATTTAACTACTGAGTTACATAACATTGAATCGAATTGTCAAAAAATCTGTAATGACGTAAAAACACAAGTTTGTGAGCGTTTTCAACCTATTTTTTCGCGGCATGAAAACGCATTACAGAATCACGAAGCAGCCATAAAAGAATTGCAAACTGTTGTTCGTGAAAATCATGACACCTTGCACGCTAAAATGGACTCAGTTGCATCCACCGATTCGGTTGATTCGATTTCAACACAAATGGACACTCTGAAACTTGGTTCAGAAAAACACACTGAGGAAATGTGTTCACTATCGGAGAAAGTAGCCGAACTTTCGGATCAGTTCACTAATTTATCTACGAAGGTAGATGATAATCTGAATGACACAAAACCGGTAGTCTTTAATGACACAGAAGAGTGCGAACAAATTAGGAAATTCAAACAAAGTCTGAATCAAATTAGTACGCAACACCAAAGAGAAATCTGGGAAGTACAGGATCAGCTGACACAGGTAATACAACAATTACGTATTTCAGAGGACACTCGCCCTCCTATACGGGAAGAGGGACATAGAAATACGGAACAGCCACAAAATAATAACACAGGGCACTTCGGAAATTGGAAAGGTACACCGAATTTTGAGATGGAACCGCCGAAACGACGTAACAATGACCGACATGCGACTGGCAGACATGATGATTTTGACTATAAGCTGTTCATTACTACACGTAAATTCAAAACATTTAAGAATTCTGGCAACGACATTCATCCACAAGCGTGGCTTCATCAATTCTCTCATTGTTTTACTCCCAACTTTTCATTAGAACACAGATTAGAATTTATGTGTGGCTACTTGGAGAATGAACCAGCAGTAAGAATGCGATCGGTCATTCCCGATTGTCACAGTGAAGGAGAATTTTATCATGCTTTCCTCTCAGCATATTGGTCTCAAGCTACACAAGACCGAGTAAAACATATCATAATGATGATGAAACACTTTGAACAAGCTGAATTTTCCAGTCTTGTCAAATATTTTGAAGACATGTTGCATAAGAACCAATATCTTTCAAACCCATATAGCCCTTCAGAACTCATCCGCATTTGCATAATGAAATTGCCTGAACATTTAAGGAATATTATTTTGGCAGGGTGTTGCAAAGACGACATTGAAGCTTTTCAGGGACTCTTACAAGAATTAGAAATTGACACAGACAGTCGCGGGATGCGAAAACTGGAAAACAATCACTACAGTTCACATCCGTCACAATTCCGTGACGACAGAAACAATAACTGGACACGACAAGTCTATTCTTACAACGCAAATCGTGACCAAAACAGACACCACCCATATGACAACCACTGGCGGAGTAATAATAGTTACAGAGAAAGATCGCATTTCCGTAGTAATGACTATCACAGAGACAATCAGAGATACAGACAATATGGAAACCAAAATAATTATTATCAAGGGAGACGGAATAACTTCAGACGCAACGGTCCAGCGCGCAGTTACGATTCAGGGAGAAATTCTCCACCACGTGACCGACAAGAAATTAATTACAGAAAGTACCGACATGACGACAGACGATATGATCGTAACGACAGACCTGAATTGCATCAGAACTGGCGGGATTCAAACAGAGCAGGGCCCTCTCGACAAGGTGAATTTGTAGAAGTTAGGTCTCCAAATCCCAATAACGACGCGCGCCAACAAAGAAACAGACAATGACTCGCACCGCAGGCAGCCGCGTGCGCCGGCGGGCTCAGAGAAAAATAACATAAGTTAACCTTGAGCAGAATTCCAGTGTTCCTTACCGACGTAACCACATGATAATTGCTTTTCAGTTGACAGTCTGCGTATTAGGAAGAGTAAAAGTTTACACCACATTTTACATGTGAAACCGTTTATTAAGAGATAATCTGCTTTTTAACTTTGTCTTTGCCATAAAATTTTTCACTTCAAGCTACTAGTACAATTTGTCAGACTTAGAATCTGTTAACATGCAACCATGTTTGAAGTTAAATATCCAGTCAAGAACCAAGAGAACTTATTTAAACAGAAATTACGAATGCATTGTTATAGTGAATAGACGTCACAGTGTTATTGTGCATGTACATTCTTGCTTGTTAGTTGCACGATTACGTAACGACTATAAGGCTGACATACTTAGAACAGTTACCAGTACTGCTAATGAGATTTTAATGAAACATCTTGGTTTACTTGAAAATAAATTCTGTATTTAAAGTACTTTCTGTGAGATACCAGATGACTCAGTGGTTAGTTTATATGACAGCTACACGATTTTATCACGACGCTACTAATGAGAGACAATTTACAATGTTGGTTTTGCACTGTATCTGTTTTATACCTGCACAGTTTTACTGTATTATTCTGGAAAGTAAAACATGTTTTAGTAGTAACTTTGTGGTATAGCTACAATGAGACAGCCTTTTCTGTAGTACAACAATACGTTGCAGTACAGTACTTACTTCATCACGGCAATAAGCGTAATAACTACGATATCTATACGCAAAGCATTTCACTTTTGTTTATCATGAGGTAAGTACATTGACTTCTGTAGAACTTAGCTTTCGGAGGACGATAACTACGACACTTCCACAGAGATTATCTTACAACGCGACGCACAGTTTAGCTCTACAGTACGCGTATTTGAGTGACTAATTTTGTACTTAAAATATTTATTTTTATAGATATTTGAAATACAATGATACAAAGGTTTTCCGTGATACATTTCATTCCATTGCTGTAATCTGTAACATCTGAGGATATAATTACATTAATCCTCAGGGGGGGGGGGGGGGGGGGTACACGCTTACTTTGTGTATCATGTGTTTGGCAAGCACAAGGAGCGCTAGCTAATATGGTATTTGCTTATACAACTTTACACATCGGTACCATATTTCTCTAACACATAAATTACACAGCTATCTGATCATTTAACTGAGTGACAAAAATTATTACGTCAGTGACACATGTTTACGCAATCACACAGTTGGATTATGTCACACTTATGAAATTCTATTTTGTCTGTACTTTGTGAAATGTTCATATTTTTTCGGAACCATTGTGATACTATGAGAGCTTTGAATGATGTATTTGGTATAGGATCATGATTTTTTAAGTACGGTTGAGGTAGATGACACTTTTGACATGAGCAGAGAATTTTTTTTAGGTTTTGAAATTATTGGAAGAAGCTACGACGATTTTGAGATTTGGCTGAGGTTTTATGATGTTATGATGACGATGTGTATTACGCTGTTGCGGTATGTTTATGATGAATAAGCTGATGCTATGAGTTATTTGATTATGCTATGTATCTGTTATGATGAAATATTGAAGAAGTGTCGACGAATAAGGTAAGGAATAAAGAGAAGTGGTTAGGGACTGTTTGTGAAAAAGGATGTCGGAAACCGAGAATCGTACTTTAAGAGTTATGAAATGTATGTACATGCGTGAATGTATTACAATGCGGACGAAAATTTTTTGGACACTATTATATTTACAGTATTTTGTTTCTACATATTTGTAACGCAAATGCTTGACCTGTGAATTCTTTTTATGTGAGACTGCCACTGTAGCGGAAACTGGTGTCGTAAACATTTCGGTAAGAAAGTTAAGCCACCACCTGCACGTAATGCGTCGTGGGCGCCCAGCTGGGCGACAGCCACCAGGAAACAAGCCATTAGTGTGTGCCTTTCAGAGGCACAAGAAAAAAAAGGGAGACCATTATCCTCGCTATTGACATTGCTTTGTAGAAAGCATCGCAAAAACGACACGTTCATTACTTGGAAAGATTCTTATTTACTTCTGCACACCTGATTATGTCAAGTGTCTTTCTGCGAGAGTTGAGAGAACTTCTACTGACTTATGAAATGCCACATAGCTATTGAATGATGTTTTTATTCTTTACTTTGCATAATTGCTTATTTCATTTGATATCTGTTTTCCAGCTGTGTTACAGCATTGGTTTTATAAAATAAAATTAAATGCATTTGCTAATGTGTAAACTTTCTGTCAACAGATCTATTAATCATTTTATGATCCACGTTCTTCAGAAAAGGAGCACTTGGAAAGGAAAGAACAATAAGAAGGGATTAATAACAGTTAATGCATACATAATTTTCTTTTCAACAACTTGGTAATATCTTTTGCAAAATTAGTTTTTTTTTGGTGCACCACTTTAATTATATAGACATTAAGATGTGAATATACATTTCCCTTATCTGCGTTGTTGTCTTTAGTGTACTATTTTTTCTGCTTGTGGGTTTGTCATGTTTAGGTATAAGTTATTATATTTATTGCTGCTTCCTTTGCTTACTTGCATTTTTTTGTCATTGCTGTTTGTATTAATTGTTTTGTGCCGCTGCATTGCCTCGTCCCTTAGTTAAGCACCTGAGCTCAGTAGATTTAAGTTAGCTTACGAGGGGGTAGCCTATATGAGAGAATGAGTTGCGATGGATTTGAAGAAATGCACTGAGAGGTTATATGAGAAAAGTACAGAAAGCAGGTATAGATAGGACTTTTTGGAAATAATGATGAACTAAGGGAGATCTCTATGCAAAATACTGCAGTAAAACAAACCCTGTCCTTTCCTTTCGTATTATCCCTCTATGTGTTTATGTACCCTTGTGTATTTGTCTTTTTCCTGTCTTTATGTGTTTAGCTAATAAGATTTATGTTGTAGAATTTTTCAAATACTATGTCATTTTCTTTGTAAATATGTCCAGACATTATTTATTGTGTTTTGTTTTAATGCTCATGTGTGAAGTTGATGTTTCAAAAGTTATTCTGATCTTTTATGTATGTACTTATGTCGTAATTTTTGTAACACTTATGTATTTGCTATTTCGATTCTTTTGTAAAGCCTGTACTACTGCAAATGTTATCTGTATTGTTATGTTCTTTAAACATGTATTTTGTACCTTTGTTATTGCATTCTTATGTTATAAAACTGTAACTGACACCAGTTAATCAAATTAAGTAACTTGTAAATTACATTTCACTGCACACGTTTCTGTTGGTCATAGTATATGGACAATATGTGAGAAGTAGGGACTGATAGTGTTTGCACGTGTGTTAATAACTCAGTAAGGGACTGGATAACAGCATTGCTGGTTCTAAGGACATTTCAAAAACAATTTTTCTGAGTGCACAAGTGGTGGTTATGGACTTGTTATATTATCTGCAAGACTCTTCAATGGTGATTGTGCGCCTGCACAGTCAAACAGATGGCTGCTGGCCATCTCTACAAGGACTACAGTGGGTCTACACCTTTGATGACCCACCAATACCATTATTTCTACAAGGACTGCAATGGGTCTGCACCTCTGGTGGCCCACCAATAGTAATCCCTACCAGCACTACAGTGGGTCTGCTCTGTGATGACCTACCTACCGATAGTCTTCAACGTCGACTGACTCTGTTGTGGCCCATTAGCTGTCTGCATGTCAAGAGTCAGCACTATCTGTCCGTTGGAAGGACAACACTACTTCTTCAAGACTGCTTCAAAGGGCAATTTCTTTTATTGCTCAGACTTTGAGAAAAACACTGGAATTTTACCGTGATGAACGATCAGGACTGTCTATATGAACTGTGAGAAAATTTTATCTTTTGAACAACATTGTATCGATAAGTGTGTGCATTTCGTTTCTTTGTCATTGTAATTATGAAAAAATTTTTCAAATCTGTATTGGCCACTGCCCAAAACAATTTATAAGTTTTTTTGTGGGGAGCATGGGGGCTATGAAAGTAGGCTGTTTAGGTTTTCTTATTGGTAACGCCATATAGCGCTCTGTATGAAAAATCACTGGCTGTGCTGTGTGCAGTCTGTGGCTAGTTTGCATTGTTGTCTGCCATTGTAGTGTCGGGCAGCGGCAGCTGGATGCTAACAGCGCATAGCGTTGCGCAGTTGGAGGTGAGCCGCCAGCAGTGGTGACATGGGGAGAGAGATGGCGGAGTTTCGAAATTTGTAAGACTGGATGTGATGAACTTCTATATATATTATGACTATTAAGGTAAATACATTGTTTGTTCTCTATCAAAATCTTTCCTTCGCTAACTATGCCTATCAGTAGTTAGTGCCTTCAGTTGTTTGAATCTTTTATTTAGCTGGCAGTAGTGGCGCTCGCTGTATTGCAGTAGCTTGAGTAACGCAGATTTTTGTGAGGTAAGTGATTTGTGAAACGTATAGGTTAATGTTAGTCAGGGCCATTCTTTCGTAGGGATTTTTGGAAGTCAGATTGCGTTGCGCTAAAAATATTGTGTGTCAGTTTAAGCACAGTCGTGTATAAATTTTTCTAAGGGGACGTTTCATATGAACATCAAGAGCTCAGATGGAAACCCAGTTCTAAGCAAAGAAGGGAAAGCAGAAAGGTGGAAGGAGTATATAGAGGGTCTATACAAGGGCGATGTACTTGAGGACAATATTATGGAAATGGAAGAGGATGTAGATGAAGACGAAATGGGAGATACAATACTGCGTGAAAAGTTTGACAGAGCACTGAAAGACCTGTGTCTAAACAAGGCCCCCGGAGTAGACAAGAATTCCATTGGAACTACTGACGGCCTTGGGAGAGCCAGTCCTGACAAAACTATACCATCTGGTGAGCAAGATGTATGAAACAGGCGAAATACCCTCAGACTTCAAGAAGAATATAATAATTCCGATCCCAAAGAAAGTAGGTGTTGACAGATGTGATAATTACCGAACTATCAGTTTAATAAGCCACAGATGCAAAATACTAACACGAATTCTTTACAAACGAATGGAAAAACAAGTAGAAGCCGACCTCGGGGAAGATAAGTTTGGATTCTGTAGAAATATTGGAACACGTGAGGCAATACTGGCCCTACGACTTATCTTAGAAAGATTAAGGAAAGGCAAACCTACGTTTCTAGCATTTGTAGACTTAGCTTTCGACAATGTTGGCTGGAATACTCTTTTTCAAATTCTAAAGGTGGCAGGGGTAAAATACAGGGAGCGAAAGGCTATTTACAATTTCTACAGAAACCAGATGGCAGTTATAAGAGTCGAGGGACATGAAAGAGAAGCAGTGGTTGCGAAGGGAGTAAGACAGGGTTGTAGCCTCTCACCGGTGTTATTCAGTCTGTATATTGAGCAAGCAGTAAAGGAAACAAATGAAAAATTCGGAGTAGGTATTAAAATCCAGGAAGAAGAAATAAAAACTTTGAGGTTCGCCGATGACATTGTAGTTCTGTCAGAGTCAGGAAAGGACCTGGAAGAGCAACTGAATGGAATGGACAGTGTCGCGAAAGGAGGATATATGATGAACATCAACAAAAGTGAAACGAGGATATTGGAATGTAGTCGAATTAAATCGGGCGATGCTGAGGGAATTAGATTAGGAAATGAGACGCTTAAAGTAGTAAAGGAGTTTTGCTGACCGTGCGACCATTAGCTGAGTTCTATTCCTGGCGGAGTGGCGAGACTTTTTCCGGCTTTAAAGTTTGATCCAAACGACAGACATACTAGTACTCCGACGACAGACAGACACTGCAGCACAAAGGCGAACGAGAGAGACCAGCAACTGGTGACACGATACTGACCCAGACTCACTCTGACTGACCAACCACCTAGCTGATAGCGCCCCTTAAATGCACGTGAACCGGCAACCTGTCTCCTTTCCCGCCAGAGGGAGACACCAAAGCTGCGATTGCCACAGCGGCGCCACCGCCAGAAACGGAGGGCGACTGCTTCACACAACGCGGTGCGGCGCGCTCTTCAAAACAGAAATTTTTACCACAGCTCAACCTCCTCCCCTCAAACTAAAACAGGCGTCCGAACTCAGAGACTTCACTTGGCTCAGATGGACTCGATATTCCCTACCGCTCTGATCATGTCTGACTAACAGGTTATTCGGCCCCAACACACGGAGCACCGTGTGTGGACCTATAAAGCAGGGTGTAAACTTGCCTACTCGCCCTCCCTCCCCCCCCCCCCCCCAATCCTTCCTCGAGCCTGAGCATTCTTAATATAGACTTGATCCCCCGGTTTTCCCTGATAAAGACGCCTACTGTGGTATCGCACGGCTTGAGGACCATGGGCAGTCGCTATATTGCGACGAGCCCGATTCCAATTCTTTCTAATTAACCCCAGGGATACCCGCTCAGGAAGTAAGTCTTGGATGCGCCATAAGTTATACAAAGGCGAATTGATAGGATAGGCCAATTAGAGAGAGACAAGAGTAGTCTTCAGTGCCTCATGAACCGCAGTGTAAAAAGCAAAATTAATCCACGGCAAGTTAGTATCCTACTTACTCGGTTTAACTTGATGGCAAATTATTAAAGCTCATTTTAGGTTGCGATTCACACCTTCAGCAAAGGACCCCTGATGGTAATACAGTGTTGTGTTTCTATGCTTGATGCCATTCCCGAAACAAAAGGCCTTAAACTTATCTGACACAAATGGAGGGACATTATCACCAACCAAGCTCTTAGGAGGCCCAAAGATCGAAAAGATTATAGTAAGGTGAGAAATAGTTACGTTGGTAGTACTGCGAATAAGCCAAATAAAGCGAGAAAAGACATCAGTTACCACCAAAATATACATATTCCCTCTACTGGAACGTGGCAACGGAACCACATAATCGATATAAAGACGATCCATCGGATGATGTTCATGTTCCGAAGACAATAGACCTTGCTGTAGGGCATTGCTACGTTTCGCGGCCCGGCACAAATGACAGCCGGCTACTAATTTCTTAATGTCACGCTCAAGATGAGGCCAGGTCACATACTGCTTAATTTTCTGAATCGTTTTATATGTGCCTAAGTGACCTCCCATCGAAGAGCAATGATAACACTCGAATATTGACTGGATTAATATTTGTGGCAGACAAATTCGGATATGGCGCTCTCGGCCCCCTGCCCTACACAGAATACCTTTCCTCGAGCTGTAACCTCCGACTACCTCACCCGACCTAATCCGCTGTTTGATGGAACCCAATTGAACATCCTGTTCCTGGTTTTCCTCGAGATTACTAGACGGTTGGAGTACTTCCCCCAAAACCAAAAGCTGACCCTGAAGTGGACCCTGGTGGTGTTCCTCCGAACAATCGGATGGTGGGTCGAACATCCAGCTGAGGGCATCAGCGACAACATTCTCGGAACCCTTGATGTGCCTAACCTTAAATTTAAAGGCTAAGATTGTCATGGCCCAACGCGCGATCCGACCGGTCTTACGTGGCCTAGCCAAGACCCAAATCAAGGCTTGATTATCAGTCTCCAGCAAAATAGGTTTGTCCTCAAGGTAAAACCGGAATTGTTCTAATGCAAATAGGACATGAAGGCCTCGCATTCGCGTATTGAGTATTTTGCATCAGCATCATTCAAACGGCTCGAGGGTTATGCCAAAGGTTGCCGCTGACCTTGCCATTCTTGTAATAAGATGGCTGACACTAACACTCGACGCGTCTGTCTGAACTATAAAAAGCTTATCAAAATCAGGTACCCCAAGCACCGGTGGATTAGCGATGGCGGTTTTGATCTGTTCGAAGGCCGCCTGCTGGGTGGGATCCCCAACTAAATTTAACTCATTTTTTACGAAGCTGATTCAAAGGGGCAGCTAAGGCCGCAAAATTCGGAACGAACCTCCTGAAATAATTTACTATACCAGTGAAAATAGCGACTCCCCGCTTATCAGTCGGGTGTGGGAGGGCGCGCAAGGCTTTAGCATGATGTTGATCGATCCGAACCGCATCGCCTGAAACAATATAGCCTAAGAAGGAAATCTGGGGTCTCGCAAGTGTGACCTTGGAGTGTTTAACGGTTAGACCAGCCTGCTAATGTTTAGTAAATACTTGGTGCAAATGCCTCAAATACTCTTCAAACGATGTACTGTATACCACAAGGTCATCCAGGTAATTACAGACAAAGGGTAGTTTACATTCATACAGTATACTATGTGATAAACGAGTCAAAGCAGCAGCTCCGGTGGCCAGGCAAAAGGGCACGCGGTTGAATTCAAATAGATTCCAATCGCTGCAAAACGCTGTGACATGTTTACACTCCTCTGTCAACGGGATCTGGTAATAAGCCCGATTTAAGTCAAGAACCGTGAACCAAGACGCGCCTGAAAACCAAGTAAAGGAATTGTGTATCAAGCAATGGCACTGATTCCAGAATCACCTTTTCATTTAAACGACTGTAATCTACCACCGCCCTGAAATCACTACCCTGATCCTTCGGTACCAAGAATATCGGAGAGGCATACGGAGAAGTCGAGGGACGGATAACCCCTTGATCTAGCGTCTTCTGTACCTTTTCCCGCAATAGTTTCATCTTAGGTAGTGAGAGACGATATGGAAACTGTCTAACCGGAATATTGTCAGTCAATCGAATATCATATTCCAATTTATTCGTTACGCCAAGTTTATCATTAAATAAGCCAGGAAACGCATCCAGCAACTCATGGACCTGTTGGCCCTGCCGCGGAGAAAGTTGACAGATCAATATCATTAATAGGAGTGACTGACAAGAAAGGAGGCGTGGCTGTTAACGCCGCTCGACATACACAAAATCCAATCTTCTGATTTGGCGCAAACTTAAAAGAAAACTTACCTCCTGAATAATCCAAAACTAGTTGAGTTTTAGATGTGAAATCACAACCCAGCACCATATTTACCGGCAAGCTAGCAACGAGAGCAAAGGTCATTGGCCACGAAGACTGTGTTACGGTAACTCTACCCTTAACCCACCCCGCCAGAGGCAACGCACCTGACCACTGGCCACACGACATCTCCGAAGCGGGACTTTTTTAGGTCTCAGTTTGGTAATATTGCCGAATTCCAGAAACCAAGCCTCATTAAGCAAGGAGTATGTGCCGAATTCCAGAAACCAAGCCTCATTAAGCAAGGAATATTAGCTACCCGTATCTAATAAAGCGTACAAAGGTTCCTGATTCAAATTAAGACAAATATGAGGTAGACGTAACCGGGAATCGGCAACTACGGCACGCCCTTCACTAAACAATAAGTTACTACCGGAAACGTGCCGTCTGCCCTTATGTCGTTTCGTATTTCTTACCCCACGTGAAACTGGAAAACCCCTAACTAAATGCGTAATAGCACCACATCGAAAACATTTCCTAGGTATGCTCTGATAACTTCTTCTTGGATTGTGTCTTTCCACCTCAAAATTTTGCTTCTCTCGCCCCAACACATTAACTCTCTTTAAGTCCTCACTCAACTTTAATACAGAAGCAGAAGTAACAGTAACAGAGAGTGCTTCCCATGTCTCACTATCGGAAACGTGCCGTCTACCCTTATATCGTTTAGTATTTCTTGCCCTACATGAAACCGGCCAACTCCTAACCAAGTGCGTACTAGCCCCACATCGAAAAAATTTCCTGTGTACACCTTGATCATTACTACTCGGACGATCTCTCTCCATTACAAAATTTTCCTTCGCTTGTCCCGACACACTAACATTCCTAGATTCCTCGCTTAACTTCAGCGCAGAGGAAGAAGTAACAACAACAACAGAGTTCTTCCCAGGTCTTCGGGGTTCGGGGGTGACTTGAAAATAGAATTTATTTTGACAGCAGCCTCCATCCCTTCCAAAACTGCTACAATTAATTGTTCTTCTGATAAATCACTTAGCAAGGCCTGTGAAGCTACCCTTACCCTTTCCACATTGACAAATCTTCACTAGCGGCCTACACCTTCCAAATACACCGACATTCTAGATGTTCCCTAAAGCCCTCTCTGAGTCTCTCAGCGATTATTAATTGTGTGTCGTAACGAGAACCCCTCCGAAAGAGCTCTAGAAATTAATTCGTTACACTTCCCCTTTGCTAACCGATACAGCAGAGCTAACAGGGTGGAGTGATATATTCGAAAAGCAAAGGAATGCTGCTCAAAATAAACCAGTAACCACAGAATTTGCTGTATCTTCGCCAACGATTCTACACTTAATTCTCCTACATCCTTTTAAGAAGTTCAATTGGGCTAGGTAGCTCTGCGAGAAACTCAGAGTTAGGTTCAATTCGGCGGCTTGGGTTATTTAGTTCGCTTCCTGTCCGTGCTGGACCTGCCCACTAGATTCTTCGGAGATAGACTAACCCCGTTAACCTCATCTGCAACGCAGCCACCTTTCGCTGAAACTCAATCACTTCCTTACGATCAGCCTCCTTTACAGCAAGTTGTTCTAAATCAGAGACCCGGTTAAACATGTGCACCAAATGCGCGCGTAGTCTAGCTAACTGCTTGCGACTCGGTTGATCAACACAAAACCAGTCTAAATTTTGTTGCAACTCACCGACCTCTCCTGCCACCGCTGCCATGGCTGTCGGAAAGGAGCCAATAGCTTTCGATGAAATTTGGACCGGGTTGAGCAAGGCATCTTTTAAATAAGCAAGCAACTCAGGAACAGTGCCTTGTTTGTTTATATTACGAATGCGCAACTCACAATATTTGATTTTTGCGCAATAGGCCGAATCCTGGATATTCTCTGGCCGCCATGACAACTTGAAACATGCAGCTAAACAGTCACTTAGCCAAAGCGAAATATCACTAAATTATAAAATAAGTAGAACTATAATTCAATCAGTTACTCAAAGAGTAGTAGCAAAAACGTTAACCACGCTTTGCTTCCAGCAATGAACAGTCAATTTACTTTCAAAACCTTTAATTAAGAATTCACTTTATTTACTAGCGATTCATCAAGAACGTTAACACATTTAATCACACTATGTGAGCGTGGAAGTACTTGCCAGTGGGTAACTGATGAAAAAAATTAAATTTCTTTCAACAAATGGAAATTTTATTCCTAAAACCGCCTTTTTTTTAAAAAAACAGATTTAAAATAATAATCAGAAAGCACCCTTTAAATATCAAGTTACAATTTAATTCAGAGGCAGAAAAAACAAATATTGACAGTATGAGCTTTCGGGCTGAGAACCTTGTCGCTCCCTTTTGACACGGCCGTAGTCACAACTGCGCACAACAACCTCTGAAAGACTACACTGGTGCAAATCTGCAACACACCAGATTACTTTAAAAAAATTTAACAACTCACAGAGCACATAAACTATGCACCCCGTAGGAGGGATGGAAATGGTGCAAAACACTAACATTAAAAACAATTAACTTGCCAACGAAAGTGCAACTTGATTTTAAAAAAAAAATTACGGTGGCAACTTTATGTACTAAAATGACCATTTAAATAAAAGATCCATGAAATGCAGCCTTACATAAAATATACCCAAATACCGCCTCTCAAGATGATAGGCAAGACAAAAACATATTTCAGGAATTCGGCCATTACACTTCAAGAAATAAATTCGTGAACACCGAATCCGACAAACATGACAGAGGCAGCTATTAACGTATGGCAGATTGACAGGGAGATTACTGAACAACCCAAACCGCAGGTTGCTCTAACCCACCCCAACTCCACAAGGGATAAACAAGTGATCTCTACACTACCTGGATGTCGAACTTCCGCTGCCTGATCGTGCCAACCACAGATGCGAATATTTCGTTTCTTGCCAAACTATAATATGGCAGGAAATGTCAAGAACGAGAAAAGAAAATACTTTTCGATTCCGCTCCCAGATTAGCCTCTTATATCACATATTGACATGAAGTTCAAAGCAAGAAATCAGTCTGCAACTCTTTGTCACGTACAGACCAATGGAAATTTGTTTGCCAATCTACAACATGGAAGACGATGCGAAGCGCATGAATCTCCAGACACGCTGCACTTGTATACTCAGAAACCAAACTTATACATCCAGGATTTCACTGGGATAAACAGACCACTGAATTCATAAATAGCCACCTTCCCGCGGGTGGGCAAGCGGAGAAGAATAGTGGGACGAGCCGAAAGCAAAGCGGCTGGTGACCTCACCAAGAAAACAAGTAGAATTTAACAAGTAAAGGAAACAACATATCTCTAATCACTTCACTTCTAATAAACTGTGATTTCTGGCGAAGACCTGACGCAGCACCCCAAACGCTCTCCCGAACCGTCCGCTGTCAGCTGCTTCAACGGACGCAGGAAGGAGCGCCGATCTCCCGTCTCACGGCGTCGCAGCTCGTACCGGCCAGACTAATGTCGTGGGTTGATTCCTGTTGCTCTCGTGTCGGCCGCGAAGCCAATATCCCTCGCTATACGGCGCGGCCTACTGGACTCACATGGCGACCTCACATGCGCCGACGCTCAACGCGGACAAGTCATCTTGTGTGTCAGTGCGCGACCGACCAACCTATCAATCCAACCGCCAATGACCGTTGCCCGAGCAACTCGAGTAGACTGGCGGTCTAACGAGCAGACTGAGATGCCGGATCTCAGCCCCGACCGGGCGACCACTAGCTGAGTTCTGTTGCTGGCGGAGTGGCGAGACTCTCTTTTTCCGGCTTTAAAGTTTGATCCAAACGACAGACATACTAGTACTCCGACAACAGACAGACACTGCCGCACAAAGGCGAACGAGAGAGACCAGCAACTGGTGACGCGATACTGACCCAGACTCACTCCGACTGACCAACCGCCGAGCTGATAGCGCCCCTTAAATGCACGTGAACGCGCAACCTCTCCCCTTTCCTACCAGAGGGAGACACCAAAGCTGCTATTGCCACAGCGACGCCACCGCCAGAAACGGAAAGCGACTGCATCACACAACGCGGTGCGGCGCGCTCTTCAAAACAGCAATTTTTACCACGGCTCAACGTGATTACTTTAAGTCTATTGGAGAAGCCTGTTACACTTAATACGTACTGGAGCTAAAAAATTTTGAGGAGAGGTTCCATGGAGTATTTAGAGTGCTAATTTAAGCCATTGTCATGGAGTTAACCATCAATAATAATTCCATTGGTTTTTTTTCAGGGTGCATGTCTTCTCCCACTTGTCCAGTCACGATAAGATGCAGCTTAATTTGGACTCCTCATGTCGTTGGTCTAGATTAAAGGCAGTACAAAAAATTTCATGCTATGACTGGAATTCGCATAAAGTTACGTATTCCAAGACGAATATCTACACTGAAGAAACTACTACAGACATGTGTATTCAAATGTAGAGATATGTAAACAGGCAGAATAGGGCGCTGACGTCGGCAATGCCTACGTAAGACAAGTGTCTGGTGCAATTGTTAGATGGGCTTCTGAAGCTACAATGGCAGGTCAGCAAGATTTAAGTGAGATTGAACATGGTGTTAGTGTCGGCGCACGAGTGATGGGACACAGCATCTCCGAGGCGGCGATGAATTGGGGATCATCCCGTACGACTATTTCACGAGTGTACAGTGAATATCAGGAATCCAGTAAAACATCAAATCTCCGACATCGCTGCGGCCGGAAAAGCATCCTGTAAGAACGGGACCACGGACGACTGAAGAGAATCGTTCCGCGTGACAAAAGTACAACCCTTCCGAAAATTGCTGCAGATTTCGATGCTGGGTGATCAAAAAGTGCCAGCGTGCAAACCTTTCCACGAAGCATCATCGATATGGGCTTTTAGAGACCAAGGTCCACTCGTGTACCTTTGATGAAGCACGGCACAAAGCTTTACATCTCGCCTGGGTCCGTCAACCCCGACAATGTCTGTGGATGACTGTAAACATGTTGCCTGGTCGGACGAGTCTCGTTTCAAATTGTATCGAGTGGATGGACGTCTGCGGGTATAGCTACAGCCTGATAAATCAATAGACTTTGCATGTCAGCAGTGGGCTGATCAAGCTGGTGGAGGCTCTGTAATGGTGTGGGGCGTGTGCTGTTGTAGTGATATGGAACCCCTGATACGTCTAGCTACGACTCTGATAGGTGTCTGACCTCTTGCATCCATTCATGTCCATTGTGCATTCCGACGGACTTGAGCATTTCCAGCAGGACAATGCGACACTCCACGCGCCCAGAATTGCTGCAGAGCTGCTCCAGGAACAGTCTTCTGAGTTTAAACACCTAAGGTGGCCACCAAGCACCCCAGACACGAACATTATTAATCATATCTGGGATGCCTAGTAACGTGCTGTTCAGAAAAGACCTCCACCTCCTTGGACTCTTACGGATTTATGGACAGCCCTTCAGGATTAATGATGTCAGTTCCCTCCAGCACTACTTGAGACATTAGTCGAGTGCATTCCACTTCTTACTCTTCAGTGTATATTACGTTACAGCTATCGCTATTATACACGCTACTTGATGAAGTACAGATAGTTCGTATCTCTCTCGAAACCACAACTCCCCTAGAATACAAAAAATCACTGCGAGTAAGGGAAGAATTGTCGCTGAAGGTACTTGCATTTAATATTTGACTTACTGGCGGTAGTTTTACTTCCACTTTGGTAACTTGTGGTGATCTAACGGACAAATCTTTGAATATCTAACGCATCGGCTATCTGGTTAAAATGATAAATTCGACAGAATAAACACCCCTAGGGTGGCTAGCTGCTCGTTAATGACTAAACACGCTATGTTATAAGCATACCAGTCAATATCAGAAAGAGCAAAGCAAACCATAGTAATTGCAAGCTACTTTTTGTACGCAAAAATAAGTAGTAGAAATTAATTAAATCAAGAATCACTTTCTCTATCACAACGCCGCTTTAACACACAGATCAACTACTATTATGAATTAACAGCACTCATTCCAGTACCTGAATCTATAATCTAATACGATCACTCACAAGAGCGTCACCACAGACTTACGAAGCTGAGAACAATGTTGAGTCATGTGATCACGCCGTTCTTGTCTCGGTTAACGAAATCTGCAGGATGAAAGTTATCATTAAAAATAGTGTGACTAGCCCTGCAGTGTGTTGCACCAAACGGCCGTTCATCGCTTGCACTGACCACAAACTATCTGCTATTCCTTTCCACTAAGCAAAGTTGGCAATTCTTATCCTCTGCGTTACTAACACTAGTTACTCGCAGTAACTTTTAAGATGAACTCACTCTCTCATTCAACCATTCGCGAACATTTTTAGGCAAATGGGGAACAGACAGGTAGTATAGAAATACAGTAAATGAATGTGTTAGCTCCTCCATTCAACAGAGGCACCTTACTGACTTAAGTAAGCAGTGCGTTGCCAACTCTGCACTATACATGCAAGATTCATATCTGTGATATTGATGAACGAAACTGATCGCCCCGTTTCAGGGCGACCAACACATATGAATCAATTTGAATGGTGTCAGGTTTGTTTGAAAGAGTTCGTGAATCATACGCAGAGCGGTTAAAGGATGCGTATCTCCCTGCCTATAGCGTCTGCTTCTATATGACATACAGATGGGAATGAGATGCTAAACTGCCCCATATCTCAAGAGATGTTGGCTTCTGTACACATTATTATGACTCATTTTCTTCTAATTTCGACCAATATCACCTGCTGTACGAATATGTGATACATCTTTAAAACGCTCTGTATATTCTGGCACATCAGGTAGAATATTCTACGTGAAAGAAAACGTCTGGCCGATGAGGCTGGGAGGAAGAACATGAAGCTCTTAAATTACTAACAACACCAATCTAAACACTGAGAGAGAATCTTTCTTGTTGACACACTTCAACAGTTGTGTGAGGATCCATGTCTGCTCACATGTGCTGAGGGCGGAAAGACAAGTAAATCAGGTGCTGATGGTGCCTGCACACGCTTGAACAGTAAAAAGAAAGAGAGACTATGGTTCGAGCTTCCGACGAAGACGAGGTCGACAGCTACATCTACATGCATTCTCTGCCAGCTACCTTACGTGGCGGAGGAGAAACTCGTACTACAGTCGCCTCCCCTCCTCCTTTTTCAGTCGCAAATAACGCTCGGGAAGAGTTGTTGGCAAGCCTCTACATGTACATCTAAATCCATGCTCTGCAGAACTCTGTGAAGTATACGGCAGAAGGCAGTTCCTAATGTAGCAGTTATCAGGATTTCTTCCCGTTCCATTCATGTATTGAACGCATGAAGAATAATTGCTTGAATGCCTCTGAGCTTGCTGTTATTAATAAAATCTCATCTTCACGATCCCTACGAGAGCGATACGTAAGGGGTTGTAGGATATTCCTAGAATCATCATTGAAAACTGGTTCTCAAATCGGTGTGAGTAGGCTTTCTCGGAATAGTTTTTCCTCTCTTGACGGGTTGCCAGTTCAGTTTATTCGGCATTTCCGCGACACATTCCCATGAGTCAAACAACTGTGTGACTATTCGTACTGCGTTTCCCCGTAAGTGTTCAGCATCTTCTATTTGGTACGAGTCCCATATACTGGACCAGCTTCCCAGGATGGGTCGTACCAGTGATTTGTAAGAAATCTGCTTCTCAGACTATCTACGTTTACAAAAAAGCGTGTCACGTGCTTTAGATACGACGGATCCTAAGAAAGTTTTCAATTTAATGTGCCTGCAAAGTGTTACTCCCAGGTATTTGTATGAGTTGACCAATAATAGCTGCTACTCACTGATATTATAATCATAGCATAAACTCTTACTGCGTTTTGTGATGTGCGCAATTTTATATTTCCAAACATTTAAAGCAATATGCCAATCTTTGCACTCCTTTGAATCTTGCGGACTGAAAATTTGTGCAGCTTTTTTCAGGCAGTGCCTCATTATAGGTAACAGCATCATCTGCGAAAAGACAGGTCTGCATGGTCATTAATACACAACATGAACAGCAAGGGTCACAACACACTTCCCAGGGGTACACCTGAAGATATTTGTACATTTGTCGATGACTCTCCATCCAAAGCAACATGCTGTGGACTTCCTACTTCATCAATCCAGACAATTTTTTTCGTAACAACCCCGTACGACAGTGCTTTTGATAATAAGAGCAAGTGTAGTACCAAACCAAATGCTTTTCGGAAATCGAGAAACACTGCATCTGCCTGACAGCCTTAGCCTTGATCCACTGCTTTCGGGTTGTCATGTGAGGTCAGGAGGAGATGGCATTCACATGATCGATCAGTACTGGTTGGCGTGAAAGAGGTCATTCTGTTCCATATGCCTCATTATGTTTGAGCTTTGAATATGTTCTAAGATTCCAGAACAAACAGATATCAAGGATATTGGACGATAGTTTTGTGGATCACTTTTTCTATCCTTCTCCTAGACGAGTGTGACTTGTCTATTCTTCCAAATACTGTGCACGGTTCTCTGTTTGAGAGGCATGCGGCAGATTATGGTTAAAAGAAGGGCTAATTCAACTGCAAACTCGATATAGAATTTAATAGGGATACTATTGGATCCTGAAGCTTCGATTTCAGCTGCTTCTGAGCACCACTGATGCTAACACTTATTTTACTAATCTCTGCAGTGGCTTGAGAATTAAATTGTTGCAATCCTCCTGCGTTTTTCTTTATAAAGGAACACTTGTAAATGGAGCTAAGAATCTCAGATTTTTCTTTTCGACCATAAGTTTCATCCCTTCCTTGTCCATGAGTGTCTGGGCACTAACTTTGGTGCTAAAAACAGCCTTTACCTACGACCAGATTTTTTTTTCGGTTTTGTGAAAGGACATTTAGCAATATTCTACTACAGTAGTCATTGAAGGTTTGGCGCATTCCTTTGTTAATAGCCAAACGCATTTCACTCAGCATCTTTCTGTCTATAGCCCTATACTTTGTTTTACAAATGGTTCAAATGGCTCTGAGAACTATGGGACTTAACTTCTGAGGTCAGCAGTGCCCTAGAACTCAGAACTACTTAAACCTAACTAAGGACATCACACACATCCATGTCCGAGGTAGGATTCGAACCTGCGCGACTCCAGATTGTAGCGCCTAGAACCGCTCGGCCACTACGGCTGGCCTTTCTTTTACACATATTGTATAGTAGTGAGTGTTTCTTTAGAAGTTTCTTTAGAGTTACTGCGTGCCACGTAGAGTTTTTCATATGATGAACTGATCTAATAGTTTCATATGATCGACTGTTGTTTTAAACCTGAGCCGTAGTACTTCCACATGCTACTCCAAAGCACTAAATGTTTTGAGTTCCTTACTGAGATACGAGAATAGTGGATCTTTATCTACTTTTCTGCTCGTGTACATTCTTCAACTTTCTTTAATTACCCTTTGTATTTCCGCAGTCATTGTTCCTTATGGTCACTGATACCAGTTTATCTGTGGACACCAATTATATTAGAATACTACTGGCCATTAAAATTGCTACACCAAGAAGAAATGCAGATGATAAACGGGTATTCATTGGACAAATATATTATACTAGAACTGACTCCTGAATACATTTTCACGCAGTATGGGTGCACAGATCCTGAGAAATCAGTAACCAGAACAACCACCTATGGCCGTAATAACGGCCTTGATACGCCTGGGCATTGAGTCAAACAGGGCTTGGATGGCGTGTACAGGTACAGCTGTCCATGCAGCTTCAACACGACACCATAGTTCATCAAGAGTAGTTACCGGCGTATTGTGACGAGCCAGTTGCTCGGCCAACATGGACCAGACGTTTTCAATTGGTGAAAGATCTGGAGAATGTGCTGGCCAGGGTAGCAGTCGAACATTTCAGAATCCAGAAAGGCCCGTACAGGACCTGCAACATGCGGTCGTGAATTATCCTGCTGAAATGTATGGTTTCGCAGGGATCGAATGAAGAGCCACGGGTCGTAACACATCTGAAATCTAACGTCCACTGTTCAAAGTGCCGTCAATGCGAACAAGAGGTAACCGAGACGTGTAACCAATAGTACCCCATTCCATCACTCCGGGTGATACGCCAGCATGGCGATGACGAAAACGCGCTTACAACATGCGTTCACCGCGATGTCGCCAAACACGGATGCGACCATCATGATGCTGTAAACGGAACCTGGATTCACCCGAAAAAATGACGTTTTGCCATTCGTGCACCCAGGTTCGTCGTTGAGTACACCATCGCAGGCGCTCCTGTTTGTGATGTAGCGTCAAGGGTAACCGCAGTCATGGTCTCCGAGCTTATAGTCCATGCTGCTGTAAACGTCTTCGAACTGTTCGTGCAGATGGTTGTTGCCTTGTAAACGTCCCCACCTGTTGTCTCAGGGATCGAGACGTGGCTGCACGATCCGTTACATCCATGCGGATAAGATGCCTCTCATCTCGAAAGTGATACGAGCCCGTTGGAATCCAGCACGGCGTTCCGTAATACCCTCTTGAACCCACCGATTCCATATTCTGCTAACAGTCATTGGATCTCGACCAACGCGATCAGCAATGTCGAGATACGATAAACCACAATCGCGATAGTCTACAATCCGACATTTATCAAAGTCGGAAACGGGATGGTACCCATTTCTCCTCCTTAGACGAGGTATTACAACAACGTTTCACCAGGCAACGCCGTTCAACTGCTGTTTGTGTATGAGAAATCGGTTGGTCACTTTCCTTATGTCAGCACGTTGTAGGTATCGCCATTGAACTGTGTGAATGCTCTGAAAAGTTAATCATTTGCATATCACAGCATTTTCTTCCTGTCGGTTAAATTTCGCGTCTGTAGCACGTCATCTTCGTGGTGTAGCAATTTTAATGGCAAGTAGTGTATATCCAATACACACACATCAAAAAATGTTTGACATCACCCGAATTCCCAGAACTTCTAAAGATAGACGTTGACGGCGGATATTGTATCACAGAGGCAGTCGCTATGACTGGTCAGAAACGTCACTAAACGTGCCCAAACATGGAAACAACTATGTATGAGATCCACCTACTAGATGGAGTGGGTCAGACATCCGGTCAGTTCCAATCATTACACCAGGAATGAGGTACACGGCTCTTGTTGTCTGTAGTTCAAACACGCTTAGATGTTCAACACCGCGGTTCGATCGCGTCCGCATTGTTATTTTATGCCAGGAATGGTTCTCAAGAAGGGAAGTGACCAGGCATCTCGGAGTGAACCAAAGCGATGTTGTTCGGACGTGGAGGGGATACAGAGGGACAGGAACTGTTGATGACATGTCTCGCTCAGGGCGCCCATGGGCTACTATTGCACTGGATGACCGCTACCTACGGATTATGGGCCGGAGGAACCCTGACAGCAACACCTCCATGTCGAACAATGCTTTTCGTGCAGCCACAATACATAGTGTTACGACTGAAATTGAGCGCAATAGGCTGCATGACGCGCAGCTTCACTCCCGACGTCCATGACGAGGTCCGTCGTTGCTATCTTGACACCATGCAGCGCGGTACAGATGTGCCCAACAACATGCCGAAAGGACCTCTCACGATTGGCATCACATTCTCTTCACCAATGTCTCGTATTCCTTCAAGCAGATTATCGTCGAAGACGTGTTTGGAGGCAACCCGGTCAGGCTGAACGCCTTAGACACACTGTCCAGTGAGTGGAGCAAGGTGGAGGTTCCCTGCTGTTTTCGGGTGGCATTATGTGGGGCTGACGCACGGCGATGGTCCGTCATGGAAAGCGCCGTAACGGCTGTACGATACGTGAATGTCGACCTCTGACCGATAGTGCAAACCATATCGGCAGCATGTTGGTGAGCCATTCGTCTTCATGGACGACAATTCGTGCCGTCATTGTGAATTACTTCCTTCACGATAACAACATTGCTCGATGAGAGTGTCCAGCATACTCTCCAGACATGAAGCCTATCGGACATGCCTGGGATAGATTGAAAAGGGCTGCATATGGACGACGTGACCCACAAACCACTCTGAGGGATCTACGCCGAACCGCCGTTGAGGAGTGGGACAATCTGGAGAAACAGTGCCTTGATGAACTTGCGGATAGTATGCCACGACGAAAACAGGCATTCATCATTGCAAGAGGACGTGTTACTGGGTATTAGAAGTACCGGTGTGTACAGCAAACTGGACCACCGCCTGTAAAGGTCTCGCTTTATGGCGGTACAACATGCAATGTGTGGTTTTCAGGAGCAATAAAAAGAGCGGAAATGATGTTTATGTTGATATCTGTTCCAATTTTCTGTACAGGTTCCGGAAATCTCGGAACCGAAGTGATGCAAAGCTTTTTTTGATGTGTGTACAATATTTCCATCATAACTGAGCTTCCGAACCAGCTCTTGTAGGCAGTTCTCAGAGAAAGCGTGTAGTAATATTTTACAGGATGCCTTGTCCCGCCCACCACTAACAGAACTGCAACTATCCCAATCGATTATTGGATGATTAAAGTATCCTCTGATGGTAACAGTATGATTGTGGAAATTGGGTATGACTGAGGTTTTACTTTAGGAGTTGAGTCTGGTAGTCGATAGAAGGATTCAGTCACAGTTTTATGCTCGCCCTGAGCCTTGCCCGCACAACCTGGCATGCATTTTCAGTTTGTACCTATGTGGATCTGAGTTACTTGGCTACTGCCACAAATATGACATCTCGAATACCCATTAGCATATCCTTTCGATATGCGCTTCAACTTTCCCCAAAATTCTCAGTAATATAGGGAATTGGTTTTGACCAGCTTTCTGTACCTAGAAAAAAGTGAAGTCCACAGATTTTTCGGACACCTCTTTGCTGTGAATGTTTCGTCAGTTAACCACTAGGATTTTAATACTTTCCCCTGTAGCGGACTTTTTTCGCACGTTATTCTGATACTTCCGGATCCCCTGCATACATCGTTATCTGGATTGGATGAACCGTCTCCTAATCTAAAAATTCTTGCGTGCAAGCCAGACACGGTCAGTTGTCTGGGTGGCAGCCTCTGATGTTCAGTGCACACCTGAGCCATTTAGGATGTCTCTACAGTTCGCACGTACGGCGCAAGTCCAGAAAGTTGCAGTCTATTTTGTCACAGTATCTTCGAAGTCTTCAGTTCATGGCTTAACAATAGCCTGGGAGATGTTTCCACAATGAGATTTTCCTTCTGCAGCGGGCTGTGCACTGATATGAAACGTCCTGGGACATTAAAACTGTATGCCGAGCAGAGGCTCGAACTTGGGACCTCTGGTAGCACAGGCAGTAGAGTACTTGCCTGCGAAAGGCAAAGATCGCAAGTTCGAGTGTTGGTCCGGCACACAGTTTTGATTTGCCGGGAATTTTTATATTAGTTAGTTAATAAGTGGATCAAGAAATGCTTCAGTGACAGTTCTAAATTCCAGTCGTGTGGTGAAGAAGTATTTCGATGAGAATCTCTTATTTATTAATGTAATAAAATGAACTAATATTTCATGCTTCCTAGTTTGATGAGCCTTCTCCCATTGCAATAAAAGAACCCATAGTTATAGCCGGAAGAAACCAGTTTCCACTGGTCACAACAGAACCATTGGAAGAAAAGAATGATATGTCAGCCATTCCCTAAAGATAGGTGTTTCCGGAACAGAGATAAGCTCTTGGCGGTAAATAACGACGAAGGAAGGTGGTTGTTCGTGAGCAGTAACCGGTACGAACGTAAAGATAGGAGTAGAGCGACGATGCTTACTACATCAGTACTGGCGAAAATCTGGTAACGACTGCTCGCAGTGCAAGTGGGGCAATAGCGTAATAAAAACGGCCGAAGTAGCCACAAGCATTCTATCGCGATGCATCGTAACTAAAACTGACTGACTCCACACAACGCCGATTCCAATGTGATGAAAGCCCGCTCATGTACAATTAAATGGCGGTACTTCCCACACTTTTGCCAGTAACGAAGTGATAACTTCCAAGATCAGACAACATCTGTCCGTGGTTTTTTAAACTCTGATGCAGCATCTCCTCCGAGTGAAAAAAAAAAAACTTTTCAACTTTAGTGCGAACAGGATTGAAGACAGACCCTGCTGCATCAGGGCGATGTGGTGGTTCGACCTCATGGCGTGTAAGTTGGATAAACTGTTGTGGTGCCATGACAACGAATACGGGAGAAACTGTTGTCGACGCGCAACTGCAGAGAAAATTTGAACGTGATGACCGGAAACTTGACTGATTTTCGCTGTTGTATGGTTTTTCGAATTTCATTGATTAGTAAACATGAAAAATTATCCGTCTCAACCGATAGACCTCTACTTATGCAATCCACTGGCGATTCCCGTTGGCTAGGGAAAATTGATGTTAACGTCTAAATTGTCCTACTAATTTTACTGACTTTTCAATCTATCGTTGAAATTGTGATTACGTACGCAGTATGAATTCGCGATTGGATGGTTCAAATGGTTCAAATGGCTCTGAGCACTATGGGATTAGCATCTGAGGTCATCAGTCCCCTAGAACTTAGGACTCCTTAAACCTAACTAACCTAATGACATTACACACATCCATGCCCTAAGCAGGATTCGAACCTGCGAGCGTAGCGGTCGCGCGGTTCCAGACTGAAGCGCCTAGAACCGTTCGGCCACACCGGCCGGTACGCGATTGGGAACTTTATTAACATTTAAGTAAGCACACTTCCTTCGTGTGGGATCCGACAGGATAACTGTTGAAGCTTCTTCATATGTTTTATGTGTCTCAGGAAATTCTCGGGCTTACTAGGTGCTCCTGCATTTCGTTAAAATTTTCTGTCGTTGAGTCTACTGTGTATACAACAGCGCCATATAGTCCACTTCTACATCGATTCTTCGCAACCCACCTTACGGCGCGTGGCGAAGGGTACCCCGTACCATTACTATTCATTTCCTTTGCTGCCTCCATATCAGGCCTAATTTCTCATATCTGATCCTCGCAGTGCTTACGTTCAATGTACAGGGTGATTCAAAAGGAATACCACAACTTTAGAAATATAAAACTCTGCAATGACAAAAGGCAGAGCTAAGCACTATCTGTCGGCGAATTAAGGGAGCTATAAAGTTTCATTTAGTTGTACATTTGTTCGCTTGAGGCGCTGTTGACTAGGCTTCAGCGTCAGTTGATGCTAAGATGGCGACCGCTCAACAGAAAGCTTTTTGTGTTATTGAGTACGGCAGAAGTGAATCGACGACAGTTGTTCAGCGTGCATTTCGAACGAAGTATGATGTTAAACCTCCTGATAGGTGGTATATTAAACGTTGGTATAAACAGTTTACAGAGAATAGGTGTTTGTGCAAAGGGAAAAGTTCTGGACGGCCGAGAACGAGTGATGAAAATGTAGCACGCATCCAGCAAGCATTTGTTCGCAGCCCAGGAAAATCGACTCGCAGAGCTAGCAGAGAGCTGCAAATTCCACAATCGACTGTATGGAGAGTCCTACGAAAAAGGTTAGTTATGAAACCTTATCGTCTGAAATTGGTTCAAGCACTGTTTGCAGCTGATAAGATTAAAAGAATCGATTTCTGTGATTTTATCCTTGCTCAAATGGAAACAGATGAATCTTTCGTTTCAAAGATTGTGTTTAGTGATGAAGCAACTTTCCACATTAACGGGAAAGTCAACCGTCACAATGTTTGTATATGGGGCACTGAGAATCCGCGGGAAACAACTAAGTATGAACGCGACTCGCCTAAGGTGAACGTTTTCTGTACCATTTCAGCCAATAAAGTTTTTGGTCCTTTTTCTTCGAAGGTGCTACTGTAACTGGACTACAGTATCTGGAAATGTTACAGAATTGGCTGTTCCCTCAGCTCGAACAAGAAGCACAACAATTCATATTTTAGCAGGATGGAGCGCCACCACATTGGCACTTATCTGTCCGTAACTACCTGAACGTCAACTACCTGAGGCGATGGATCGGCCGCCAGGCAGCCCATGACAGAACACTTCATTACTGGCCTCCAAGAAGCCCTGATCTCACCCCCTGAGATTTTTTCTTATGGGGGTATGTTAAGGATATGGTGTTTCGGCCACCTCTCCCAGCCACCATTGATGATCTGAAACGAGAAATAACAGCAGCTATCCAAACTGTTACGCCTGATACGCTACAGAGAGTGTGGAACGAGTTGGAGTATCGGGTTCGTATTGCTCGAGTGTCTGGAGGGGGCCATATTGAACATCTCTGAACTTGTTTTTGAGTGAAAAAAACCGTTTTAAATACTCTTTGTAATGATGTATAACAGAAGGTTATATTATGTTTCTTTCATTAAATACACATTTTTAAAGTTGTGGTACTCTTTTTGAATCACCCTGTATGTTGAAGATAACAGAGTCGTTCTGCAGCTAGCTTCAAATGTCGATTCTCTACATTTTCTCAGTAGCGTTCCTCTAAAAGAACGTATACTTCCCTCCAGGGATTCCCATTAGAGTTCCCGAAGCATCCTCGTAACACTTGGGTGTTGCTCGAACGTACCAGTGACAAATCTAGCAGTCCGCCTCTGAATTGCTTCGTCGTCTTCCTTTAATCCGACCTGGTGCGGATCCCAAATTCTCTAGCAGTGCTCAATAACAGATCGGACTAGCGTCCTACATGTGGTCTCCTTTGCAGATGAACCAAACTTCCCTAGAATTCTCCCAATAAGCCAAAATCGATCATTCGCCTGTTCTGCCACAGTTCCATTTCAGATTGCTTTGCAACGTTTCGCACATATATTTAAATGACGCGACCGTCTCTAGTGGGACACTTCTAATGCTGCATCCCAACATAACGGGTTTGTTTTTCTTACTCATCTCCATTAACTTACATTTTTCTACATTTAGAGCTGACTGCCGTTCATCACACCAACCAGAAATTTTGTCTAAATCATCTTGCATCTTCCTAGAGTCATTCAACTTCGACACCTCACTGTACGCCACAGCATCATCAGCAAACCGCCGTAAATTGCTGCTCACCCTATCCGCCAAATCATTTATGTGTATAGAGAACAACGGCGGTCCTATCACACTTCCCTGTGGCACTCCTGCGGTACCCTTATCTCTGATGAACACTCAGCGTCGAAGACAATGTACTAGGTTCTATAACTTAAGAAGTCACACATATTTGTAAACGCATTCCATGCGCTCGTGCCTTCTTTAACAGCCTTCATTGTGGCACAGTGTCGGATGCTTTCCGTAAATTTAGAAATATGGAATCTGCCTGTTGCCTTTCATCCAGAGTTCGCAGTACATTATGCGAGAAAATGGCAAGCTGAGTTTCGTACGAGTGGCGCTTTCAGAAACCACGTTCACTCATAGACAAAAACTTCACGATCTAAGAACGAACTGAGAATATGTTCAGATTCTGCAGCAAAACCATGTTATAGATATTGGACTGTAATTCTGTGCGTCCGTTCTTTTGCCCTTCTAGTACACAGGAGCCATCTGCGCTTTTTTCCAGTCGCTTGGGACTTTGCGCTGGGCGAGAGATTGGCGATAAATGCAAGCTAAGCAAAGGGCCAACGTCGTAGAGTACCCTTCGAAATACCGAACTCGGGTTCCATTCGAATCTGATCACTTATTTGTCTTGAGTTTCTTTAGTTGTTCCTCTATGCACGAGATCCTAATTACTATGTCGTCCATAAGGGAGTCTATTCGATGGTCAAACGCCTCATGTACAGTATCTTCCGACTTTATCCAGCAGGTTGTTTATATACATAGTCATCGAAGAGGAAACGTGGAGGACGAAATCGTTCATGCCCATGCAAAGCAACTATCCCCACTTCATTTTAGGGACATAATGAAGAACAAAAATTGAGACAGTCGTAAGGGAACATGAATCACCATGTTCTATAATACGAGTCGAGTCGAGTTTCTCACCTAGCTCGATGCTATAAACAGTACGGACACGGCAGGTTGTCGTGTGACACTCGGCGGCCACTCATGTCACTAAGGTTGTTTGTCGCATCTACCTATCTTATGATGACACTGGGGTCGTTGTGAACTGTTTGAATAACTCTCTCGTGTCACTGTGTTCTCGTATTTCTAGACCTTCTTTAGTTGAGGAATCAGGTTTGGACGTTCCTTGCTCCATGTGGCAACCGTCAGTTGCATCATACTTCCTCTTGCCAAGAGATTGAAGTTAAGTGCGTATACAAAAGCATGGCGATTACCGTGTAGTACCTAAAACACACATCAAATGGGCACCTGATAATTCCGAGTTTGTGTAACACGTCATTACACCGTACCATATACCAAGTCCGTGACGAAATCTAGCAAACCGTTATATTAATCTTTGACATTGTTAGTGAGTGGAGATAGGGGATTGTTGATTTAAAACTTGTGAATAAAAATCGCACGTCAAGATAACAAATTTTCTTTACTGACTACCGGTTTTGCCTCATTACCATGCCATTTTCAGATCAATCTGAAATATTGTTTAGTGTGTGACGCCCATTACACAGTTACATTTGACCAGCTGGCTGACACCTGTCGCACAGCCCCTTGCTTCCTCATGATGTGAAAGTCAGAAATGATACCTTGTTTACATCCATTCATGGACGATGCAACTATCATTGCTTTCGATCTTTTGTACATATATGTGACACAATGGACACTGTCACAACACTTGATTAGTGGTCAACTTTTGCAGTTTACCTAACCAACTAGGATTTTTCATTTTAGGGTGACTTGATTCTAAGCAATACGCCGATGTATAACGACTGTCACACACTGAACATTTTACATTCATCTGAAGATGTATTGGTAACGAGCCGAAATCTGTAATCAGTAAACACAATTTGTCACCTTGACGTATGATTTTTATCCACATATGTTTTAAACAGTTATGTGCTCGCCATGTCCGTAATAATCACAAAACATGCCGTAGCCAGGTATTGAAATGATTTAAGTGACGACAAGTGAAAATTTGTGCCGGACAAGGACTGGAACCCGTATTTGCAGCTTTACGCGATCGCTCACCGCGCTTCGGCTATCCGAGCACACTTCAAGTCCATCCCAAAATCCCAGCTGGTCGCACACTACATACGTAGCACCCCCTGTCCGTTGCCCTCATTGCTCGCTGTCTCACGCTGATTACCAATGAGGTCGGACGAAGAGTCCATCTGCACTCGATGATTATTGAGTGCCGTCAAGGCAATGTTACGTATATGTGTCGTGTCTTCTCTTTCTGACATGTCCGAAAGAACACTACCACACATGAAAAAAATCACTTCAAGAGTTTCTGCTACATGTAAGTAAGGCAATACAGTAATCTGCACGCTGCAGGAGACCGCTTAAAAAAATTAAAAATAAAAATAAAAAAGTAATGAAATGGAACTAGAATCCTAAGCCTGCCTTCAATCTAGAGCATGGAACTTTAAGTTATTCTACTTTGTCTCGAGTGATTCACCGTTATAAAGACCCTAAAATAATGGTACCCGGGGAAGTTTAATGTACCAGTCCAAAAATCGTATCTGCGGCCCTAGGATTCGAATACGACTGCATTCAGTAATATTCCGGCGTTGCTAGAGGTGCTAACCACAGCAAAGAGTACTAAATGACAAAATAAAGAGTAACAAACTTTCTCAGTTTCGCACAGAAAATTAAAACCTGCACACTACGCAAATTGTTTCAAAAATTAAAATGAGAATGCTTTCATTCAGCTCACTATGTAAGATAAACAACTTATCACCGAACTGAAAACGAAGGGTATATTTTTCCAATTATATTACACGCACTGCGGCTGGTCGTAATAACTAACAGCGTTTAAAAAGAAATCATTTATAACTGCAATAACTCTGGCGCAGATATGTATCGGTCAGTCCAGAACGGATACTATGCAACGGCTCTCTTCCAATTACAATACCTGCTTGTCCCTGCGGGGCAACGGTGGGTTGTGGAACCTCTGCCTTTCGGACCATCGTCTTGTGCCTCCACTGCCCATTGACATCGCTCTACTGGGAACTGCGTTCTCCGAAACCAGAATCTGGGTGACATCTCGAAAGTTCTTTCCCTATTGCACGAAACAATTTTTTTCTAAAATTATTAATAAAAATATTTCTTTATTCACATGTCGCCCTTGTTCCATCACTCAGCAACAGTTTCAAATTCATATTTTCCCAGTCATGTATTTGACATCAATATTTTAGTTGGAAATAAAAGAATGTGTATAACTGGACCGTTATAACGTCTACAAAGCATTCAGCAGAGACGCATCTCAACATTAATGTTTTTTTTGAATTGCTACAGTGTCGATGAACCGAAGAACTGCAACTTAACCAAACGTAATCATAAGGGTATTTCGAACATTTCCTGCGTGAATGAGCTTCGTGCGATGTGCTGGTTCGTTTTTTTTTTTTTTTTTTTTACTGTATCTTGTCATCAGCAAAGTTAAAGTATAGCCTTCATATTTGGCAAAATTAGTATTTATTTTTGTCGAAGTTCGAACCAATTTTTATTTCATTTTTTATTTATTTATTTATATTGGTAAATGATTACACCTACAAATTTAGAAGGTTTGCACGTAAAGTGTCTGAAGACAAAGGCTCAGTGCTCTGAAATTCATCGTTAAAAAAAGATGAAGTTCGTGGATATTTTAACCGTAATGTTTACTTTTGCAAGAACTTCCCAAGTGGTCTTTGCTTGCATTCTTCTGTAGGCGCTGTTTCAGCTTCCAACAAAGATCATTTTTATTGAGAACCAGCAGCATTTTACTGCCGTTGAACAGAATTTTTTCTGATTTAAGAAGTTTAACTTATTTCTCTTTCCCGTCCAGTTCGACAGTTACAAAATCGACAGAATGTTGATTTCGTCATTTCGTGGGCATTTATAGCATTGACAACGCTACGCGTAGAATCGATAAGGTATTCAACGAAGAGGAACAACCGAAAATAACTCTATTCGCACGTTCGGGGAATACTTTCGCCGTGATCGAAGGCTGACAGGTTTCGTTTTTCGGTCGCTATAGTGCTGAGCCCGGACTCTATAAATTGGTAGTCGTGCACCAAAGTAAAGAAACTAGAATTGCGATCGCCAGAAGGAAGCAGGCTGGTGCGGGGTAACAGGTCCTGCCTTACTCTCACAGGCCTGCCAACCTACACCCATGTTCTGTGTTTCTACGAAAGCAGTACATACACATGGTCACAGGGATCGTCGGTCCCTTCTGGTGTTTGAGGATCGTAGTAGAGCTCTGTGGTGGAGGAAGATTAGCCTATTCAATTTTTCAAAAATGCTGTACGAAAACAAAATAACTAGCAGTTCACAACTTTCTAAGCATTCGGTATTGGCTACGGCGCAATTGCTTGCTGAGATTGGTAGTGTTGTTAAACGAGCTAGTACATGCCAGACCTCTACTGGTATTTAACGCAACTACAGCTCAAAGCACGCGCCACCTAAAACTGCCGAGTTAAAGTGTTCGCATTATGTCAACTTTTCAACTTCTGAAAGCAGCCAAAGGTACGTCTCTCTTTATTCTAAGGCAAGAGGCCCTATATTGTATTATGCGGCTTGTTTCTGGTAGAAACCATTCAAGCAGATACAACTGATGTAGCACCAGAGCATCGAACACGCCAGTAGATCGGTGCGTTGGTGCACTGTTTATTTGGCAAACACATCCTTTCGCATATTATCTTTCCAAACTGGTTTCCATCAGATGATGTTCAGTACCAGTAACCCCAAATTAGTTACATTTTAGATATTTATATCTAATAAATAAACCTATTTTAAAGTATCTCTTATGCAACAGTTCATCTGATACAGTTCACTCTAAAATATCATTTTATTTATTTATTTATTGGTGATTGATAATCCGTTGAAGAAAATGAGTTGTAAATTCTACATGAAGTGTTTCAGAACCCATGTCCATATCATACATTTTCTTTTTCTATGCGTGAGAAACATGTCCTGAAAGGTTAGCAGCACTTCTCTTTTTTTTCATCCAGTATGCTCATTACCTCACCCAACACTGATACCGCCTAGGAGAAAATTACGGAGACGTTTGGAGAAAACGAAAGCAACTGTATGAATGTGAAGAAGTCAAACTGAGAAGGGAAACCTGAAAGATGGAAGGAGAATATTGAAGGCCTATACAAGGATTAAATGTACTTGAAGGCAATAATGTGGAAAGATAAGAGAACGTAGATGCAAGATGAGATAGGAAATATCATATTGGGAGAAGAATTTGACACTCCACTGAAAAACCAAAGTTGAAACAAGGCCTCTGGTGCAGACGACATTCCCTCAGACTTACTGACATCCTCGGGAGAGCTAACCATAACAAAACTATTTCATCTCGTATACAAGATGTATGCTCAGAGTTAAGGAAGAATGTAAAAATTCAAAGAAAGCACGTCCTAACAGATATGTACATTACCGAACTATCAGTTTAATAAGCCATGGATGCAAAATACTAACACGAATTCTTTATAGATCATTGGAAAAACTAGGATAAGTCAACATCAGGGAAGATTAATTTGGATTCAAGTGAAATATAGAAACCCGCGAGGCAATACTGAACGTACAACTTATCTTAGAACAGAGATAATTGAAAGGCAAACCTACACTACTGGCCATTAAAATTGCTACACCACGAAGATGACGTGCTACAGACGTGAAATTTAACCGACAGGAAGAAGATGCTCCATTATGCAAATGATTAGCTTATCAGAGCATTCACACAAGGTTGGCGCCGGTGGCGACACCTACAACGTGCTGCCATGAGGAAAGTTTCCAACCGATTTCTCATACGCAAACAGCAATTGACCGGCGTTCCCTGGTGAAACGTTGTTGTGATGCCTTGTGTAAGGGGGAGAAATACGTACCATCACGTTTCCGACTTTGATAAAGGTCCGATTGTAGCCAATTGCGATTGCGGTTTATCGTATCGTGACATTGCTGCTCGCGTTGGTCGAGATCCAATGACTGATACCAGAATATGGAATCGGTGGGTTCAGGAGGGTAATACGGAACGCCTTGCTGGATCCCAACGGCCTCGTATGACTGGCAGTCGAGATAACAGGCATCTCATCCGCATGACTGTAACGGATCGTGCAGTCACGAGTCGATCCCTGAGTCTACAGATCAGGACGTTTGCAAGACAACAACCGTCTGCACGAACAGTTCGACGACGTTTGCAGCAGCATGGACTATCATCTCGGAGACCACGGCTGCTGTTACCCTTGATGATGCATCACAGACAGGAGCGCACGCGATGGTGTACTCAACGACGAACCTGGGTGCACGAATGGAAAAACGTCATTTCTTCGGATGAATCGAGGTTCTGTATACAGCATCATGATGGTCGCATCCGTTTTTGGCGACATCGCGGTGAACGCATATTGGAAGCGTGTATTCGTTATCGCCGTACTGGCGTATCACCCGGCGTGATGGTACGGGGTGCCACTGATTACACGTCTCGGCCACCTCTTGTTCGCACTTTGAATAGTGGACATTACACTTCAGATGTGTTACGACCCTTGGCTCTACCCTTCATTCGATCCCTGCGAAACCCTACATTTCAGCAGGATAATGCACGACCGCATGTTGCAGGTCCTGTCCGGGCCTTTCTGGATACAGAAAATGTTCGACAGCTGCCCTGGCCAGCACATTCTCCAGAATGGTGGCCGAGCTACTGGCTCGTCACAATACGCTAGTCACTACTCTTGAGGAACTGTGGTATCATGTTGAAGCTGCATGGGCAGCTGTACCTGTAAACGCCATCCAAGCTCTGTTTGACTCAATGCCCAGGCGTATTAAGGCCGTTATTACGGCCAGAGGTGGTTGTTCTAGGTACTGATTTCTCAGGAACTATGCACCCAAATTGCGTGAAAATGTAATCACATGTCAGTTCTAGTATAATATATTTGTCTAATGAATACCTGTTCTTCTTGGTGTAGCAATTTCAATGGCCAGTAGCGTATGTTTACAGTTTTTGTAGATTTGGAGAAAGCTTTTGACAATGTCGAGTGGAATACACTCTATGAAATTATGTAGATATTAAGGGTAAAACTCAGGCAGCGAAAGATTATATACTACTTTTACTGAAACCAGAAGGCATAAAAAGGCAGCAGTCATTCAGAAGGGAATGAGACAGGGTTGTAGCCTATTCCCGAAATTATTCGACTTGTACATTGAGTAAGCTGTAAAGGAAACTGCTGTGTCGTCAGAACCAGACACAGCCATGGAAAAAGCTCCACAGGCGCAAAGATGCGAGTTGGTGCTAGTGCCATAGAGACTCGCCACTTGCACGAGTTGCACCAGCGCCACGGCCGGTGCTGAGGATGAAGACATTAAATTCGCCTCGGCCAACTGCCGGCCAACTACCGGACCGCGACGGACAGAAGTGTACTCGGAAGGTAGAAGAGCAGCTCTCGCCATCTTGGTTATACACTCCTGGAAATTGAAATAAGAACACCGTGAATTCATTGTCCCAGGAAGGGGAAACTTTATTGACACATTCCTGGGGTCACATACATCACATGATCACACTGACAGAACCACAGGCACATAGACACAGGCAACAGAGCATGCACAATGTCGGCACTAGTACAGTGTATATCCACCTTTCGCAGCAATGCAGGCTGCTATTCTCCCATGGAGACGATCGTAGAGATGCTGGATGTACTCCTGTGGAACGGCTTGCCATGCCATTTCCACCTGGCGCCTCAGTTGGACCAGCGTTCATGCTGGACGTGCAGACCGCGTGAGACGACGCTTCATCCAGTCCCAAACATGCTCAATGGGGGACAGATCCGGAGATCTTGCTCGCCAGGGTAGTTGACTTACACCTTCTAGAGCACGTTGGGTGGCACGGGACACATGCGGACGTGCATTGTCCTGTTGGAACAGCAAGTTACCTTGCCGGTCTAGGAATGGTAGAACGATGGGTTCGATGACGGTTTGGATGTACCGTGCACTATTGAGTGTCCCCTCGACGATCACCAGAGGTGTACGGCCAGTGTAGGAGATCGCTCCCCACACCATGATGCCGGGTGTTTTGGCCCTGTGTGCATCGGTCATATGCAGTCCCGATTGTGGCGCTCACCTGCACGGCGCCAAACACGCATACGACCATCATTGGCACCAAGGCAGAAGCGACTCTCATCGCTGAAGACGACACGTCTCCATTCGTCCCTCCATTCACGCCTGTCGCGACACCACTGGAGGCGGGCTGCACGATGTTGGGGCGTGAGCGGAAGACGGCCTAACGGTGTGCGGGACCGTAGCCCAGCTTCACGGAGACGGTTGCGAATGGTCCTCGCCGATACCCCAGGAGCAACAGTGTCCTTAATTTGCTGGGAAGTGGCGGTGCGGTCCCCTACGGCACTGCGTCGGATCCTACGGTCTTGGCGTGCATCCGTGCGTCGCTGCGGTCCGGTCCCAGGTCGACGGGCACGTGCACCTTCCGCCGACCACTGGCGACAACATCGATGTACTGTGGAGACCTCACGCCCCACGTGTTGAGCAATTCGGCGGTACGTCCACCCGGCCTCCCGCATGCCCACTATACGCCCTCGCTTAAAGTCCGTCAACTGCACATACGGTTCACGTCCACGCTGTCGCGGCATGCTACAAGTGTTAAAGACTGCGATGGAGCTCCGTATGCCACGGCAAACTGGTTGACACTGACGGCGGCGGTGCACAAATGCTGCGCAGCTAGCGCCATTCGACGGCCAACACCGCGGTTCCTGGTGTGTCCGCTGTGCCGTGCGTGTAATCATTGCTTGTACAGCCCTCTCGCAGTGTCCGGAGCAAGTATGGTGGGTCTGACACACCGGTGTCAATGTGTTCTTTTTTCCATTTCCAGGAGTGTAGATCATAGTCCAGAGCTGACTTAGACAGGAAACGTTGTTAAGTGAACTCTTAGAAGTGAAGTCAGTTGTTGCAAATTGCATTTGCTATGTACTGTGAAGTTTACGTACGATTATTTGTACTTAGCCATTGGGGGCCTTTTTGTGTTGTATTATGTGCAGTGTTGCGGACTTCATTATTCAACAAGTCACAAAGATGCGTAAACCTTTTTTAACTCATTTGTGTGACTTTGTTATTAATTTTTTGGAGTATTGAAGAACATCCGTTCTCCTGTCCTGTTACCTGACTCTGGGGCATGGCTGTGTAATAGCGGCAGGAAGAAATTGCCTTAGCGGTGTACTGCACCAGAAACCGTTTCACGAACTCACAAACTCTGCCTACCGTAACAACAAAGACAACTCTGCCTCCACAGCAGAAGCTATGAGGCCTCTTCAAAACTGGCGACGCGGGTTTACAAAAGAAACTAAAGAAGAATTTCCTGAGGGAATTAAAGTTCAAGAGGAAGAAGTAGGTTTGTCGATGACATTGCAATTCTGTCAAAGGCAGCAAAGGACTTGGAAGAGCCGCTGTACTGAATGGATAGAATCTTGAGAGGATATAACATGAACATCAACAAAACGAAAACAAGGGTAGCTGACTGCAGTCGCATTAAATCAGGCGGTGCTGAGGGAATAAGACTAGGAAACGAGACACTAGATGTAGTAGAGCAGTTTTGCTAGATGTGCAGTAAAAAAAGTTGATGGCGGCCGCAGCAGAGAGAATATGTAATGTAGACTGGCAATAGCAACGTTTCTGTAAAAGAGAAATTTGCTAACGTCGAATATAAACTGAAGTATCAGAAAGCTTTTTCTTTTCGACGTTTTTTTTTTCTTGAGTGTAGGCTTGTACAGAAGTAAAAGTTGAAAATCTCACAGACAGATTATCAACCAATGAGGAGGCACTGAATGGAATTGGAGAGCGGTTGACAGGACATATTCTTAGACGTGAAGAGATCACTAATTTATTATTGGAGGTAACTGTGTGGGGTCAAAATTGTAGAGGAAGACTAAGAGATGAAGCAGATTCAAAAGGATGTAGGTCGCGGTATGTTGTTCGGAGATAAGAAGCTTGCATACTGTAATTAGCTTGGGGAGTTGCATCAACCCAGTCATTTGGCCGAAGACCACGACAGCAACAACGACAACAGCAGTTGCAGCTCGGTATTTGCCATGTGGTTCATTGATGCTTTTGCTTTGCTCGGAAACTGCTATTGTAGTCATTTACAATTTTCTTGTTCAAAAATGGTTCAAATGGCTCTGAGCACCATGGGACTCAACTGCTGTGGTCATCAGTCCCCTAGAACTTAGAACTACCTAAACCTAACTAACCTAAGGACATCACACACATCCATGCCCGAGGCAGGATTGTAACCTGCGACCGTAGCAGTCGCACGGTTCCGGACTGCGCGCCTAGAACCGCGAGACCACTGCGGCCGGCAATTTTCTTGTAATGGAAAGTGGAGTAATAGCGCCAACTTAAGCAAAATTCACTGCTATGATATATATACGATAAGTAGCCTGAAACTAACTGTACCGCAGATTCTCTACTTTTATTATACTGTGTGTGTTAGCAGAAGAGCCAACACCGTGTTACGAATGGAGGCCGAAATGCAAGCGTTTTTTCTCACGCAGGCTGGAATGAGGAGGGAAGAATTATACTCACGTGAGGTCTGTAACATGACAAGGAATGAGAATTCAGAAAGCGGACGTAATTAGTTTGATATTTAACTTTAATCCATTAATGATGAACGTCGCTCTTGACGGTACATCATTCTCAATATTATCTGTTCAGAATACATTCTTGAAGATATTTCTTATAGTAACTGAATATGGCTTCTTGCTAGGTCCTAGCAAATGACGTAGCTGAAGGCTATGCTAAACTGTAGTCTCTGCAAATGAAAGCGTATGTAGACAGTGAACCATCGCTAGCAAAGTCGGCTGTACAACTGGGGCGACTGCTCGGTCTGCAATCACTGATAGTGGCGACACGCGGGTCCGACGTATACTAATGGACCGCGGCCGATTTAAAGGCTACCACCTAGCACGTGTGGTGTCTGGCGGTGACACCACAGTACTAAATTAATTTTAATGGGAGAAACAGTACAATGAAGTTCAACACGGAATATCACAAAGCTGTGATTGGGCGCTGTTCCTCACTCAGTGGTCGGGGAATCAGACATGGGAGTTGAGCGTACGTCCATAACAATATTGGCCTCGATTCATTGTAGGCTCATTCTTCCTGGGTGGGAATCCAACTAACAATGTTGTCGAGCATTAGGTAATGAATATAGTGGCCATGGCGTAAGATGTAGACATTGTGACATATGAAGGTTTGGATCGGCAAAGGTTGTGAACACCGAGAGCTAAAATGGTTACGATGAACCTCGTCGTCACTGCGATGTGGTTTGTTGCGGTTAACAGCAAGCAGGCTAACAGATTGAGTCTACACGTGATCCATATAGTGGGTTCATCACTGTTCACGGGTTGAGAAGACAAAGGTAATGATGAACACAGTGTTAGTTGCAGTGTAGCGCTTCGTGAAGCACATGTTGTCGTACTTTCTTCGTGTTATACCAAATCATGTTGAACCTAAGACTCTATTATCTCCGCAAGAGACATGTTACCCGCGTGCCATAACTAGTGGTGAGATGTAGCTTCGCGGGCAAAAAGAGTATTATCTACCTCAAGACGGTACTAAGGACAGTTTCGAATTCTGGAACTACTTGCAGGAACGACAATGTTAGATCCTCCGTAACACAAAATATAGACAGTACTTAAAAATATTTGGAAGGTGACTATCAACAGCCGCCAAGTAATGTATAAAATTCATGTTTCACCAATGGCTGTTTTTATTTTAAACCAAAATATCAACCGGTTTCAGTCTTGGACCTTCTTCAGGGACAAGGGTTGAAATGGCTGTAGACACTGCATTACACTTGTCGTTACTTACGCTACTGGCCATTAAAATTGATACACCAAGAAGAAATACAGATGATAAACGGGTATTCATTGGACATACATAATATACTACAACTGACATGTGATTACATTTTCACACAATTTGGGTGCACAGATCCTGAGAAATCAGTACCCAGAACAACCACCTCTGGCCGTAATAACGGCCTTGATACGCCTGGGTATTGAGTCAAACAGAGCTTGGATGGCGTGTACAGGTACAGCTGTCCATGCAGCTTCAACACGACACCATAGTTCATCAAGAGTAGTTACCGGCGTATTGTGACGAGCCAGTTGCTCGGCCACCATGGACCAGACGTTTTCAATTGGTGAGAGATCTGGAGAACGAGCTGGCCAGGGTAGCAGTCGAACATTTCAGAATCCAGAAAGGCCCGTACAGGACCTGCAACATGCCGTCGTGCATTATCCTGCTGAAATGTATGGTTTCGCAGGGATCGAATGAAGAGCCACGGGTCGTAACACATCTGAAATGTAACGTCCTCTGTTCAAAGTGCCGTCAATGCGAACAAGAGGTCACCGAGACGTGTAACCAATAGCACCCCATTCCATCACGCAGATGCTCTCATGATGCTGTAAACGGAACCTGGATTCACCCGAAAAAAATGACGTTTTGCCATTCGTGCACCCAGGTTCGTCGTTGTGTACACCATCGCAGACGCTCCTGTCTGTGATGCAGCGTCAAGGGTAACCGCATCATGCTGCTGCAAACGTCTTCGAACTGTTCGTGCAGATGGTTGTTGTCTTGCAAACGTCGCTATCTGTTGACTCAGGGATCGAGACGTGGCTGCACGATCTGTTGCAGCCTTGCGGATAAGATGCCTGTCATCTCGACTGCTAGTGATACGAGGCCGTTGGGATGCAGCACGGCGTTTCATATTACCCTCCTGAACCTACTGATTCCATATTCTGCTAACAGTCATTGGATCTCGACCAATGTGAGCAGCAATGTCGCGATACGATAAACCGCAATCGCGATAGGCTACAATTCGACCTTTATCAAAGTCGCAAAGGTGATGGTATGAATTTCTCCTCCAGACACGAGGCATCACAACGACGTTTCATCAGGCAACGTCGGTCAGCTACTGTTTGAGTATGAGAAATTGGTTGGAAACTTTCCTGATGTCAGCACATTGTAGGTGTCGCCACCGGCGCTATCTTGTGTGAATGCTCTGAAAAGGTAATCATTTGCATATCACAGTATCTTCTTCCTGTCGGTTAAATTTCGCCTCTGTAGCACGTCATCTTCGTGGTGTAGCAATTTTAATGGCCAGCAGTGTAGATAATGTGTAGAGCATGCCATGAATATGAATATACGACACAGTACTTTCAGAGACAGTCATACTAATACTAAGTTAAACTAATACTAAGTTACACTAATACTAAGTTACACTGATACTAAGTTACACTTAATATTAGTACGCCTGCTTCTAAAAGTTCTGTGGCGTCTACTGATATTCGTGGAATGCTCTACATATCATTTAAGTAAAGACGAAGGTAATATGGTGGCTTAAACCATTTTAAACCTCATCCGTGAAGATGGTACATGATTTAAATCAGTTTATATTTGGGTTTAAGATAATAACAACTGATAGTGAAATATGCATTTTGTACATAGATAGTATTTCTCTAATTATTCATGGAGTGCAGTTCGCGACCTTCAGCGCTGCTGGATCATAACGGGTGGGAGAAGGCAGAATTAAAAGACGATGATAGAACAGTGCACAATTTACTGTGGGATATTGGTCTCGATTCATTGTAGTCTAATTCTTCCTGACGTGGCAATCCAATTACTCAGTACGATAAGTTATACCTGGATGATCAAGCAATGGGAGAATTTCATCGTGATCTTTGCACTGTGATGCGATATGTGCCCCCTTTTATTTTTCGTCTTTAATGAGAAAGGATCCACGGAAATTCTTGTTTGCAGTCCAGTGCACATTGCACCCGTCACTTGGAGTATGGATTGCACTATCCGATTTTACTTCATGGCTTCCTTATCCACACTCCTTTCTTTCGCTCCGACAATTGCTGTACCTTATATTCTGTCAGTCCTCTCCATTTGTTTCTCAGTTGTAGTCTTTCTTGTTAAAAAAAGGACAAAAATTCTGAAGGAGCATATTTTTAATACAATAGAAAAGGAGCTATGTTGACCGCTCGGGATAAGTACGAAATCCGGATTTGAGGTCCGGTGCATCAAAAGTTTTCATGTGTGACTGATAGTTACTACCACAGCTTACGTCAAAGAGTTCCCAGTCATCGAACAAAATTTCAAATTATTTGGTAAATATCTCCCACATTCGATAATCTCATGTCAAACATTGTCGCACTTCAAGAGTAGGAATCAAATGAGCGATTTTGTTACTTCAGTAGGAAATGTGTATTGAAAAAGCGCTATAGAGCTTACACTGACAAGTGAAAAATTTTGTCCTCAACAGTCACTGACTTACACTGGATCTGAATAGACGACCGCGAGGCAAATACTTTGTTTTCCTTCAGTGTAAGATCAAAGCCCTTGTCCTTCGTAGCAGATGCTGAGTTGGGAGATGCTTTGAAATAACATATTACCATGTTTATCGTCCTACCTCTGAGAGTCAAATGAGAGGATGACCCCATTTTCGCTAAAGCTGTAATTTTCTTAAAAACGAGCTCGCCATTGAGGTGGAGTACGACCTTCAATGTTGTTAAGTGCAGTATTCATCCGAGCTCAAGCAAGGCAGCGGGGAGGCCCCATATCCGCCTAATTATACCCTGGCGCTGGTGTACCAAGAAAATTGACCTGTTGCAAGTGTTTCGCAATGGTCACGTCGCAGCATAACACGAATCTGCAGAAGCTTGCAGAATTTTTACAGTTAACAACATTCGCGAACGCATCTGTTCTTGAGGCGTTTTAGGCCAAACGTAATGTCCATGAAGTTCCGTAAGTTATGTTTATAGCCAAAGACCCTTAACATCTAACGTTAATAAAGATCTGCTCAAATTACTGTAGAAAGCATGTTAATCTCAGTTATTATAACTGCAGTAACCCTGTGAACGTTCCTGTTCGAAAATGTATTCTCTGTTATCGTTGTTGAAGGTCTGTTGCTCCCCCAAACAGCTTGTGAACTTATTCCTGCTAACGTGAAGGCGAAATGACCATGACTGGAAAATCAAGGAAATCAGAGCTCACTCGGAGACTTATCGACAGTTTTCCTTCCCAGGCACCACTTGGAATCGGAGCAGCAAAGAGGGGAAATGATAGTTGTGCCAGAAATGCCCTCTGCCATGCACCGTAAAAGGATTTGCGGATTATAAATGCATATGTGGAGCGGTGTAGGGTAACCTGCCCGTTTACTACATAACAGAAAATTAGAGCTCCATTTCAGCAGGAACACCTTCACAGCGAAAGTACTCTTTGTTACCAGCTATGCATGTTAGTACAGTCCTTTTTTGCCTCTGCACAAACACACACACACACACACATAAATAGTTGCCTAATAGGTGTCATGAGCGTGAGATGACTGTGATACGCTCCCTGCCTTCACGTCCGCTTCAACGTTATATGACTACAGTGATCTGTTATTAGCAACACGATTAAATGTGTCAAAGATGTTAACAAAAATTTGATGGATTACACACAGCGTAAACTACGTAGTTTGATCATTTTTCGTACAAAGATCTTTCTAATCTTTTATGCTAATGCCTCATCAGTGATGCTGTAGTGCCAGGGACTGGGATAGACCTTAGTAAAGCAGAGGCTTGTACTAACTACACTCTCAAAAACGTGCAGTATTACGAATAAGATGTTTATCCTCCGGAGAGAAACAAGAACAATTCTGAATAATAACATCATAATCTTCATTTTGCTCAGCATGCAGAGTGCGCATCCCTCTGGAAGATGGAACCTGAAAGTGGTAGTATGCGAAGATTATTTGACTTTTCGAGTATTAAGGGATTTGTCGGCACTTTCAGTGACACATGATGGTTTATTACTTCATTTTTGGCGCCTTAGTGAGGACGTAGCCACTCAGGTCGATATAAATAATTTTATGTTATATAGTAGATACTAAAGGTTTAATTCATCGTCAGATCTTTGGTGGAGCTGAAATACATCCTTTAAAAAAACTTTAAAACCTGTGGGTTGTCAGTTGCACAAACCGGACTGCTTGTTTACTATATATCGTTTTATCTTTATTTCGCAGTGAAATTGTTTTTCTAGTTCCATAACATTTATTCTTTCAATAGTCCCTGCTCTGGAAACTATTCTTACAACGGCTATGAAAGGTTTTTCATGTTACTTATAGCAAATTTGGGAAACTAATAAACATAAAAGTTGATTTCAGGTCAAACACTCTATCTACTTGCTGCAATGAAAACATTTCCACGTGTCACTCTCTGCTCGGATGTTGGGAAAATCTCATCATCAAAGTTCTACGACAAATGGGCTGTCGCAACACTGGTTTGATTCGGAACGTCTTCCAATGACCCAGATGAGCCGTGGTAAAAATTCCTGTTTTGAAATGCGTGCTGCAGCGCGTAGTGTGAAGCAGTCGTCCTCCGTTTCTGGCGGTGGCACCGCTGTGCCAATCGCGCCTTTGGTGTCTCCCGCTGGTGGGAAAGAGGAAAGGTTGTCTATTGACATGCATTTAAGGGGCGCTATGAGCTCCCAAGTCGGTCAGTCTGGTCAGTCTCTCGTCCCCAGCTTGCTAGTCTGTCTCTCGTCCGCATTTGTTAGGCAGTTAGTGTCTGTCTGTCGTTCGGAGTGCTAGTACGTCTGTCGGTCAGATCAACCTTTAAAGCCGGCAAAGTGAGAGTCTATCCACTCCGCCAGTAAGAGATCTCAGTGAGTGGTCGCCCTGTCGGGGCTTAGTTCCTGCATCTGAGTCTGCGCGTTAGGCCGCCAGTCTGCTCGAGTTTGCTCAGACGTGATTGGCGGTTGGATCGATCGGCTGGTAGGTCGCGCACTGAGACACAAGATGACTTGTCCGTCTTGAGCGTCGGCGCATGGGAGGTCGCCACGTGAGTCCAGTGGGCTGCGGCGTATAGCGAGGGGTAGTGGCTTCGCGGTCGACACGAGAGCAACAGGAGTCAACCCATGACATCGGGCTGGCCCGTGCGAGCTGCGACGCCGTGAGACGGGAGATCGGAGCGCCTTCCTGCGTCCGTTGAAACGGCTGGCAGCGAACGGTTCGGGAGAGCTATTTGGGGGTGCTGCGTCAGGTCTTCTCGAGAAGTCGCAGTTTATTAGGAGTTAAGTGATTGGTGATATATTGTTTGATTTACTCTTGTTCAATGCTACTTGTTTTCTTGGTGAGGTCATCAGCCGTTTTGCTCTGGGGTCGTCCCACCATTCTTCTCCGTTTGCCCACCTGCGGGAAGGTGGTTGTTTATAAATTGGGTGGTGTGCTTTTCCCTTGAGCAGTAGGGGCGGGTTAGAGCAACCTGCGGTTCGGGTTGTTCGGTAATCTCCATATCAATCTACCGTACGTTAGTAGCTGCCTCTGTCATATTTGTCGGATTTGGTGTGTTAACTGATTTATTGCTTGGAGTGTAACGGCCTAATACCTGAAATACGTTTTGATCTTTGGAAACTATGATATTAATGCCTATGATCTTGAGAGGCAGTATCTGTGTACTGTAGAGCTTCTTAACTATTGTTTGGCCAACCTTGTAGAATTTTATATAAGATTGCATTTCATGGGCTGTTATTTAAATGATCATTTTAGTATATAATGTTGCCACCCTTTCACCGTAAGACTTTTCTTAGAAGTTGAAATCAAGTTGCACCTTTGGTGGCAAGATTAATATTTTAATAGTTGGGGCTGTGTACCATCCCTCCTACGGGGAGTGCATAGTTGTGTGCTTGTGTAAATTGTTAAAATTCTTAGTTTAAAGTAATCTTGTATGTTGGAGATTTGCACCAGTGTAGTCTTTCAGCGGCTGTTATGAGCGGTCGTAACTACAGCCGTGTCAAAAGGGAGCGGCAAGGTTCTCTGCTCGAAAGCTCATACAGTCAAAACTTGTTTCTTTCTACCTCTGGATTAATTGTAACTTTGATAATTAGAGGGTGCTTTCTGATTATAATTTTAAATCTGTTTCTTTTAAAAAATGGTTTTAGGCGCTATTAATGTGAATAAAATTCCCATTTGTTAAAAGGAATTTGGTTATGATTTCATCAGTTACTCCCTGGCAACTAATTCCATGCCTACATAGTGTGATTAAATGTGTTAATGTTCTTGATGAATCATTAATAAATAAAATAAATTCTTAAGAATATTCTTTGAAAATAAATCACAGTTCACCCGTTATGACTCGTGCCTATTCCAAGTGAACAACGGTTTGAGTATACACAAATATTTTCCTGACGCGATGATTACTCCGCCAACATCTGATCCCGTGACAGCATGTCAGGTCATTTTGTCCAGGACTAGGAAACAACATTTCACAATGTCTAGCTCCGCAGTAATAAAAGAAGACGCTGCACGCTGTCAGTCGCATGAGTGGAAGCAAAACTGCGTACGCAACCTTTTGGTCACATAGTATACATCCCACACGTTATAAAAATGGATGTAAATATGTGTATATAGCTGTTTCTATGTTTCATATCTCCTCCCAAATCACAGAGCCGATTTCACCAAAATTTGACGTACCAATGCCCTACTGACAAGTGACGATTACTATGGACCTAAGACCACCTACCTATCACAGTGCAGAACATACAACAGCATAAGCAGTAGGTGGGTGAAAAACTCCACATCATGCATGACGTTTACATCTATTAAATACTAAATGTACCCCGCCGAGCTTTGCTATGACTCAGTCTGCATAAAAGGAAAATAAAGAAAACAGGGAGCACACGTATCTAATATGTATGGGAATTGTACATACGTCCTGATCTCCTTCTCTCCCGTTTCTCTGTCCATCTCCCCTCCCCCTTTCTTTGCCTATCTCCTCCTCTTTCCCCCTCTCTCTCTCTGCCCATCACCTTCTGTCTCTGTCCTCTTGTTCTCCTCTCTCTCTCTCCATCACTTCCTGCCTCCTTTCTCTCTCTCTCTCTCTCTCTCTCTCTCTCTCTCTCTCTCTCTCTCTCCCTATCACTCAGTTCAACACCTCCTCACCTCTTTCTCTGTCCATCTCCTCCTTCCTGTTTTCTATGTCCATTTCCTCTAACCCCACTATTCATCTCCTCTTTCGGTCTCTCTCTTACCTTGAGGCTTGATTATTGTTATTGCAAATACAGATTCTCTAATAGTGGTAGTAGTAATATTCCAGTCATAAACCAATAAGTCACAATTACAGCTTTTCTGTTTGCTATACATACGAGGTATGTCCACAAAGTAAGTTCCATTTGGTTATATAAAACAAACGTGTACAGATACAGAAAAATTATTGATTGTACAAAAATCTTCAACTGTTAAACTACCTTTCTACATTTTGTCATAGCGTTTCACAAGTTTTTGTATGTCTTCTCCATAGAAGGTTACCCTCTGTGTACTCAACGGTGCGATAGCATGTTCTTTCAGCTCATCATCATCGTTGATGTGTTGACCACCAAGGACAAAAAAATGATTCAAATGGCTCTGAGCACTATGCGACTTAACTTCTGAGGTCATCAGTCACCTAGAAGAACTAATTAAACCTAACTAAGGACATCACACACATCCATGCCCGAGGCAGTATTCGAACCTGCGACCGTAGCGGTAGCTCTGCTCCAGACTGTAGTTCCTAGAACCGCAAGGCCACTCCGCCCGGCCCACCAAGGACAGATTTTAGGTGTAAGAAGAGATGAAAGTCCTTAGGAGCGAGGTCCGGGCTGTACGGAGAATGATCAAACGCGTCCCAGTGAATTCCCGTTTAGGAGTTGTTTGGTCACATTCGCCGCGTGAGGTCGGGCATTATCGTGGGACAAAACAACACCTTTTGACAGTAATCCTAGGCGCTTGTTCTGTATTGCGAGGCGCAATTTCTTAATTGTCTCGCAGTAACCATGTGCATTGATCGTTTGGCCTTGTTATAAGAAATCAATCAGCAAAGTGCCTTTTCTGTCCCAAAAAGGTGCACATGACTTTTAGAAGTGTCATTATTTGCTAAGGCCTAACCTTCGTTGGGGATGAAGTGTGCCTCTATTCCATTGATTGCCGTTTTGTTTCGGGGGTTTCGTACGATACCCAAGTTTCATCCCCCGTGACTATCCATCGCCTTCTTCATTGTAGCGTGTCAGAAACTGAAGTGCACTGCCCATCCATTGTTTTCTGTGTTGTTCACTATGAACTTTGGGTACCCAACGTGAAAAAAGTTTTCTAAATTTCAGTTTTTTAGTAACAATTTCATGAATTAGTGATCGTGAGATTTTCGAAACTGCCATAGCAAGGGCAAAAAGTGTAAACTTACGGTTGTGCTTAATCTTCTCTACAATTGTGTGAACCAGGTCACCAGTAACCACACACGGGCGTCCACTTCGTTCTGCATCGTGCTCTTGATCACGTCCTTCATTGAAAAGCCTGACCCATCTTATAACCATTGAATCACTCATCGAATTTTGTCCGTAAACCTCGCAGATTTGCCGATGAATTTCCTTTGGTTGAACTTTCTTTGCATTTAGAAAACGAATCACAGATCTGATTTCACACTCGGTGGCATTTTCAGTTGAGGCTGACATTATAAAGAAGCACTACGAAGCACACGTCAACAGCAGCGATCTGAAAATGTTGTACATGCCTTCTCTTTGAGTCATAGTAACTGCGATCGTAGCACTGCCGCGGATAGAAATAGAAACGGAACGTACTTTCTGGACAACTCTCGTATATTGGTAAGAGTGGTTTTCCCTTTATATATACACTATGTGGTCAACAGTATCCGTACACCCCCAGAAACATATGTTTTTCGTATTAGGTGCATTGTGCTGCCACCTACTGCCATGTACTTCACATCAGCGACTTCGGTAGTCATTAGACATCGTGAGAGAGCAGAATGGGGCGCTCCGCGGAACTCACGGACTTCGAACGTGGTCAGGCAATTGGGTGTCACTTGTCTTATACGTCTCTACGTGAGATTTCCACACTCCCAAACATTCCTAGGTCCAATGTTACCGATGTAATAGTGAAGTGGAAACATGAAGGCATACGTACAGCTAAAAGCGTACAGGCCTACCTCGTCTGCTGACTGAGACCGCGACAGTTGAAGAGGTTCGTAATGTGTAATTGGCAGACATCTATCCAGACTATAACACAGGAATTCCAAAATGAACCAGGATCCTCTGCAAGTACAATGGCAGGCAATCGGAAGGTGAGAAAACTTGGATTTTATGGCGGAGCAGCTGCTCACAACCCACACATCACGACGGTAAATGTCTAACGACGGCTCGCTTGGTGTAAGGAGCGTAAACATTGGACGTTTAAACAGTAGAAAAACGTTGTCTGGAGTAACGAATAACGGTACACAATGTGGCGATCCGATGGCAGGTTGTGGGTATGGCGGATGCCCGGTGAACTTCATCTGCCAGCGCGTGTAGTGCCAACAGCAAAATTCGGAGGTGGTGGTGTTATGGTGTGGTCGAGTTTTTCGTGGAGGAGGCTTGCACCCCTTGTTGTTTTGCGTGGCACTACCACAGCAAAGGCCTACATTGATGTTTTAAGCACCTTCTTGCTTCCCACTGTTGAAGAGCAATTCGGGACAGGCGATTGCATCTTTCAACACGATTTGAGCACCTGTTCATAATGCACCGCCTGTGGCGGAGTGGTTACACGACAATAACATCCCTGTAATGGACCGGCCTGCACAGAGTCCTGACCTGAATGCTACAAAATACCTTTCGGATGCTTTGGAACGCCTTCTTCGTGCCAAGCCTCACCGACCGACATCGGTACCTCTCCCCAGAGTAGCACTCCGTGAAGAATAGGTTTCCAGTACTCAAGAAACCTTCCAGCACCTGACTGAACGTATGCCTGCGAGAGTGGATGCTGTCATCAAGGCTATTCATATTGAATTCCAGCGTTACCGATGGAGGGCGCCAAGTCTCCGGATAATTTTGATCACATAGATTCACGAAGATATGGGAAAGTTTTAATATGTTATTCTACAAGTAAAACTAAAGAAAAAAGTTAATATAAACATAGGCCCGCAAATGTTTAGTTACGGAGTTACAGCTAATAAAAGATTTTGCCTGAAATTTAGCAACTTTGCTAATATGAAGCCATCGCAAAACTGTACGAGGTTAAAGTAAAGCACGATTTCCATTTATTTCCGATATTATTGGTCTGGTGAATCTAATAAAACATGCCCCAGACGTGTATCTGCAGTAGTTTTCCAGAACATCCAGAGAAGTAAAGATTATTATGCAATTAAATTCTTTTACTTCCCATTAAGAATGTTGAAACGTTTATGTCATTATTGGCAACAGTGAGATGTTTCAGTCGTTTCCTAACCTTGAAACGAGTTAGTATTCTGTATTGTTCAGTGAAACAACATAATAACAACATTGTATTTAAGTGAAACCACATAGTAACTACATTTATAGGGAAGTACGGATGCACACATATTCCCGGAACTCTTGCGGGACTTGGTAAGAGTGTCTTTCACGAGTAATGAGTGTGTTGCGGTGAGACAATACGGATGTAGTGTGTGGACCTTCAAGGTGAGAATGTGGGTCTCGCGGGAGGCGTGCGCGGGATAGTCCCTGCAGTCGCGCTATCCTCTGTGCCCTCGGTGGCTCAGATGGATAGAGCGTCTGCCATGTAAGCAGGAGCCCCAGGTGCGAGTCCCGGTCGGGGCACACATTTTAACCTGTCCCCGTTAATATATATCAATGCCCGTCAGCAGCTGAAGGTATTAAAAAAATTCTAATTTCACATAGTAACTGTTGTTGTTTGTAGATCATTTATAAAATAGGGATGCCTTTAAAACTTACGACAAAGAATACGTCGACATGGTGTTTATTTACGGCAAATATGATGGCAACCCTACGGCTGCAGTTAACGAATATCACGTACGTTATCCAACTCGGAGGATTCCGAATGCACGAGTATTTCGAATGTTACGGGAGACAGGTTCTCTACGTAGCGCGCGATACGTGAAGACCATGATGAGGATAGTATGGACGCTGTTCAGTGTAAACCAGGTACCAGTGCAAGACATATCTCTCAAAGATTACGCATTTCACATTCTGAGATATGGCGTACAGTGAAGTACAATTACTTGTATCCTTACCGTAAACAAAAAGTGGATCATTGACATCCGGGAGATCCTGCCCTTCGCTTGGAGTTGTGCAACTGGTTAAATACTAATCGGCAGTTACACAAATACATTTTATTTACTGATGAGGCACAGTTTACTGGAGATGGTATAAAGAATTTACATAACGAGCACGTATGGTCTGAAGCAAACCCACATGCAAGAGTGCAATACAATTTCCAGCAGCGATTTAGCATAAATGTTTGGTGTGGTATAATCAACACACACTTTACAGAACCATTCATTTTCTCAGGACGTCTAACTGGCGAGACGTACTCACAATTCCTTCAAGAAGAAATGCCCCGCTTGCTCAAAGACGTTCCACTTGCTACGCGATTGCGAATGTATTTTCAATATGACGGCGCGCCTTCACATTTCACCGACGCCGTTACTACACATTTAAATGAATATTTACCCCAGAAATGGATTGGGCGTGGTGCTACACGCTGTGGCCACCCAGATCGTCCGATTTAACACCAATGGATTTTTGTGCATGGGGATGGATGAAAAATGGTTCAAATGGCTCTGAGCACTATGGGACTTAACAGCTGTTGTCATCAGTCCCCTAGAACTTAGAACTATTTAAACCTAACTAACCTAAGGACATCACACACATCCATGCCCGAGGCAGGCTTCGAACCTGCAACCGTAGCAGTCTCCTGGTTCCGGACTGCGTTCCTAGAACCGCGAGACCACCGCGGCCGGCGGGGATGGATGAGAGACAGTTTATGAGGACAAAGCCAATACACGTGAGGCATTACGTGCTCTCTTTGTTAATGCAATAGACGAAATTAAGAACAGCCCTGTCAAACTGAAACGAGCAACAAAATCTGTTCATACCCGTGCAGCTAAATGCATTGAACTCGGTAGAGACATTTTTGAACATTTATTGTGAATGCATTGTGAAACTTTGTGTGCACTGTACAATTTCCTTAACATGGAGTTTAGTTTTTTCCGGTTTAACATGAATTCATGTGTGGTATGGTATTAATAAAAGCAGATTATCTGACACATTCATATACTTTCAGTTAACGTTATTACCATGATTTTTCCAAAATTAAATTCTCTACAACTACTGTTGCTAACATTGTGCAGTTTTCTAGAATTTAAAAAACAAATTGGGCCAAGTGGTAAATAAATTAAAAATTTTACGAAATTGCTTCTTTGCTTCTCTGGATGTTCTGGTGAACTACTGCATGCATACGTATGGAACATGTTTGTTATTAGATTCACCATTAACCAGATTAGTAACAACAAAATAGATGAAAATCGTGCTTTACTTTAACCTTATACAGTTTTGCTGTGACTTAATGTTACCGAAGTTGCTAATTTCAACAAAATCTTTTATTAGCCTTAACTCCGTAACTAAACATTTGCAGACCTATGTTTATATTAACTTTTTTCTATAGTTTTCCTTGTAGAATAACGTTTGCATATCTTCGTGAGTCACCATGTCTATAAACGATTTAGGAGACAATCTGAGCCGCCGTCTTACTTTGTTTCCAGATGACGCTGTCATTTACCGTCAAGTAAAGTCAACAGAAGATTAAAACAAATTACAAAATGATTTAGAAAAGATCACTGTATGGTGCGAAAATTGACAATCGGTGATAAATAATGAAAAGTGTGAGATCATATATATAATACGTATTAAAATATACGTGTATTGCCGGCCGGCGTGGCCGAGCGGTTCTAGGCGCTTCAGCATGGAACCGCCGCCGCGGTCGCAGGTTCGAATCCTGCCTCGGGCATGGATGTGTGTGATGTCCTTAGGTTAGTTAGGTTTAAGTAGTTCTAAGTTCTAGGGGACTGATGACATCAGAAGTTAAGTCCTATAGTGCTCAGAGCCATTTGAACCATTTTTATACGTGTAATAAATAATTAGGTACCTACACGCCTTCAATGTTGTGCCAAAATTTCAAAGCAATCGGTCAAGATCTTTCAGAGACTAATGATTTTGAACAAACCACCATTTAAACATATACATTTTTAGGGTTTTCCCCTTTGGTTACGTATATATTATGTGTATATACGAGTTTCCATTTTAGTATTCATAATAAAACACGCGAATATTCGATTGCAATGTTGTGTCAAAATTTCAAAACAGTCCGCAAATAACTTCAGAGATTTGAGACTTTGAACAAACAAACATCTTCGTTTGTACTTACAGAGAAACTGTAAATGTTCCTAACCACAAATCTCCGAAAGTTCTGAGCGAATGCTTTGAAATTTTTACGCAATGTTGCGTTGAAATACATTTGCGTTTGTATATACCTATTTTTAAATATATGCAATACACAGTTTTTATGATTTCAATAAGATGGAAAATTTGTTACAAAAAAGATCTTAAGAAGTTATTCTCTCTCTCTCTCACACACACACACACACACACACACACACACACACACACACACACACACACAAAACAGATCCCTGGTGGTGCTGAAATACATCCTTTCCTAAAAATATTTGCAGTATATGGGGTGTGACTTGTACAAACTGGACTGCTTTTATTTTAAATATTGTTTTGCCTTTATTTCTCAGTGAAATTGTTTTTCTGATTCCATAATACTCGTTGTTTCAACAGCCACTGATCTGGGAATTAAGCTTACAACGGTTACGTTGCAATCTGTCAAGTGCTTTGGAAGACACATGATTGTGAACAAAGGAACATTTAGATTTTTATTTATGTAGGTTTGCTACTAACTGTATTCGCAACATATTTCGCAGACATTGTCGACATATGCCTCATCTGAAAGCACCTACAATGATATGTCACTGAACTAAAGAAAGTTTTAATAAATTTGTTGTTCACTACTAAGACACTCCTACAGTCGAGTCATACTAAGGAATTGCGTGACAATTCACTTTTGACAGCGTTCAGTTGCAAAGAGTAAACGGCTGTAAACGAAAACAACAGCCGTCTACGGAGCTAAAAAGAGTCGTTGCCATAGAGAAGTTAGAAATTCACGTTGGAGACACGCGAAGGAGATGCGTCCAGCATACACAAATGCTTTGATAATTTGAAAGGTGTCTCCACGGACACATTAAAATTAAATTATTTCCATATTTCACAAAAAGATCATTTTTGATTTTGTTTATAATTGATAATTGGCAAAATTAATAGGTGGGCAGTGCCAGAATTGTCAGTGGTATTCAATAAGAAAAAGTTATATCAACAGCGCTTTTCAAAGGTTTTTTCATATTAGAGAAAGACTATGCCCAACGTTCCATAATGCGCCAAGAAAACAATACCACACAAGAGTGTTTTAGTGTTGGGAGTGTAACCTCCCCCTCACTTATCGACCTTAATGACAGTGAAAAATTAAACCGCGTGTACCTAATGTAAATTTGGGAAAAGCAATCGTCACCGAAGTTAATCTGTCGGTAAAGAGGAAGGAAAGGGTTACATATAAATGAAAGGGAAAATGCAAATGAAATTGGTGGAAATTAATTTTGAAAAAGGGTAAAGTTAATTAAGAAAGTAAATGCGCGGTAGTTACGTTAACATATAACTGGAGTTAATTAGATATTTGAGATTTGGGGAAAATTACGACCGCCAGTCTTATGGACAACTACTATAATAACTGAAAAAAAGTTTAATGCACATATAATTAGCACTAAAAGCGTGGCAACTGAAGGTTGACACGTGCTGTGTGAAAACTGAATGTTTGTCAGAAGTAATAAATTTCGTTACACACTGACTTAATATAGTAAAAAAATTAATAAAACCGTAAAATTGAAAGTTAATTTAGTGACTTAAATTAGTAGTGAACCTAGCTTCTGTAGCACTACCAAATTAAATAAAATAAGGTTAGTCTTGGGCTACCTCAACAATCATCTCAAAAGCTACTTGAATCTACGCAATTTAGAAATAAGGGATTTAACTTTGAACTTGAATTAAATAATTTTGTACAATTAACAATAGTAAAATTTAGTACGTACCAAGCTGAGCTAAAATATGGTAACAAAACTCGCACTCTTCATTTGTGCTTCTGTAATCTAAATATTGTAGCCAGGTAGGAATACTTTAACTGAACTTTGAAGTTAAAGCAGTGAATGATATTACTTTAATGCTGTCCTTTGAATTTCAGCGACACTCGGGTTCATTTCGGAACAGGAAGGGACCCTGCTTGGTAGTGCAATTGAGACAATGAGCAGCAAAGGTTCATGCTAAGTTGCTGTATTTTAGTGATGCAAATGGAACAGTTTGAAAAGCTGAGGTCTGTCATACAATTCTAAAACTTTAAGTGCTTTCAGTCTTCTTTGTCGGTTGATTGAAGGTTTGAAGTCGTCGATCGAGGAGGTGGCGACAATCATTTCTTGGTGGCCGTAGCTGTTGCAGAAGCTGGATGTTGGCGCGCCTTCTTCTCGACATGGTCAGCAGGCGAAATGGGCTCTTAATGTGCGCCAGCTAATGTTTCCCGTCCGCGACACCGTGCCAGAAACCATCATAGCAAGTCGAGCGCAGTTACATGCTGCCAAACCCCGAAAGTGCGGCAACTCGCGGGATCGTCACTCAGCACACCTGCTCAACCGCCCTACTCCAGCCAGACTCTGCTCTGCCCGCGCTCCACACGACAGAGCCAACACTACCAAAGATCCTAAACACTTTGGTTCTCCACACGACCTATCGATGTAATCGTTCGATACCGTAGTTTTCCCTAGAGAAGACCCAGCGTAAAAATACAAATAATATTTACAAAACAAAGCAATTATACATCGACATAAATGCATAAATACACTGTAAAAAAATTACAATATATAAAGACACAGAAATGTCATTTCTTCAGGTCACAAAATAATTAAAAAATTTATAGTACAATAAATGGAAATAGGAGGATATGCATTTCGGGCGTTACAGGAGCTAAATCAGGACCGTACATAAGGTTTCAGTTTGGTGTGCTTATCGGTTGCTTTGAGATGTATTTAAATCCATACATTTTGTAACAGACACAGTGACGGGACTTTTAAAGGTAGTATCCTATCCATGAATGAAACGATTTCTAAATTCCAAACCTATAAGCGCGAAAAGGGAAAAGCACAGTCAACCGAGAGGCCTTTAACGGCAGTCAGTACTTTTTTTTTTACTTTTAGAATACTTTTCGTCACGTCTCTCTAATTAAACCGAATTCCATCACGTATGAATTCACCAGGTTGTCCCTTATGAACTCCACTTCCCTCTGCACAGAGGAAACGGCAGTTTCGCAGTAATTAGAGGAAGGAAAACCGCAGAAGGGACCCGTCCCCTGTCTGGCGCCACTGGCTGACCGCGGAATTATGAGCCGATCAAGGAAACCTATCGATTGCCCCTCCCCCTTTCCTCCCTGTCTCTCTCTCCCCCCTTATGTTTCCGTTAAATACTGCTAGAGCAGTTTCCTCGCCGATTTCTTTCTCTTTTTTCCCCCTCCTGTCCCCTTTTCCGTACGAGCGAGCGAATATTACTTAGAACGGAATTCGCTGCGGCCGGCCCAGTGGTGAATGCACTTTGTGTGTTTGCCAAAGCGAAAAGGCTGCGTGCAGGGTGTGACTGAATAATTGAGGCTGTGGCTTTGGAAGCCGCCGGGTTGGAGGGAGGCGGCTGCGATGATTCACGGAGTTATTCGGCGGAGACCGCAAGTTTGCGGTATTCAATAAGTGTCGGCCCGGCCGGTGAATCATTGGAGCGGAGCCGCCGGCGGTGGCTGCCGCCGAATTGAAACCTGCCGGCCGGTCGATGCGAGAGGAGCGGCATTAATTTTTAGGGCTTGTTTATCGGGCCCGCCGGCGCACCGGTCGGGACGCTTAACCTGCCAGCGCGCCGAGTTACGGCAGCTCGGGACGCCGCGACTCGCAAACCCAGGACCCGACGGCGTCTTACGTTCCGCGGGTTTGTTGCGCGCCCGCGGTCGTAAACTCCCCGGGGCCGCGTCTCACCGATAGCTCTGCGGCATTCGCTTCACCTTGTTTAATGCGTTCCGCGCTCAGCTCCGTGATGAGGCAAAGGGCACCTCGTCGGAGTGTGGATTTTCGTTCGTCTTATAAGGCGGTACAAAGCAGTCGTTTTTTTTATATAATTGGTATCAGATATTACTGACAGAGTCAGCCATATTACACTAATGGCCATTAAAATTGCTACACCAAGAAGAAATGCAGATGATAAACGGCTATTCATTGGACAAACATATTATACTAGAACTGACATGTGATTACATTTTCACGCAATTTGGGTGCACAGATCCTGAGGAATCGGTGCCCAGAACAACCACCTCTGGCCGTAATAACGGCCTTAATACGCCTGGGCATTGAGTCAGAGCTTGGATGGCGTGTACAGGTACAGCTGCCCATTCAGCTTCGATACGATACCACAGTAGACTGTCGTATTGTGACGAGCCAGTTGCTCGGCCACCATTGACCAAACGTTTTCAGTTGGTGATAGATCTGGAGAATGTGCTGGCCAAGGCAGCAGTGGAACATTTTCTGTATCCAGAAAGGCCCGTACATGACCTGCAACGTACGGTCGTGCATTATCCTGCTGAAATGTAGGGTATCGCAGGGGTCGATTTAAGAGTAGAGCCACGGGTCGTAACACATCTGAAATGTAACGTCCGCCGTTCAAAGTGCCGTCAATACGAAGAAGAGGTGACCGAGAGGTGTAAAGAATGGCACCCCATACCATCACGCCGGGTGATACGCCAGTATGGCGATGACGAATACACGTTTCCAATGTGCGTTCACCGCGTTGTCGCCAAACACGGATGCAACCATCATGATACTGTAAACAGAACCTGTATTCATCGGGAAAAAATGACGTTTTGCCATTCGTGCACCCAGGTTCGTCGTTGAGTACACCATCGCAGGCGCTCCTGTCTGTGATGCACCGTCAAGAATAACCTCAGCCATGTTCACCGAGCTGATAGTCCATGCTGCTACAAATCTCGTCGAACTGTTCGTGCAGATGGTTGTTGTCTTGCAATCGTCCCCATCTGTTGACTCAGGAATCGAGACGTGGCTGCACGATCCGTTACAGCCATGCGGATAAAATGCCTGTCATCTCTACTGCTAGTGATTAAAGGCCGTTGGGATCGAGCACGGCGTTCCGTATTATCTTCCTGAACCCAGCGATTCCATATTCTGCTAACAGTCATTGGATCTCGACCAACGCGACCAGCAATGTCACGATACAATAAACCGCAATCGCGATAGCCTACAATCCGACCTTTATCAAAGACAGAAACGTGATGGTACGAATTTCTCCTCCTTACACGAGGCACCACAACAACGCTTCACCAGGTAACGTCGGTCAACTGCTGTTTGTGTATGAGATATCGTTTGGAAAGTTTCCTCATGTCAGCACGTTGTAGGTGTCGCCACCGGCGCCAACTTTGTGTGAATGCTCTGAAAAGCTAATCATTTGCATATCACAGCATCTTCTTCCTTTCAGTTAAATTTCTCGTCTGTAGGACGTCATCTTCGTGGTGTAGCAATTTTAATGGCCAGTAGTGTACATTCAAGATCCAAAGGATCTGGTACACCTGCCTAATGTTGTGAAGGGCCCACGCGAGCGCGCAGTTGTGCCACAATATGACGTGGCATGGACTCGACAAATGTCTGAAGTGGTACTGGAGGGAACTGACACCACGGATGCTGCAGGGCTGTCCATAAATTCGTAAGACTACGCTTCTGAACACCACTTTGCATGGCACGCCAGATATGCTCCATAATATTGATGTCTGGGCAGTTTGGTGGCCAGCAGTAGTGTTTAAGCTCAGAAGAGTGTTCCTGAGGCCACTCTGTGGCAATTATGAAGCTGTAGGGTGTCGCATTTTCCCAAGCCCAGCGCAATGGCAATCGACTCGAATAAATGCAGGTGATCAGACAGGATGCTTACGTTCGTGGCACCTCTCAGAGTCTTATGTAGACGTATCTGGCGTCCCACATCACTCCAACTGCATACGCCCGACACCATTACAGAGCCTCCGCCAACTTGAACAGTTCCCTGCTGACATGCAGGATCCATGGATTCGTGACGTCAATCCGCTCGATACAATTTGAAACGAGACTCGTCCGACCAGGCAACATGTTTCCAGTCACCAACAGTCCAATGTCGGTCTTGACGGGCCCAGGCAAGGTGTAAAGCTTTGTGTCGTGCGTGCCCTCTTCAAGGGAATACGAATGGGTCGATTATGTTTCGTTGAATGGTTCGCATGCTAACACTTGTTGATGGCCCAGCACTGAAATCTGCAGCAATTTGCGGAAGGGTTGCATTTCTGTCACGTTGAACGATTCTCTTCAGTCGTCAATGGTCCCTTTCTTGCACGATCTTTCTCCGGCTGCAGAGATGTCAGAGATTTGATGTTTTACCGTATTCCTGATATTCACATTACACTCGTGAAATGCTCCTACGGGAATATCGGCACTTCATCGCTACCTCTAAGATGCTGAGTCTCATCGTTCGTGCGCCGACTGTAACACCACGTTCAAACTCACTGAAATCTTGATAGCCTGCCATTGTAGTAACAGTAATCGATCTAACAACTGCGTCAGACGCTTACAGAAGTTCGAAATATAGCGCGTACCTCAACGCGAGATGCTTTTAATAATTTCCACAACGAAATTCTGTCTCGGAATCTGGCAGAAAACACAACGAGATTCTGCTCATACATAAAGCACATCATTGGCCAGACGCAATTAATACATTCACTGCGCGATGACAACGGTGAAGTTACTGATGACAGTGTCACTACAGCAGAGTTTTTAAACACGGTTTTTCGAACCTCCTTCACCAAAGAAGACGAAGTAAATATTCCTGAATTCCAATGAAGAACAACTGCCAAGATGAGAAACATAGAACTAGATATCCTCGGAGTAACGAAGCAGCTTGAAACCTTCCCGTCTAATATTGGATGAACGTTTGCTTGCTGACTGAACGCTGCGTCTCTTAAAATCTTTTAACTGCTGCTCTGTCAAGACTACCTGCTGATTATTACGACGAAACATAAAATGTGTTGTCGCCGTGGCCCTCAGTCGTTACCTGAAATTATTAAGACTGATTCTTACCTTTAATTATTTATACTGGATCGCCATCTGACTGCTACAGCAAACTGTGGAATGAATATACTTACTTCTCTTTAACATAATTATAAGCTGCTGGTGGAGTTTCATAATACTTTGTGACTGGAATTCTTTAAGTTGAAGTTAATTTAGATTTGATAAAAGCTGAAGCTCAGTTTAGACTTTTCTTTTAAGATAACAATAAATTCCGTAAAGCATTTACGTGAATGATTTTGGGATAGAAAATTCTTAATGCATTTAATCTGGTAGAAGTTAACTATATTCTGAGAACGATCTTGACAAACAATTACAAGGGGTATAGTTCTTTACAAAAATTCTTAAAAACTAGCATTGCGCTACATATAGCGAGTGGCTGGCGAGCACACCGCTTCTTTCAAAGTGTTAATTCATACCTCGCTTACAGCGACCTCCTCTCATGTCTCGCTAGCTACGACTGCCTCGTCTCACATCTTACTCGCAACTGCTCGCTTCCAACGCTCAATGCTACAAAAGTGCGGTCTCGCCGCCAACAATGGTTTTTGGTGCAGACAATCCCTGCTACCATTACAGATGTATTACTGCGCGCTGTTTCCCGCTCTTTCTCAAAATGTATCTATGCGCGGTTTCCCGCTCTTTCTCAATAATACACAATGCAATTTAATTAACAAAACAATTTAAATAAGAAACAGTTCAGATAATTACATGCTAAAACAGTTTAAATACGCCTATTACATAATTACATATGCCGCTACTCGGCTTTCTTAAAATTTTACTACGTTGTTGAGTCATATGGACTCAACATAAGTATAAAATTTGATTATAGAAAATAGTTTGAACAAAGTGTATACACAAATGCTGTCATACGAAATGATTTGTCTATCTCTAATAAAGAGAATATGTAAATAGAAAGGGTTTTAGTAGGAATTGTACATCAAGTAAAATTTGGTTCCCTTAAATTTAACAACAAGAATAAGAGTAAATGTGAAAATCAATATACAGTTCATATGAAGCAATTGAAAGTTTACATTATGAAACATTTAATTCAGATTGGCATCTCTTAGTACCACAATTAAGGAAGGTACAAAAGGAATTGGATAGCATGGTCAAAGCACTGGCAACTGTCTGTGAATGCACTCAAAAGTCTGTTCCTTTCCCTCACATAGCACAACACCAGGTTTCGCCATGTGGTTCCATCATCGCCTTGCTCCATAGTTTTAGTGTACCCAAACACTAAGTACGTCGTCGAATAGCCTGAGTTGCCGCAGCCACATCAGGATTAAGTTCCATCTCCAATGGTCCATTAAGGTTGGTGGTGTGCATCTTGGTATGCAAACACCTATTGTCGTACATCATACTGTGGTGTGTATCTAGGTATGCAGGCACCAATTGACATACATCGGGCTGTGGTGTGCATCTAGGTATGCAAACACCTCGTCGAGAACATCATTGGTTGAAGTCACGTGTTTCACAATTCACTGATTCTGTGCTCAATAACCATGGGGATGCACAGGAATTAAGGTACGGGTAAAATTGTTTTGGCAATGGGTTCACGGACATTGTTGGTACCATAATTTGACTACCAAATAATTTTCCCTATGACAAAATATGTTGTGTCGTAATTTGTAACAATATGTAGTTTTAATTTAAGAATTCTTCCAGAAAATTATTCCCATATATAAAAGACATAAAAGTTCCTACTTATTCAGTATTTGATAGTATACAGATTTGTTATAGACAAGTACATTATTACTTATTCTGTATTTACATATCTTAGTTTCTTACATCATTAATTATAAATTTTGTTGACAATGCATTTCTTGACTTACTGTCCTAAAATTTTATCTTCCATTCAGGGGTGTAGTCGTCAGTTATGAGTCGTCAAATGTCAGGTCATAATATACAATAAAATTACTGTCATAAAATTATTTAAAGTATTCTTTTGCAACTGAAAATTAAGGTAAACATTATTCTGGTTAGACATTGTAATGTGTGGTCCCCATCCATAGTGTTGCAATGTGTCACATGCTAGCAAAATTATTTCTTAACATTATACATTTCTTATGTACTAACATAACATACACATTCTTCTTCTGCATCTGTGTCAACTCTCTGCATAACCTGTTATAAACATTCAGCATTAATTAACGTCAGCGCACGGCATGACTTATTATAAAACATTCAGTATTAATTATCGTCAGTGCACGGCATGACTTCAATAAACATCTTCTGGTACTTCTCGTCCGCTCCTGGCATGACCTATAAAACACTTTATCATAATATTAACTGCTGCAAAATCACGTCAGCTCCCGGCATGACCTATAAAATTTCTGTAATGACAATTAGCGTCAGCTATCTGCATGACCTAAAGATTCACATCCTTATTCTAACTAAAACTACGTTTCATTTTGATGACGTGTGACAACAATGCTGCATTCTGGAATAAAGAGTACATGTTAATGTTACCACTAAAATAATTGATTAATGAACGATCTATATTATCAGTTTAGCTATTGCAAAAATCGACATTTTCTTAAGTAATTATGTCACGTTATAAAAAAAAAATTCTTTCATTTATGAGCTCTCAGTGCACAAATTCATACGTCGTGTCGTTGTCTGCATGTTCTCTTTAAGTTAGGAAATGTTTCTCGTGTTTTTATTTGTCTTGGCTGGCGTAGCATCATTAAGTACTGCTGTGTTCTTTAAGGCACGGTGAAATATTAGCGGCCCGCTGCGTGTCGCGGCTTTGTTTGTTACTGAAGCGCGCTGAAACTACCATTGTTGCATACTTACGTGTCACGCCGTCCTTTCGTCAGCTGAAATGCAAAAATTTAAGTCAAGAAATGTTTCACGTTGGATACATGATGATTCCCTAATGATTTCTTCTTACGTAGCGTTTCCACATGCACTACATTAGCGTGTGGAATATTACGAACTCTGTAAGGGCCTGCATACAGAAGTTCGAATTTACGGCATCTGTGCTTACCTTTGTTGGAAAGAAAATGAGTGCGAATCAGTACTTTGTCGCCAATCTCGTACTTCTGTAGTCGACTTACCTGCTTCTGTTGTTTCTTCCGCCGATCTGCAGCTCTTTTAGTGTTTGCTAATGCTGTGTCTATTATTTCACAATGTCGAAGCCTACGCGTCTTAGGAAAAGTAATTAGTTCGGTAATTTTGTTCGGTGGGTCTTTATTTGTCAGTATTACGGTTGGTGATAGCATCGTAGATTCATTGGGTATTGCATTTATCACTTCTTGAAACTGTAAAATATATTTATCCCATGTTGTATGTCTTTTATGACAATAAATTCTGCATAACTTCCCGATCTCTTTCAGCAACCGTAAATTACGAAACGAACTGACAGAAAAGATCAATGAACTCACTACAAGAATAGATCTTTTAGATACTAACAATGACGAGAGATCAGACGACACTGCACCAGTCCCAGTGCAACAGAACTCTAATAGTAATAACACGCCATTGACAAATATACAACAAACTATCACAGATCTAAAATCGCGTAATGATTCATTGCATCAGCAAATAAATTCTCTACAGCAGGAGATAGCGGACGCACAAGAAACCGCCGCACATAATCATTTTCAACAGAACACACACCGTTACGAAATGCCTCAGATCCATAATACATATAATGTTGGTAGACTTCAGAGAGTAAGAGATTTTACCCAGGAAGAAAGACACCCGAATCCATATTCAAGACAATACGACAACACTTACACACACAGACATGACAGTTTTGATCACAAACATTTTCTTTCAGTTAGAAAGTTTAAAACATTTAAAAACGACAGGGCGCAAATACATCCGTTGGATTTTATCCAACAGTTCAGGGGAGCACTTCCACCATCATGGCCAGTACAACATAAGTTAGAATTTATTGTCAGTTTTCTTGAAGGAGAACCAGCACGACGAATGCGACCAATTGCTAGACAATGTTTTTCCGTAGAAGCATTTGAGGAAGCATTTTTATCAGCATATTGGTCTGACACTACACAAAACAGCATCAAAGATCGGCTACTTAGTTTGCCAAACTTTGAAAATTCTACCTTTCCAACAATCACACAATTTTTCGAGTACATGGTGGAACAGAACCAGTACCTCAACGAGCCATACAGTCAATCGGCATTAATACAGCTTTGCATTTCAAAACTGCCCAGAGCTTTGAAAGTGTCATTACTGACAGGGCAACAAAAGGACAATGTATCCGCTTTTAGAGACATCTTACAACTATTAGAAGCACACCAGGCAGACTACGCATTTGTTAACAAAAATTTTTCACGACAGAACGGAAAACAAACAAACTCAGCTACTTTTGAACAAACACGATTTGGTAATAACAATCCGAGTAAACGCTTTCGCAGCGAAAATGACAACGAAAACAGGAGTAATGAAAAACATTATACTGACACGGTAAATTTATATTCAGGACAGCAACAGAATCCGAGACTTAACACGCAACCGAATAGGTCAAATTTCCATATGAATCATCGCTCAGATAATGCGACCGGGGAAAGGCCATTACGCGGGTCGACCGCAAAATGAACAAAAACAAACGTTTCTACGGGGTGCAGGTGGGCTGCCGTACAGTCACAGTTATAACGACAGGAGAAAAGAAAACGAACACAGACCGCCGAGGACGTTCCACAATGACAATTTTAACGGAAACTACAACAGGGCCCAACAGCTGCGTTACCGTATGAATGTACCAGACACCAGATTTCATCCACCAGACACTGCTAATAATCAAAACGGCAGAACTGTACAGTTGATAGAATACATACCAAACTCCCAAGCTGAAAATCACATATCGGAAGAATTATGACTAGAGAAAACCTGCAATGAATCTCTTAATGTCGATACTATGAAATCACACAGAGAAAACATAACGACCGAAAATGCCATTACATTTGACGACGTGAGAGACACATTGTTACAGGAAAAACCAATCCTACAGAAAACAATATATCACCCAATAATAGAGATAAATTTACAGTCGCACAATATTTTAGCGATAATTGATTCAGGTTCACCTATGTGCGTAATTAACGAAGACACATTTAACAGATGCAATAGCAATAATGATTACCCAGTATTTCCTTTAAACAGAACGAAGGTCACGGGAGCTTTTGCAGGAAAAGGCATTGAAGTTAAAAGACAGACACAATTAACATTTGTTTTTGCAGGGGAAACGTTCCACAGTGATTGTTGGATAGTTCCGAATTTAACAACAGACATGATATTAGGAATAAATTTTCTTGTTCAGTACGATGCGAAGATTGACTTCAAATCGTCATACCTCACACTACAAAAGGAAAACAGGGAAGTGATCGTAAGATTTCAAAACACAGTATCCTCCGAAGAACAAAATATGCACAGGATCGAGATTATTACTGATTCTCAAGATAACGATTGTTATATCGCACTATACACGAACACACTTAATAATGACTTGGTAGAGGAACAGGAGTACAATATGTTCGAGACAATTACACGCAAGGTAGACAATAGTATAGCAAAATGCGACGCAGAACGCACAGAACTTGAAAATATTCTGGTACAACACAAAGCAGTTTTTGCCAATGTTCCAGGAACAATGACAGGATTTATGTACGAATTTCAGGTGAAACCACACGAGACTTTCAAAGCAAAGCATTATCCAATCCCACACATACACACAGAAGCAGTTAAGAAAGAATTACGAGCAATGATCAATCAAGGAATAATAGAACCAGCAGCCAGCCAATATATAAATCCACTACACATTGTTGAAAAGAAGGATGGATCACTACGTTTAGTTTTAGATTCACGTCAAGTTAATAAAATAATCATTACAGAAACCGACCGACTACAGACGTTAGAAGAGTTACTGCAAAAATTTCATGGCACCTCCATTTATACTACACTCGACCTCAAATCAGAGTTTTGGCAAATCCAACTACACCCAAATTGCCGAAAATATACGGCATTCCTTTGCTTTGGGGAATGCTATCAATTTTGTAAACTTCCGTTTGGACTAACGATTTCGTCTGCCGCCTTTATACGAGGCATGAATACTATTCTACCACAAGATCTGAAAAACAAAATTACTACATATGTCGATGACATTTTAATTGCAGCAGAAAACTAGGAACAACACAATCATACTCTTCAACAATTACTGAATACATTCGAGCAGAATGGTATAACTATAAACTTGCGTAAATCTGAATTTGGTAAAGCGTCAATAAAATTTCTAGGGCACATTATCTCACAAACAGGTATCGCACCAGACCCTGACAAATTGCAAGCACTGAAAGACATCGACGTGCCAACAAACAAAAAGGAACTTCGGAGCTTTTTAGGTCTTATCAATTATTTTAGAAAATTTATCCACTACAAAGCATTAGACACGCCCTTGCTATACCAGCTTACAAGTAAAAACACACTTTGGTCATGGAATGAAGACGTTGAAGCTGAATTCGAGAACTTGAAAGAAGCGTTATTAAAAGCACCTTTGTTATCACACCCTGACCCAACACAAAACTTTTCCGTTGCAACAGATAGTTCAACCACAGCACTAGGAGTACATATTTTCCAAGAAATAAAGGAAGAAGATAAGACAGTCGTGAAACACATTGCTTTTGCAAGCAGGATACTTTCTCCAGCAGAGCGCAATTATTCTGTAACAGAATTAGAGACACTATGTGTAATTTACGCTTTTAAGCGATTCCGTCATTTTCTATATGGCCGACATACAACAATATATACCGATCACCGAGCAATCCAGTTTTTATTGTCAGCAAAACTTATGCACGATAGATTAAGCCGCTGGAAATTATACTTACAAGAGTTTGATTTTACCATTATACACATTCCAGGCACGCAGAATACTGTTGCCGACGCATTGTCGAGGTCCATTCACAATAAACGCATGGAGAAAGAAAATACCTTTTGCTACAACAACCATAGTATTATGTATATTAAACAAGTAGCTTTCGAAAACTTTATATCAGCAGCATTACAGGATATAGAGAGAGAACAGCAGAAAGATGAAACACTGAAAGAGATTGTAACGCTTTTGAAAGACAGAAGTAACGCTAAAGTCAGACTTCATTACACTGTACATCAAAATATACTCTTTATTCGATCATACCGAGACGGTAATAATTGGCTTTTATGCATTCCGGAAGGGATCGTAAATAAACTGATATGGTATACACATCTAAGTTATGGACACTACGGAGCGAGGAAATGCTTTCTGATTCTGCGACAAAATTGCCACTTTAATAACATGGAAAAACACATAAGAAAAGTAATAGCATCATGCAAGATATGTCAAAAAGCTAAATCATCAACAGTGTCACACATTCCACCATTGTATCCCATCATACCGGTTAAGTTAAGACACATGGCAGCAGTGGATCTTTTCGGTCCAATCCCAAGAACAAATAATGGTTATAGTTATATTTTTGTAGCTGTAGAACTAACATCCAAATTTGTAACATTTTCTCCACTAAGGAAAGCAACAGCAAGAACAGTATCAAGAGCGTTTGTAAGAGATTTTCTATCAGTAGTAGGACGTGTACAGAAGGTTATTTCGGATAACGGTCTGCAGTTTAGGTCAGACGTATGGAAGAAAATGTTAGAAAGTAAGAACATAACACCTATTTACATATCAAGATATCACAGTTCTTCCAACCCATCAGAAAGAATAATGAAAGAGATCGGGAAGTTATGCAGAATTTATTGTCATAAAAGACATACAACATGGGATAAATATATTTTACAGTTTCAAGAAGTGATAAATGCAATACCCAATGAATCTACAATGCTATCACCAACCGTAATACTGACAAATAAAGACCCACCGAACAAAATTACCGAACTAATTACTTTTCCTAAGACGCGTAGGCTTCGACATTGTGAAATAATAGACACAGCATTAGCAAACACTAAAAGAGCTGCAGATCGGCGGAAGAAACAACAGAAGCAGGTAAGTCGACTACAGAAGTACGAGATTGGCGACAAAGTACAGATTCGCACTCATTTTCTTTCCAACAAAGGTAAGCACAGATGCCGTAAATTCGAACTTCTGTATGCAGGCCCTTACAGAGTTCGTAATATTCCACACGCTAATGTAGTGCATGTGGAAACGCTACGTAAGAAGAAATCATTAGGGAATCATCATGTATCCAACGTGAAACATTTCTTGACTTAAATTTTTGCATTTCAGCTGACGAAAGGACGGCGTGACACGTAAGTATGCAACAATGGTAGTTTCAGCGCGCTTCAGTAACAAACAAAGCCGCGACACGCAGCGGGCCGCTAATATTTCACCGTGCCTTAAAGAACACAGCAGTACTTAATGATGCTACGCCAGCCAAGACAAATAAAAACACGAGAAACATTTCCTAACTTAAAGAGAACATGCAGACAACGACACGACGTATGAATTTGTGCACTGAGAGCTCATAAATGAAAGAAATTTTTTTTTATAACGTGACATAATTACTTAAGAAAATGTCGATTTTTGCAATAGCTAAACTGATAATATAGATCGTTCATTAATCAATTATTTTAGTGGTAACATTAACATGTACTCTTTATTCCAGAATGCAGCATTGTTGTCACACGTCATCAAAATGAAACGTAGTTTTAGTTAGAATAAGGATGTGAATCTTTAGGTCACGCAGATAGCTGACGCTAATTGTCATTACAGAAATTTTATAGGTCATGCCGGGAGCTGACGTGATTTTGCAGCAGTTAATATTATGATAAAGTGTTTTATAGGTCATGCCAGGAGCGGACGAGAAGTACCAGAAGATGTTTATTGAAGTCATGCCGTGCACTGACGATAATTAATACTGAATGTTTTATAATAAGTCATGCCGTGCGCTGACGTTAATTAATGCTGAATGTTTATAACAGGTTATGCAGAGAGTTGACACAGATGCAGAAGAAGAATGTGTATGTTATGTTAGTACATAAGAAATGTATAATGTTAAGAAATAATTTTGCTAGCATGTGACACATTGCAACACTATGGATGGGGACCACACATTACAATGTCTAACCAGAATAATGTTTACCTTAATTTTCAGTTGCAAAAGAATACTTTAAATAATTTTATGACAGTAATTTTATTGTATATTATGACCTGACATTTGACGACTCATAACTGACGACTACACCCCTGAATGGAAGATAAAATTTTAGGACAGTAAGTCAAGAAATGCATTGTCAACAAAATTTATAATTAATGATGTAAGAAACTAAGATATGTAAATACAGAATAAGTAATAATGTACTTGTCTATAACAAATCTGTATACTATCAAATACTGAATAAGTAGGAACTTTTATGTCTTTTATATATGGGAATAATTTTCTGGAAGAATTCTTAAATTAAAACTACATATTGTTACAAATTACGACACAACATATTTTGTCATAGGGAAAATTATTTGGTAGTCAAATTATGGTACCAACAATGTCCGTGAACCCATTGCCAAAACAATTTTACCCGTACCTTAATTCCTGTGCATCCCCATGGTTATTGAGCACAGAATCAGTGAATTGTGAAACACGTGACTTCAACCAATGATGTTCTCGACGAGGTGTTTGCATACCTAGATGCACACCACAGCCCGATGTATGTCAATTGGTGCCTGCATACCTAGATACACACCACAGTATGATGTACGACAATAGGTGTTTGCATACCAAGATGCACACCACCAACCTTAATGGACCATTGGAGATGGAACTTAATCCTGATGTGGCTGCGGCAACTCAGGCTATTCGACGACGTACTTAGTGTTTGGGTACACTAAAACTATGGAGCAAGGCGATGATGGAACCACATGGCGAAACCTGGTGTTGTGCTATGTGAGGGAAAGGAACAGACTTTTGAGTGCATTCACAGACAGTTGCCAGTGCTTTGACCATGCTATCCAATTCCTTTTGTACCTTCCTTAATTGTGGTACTAAGAGATGCCAATCTGAATTAAATGTTTCATAATGTAAACTTTCAATTGCTTCATATGAACTGTATATTGATTTTCACATTTACTCTTATTCTTGTTGTTAAATTTAAGGGAACCAAATTTTACTTGATGTACAATTCCTACTAAAACCCTTTCTATTTACATATTCTCTTTATTAGAGATAGACAAATCATTTCGTATGACAGCATTTGTGTATACACTTTGTTCAAACTATTTTCTATAATCAAATTTTATACTTATGTTGAGTCCATATGACTCAACAACGTAGTAAAATTTTAAGAAAGCCGAGTAGCGGCATATGTAATTATGTAATAGGCGTATTTAAACTGTTTTAGCATGTAATTATCTGAACTGTTTCTTATTTAAATTGTTTTGTTAATTAAATTGCATTGTGTATTATTGAGAAAGAGCGGGAAACCGCGCATAGATACATTTTGAGAAAGAGCGGGAAACAGCGCGCAGTAATACATCTGTAATGGTAGCAGGGATTGTCTGCACCAAAAACCATTGTTGGCGGCGAGACCGCACTTTTGTAGCATTGAGCGTTGGAAGCGAGCAGTTGCGAGTAAGATGTGAGACGAGGCAGTCGTAGCTAGCGAGACATGAGAGGAGGTCGCTGTAAGCGAGGTATGAATTAACACTTTGAAAGAAGCGGTGTGCTCGCCAGCCACTCGCTATATGTAGCGCAATGCTAGTTTTTAAGAATTTTTGTAAAGAACTATACCCCTTGTAATTGTTTGTCAAGATCGTTCTCAGAATATAGTTAACTTCTACCAGATTAAATGCATTAAGAATTTTCTATCCCAAAATCATTCACGTAAATGCTTTACGGAATTTATTGTTATCTTAAAAGAAAAGTCTAAACTGAGCTTCAGCTTTTATCAAATCTAAATTAACTTCAACTTAAAGAATTCCAGTCACAAAGTATTATGAAACTCCACCAGCAGCTTATAATTATGTTAAAGAGAAGTAAGTATATTCATTCCACAGTTTGCTGTAGCAGTCAGATGGCGATCCAGTATAAATAATTAAAGGTAAGAATCAGTCTTAATAATTTCAGGTAACGACTGAGGGCCACGGCGACAACACATTTTATGTTTCGTCGTAATAATCAGCAGGTAGTCTTGACAGAGCAGCAGTTAAAAGATTTTAAGAGACGCAGCGTTCAGTCAGCAAGCAAACGTTCATCCAATATTAGACGGGAAGGTTTCAAGCTTAAATAACTTAATAAAGGCAAGGCCTCCGGTCCAGATTGTACACCAGTCAGGTTCAGCTCAGAGTACACAGATAAAATAGCTCCATATTTAGCAATTATATACAACCACTCGCTCACAGAAAGATCCGCACCTAAAGACTGGAAAACTGCTCAAGTCACACCAATACCAAAAAGAGGAAGTAGGAGTAATCCGCTGAATTACACTTCCATATCACTAACGTCGATTTGCAGTAGAGTTTTGGAACATATACTGTATTCGAACATTATGAAGTGCCTCGAAGAAAACGATTTATTGACACATAGTAAGCGCGGTTTCAGAAAATATCGTTCTTGTGAAACACAACTAGCTCTTTATCCTCACGAAGTAATAAGTGTTATCGACAGGGGATGTCAAATTGATTAAATATTTTTAGACTTCCAGTAGGCTTTCGACACCGTTCCTCACAAGCGTCTTCTAATCAAACTGCGTGCTTACGGAATATCGCCCCAGTTGTGCGACTGGATCCGTGATTTCCTGTCAGAAAGGTCACAGTTCGTAGTAATAGACGGTAAGTTATCGAGTAAAACAAAAGTAATATCCGGCTTCCCCCAAGGAAATGTTATAGGCGCTCTATTGTTCCTGATCTATATTAACGACCTAGGAGACAATCTGAGTAGCCGTCTTACATTGTTTTGCAGATGATGCTGCCATTTACCGTCTTGTAAAGTCATCAGATGATCAAAACGCCTTGCAAAATGATTTAGATAAGATATCTGCAAGGTGCGAAAAGTGGCAACTGACCCTGAATAAGGAAATGTGTGAAGTTATTCACATGAGTACTAAAAGGAATCAGGTAAATTTCGATTACGCGATAAGTCACACAATTCTAAAGGCTGTAATTTCAACTAAATACTTAGGCATTACAATTACAAATAATATAAATTGGAACAATCACATAGATAATATTGTGGGTAGAGCAAACCAAAGACTGCGATTCATTGGCAGAACACTTAAAAGGTGCAACAGGTCTACTAAAGAGACTGCTTACACCACGCTTGTCCGCGCTATTATGGAGTATTGCTGTGGGGTGTGGGATCCGAATCAGGTGGGACTGACGGATGAGACTGAAAAAGTACAAAGAGGGGCACTTCGTTTTGTATTGCCGCGAAATAGGGGAGATTCTCACAGACATGATACGTGAATTGGAGTGGCAATCATTAAAACAAAGGCGTTTTTCGTTCCGACGAGATCGTCTCATGAAATTTGAATCACCAGTTTTCTCCTCCGATTACGAAAACATTCCGTTGGCACCCACCTACATAGGTAAAAATGATCATCACGATAAAATAAGAGAAATCAGGGCTCGCACAGAAAAATTGAAGTGCTCGTTTTTCCCGCGTGCCGTTCGAGAGTGGAACGATAGAGAGACAGCTTGAAGGTGGTTCATTGAACCCTCTACCAGGCACTTCATTGTGAATAGCAGAGTAATGAAGTAGATGTAGATCTAGATGTAGCCCTTTGCGACTGCAACACCGTATTCTGCCTGTTTACATGTCACTGTATTTAGATACACATGTCTATAGCAGTTTCTTTGGCGCTTCAGTCACATGCCCTAAGTATGATCGCCCAGAATTTCGATCCCCTACCCCCACACCGATGGAAGTCATCGTATAACGTCAGCGCGTCCGTATCTGTCGATGTTCACCCTTTGACATGGATGATGTCTTCTCTTCTCTTGTAGCTCTTGCCACGAGGATGTTCGTTTATTCTGGCGGGCGAACAGGTCGTAATTGCACGGACTCACATTGAGTCAATACGATGGATGTCCGAGTATCTCCCATCCCTGCATGCGTGCGAGTTCCTGCACGTGGTTCATCGTGTGTCATTGTGCACTGTCATGAAGAATGATAGGATGCATTGCCTGAAAGTGCTGTTGTTTTGTTCTCAATGTGGGACGAAGATGATGTCGCAAGAAACTGCAGTAGTAGGCTGCAGTGACCGTCAGCCCCTGCGGTATAATGTGATGCAGCAGTAAGCCATGGATATCGTAAGCTACCAGATGGTTCGCAACGTGTGCTCAGTAGTCCAGGAGAATTATGGAGTTTCACGTCATTGGGTTGATCTTGAAAGATACCCCACCCTAAACATTTTAACCCACCTCGCCACCGTACGATTTGGCAATACTGCATTAGCACACCCCTCACGCAGTCCCTGCAAACATTCTTGTGCGCTCCGATCACATGACGCCACTCTAGTCTTGATCCACGCACGTCTTCGTGTTTCCTGAACATACTGCCATGGTACCTGAACTGGCCTCCCGCACTTTCAGACTGCAACTGACTCAGACACACTCGACGCTGCTCATTGCACTATTTCAGCTGGCCTTCTGTTACCAGCTACACATAACATACGTGCCATTCGACAAACATCCTTCATGTTATGGCAGTGTTGTCAATACTTCTTATCCAACACTAATACGTATGGTACATGAAGTTCATTCGATCATCAAACATTCATACTAGTTAGATACAACTCTAAAGAAGTCTCGAGAACAGTAATTTTTTCGAGCGTCTTTAATACTGTCACGTATGGTGGATTTTCCGACAGGTGGCGTAGTCATGAGGGTGCCACAGATTCCATACTCGGCTGGTGGATATTGTTTTTTTTTTAAAAAGAGGTGCACGTTCTACGAGCATTTCTATGAAGTGTGAAAAGACATAAAGAGCTAGAAAAAACTGTTTATTTACAATTTAGAGAGTATAATCTTTCGTAACGATCTTTTGTCAAAATGCTGCAATTAAAAGTTTATGAGGTCAACTTCGCTTCCGCCATTTTGCAATAGGTGACAATAGTGGCAAATGGTGGTGCAAGTGATAGGTGGCAAGTGTCATACAATAGCCTTACGTATTTATAAGACTAATGACATCAAAATATTAGCCGATTTGTGATAGCATCATAAAGTTTCTCTCGGTTGAATACGTCAGCTTACGAACCCAGTTCTCTACATTTGCGGGAAGTTTTAATTTTCTGCGGCTGCGGCATGTAAAATGTTACTTAAGACTTTGATGAGCCACGTTCGGAGAATGGTTCCAGCCCTTCAAGAACGGTGATTTTGACATCACGGCGGCGGAAGAGAGAGTGTTTTCGAAGCTACTGAAACCGACGGAAACAACCACAGGACATCGTTATCGAAAGTATTTGATGAGTCTGAGCGGAACACTGAACGACAAACGGCCACAATACAGCGATAAATTTTTGCAGCATCATCGTGCCCCACTCCATTTTGCAAAAGCCATCAGAACATACTTGGAAACGTTGAAGTGGGAAGTTCATTCTCCAGACATTGCTCCCTCTGACTACCACGTTTTTTGATCAATGGCACACGGCCTGGCTGAACAGCTCTTTAAGTCGTATGAACAAAATAGGAGTGACTCGTGGATCTCCTCAAAAGACACCCAGTTCTTCCGCCGTAGGGTCCGTACTACGGGTGCAGAAAAATATTGATGCGTCTATACAGCGATATTTTTTCCAAAAGTTATAGATACATGTCGGTGATATTTAACTCCCCGACATATCGATATCGAAAGGGCAATATCGAGTGCCGATATTTTTCTTTTATATTATATTTTTTCACAATTATCGGTGAATATTTGAAACTGTTCTGCTAAAATTGTAGTTGAACATAATTTTACTTTCACTATGTGTAGGAATCTTACTACTTTTTGCGCTTTCATCACTTCCAGTCTTTCTCTTTGACTTGTGAAGCCAATATAGGTGGTACAAAGAAAACGTCCGGTTGCACTGGGTGGTGAATGGAATAATAAGGTTTCCTGTGTGAAGAAATAGCACACTACGTGCGTTAAAAACCAATTTGTAACGCAACTAGTGTGCAATTTCTTCACATCGGCATTCTTCAAAAACAGTTGCTGAAAATTGTGAACAAAAATCTAAATGAAACTTCCTGGGAGATTAAAACTGTGTGCCGGGCCGAGACTTGGACTTAGGACCTGTGCCTTTCGAGGGCAAGTGCTCTACCATTTGAGCTACCCAAGCACGACTCACGTCCCCTCCTCACAGCTTTACTTCCGCCAGTACCTCGTCTCCTACCTTCCAAACTTTACAGCAGCTCTTCTGCGCAGGAAAGCTTCTGTAAAGTTTGGAAGGCAGGAGACGAGGTACTGGCAGAAGTGAAGCTGTGAGGACGGGGCGTGAGTCGTGCTTGGGTAGCTCAAATGGTAGAGCCCGTGCCCGCGGAAGGCAAATGTCCTAAGTCCGAGTCTCGGCCCGGCACACAGTTTTAATCTGCCAGGAAGTTTCGTATCAGCGCACACTCCGCTGCAGAGTAAAAGTTTCATTCTGGAAAAATCTAAATGACAAGATTGGTCTTCGTAGTGGGCGCAGACGTGTGAGGGCAATGCTTACGTAAGCGGCGCTCGGAGCTAGCAACAGAAACAAAAACGTTTAACTTCACCTCGCAATTTTAACACCACAACTGATAGGTCGCTGCAGTTTGCAAAAATGAAAAAGTGGTCGTCGACATGAAGTGTTCAGGACAAATCCGATATGGGACGAAACCGAACGACAGACCCATCAGACACCATTTATTGTTCCACTTACATGCAGTTACCATTGTCAGAAAAGTGGTTATCGCCAAGCGCGAACGTGCATCGCTTTCCTTTCAGTTCTTACCCTAAGGGGGATAGCAGGCTGTTAGCTTGTTGATGTATAGAATAACTAATAATCTAAACATTCATGGTGGTGTCTGATTGTACTATATCGTGTCTCCCTACCACTTTCGCGCAACGTCGCTCTGAGCTTGTTTTTTAGGGAATTAACTAGTTTGAACCTGGGACCTGTTGCTGGTAAGGAGACACCAGGCCACACATGACATGTGGAATTCAGAAGAGTTCAGTGAGACTAGCGATGATATAACCAAATACTAAATGATCTCAGCGTCAGCTCCACTGCACTCCCTGTAAAAGAATTTTAATACTAACTAAATTTAGTGGAAAGGGTTCAAGGCTTTCCTATTTTTAGTTAGCTGGTAAAATAACGTCGAAAAAGCAGTTAAGTATACCATTGGGAATTTTATTCTACTCACAAAACATCGTTTATAAATTGCACTATTGATAAAAGGAAATGTTTTAATACAGGATGGTAAAAACCAACTGCGTTCAACAAAAATGTGAACGAATATTCCCTAAATGGGTTTCCAAGTTCTACAATCGATCGAAGGATGACCTATGCCATATCACATCTATAATCTCGGTTTAATTTAAGTTTCACAAAAGAGAAAACTATCAAAATGGTCTACAACTATCAAAATGGTCTCCAGTGACCCTCAATTATCTTTAATTACTTATTTCACTTGTCGTAAATTACAGTGGCTGATGTGGCTTCTCAATAACTAAAAATAGAAAAATTATCGCGTTTCAGATTTTTACTTCAAGTGGCAAATGTGAACATCATGAGTTTTAATTAACGATCGACATTAGTATTAAGTAAAAAGAGGGTGTAACAGATGAGACTTCTGCAGTTCTGAGTGAAGCCTTATGCGCTCAAAAATGCGGCATCGCGTGCGTTCATTACCTTGTCGCTGTCTAAGCAGCGTCAGGGCGGCAGCGGCCGGCGCAGCAGCCATCCAGCCCGCCGTCTCGGAACTAACTCTAACTTCTCCTTACTACAATTTAGTGAAGTTGGTTTAAAAAAACTATCTGGCTATGTTTTCATCTGACCAGTCAGGGTCTCAATGTTAACCTTAAGCTCCGCCTACAAAAATTATGTCTCTCGAATGAGAAACGTTATACTTTTCGTGGTGGGGCAATGTTTTTTAAAGTTTGCAACGTAACAGAGACGCTAAAAAGTCTCAAGCTAAAACCTGCTGCTGGTGTGGTCCTTTTAGCGTTATCGTGAGATCTATACTGTTCTTCTGGAGGGCTCTATCTTTTAACATGGGCTGGAGGATTATCCTAATGTAACAGACACGCGAAAAAGTCTCACGCTAAAACTTGCGGGTGGTAGTGGCCTTTTTTGTGTTATCGTAAGATCTATACTGCTTTTCTGGAGGGCTCTAGCTTTTAACATGGGCTGGGGGTTGCCCTTGACGTACCTGAGACGCGAAACAGTCTCACGCTAAAACGTGCGGGTGGTGAGCCCTAGTGGTTAGCTGGAGACGTGGGTGTCCATCCCTTATCGTAGGGCCTTCTAGCTTAACACGGTTCTGCTCTCGGCTTCTGTCCTCGTTTCTCCCCTCGGAACTGCGTCTGCCTCACGGTGGGAAGGTACGACATGCATTTAGGCATTCTTGTGTTAGTCTGTGGTATTCCATTTGCTCACTCGTTACTCGTATTACTTTGGTTAATTTAATGTCACGATTTATTCGGAGCTATGTGACATACTACTGGATTTGCTTATCATGTCAGGGTTTTCATGTAAGGTGTTGGATTTGCCTGACACCTTACAATAACAAATCAGCATTTAAATATACGGCTCTAAACCCGGCAATGTATTTACACTGTGCAGCCAATATTTTTATTAGCTGGTATGACGAAATTTTTTCATTTGATATTCGAGATTTTTTCGATATATCGACAGTCGATAATAACATCGCTATATTGGATTCCCAATATTTTTAAAAATACCAACAATCCTACTCCATAAAGGCAGGAGAAGGTAATCAACAGTGATGGCAAGTATTCTGAACTGAAATTTTTTCGCTATAACACCTCTAATTTCAAGAAAAAACGTTGGATTGAAAGTTGTAGACCTATTATATTTTCAGTTAAAAGTGGATTTTTGTGTGAGATATATAATTAGAAACAGGAAGACACTCATCTTTCATAAAAATGACAATTACGTTTTTTTAAAGAAATATGTTCCATTTTGAATGTAAATTACTATTCATTTATTTATGTCATACAATATTGATTTCGACTTTATAGCCGTTCTGGAGTGCATGTAGAAGTGAAAATTAGTAATGTGTACATATCACGCAATGCAGTGCATAGGAACAACAAAACAGCCACCTTCCCTTTTCCGGTAATGCCTCTGATAATAATTCGAATATCATGTGATTCATACAGTGGCAACCTTTGTTACGATCTCTGCCACTGTTTTGACAAATGTTAAAGTCAGTTGATGTAAGGTAGTGACGAATGTAGGTCACAGCAATATATTGGCTGTTAATCATGCCACACGGTGTGCTAATTGTTATTTACTGCCGACACTGTCAGCCATAACATGCATCTGCGATATGTACTCAAATCCCGTAATAGGGCGTCTGGTTTATAACACCAGGAACATTTTTTTATCAATGATAGCACGACACTTAGACAGGTCAATAGTAGTGAAACATGCAAGTAATGTTTTTAAAGAGGCTATGATATTATTCTTACGCACTGCACTGCACTGTATGATACTTTTCAAAAATGTGTGTGAAATCTAATCGGACTGTAAAAACTGAGTCTTACTGTGTTTTAGCGTTAGTTTATTCTCTACAAGCCATGAAAAAATGTTCAAATGTGTGTGAAATCTTATGGGATTTAACTACTAAGGTCATCAGTCCCTAAGCTTACACACTACTTAACCTAAATTATCTTAAGGACAAACACACACACCCATGCCCGAGGGAGGACAAGAGCCTCCGCCGGGATCAACCGCACAGTCCATGACTGCAGCGCCACAGACCGCTCGGCTAATCCCGCGTGGCGGATGCAGATAAATCTGAGACTGAGTAATTAATAGCATCTATCGTATAACAGTTATGCTCATCAACAACTACAGCCATCGCTATTAATAATAATAATAATAATAATAATACACTCCTGGAAATGGATAAAAGAACACATTGACACCCGTGTGTCAGACCCACCATACTTGCTCCGGACACTGCGAGAGGACTGTACGAGCAATGATCACACGCACGGCACAGCGGACACACCAGGAACCGCGGTGTTGGCCGTCGAATGGCCCTAGCTGCGCAGCATTTGTGCACCGCCGCCGTCAGTGTCAGCCAGTTTACCGTGGCATACGGAGCTCCATCGCAGTCTTTAACACTGGTAGCATGCCGCGACAGCGTGGACGTGAACCGCATGTGCAGTTGACGGACCATTCGCAACCGTCTCCATGAAGCTGGGCTAGGGTCCCGCACACCGTTAGGAAGTCTTCCGCTCACGCCCCAACATCGTGCAGCATACCTCCAGTGGTGTCGCGACAGGCGTAAATGGAGGGACGAATGGAGACGTGTCGTCTTCAGCGATGAGAGTCGCTTCTGCCTTTGTGCCAATGATGGTCGTATGCGTGTTTGGCGCCGTGCAGGTGAGCGCCACAATCAGGACTGCATACGACCGAGGCACACAGGGCCAACACCCGGCATCATGGTGTGGGGAGCGATCTCCTACACTGGCCGTACACTTCTGGTGATCGTCGAGGGGACACTGAATAGTGCACGGTACATCCAAAACGTCATCGTACCCATCGTTCTACCATTCCTAGACCGGCAAGGGAACTTGCTGTTCCAACAGGACAATGCACGTCCGCATGTATCCCGTGCCACCCAACGTGCTCTAGAAGGTGTAAGTCAACTACCCTGGCCAGCAAGATCTCCGGATCTGTCCCCCATTGAGCATGTTTGGGACTGGATGAAGCGTCGTCTCACGCGGTCTTCACGTCCAGCACGAACGCTGGTCCAACTGAGGCGCCAGGTGGAAATGGCATGGCAAGCCGTTCCACAGGAGTACATCCAGCATCTCTACGATCGTCTCCATGGGAGAATAGCAGCCTGCATTGCTGCGAAAGGTGGATATACACTGTACTAGTGCCGACATTGTGCATGCTCTGTTGCCTGTGTCTATGTGCCTGTGGTTCTGTCAGTGTGATCATGTGATGTATCTGACCCCAGGAATGTGTCAATAAAGTTTCCCCTTCCTGGGACAATGATTTCACGGTGTTCTTATTTCAATTTCCAGGTGTGTAATAATAATAATAATAATAATATGCATAACTTATCAGACAAAAGAAACAATTATTTTTCTAGAATTTTGTTGCTTTGTTCATAATTAAGTACAGTTTATGGCAATAACGAATAATGTGTAACCTATCACAACTCTCCATTTCGCATTTTTGTGTAACTGGGAGTTTTCGTGATTTTCCATTTTTTCAGATCCCTAACAGATGTATTAGTTCGCGAATTTACTTCCAGGCTGAAGATAAGATATTCTGACGCTACACCCACACAACAAAGTTGCTAACAGCACACTTCCTTGCTAAATGTTCGCTTGTAGTGACGCTTATATGATTTATTCTTGGTGCCTCTAGTACCTTTACAGCTAACTTTACCTGGCAACTTACTTTTCTGTTCCCAGAATGAGATTTTCATTCTGCAGTGTAGTGTGCGCTGATATGAAACTTGATGCAGATTAAAGCTGTGTGCCAGACCCACATTCGAACTCAGTACTTTTGCCTTTCCCGGGCAAGTGCTCTACCGACTGATCAACCAAGCACCACTCACGACCATTCCTCACAGCTACATTTTTCTCTTAGCATTTAAAATAGATTCAATATAGTACATGTTTACACAGCACACAAAAGCCGATTCCCTAAAGTAAACAACCGATTCTAACACAAAGTGTCGTTTAAGTGAATATCAGAGAAACCAGTGGTACAGCTTTTCGCGAATTTTCAAATATAAGAGGCTAAAAGCATAAATAAACCTGACCCACCATCAGCGTAGCAGACTTCGAAAGCACGAAAAACTGCTACAATATGGAACCAACCGTGATGTGTTTTAGGCACTTACGATTCTCAGCGCTTCAAATGGACTACTGTATGATAAAATTCATAACGTGAAATACTATAACTCATTCAGGGTCTACTGTCGGTACAACTTCAGTATACACTCCTGGAAATTGAAATAAGAACACCGTGAATTCATTGTCCCAGGAAGGGGAAACTTTATTGACACATTCCTGGGGTCAGATACATCACATGATCACACTGACAGAACCACAGGCACACAGACACAGGCAACAGAGCATGCACAATGTCGGCACTAGTACAGTGTATTTCCACCTTTCGCAGCAATGCAGGCTGCTATTCTCCCATGGAGACGATCGTAGAGATGGTGGATGTAGTCCAGTGGAACGGCTTGCCATGCCATTTCCACCTGGCGCCTCAGTTGGACCAGCGTTCGTGCTGGACGTGCAGACCGCGTGAGACGACGTTTCATCCAGTCCCAAACATGCTCGCTCGGGACGTCAAGTAGGAAAGTAGTATAGCCTTCATATGATAGGAAGCAACCTCTAAGAAGGCGTTTAGTTAAAGTATGGCCTATGTGATGCATCTATAACTCCGTGTTTTTATTTATATTGCTCCTGACTATGAAGACTCCTGTACCACCAGTTAAGTACACTATAATATTTTTTACCAACGACTTCTAATTATTTTAGTCGTTGTAGGCCCACACCACGCACCGAGCTCCTTATCGACTTCACTGACAAACCTGCTGTGTAAGCAAAGAAGAGATTTATATGTTTCTATTTAGCGTTGGCCACCAGTCATTCACACTGGCGACGATTCGTTCGTCGTCATCGTAACAGTAAGGCAATTACGTCACGCTAGTTGCGCATACGCAAAACCTCGTTAAAATGTGCACAACTGTAGATGTGCTCGCGCCCCTGCTGCTGTGTTTCACAGAGTCTAGAGTAGGAGTAGCACGCTAGATATACGGGCCCCATGTTTCAAATTGTAGCACCTATGTTACGTTTAACAGCATTCAAAGGAAAATAACCAATAAATCCGCAAGGTGTCAAAAGTTACGATGTTCTAGTTCTCCTACACAGCAGCCACCACTGGACAGATGTTCGTATCATGTGGACCTGGCGTGTGGGAAATCTCTGATAGCAGGATTCTTTATCCTCCAAAGAAGGCAGATAGAAGGAACTCCCGTAACAGAACTGGCACCAAGAAGCGTACGGTCCAGTATTAATGTTTAATGTCTGATTTATTAGAAACCAATCTGACAATGCTGAAGGTTTTACCCCCTTTGCAACAACATCTTCATTTATTAAAACATAATCCTTAAACGTTAACAAAGGAATCAGATCACTGTCTTGAGTAACAGCTGAGGTGGTCGAACTGTTACAAAAGTTCCTGCGGGACGAGAAACGGAAGCAGTTTACTATTGTCCTTGGACGAATGATCGGTCAGTATCCATGATGTGAACACATGTCACTTATGAATAGTTATTTTCACTTAGGTGAAAGTGGTATAAATTGTGAACTTGCCTCGGAAACGTAAGATTGCACTTAAAAGACACGGATGTAAAGACAATGAATTAACATGTAATATTTGTAGTTCTCTAAGTAGCATGATAAAACTTTGTCATCATTGCGTAAGCTTTGACTGACTCTCGCACAGGACTGATTACGTTACAGCGACGAAGTGATCCCTCCTTTTAGTTGAAGCAATAAATAACATAGCATCCCATTTTGCTAAAGGCTTGTAACATTATTCTAGTGTCTGTAATAACAATCCAAAAGTCACACTGAATTTCGCTGATTAAAACAGCGTCTTTGGAGCCGCTGTCTACGGAGAAGAATGCCGATGGGGACGGAGACACTGATTTAGAAGATGCACGGTAAGCAGCATTCTGCTCTAAAAATGAAACACCGGCCACCAACTGCTAATATTTACTCTTGCAGTTCATCCATAGTGGCCCTCCATATGCAGTTCGAAGTTAGGAACAAGTTACGATGTCAGTGTATTTACGTGCAGTACTGTATCGCTGCAGGAAGACTCCCTACATCTATCTGTACAAACGAAAGACACAAGTAAATTTAATTTTGTTACAGCAAACGCTACCGCGGTTGTGCCTTAGTATGTCTGCCTACAATTTAGACACGAGTACGATCTGCAACGATTCATCCACCCATGTCCTACTTGAAGCACATTCCGTTGATCTGTACTAGTAGCGACATCTGTTGAATATTTGTAAAACAAAAGAAGTAGCCTCTGGTCTGTGCTGCTTCCTTTAGGAAAAACTGTTAGCCTCGTAAAATATGTTTCTGAATTACGTAATTAATTTTTGTTTGCACCCGATAACTGTCAATATGTATGCAATGTAATGTGACGATTTGTATATTTATGTAACTTCCACGATGGAAGGAGAACTTTATTGTAAAGGGTGTTTCAAAAAGGATCATCCGATTTGGCTCGTCTGTATCTGCGAGACTAATATACGCATAAAAAGAATTTTGTTTTTTGATGAACGGGAAACTCGAAAGTTGTTTTTCATATCTTTTCATGAGTGTCGCCCTAACCGCCGTCTGCTTCACGTCTGCTGTGCAGCGAGCTACCTTAATTTAAGTATTATCTGTATTTTTCTTACTTGTCACTTCTTCTTCTGCGTGTTTTTGCTTTTAGGAAGCTTTAATAGTAGTGCTATTAAGTGTTCCATAGATTTCGTGTTAGTTTTGAATACAGTCAGAAAGTCCCTTTAGTCAGCCATAGTGCCAGTAGTGTCAGTGTCGCCCTAACCGCCGTCTGCTTCACGTCTGCTGTGCAGCGAGCTACCTTAATTTAAGTATTATCTGTATTTTTCTTACTTGTCACTTCTTCTTCTGCGTGTTTTTGCTTTTAGGAAGCTTTAATAGTAGTGCTATTAAGTGTTCCATAGATTTCGTGTTAGTTTTGAATACAGTCAGAGAGTCCCTTTAGTCAGCCATAGTGCTCGTAGTGCTAGTGTTTGTTTTCAATACCGTCCAGAGACAGGTAGTGCTATTTTCCTTGTTTCTACAAGAAGTGGTTAGCAATCACAGTTTAGTCAATAATCAACCGCCTTTAGTGAATTAGCAGTCTAGTTAAAAGCTGATTAACACTCTATAGTAAATTGATTTCTTAGGATGGCTAGGATGTGTGGCTGCTGTGTACGGACGCAGGAGAAGCTGGCCACTCTTCGCGAACAGCTGAGCGTGTTGATGGCCGCGGTCAGCCGTCTTCGGGCTGCTGCCTCGGACTGTAGCGGCAGTGGGGAGTCTGGTGCGTCGCATGGTGCACCCCAGGTGTTAGATGCTTCACCCACTGTCCCTGCTGTCGAGACATCTTCGCGGGTACCGGGCGCGGTTGGGCCACCCTCTCCCCAAGGGGAGTGGCGGGTTCAGCGGCGTTCGCGGCGCACGAGGCGGAGGGTCAATGTGGAGGCTGGCCGTGTGGCATCGCCCGCTCTGCCTGTGAGTGGACATGTGGCTGCTCCTTCAGCAAGGTCCGAGCAGGCACACGGGGGGAGGGGTTTATTAGTTATTGGGAGCTCCAACGTTAGGCGGGTGATGGAGCCCCTTAGGGAAATAGCGGAAAGGTCGGGGAAGAAGGCCAGTGTTCACTCTGTCTGCTTGCCGGGGGGTCTCATCCGAGATGTGGAGGAGGCCCTACCGGCGGCGATAGAGAGCACTGGGTGCACCCGACTGCAAATTGTTGCTCATGTCGGCACCAATGACTCTTGCCGTCTGGGTTCAGAGGTCATCCTCAGTTCGTACAGGCGGTTGGCGGAGTTGGTGAAGGTGGAAAGCCTCGCTCGCGGGGTGGAATCAGAGCTAACTATTTGTAGTATCGTTCCGAGAACCGATCGCGGTCCTCTGGTTTGGAGCCGAGTGGAAGGCTTAAACCAGAGGCTCAGACGATTCTGCGGAGAGCTGGGGTGCAAATTTCTCGACCTCCGCTATCGGGTGGAGAAATGTAGGGTCCCCCTGAATAGGTCAGGCGTGCACTACACGCCGGAAGCGGCTACGAGGGTAGCGGAGTACGTGTGGAGTGCACATGGGTTTTTTTTAGGTTAGAGAATTCCCTCCCTAGGCCCGACAAGACGCCTCCTGAGACGCGGCAAGGCAGGAGTAGGCAAAATGCAACAAGGAATAACAATATTAATGTGCTAATAGTAAACTGTAGAAGCGTCTATAGAAAGGTCCCAGAACTGCTCTCATTAATAAACGGTCACAACGCCCATATAGTACTAGGAACAGAAAGTTGGCTGAAACCAGACGTAAACAGTAATGAAATCCTAAACTCTGATTGGAATGTATACCGCAGAGATAGGCTGGACAGTGAAGGGGGAGGCGTGTTTATAGCGATAAGAAGTGCAATAGTATCGAAGGAAATTGACGGAGATTCGAATTGTGAAATGATTTGGGTGAAGGTCACGGTTAAAGCAGGCTCAGACATGGTAATTGGATGTCTCTATAGGCCCCCGGGCTCAGCAGCTGTTGTGGCTCAGCACCTGAAGAATAATTTGGAAAATATTTCGAGTAGATTTCCCCACCATGTTATAGTTCTGGGTGGAGATTTTAATTTGCCGGATATAGACTGGGAGACTCAAACGTTCATAACGGGTGGCAGGGACAAAGAATCCAGTGAAATATTTTTAAGTGCTTTATCTGAAAACTACCTTGAGCAGTTAAACAGAAAACCGACTCGTGGCGATAATATATTAGACCTTCTGGTGACAAACAGACCCGAACTATTTGAATCAGTTAATGCAGAACAGGGAATCAGCGATCATAAAGCGGTTACTGCGTCGATGATTTCAGCCGTAAATAGAAATATTAAAAAAGGTAGGAAGATTTTTCTGTTTAGCAAAAGTGACAAAAAGCAGATTACAGAGTACCTGACGGCTCAACACAAAAGTTTTATCTCAAGTGCAGATAGTGTTGAGGATCAGTGGACAAAGTTCAAAACCATGGTACAATATGCGTTAGATGAGTATGTGCCAAGCAAGATCGTAAGAGATGGAAAAGAGCCACCGTGGTACAACAACCGAGTTAGAAAACTGCTGCGGAAGCAAAGGGAACTTCACAGCAAACATAAACATAGCCAAAGCCTTGCAGACAAACAAAAATTACGCGAAGCGAAATGTAGTGTGAGGAGGGCTATGCGAGAGGCTTTCAATGAATTCGAAAGTAACGTTCTATGTACTGACTTGGCAGAAAATCCTAAGAAATTTTGGTCCTATGTCAAAGCGGTAGGTGGATCAAAACAAAATGTCCAGACACTCTGTGACCAAAATGGTACTGAAACAGAGGATGACAGACTAAAGGCCGAATTACTAAATGTCTTCTTCCAAAGCTGTTTCACAGAGGAAGACTGCACTGTGCTTCCTTCTCTAGATTGTCGCACAGTTGACAAAATGGTAGATATCGAAGTAGACGACAGAGGGATAGAGAAACAATTAAAATCGCTCAAAAGAGGAAAGGCCGCTGGTCCTGATGGGATACCAGTTCGATTTTACACAGAGTACGCGAAGGAACTTGCCCCCCTTCTTGCAGCGGTGTACCGTAGGTCTCTAGAAGAGCGAAGCGTTCCAAAGGATTGGAAAAGGGCACAGGTCATCCCCGTTCTTAAGAAGGGACGTCGAACAGATGTGCAGAACTATAGACCTATATCTCTAACGTCGATCAGTTGTAGAATTTTGGAACACGTATTATGTTCGAGTATAATGTCTTTTCTGGAGACTAGAAATCTACTCTGTAGGAATCAGCATGGGTTTCGAAAAAGACGGTCGTGTGAAACCCAGCTCGCGCTATTCGTCCACGAGACTCAGAGGGCCTTAGACACGGGTTCACAGGTAGATGCCGTGTTTCTTGACTTCCGCAAGGCGTTTGACACAGTTCCCCACAGTCGTTTAATGAACAAAGTAAGAGCATACGGACTATCAGATCAATTGTGTGATTGGATAGAGGAGTTCTTAGATAACAGAACGCAGCATGTCATTCTCAATGGAGAGAAGTCTTCCGAAGTAAGAGTGATTTCAGGTGTGCCGCAGGGGAGTGTCATAGGACCGTTGCTGTTCACAATATACATAAATGACCTGGTGGATGACATCGGAAGTTCACTGAGGCTTTTTGCAGATGATGCTGTGGTGTATCGAGAGGTTGCAACAATGGAAAATTGTACTGAAATGCAGGAGGATCTGCAGCGAATTGACGCATGGTGCACGGAATGGCAATTGAATCTCAATGTAGGGAAGTGTAATGTGATGCGAATACATAGAAAGATAGGTCCTTTATCATTTAGCTACAAAATAGCAGGTCAGCAACTGGAAGCAGTTAATTCCATAAATTATCTGGGAGTACGCATTAGGAGTGATTTAAAATGGAATGATCATATAAAGTTGATCGTCGGTAAAGCAGATGCCAGACTGAGATTCATTGGAAGAATCCTAAGGAAATGCAATCCGACAACAAAGGAAGTAGGTTACAGTACGCTTGTTCGCCCAATGCTTGAATACTGCTCAGCAGTGTGGGATCCGCACCAGGTAGGGTTGATAGAAGAGATAGAGAAGATCCAACGGAGAGCAGCGCGCTTCGTTACAGGATCATTTAGTAATTGCGAAAGCGTTACGGAGATGATAGATAAACTCCAGTGGAAGACTCTGCAGGAGAGACGCTCAGTAGCTCGGTACGGGCTTTTGTTGAAGTTTCGAGAACATACCTTCACCGAAGAGTCAAGCAGTATATTGCTCCCTCCTACGTATATCTCGCGAAGAGACCATGAGGATAAAATCAGAGAGATTAGAGCCCACACAGAAGCATACCGACAATCCTTCTTTCCACGTACAATACGAGACTGGAATAGAAGGGAGAACCGATAGAGGTACTCAGGGTACCCTCCGCCACACACCGTCAGGTGGCTTGCGGAGTACGGATGTAGATGTAGATGTAGATGTTCAGTCTGGCCCCCTTGAGATGCACGTCGTGTGACAATGCGGTATTCAAACTGTTCCCACATTGCACCGAGCATGTCTTGAGTTACAGCTGTCGTTATGCGATGTCTCAGTTAATTAATTGTTGTTGGTAACGGAGGCACATAAACAGAGTCTTTTATAAACCCCGACAAGAAATAATCACATACATTCAGGCCTGGTGACTTTGGAGGCCAGTAATGTAACGCTCAACCATTTGGTCCAGTGCGAACGACCCAGCGTTCAGTAATCCTTTGATTTAAAATTTTCCGCCCTTCCAGATGATAGTGCTTCTACCTAGCGGGGACCATGTAAAACTCAAGAGTTTGCTCTTGCCAACAGTACGTTGTTGATGCACGTATCTCAAATAAGATAATAATTATGGCCTCCAATGAGCTATCCGTTGACACCACCGAAGTCGCAACTGGCGGTTGTTTGGAGTCAGGATAATGCAAATAACAGGGCAACTGGATAGAAGCTGTTCTTGAACCGACTTGTAACAGTTTGTTGTGTCACTCTGATGCCCAAGTGCTCGTAACACCAAAAATGCAGATAAAATACCTTCTGCACCATCCAAAATTTGTCCGCGTTTGGTATCCGATCATAACTTCTACATTCTGTGGTGTGTGTACTGTAAGACCTTCAGTACACACACCACAGATTATTTGACTTGTCGCTCTAACGAAGTAGGCGAGTGTCAGCAATATGTCTCGTGGTCTTATAGTGGCGTATTTATCTTCTGCCGCTAGGTCAGTCGATAGAAATGCCACTTGCACCCTTAGAGTAGCAGATTGACAGTGACCAACTTTAAACAGAACTTGCTTAATTTTCACACACATTTATTAAAATTATAACAAGCATAAAAATTACTTAACTTGGTTATGGATGCTATTTACAACCGACAATCTGGAGTTCCTTTGGTATTGGTACGTTAATCTTATTCTCACATATATCTCTGATACTTCACAAAAGTGTCTATGAATTTATCTTGGCTATGTACAGGAATATGATAATCTTATTAGGCGCAGACTGAAACTTGACTATAGACTGGTACAGACAAGTGCGGACTGGTACAGACTGGTGCAGACAAATGCAGACTGACTAATCATTGTAATACCTCGCGCGTTCATGTATCACTGCGCGAGTGTTATCCGCGAGGAGAAAAGGTTCTACGTTAACAGCAATCTCATTGGCTGCGTTACATATTAATACGCTGATCTACGGAAGCAGAATTTGGTCCGTCTCTATGGCAGCACCATCTCGTAGTGCGGAGACGGACGAGCGCTGCGCCTGCGCTGTTGTGCTTAGCGGGGCGCCCTCTAGTGGGAAAGTTGTGTACGCGCTGACTACGCGGAACTATGTACGCAACACTTTCTAATCACGAATCTGTAACCTTTATTACAGAAACTATATTTAACATGTAATGGGTGCAATAGCTTACTTATTTCTGAATGTAATTATAATGTACATATTGTAAATTGGGGGGTAATAGCCAAGGGAACTTTAATGTATCGATAGCAATGACAAAATGGCATTAGCTGTGCAATTGTTTATCTTTGCGTATGGAGAGTCTCTGTCGCGCTGCCAGCAGAGACGCAGCAGAGCAGCTTAACTGATGAATGCGGAAGAATTTTTGGACGCTCCCGCAGACACGGTGAGCAACTATGATCGCCCCAGTGTAGACGCACCTAATTCGTAAACCCACGAGTGCAATAGGAGTGGACAGGCAGAGAAAGCTGCAATCCTAACGATTGCCTGTCCCATAATTCTCCGTGGCTCTGGAGATGTCTCGGGGTTCTCAAACAGCACAAGCAGTAACAGCGGCAGCCCTGCTTTGTCGGTGGCTACGTTCTTCGCACAGTTGCAACATCGCAAGACCGTAAAAACACAAAATATAATTAGTCTTGTAGAGGCATTACCCAGTGGCATTTCTTTCAAAAAGTAGAGCTAATCTGAATAATAACCTGTAATAGTGAAAACTTGTAGGGCACCTATGTTGTCATTGTCCTCAGACACTATTACCAAGCAAGGTCTGTTTCCTTTCCATGCAATCACCGAGTGTCGTAAGAATATGAAAACTGATTTAGTACTTACAGCCAGTTTTGTTTGTTTGGTAATGACCAATTCCATTCTAAATTCTGGCGAAACTAATAGCTAAAGATGCAGCACAAATTAAGACTACGCAATTTCATTTATTCTGTATTTAGCTTAGCGAGTGACTTCTGCTGGCTCAGTACGTATGTTACTGTTATTATATTAAAAGTAAAATCAGTTGCCCATTTGATTAATATAAATTCAATTCAGTCTTTCATCACTCAAAAATAAATTGATTGCCTTTTTCTAAATTATTCATTACGTTACACTGAGATTCTCGAAGTATTGCCGCGCGGAGTATCCACGCGGTCTGTGGGTGCCTTGACACGGTTCGAGCGGCTTCCCCGTTGGAGGTTAATAACGAAGTTTAAGTTAAAGCCAGTCATTTATATTTAACTGGCAACTTCATTTAACTTTACATTCAAAATTTAGTATTTCGGAATAAGTAACTGCAAACTCGGTGCTTTCTTATTCATTCATTTCTTCGTGAACTGTTGTGTTGCGGAAAAGCGTCACAGCCTTCTGTTGCCACGCCAGTGACTATTTGCTTGTACTTCTTTACCTAAGATTCTGCAGATTCATTATCCTAGTGGGCTGACGACCGTTAAATTACCCCCTCTTTAGCTAATAAATAGTTTTTTGTATTATAAATATTTTTTTGTATTAAGCATTGCTTGGTACCCTTTTTGCTGTGTGTGGTTCGCGAGCGATTGCACTATATTCCACGCGTTTCAAAATCATCGTCAGTATTTAGATTAGGTTTAGAATAGATACTTTCTTGAGAATGGTCTGGGTCTGTTGGACACTTTGCTATTATTTTCCTTCGGTAACGATAGCCTTACTCACTGTAAAATTTCATGAGGCGTACGTGATCACAGCCAATTACATCGCAGTGCAGTAGGCGCCACGCGGGGTAGCCTTGCGGTCTTGGGCGCCTTGCCATGGTTCGTCAGAGGTTCGAATCCTCCTTAGGGCATGGGTGCGTGTGTTGTCTTTAGTGTCAGTTAGCTTAGGTTAGATTAAGTAGTGTGTAAGCCTAGGGCCGATGGCCTCAGCAGTGGTGCTCCCATAGAACTTACAACAATTTTCCAATTTTCCAGTAGGCCAGTTAGGAAGCGAGAGGTTAGATGCTGCTCGAATTGCTGCATCAGACGCAGTATGATGCGCCACAGACATACGCCGAACACGATGGCCTTCCCTCTCGGTAGCGAAGCCTGGTCTTCTTGCCCAAATGATTCAAATGGCCCTGAGCGCTATGGGACTTAACACCTGACGTCATCAGTCCCCTAGAATTTAGAACTACTTAAACTTAACTAACCTAAGGACATCATACACATCCATCCCTGAGGCAGGATTCGAACCTGCAACCGTAGCAGTTCCAGACTGAAGCGCCCAGACCCGCTCGGCCACCGCGGCCGGAGGTCTTCTTGCTACCATACCTACACGAGACAAGACATGCGGGGACCAAACAGCAATCGGTATTGTAATTGTAAACTGTCGAAGCTGCATTGGTAAGGTACCGAAACTTCAACCGCTGATAGAAAGCACCGAAGCTGAAATCGTTATAGGTACGGAAAGCTGGCTGAAGCCAGAGATAAATTCTGCCGAAATTTTTACAAAGGCACAGACGGTGTTTAGAAAGGATAGATTGTATACAACCGGAGATGACGTGTTTGTCGCTGTTAGTAGTAGTTTATCCTGTAGTGAAATAGAAGTGGATAGTTCCTGTGAATTATTATGTGTGGAGGTTACACTCAACAACTGAGATAGTTTAATAATTGTCTCCTTTTACCGATCTCCCGACTCAGCAGCGTTAGTGGCAGAACAACTGAGAGAAAATCTGGAATATATTTCACATAAATTTCCTCAGCATGTTATAGTCTTAGGTTGAGATTTCAATTTACCAGGTATAGACTGGGACACTCGGATGTTTAGGCCGGGTGGGAGGGATAGAGCATCCAGTGACATTATACTGAGTGCACCATCCGAAAATTACCTCGAGCAATTAAACAGAGAACCGACTCTTGGAGATAACATCTTGGACCTACTGATAACAAACAGACCCGAACTTTTCGACTCTGTAAGCGCAGAACAGGGAATCAGTGATCATAAAGGCCGTTGCAGCATCCCTGAATATGGAAGTAAATAGGAATATAAAAAAGGGAGGAAGGTTTATGTGTTTAGCAAGAGTAATAGGAGGCAGATTTCAGACTACCTAACAGATCAAACGAAAATTTCTGTTCCGACACTGACAATGTTGAGCGTTTGTGGAAAAAGTTCAAGACAATCGTAAAATGCGTTTAAGACAGGTACGTGCCGAGTAAAACTGTGTGGGACGGGAAAAACCCACCGTGGTTCAACAACAAACTTAGGAAACTACTGCGAAAGCAAAGAGAGCTTCACTGCAAGTTTAAACGCAGCCAAAACCTCTCAGACAAACAGAAGTTAAACAATGCCAAAGCTAGCGTAAGGAGGGCTATGCGTGAAGCGTTCAGTGAATTGGAAACTAAAATTGACAGAAAATCCTAGGAAGTTCTGGTCTTACATTAAATCAGTAAGTGGCTCGAAACAGCATATCCAGACACTCCGGGACCATGATGGCATTGAAACAGAGGATGATACGCGTAAAGTTGAAATACTAAACACCTTTTTCCCAAGCTGTTTCACAGAGGAAGACCGCACTGCAGTTCCTTCTCTAAATCCTGGCACAAACGCAAAAACGGCTGACATCGAAATAAGTGTCCAAGGAATAGAAAAGCAACTGAAATCACTCATCTGAGGAAAGTCCACTGAAGCTGACGGGATACCAATTCGATTCTAAACAGAGTACGCGAAAGAACGTGCCCCCCTTCTAACAGCCGTGTACCGCAAGTCTCTAAAGGAACGGAAGGTTCCAAATGATTGGAAAAGAGCACAGGTAGTCCCAGTCTTCAAGAAGGGTCGTCGAGCAGATGCGCAAAACTATAGACCTATATCTCTGACGTCGATCTGTTGTAGAATTTTAGAACATCTTTTTTTGCTCACGTATCATGTCGTTTCTGGGAATCCAGAATCTACTCTGTAGGAATCAACATGGATTCGGGAAAGAGCGATCGTGTGAGACCCAACTCGCTTTATTTTTTCATGAGGCCCAGAAAATATTTGATACAGGCTCCATGGTAGATGCCATTTTCCTTGACTTCCGGAAGGCGTTCGATACAGTTCCGCACTGTCGCCTGATAAACATTGTAAAAGCCTACGGAATATGAGGCCAGCTGTGCGGCTGGATTGAAGAGTTTTTAGCAAACAGAACGCAGCATGTTGTTCTCAATGAAGAGATGTCTACAGACGTTAAAGTGACCTCTGGCGTGCCACAGGGGAGTGTTATGGGACCATTGCTTTTCACAATATATATCAATAAGCCTAGTAGATAGTGTCGCAAGTTCCATGCGGCTTTTCGCGGATGATGCTGAAGTATACAGAGAAGTTGCAGCATTAGAAAAGTGCTGCGAAATGCAGGAAGATCTGCAGCGGATAAGCACTTAGTGTAGGGAGTGGCAACTGACCTTTAACATACACAAATGTAATGTATTGCGAATACATAGAAGGAATGATCCTTTATGGTAAGATTATATGATAGCGGAACAAACACTGGTAGCAGCTACTTCTGCAAATATATGGGAGTATGGGTGCGGAACGATTTGAAGTGGAATGATCATATAAAATTAATTGTTGGTAAGGCAGGTACCACGTTGACATTCATTGGGAGAGTCATTAGAAAATGTAGTCCATCAACAAAGGAGGTGGCTTACAAAACACTCGTTCGACCTACACTTGGGTATTGCTCATCACTGTGGGATCCGTACCAGGTCGGGTTGACGGAGGAGATAAAGAAGATCCAAAGAAGAGTGGAGCGTTTTGTCACAGGGTTATTTGGTAAGCGTGATAGCGTTGCGGAGATGTTTAGCAAACTCAAGTGGCAGACTGCGAGATAGGCGCTCTGCATCGTGGTGTGGCTTGCTGTCCAGGTTTCGCGAGGGTGCGTTCCTGGATGAGGTATCGAATATATTTCTTCCTCCTACTTACACCTCCCGAGGAGATCACGAATGTAAAATTAGAAACATTCGAGCGCGCACGGAGGCTTTCCGGCAGTCATTCTTCCCGCGAACCATACGCGACTGGAACAGGAAAGGTAGGTAATGACAGTGGCATGTAAAGTGCCCTGCGCCACACACTGTTGGGTGGCTTGCGGAGTATAAATGTAGATGTAGATCTAGACCACTACTGCCAGCAATGTGAACAGTTGCTACATTCTTACCAAGTCTTTCTGCCCTCTCGTGAAAATAACATCCAGCTTCACATAGCCCTATTACACGGTCTCGTTGGCATTCAGTGAGATGTTGATAGTGGCGTCTTTGTCGTCTTAAATGCATTCTTGACTGACACCAACTCAATACGTCCAATCTCAAAGGTAACTTACGCTCGTGGCCATTATAGCGGGTATTCAACCCTTTGGGTCACGAATTATTTTTTTCCTAAAAAAAATCATGGCTTTACTATCGAGTTCTTCGAATGAAATTATGATTTTTCAGACCTAATGAGGACATTGTGTTTGAGTGTTTATTTCACCAAAATACATAAATTACACAAGGCTTACTTAATGACTGTACACATAAACTGATAATCAAATAATCGATGTCTTTTTCCATCCAGACATAAGTGAATATTACATTTAACACGATAAAATTTTGTATTGCCTGTGCAATTCGGTTTCTTGCACCTGTTGGAATGATTTTGTTGTCAATGAGCACTGGAAGACGCCCAAATGAACATCAGATTCTGGATGAACTTCCGCGTTGTCTCTCCTGGAAGTACTTGGACTCTCACTAGTGAGACGTCCCCTTTTCCTCGCAGCTGGCTTATCTATTTTTGTCAGTACTTTGGCCACACATGTCATAAAATGAAGCAAATCAAAGGCTATTTTCAGGAACATCTAATTCCGTTGGCTTTTTCTTGTACTCAATCCATGCATTTACACATGCAATATCAATTGTATGAGCAAACATGCGAAGCCTCGCTTTCGGGGTCGGATGAATGTGCGATAAATTGTGATCAAAAAATCCATCTTCTCGACCCCACCCATATGTTAATTATAAAGTTGAATGACTTCTGGCTGGTCGATTTCAACATATTCCTCCAGAATCTATAACAAAAAATGTTACCACAAAAAGAAAAACTCATAAAAATCGAACATCTGAGTAACCCAGATGAAAAAGCTTCTAATTTCATTTTATTTCGGTTTTGACGTGGGCACACGGCTGTATAGACTTAACCTGGACATTCAAAGCTACTTCTCAGTCTGTTACGATTAGAATGGATATTTTTCTTATTCAGCCTTAGGTTGGCTACGCTGTAACAAATTCGTACGCAACAATAACATTCTTACTGCCAATACATTGTCGCTTGAATGGGACGAGTGTTTCGTAATCATCTCAGTGTCACTTATCATGGCTCTATATCTTCTTCTTCTGTAAGTGTCCCACGTATATCATGGACTCGGGGCATTGTGAAATCACCGTAAGATGACTAAAAAGACGGCGAAATAAGTCCTAAATTTCTATGCAATAACAACTTTTCAATAACGGCCTCATTTCGAGACATATATAACGTTATAAATACACTCCTGGAAATTGAAATAAGAACACCGTGAATTCATTGTCCCAGGAAGGGGAAACTTTATTGACATATTCCTGGGGTCAGATACATCACATGATCACACTGACAGAACCACAGGCACATAGACACAGGCAACAGAGCATGCACAATGTCGGCACTAGTACAGTGTATATCCACCTTTTGCAGCAATGCAGGCTGCTATTCTCCCATGGAGACGATCGTAGAGATGCTGGATGTAGTCCTGTGGAACGGCTTGCATTACCATTTCCACCTGGCGCCTCAGTTGGACCAGCGTTCGTGCTGGACGTGCAGACTGCGTGAGACGACGCTTCATCCAGTCCCAAACATGCTCAATGGGGGACAGATCCGGAGATCTTGCTGGCCAGGGTAGTTGACTTACACCTTCTAGAGCACGTTGGGTGGCACGGGATACATGCGGACGTGCATTGTCCTGTTGGAACAGCAAGTTCCCTTGCCGGTCTAGGAATGGTAGAACGATGGGTTCGATGACGGTTTGGATGTACCGTGCACTATTCAGTGTCCCCTCGACGATCACCAGAGGTGTACGGCCAGTGTATGAGATCGCTCCCCACACCATGATGCAGGGTGTTGGCCCTGTGTGCCTCGGTCGTATGCAGTCCTGATTGTGGCGCTCACCTGCACGGCGCCAAACACGCATACGACCATCATTGGCACCAAGCCAGAAGCGACTCTCATCGCTGAAGACGACACGTCTCCATTCTTCCCTCCATTCACGCCTGTCGCGACACCACTGGAGGCGGGCTGCACAATGTTGGGGTGTGAGCGGAAGACGGCCTAACGGTGCGCGGGACCGTAGCCCAGCTTCATGGAGACGGTTGCGAATGGCCCTCGCCGATACCCCAGGAGCAACAGTGTCCCTAATTTGCTGGGAAGTGGCGGTGCGCTCCCCTACGGCACTGCGTAGGATCCTACGGTCTTGGCGTGCATCTGTGCGTCGCTGCGGTCCTGTCCCAGGTCGACGGGCACGTGCACCTTCCGCCGACCACTGTCGACAACATCGATGTACTGTGGAGACCTCACGCCCCACCTGTTGAGCAATTCGGCGGTACGTCCACCCGGCCTCCCGCATGCCCACTATACGCCCTCGCTCAAAGTCCGTCAACTGCACATACGGTTCACGTCCACGTTGTCGCGGCATGCTACCAGTGTTAAAGACTGCGATGGAGCTCCGTATGCCACGGCAAACTGGCTGACACTGACGGCGGCGGTGCACAAATGTGTTCTTTTTCCATTTCCAGGAGTGTACTTTTCACACCAATGAGGTCTGCACCTTGTGGTTTAGTGGCTAGCGTTGCTGCCTCTAGATCACGGGGTCGATTCCCGGCCACGTTGGGGATTATCTCTGTTTGTGCTGTTTGTGCTCATCATTTACTCATCATCATCATTCGTGACAGTGGCTAGATTGGATTGTGAAAAAATTTGACTGCGTAAAAATTGGGACTTTGTACGGGCGTAGTTGAGCGCCCCACAAATTAAACATCATCATCATCAACACCAAAGAGGATGAGAGCCATGCCCTTTGTTTCCGGGAAATATTGGACGTAGTCGATGGATAACCATTCACGGATGAGGATCACCACACCGCTACCAGTATCTGACATGTGGGAGACGAGAGGGATGTACACAAATGTGTACACAAATCCATACAAGTTGCTGAAAAGAAGAAGAATGGCGAAGAAAATTGAGGATGTGTTAGATGACAATCTGTTTGACTTTAGGGATAGATGTAGGCACCAGAGAGGCAGTTCAGACGTTGCGATTCATAATGGAAGCAAAACTAAAGAAAATTCAAGACATGTTAAGAGGATCTGCCAACCTGGAAAAAGCGTTCGACAATGTAAAATTGTGCAAATTATTCGAAATTCTGAGGAAATAGCGGTAAGCTACAGGGAGAGACGGGTAATATAAAATGATACGCACGCTCTGATTGAAAAGGGTGCAAAACATGGATGTAATCTTTGACCCCTGTTTTCAAACTATATAGCGAAGAAGCAATGACGAAAATAAAAGAAATGTTCAAGAGTGGAATTAAAATCTAGTTGACAGGATGTCAATGATACGATTCGCTGATGACATTGCTATCCTCAGTGAAAGTGAAGAAGAGTTACATGATCTGTTGAATGGAATGAACATTCTAACGAGTACTGAACGTGGACTGAGAATAAATCGAAGGAAGGCGAAAATAGAAAGAAGTAGCAGAAATGAGAACAACGAGAAACTTAACACCGGAATGGGTGATCACATAGTAAATGCAGTTATGGAATTCTGCTACCTAGGCAGCAAAATAACCCATGACGAATAGAACAAGGAGGACATAAAAAGCATTCTAGCACTGGCAAAAAGGACATTCCTAAGAGAAGTGTATTAGTAACCAATCATAGGCTTTAATTTGAGGAAGAAATTTCTTAGGCTGTACGTTTGGAGCACAGCACTGTATGGTAGTGAAACATGGACTAAAACCGGAACAGAAGAGAATCGAAGCACTTGAGATTTGGTGCTGCAGACGCATGTTGAAAATTAGGTGGACTGAAAGGGTAATGAATGAGAAGAATCTGCGCATAATCGGAGTGGAAAGTCATATACGGAAAATATAAAGCGATAGATGGAAAATACTCCAATATGAGGAAGCAAATCAGATTTGCGTTAACCCTTTTGGTCATGGCATCCTCATATAAGGACACACTAAATAAATGCTTAGTATATTAAAATTCGTTAAATTTTACCGTTTGTGATTGTTCTCCTCATATTGTCACAAGCAGAGAATTTATTTGACAACAGTGTCGACATCTCGTGTCAATATGTGATACCGAAAAACAAAACTAAATATGCACAGTCACATGGGCGCTTCCCAATAATCTTTGTACCTCCCATCAGCCGGTTAATGTCTTCTGAGTTTAGGTAAAAAAATATTTGTGCTTACAAAGGTGCATTCTTGAAGGTGAAAACTAAAGGTGTCTTTCAGAACGAAAGGTTACATACTCTCCTGGAAATGGAAAAAAGAACACATTGACACCGGTGTGTCAGACCCACCATACTTGCTCCGGACACTGCGAGAGGGCTGTACAAGCAATGATCACACGCACGGCACAGCGGACACACCAGGAACCGCGGTGTTGGCCGTCGAATGGCGCTAGCTGCGCAGCATTTGTGCACCGCCGCCGTCAGTATCAGCCAGTTTGCCGTGGCATACGGAGCTCCATCACCCATCTCCAGAGTGTCAATGGTTACAACAACATGAACTGCAGCAAAGACATCATTCAAGAAATAACTGTTCAACATGAACAGCATGGTTCCAATACACTTTCCTGGGGCACACTTAAAGTTACTTCTACATCTGTAAATGACTCTCCGTCCAGACTAACATCCTGTGTGTGGCCTACCAAGAAACCATCAACTTGGTGACAAATTTTGGTTAATATCCCAGAAATTTTACTTTTGTCAATAAAAGTTGGACTGGTACTGCATCATATGCTTTTCGGAAGTCAAGAAATATTGCATGTACCTTGTGTCCTTGAGCCATATTGCTTGATTTTTTTGCAATTCCTGTAGCCAATGGTGTAACCTAGAGGTGCAGGCGTCGGCCGCCACAGCTTCTACGCTTTGTGGTCGGTGTAGCTGGATGATTTTTCCAGTTGTGGGTTCCTATCCCGAAAGATCAGCGGCCATGTCATTCGCCTTGCACTGAGATTGCCACGATCGTCTAGCGTCCCCAACTTGTGGACACTCGGGAGCACGTTCATGATGACCACTCCAGTTTCGCACAATAACTACACTTCACATTCTTCTAGTCATTTGATACGTAGCCATTACTGGTGGGAGGAACTTGACTGGCTGAGGTTTGGCCCGTCACTTTTTCCTAACATATGGCTTATTTCTGCACAGTCACGCTGACCCTCACCCAAGCCCTGACGGCGTAAGGCGGAGACACGGCATCTCGGTGGAGGCAAGCCGTGAACTTTTATTACCAAGTGTTGACAGACTGCTCTAAGATGCCTTTTTCGCATGTACGATGTACAATAGTGAACCATGCAAAAGAAAAGATCACAGCCCACACACGCCACTACCTTGAAGGGATAGCGCTGTGAGCCTGCCCTTGTGACCATATAGTTTTGAAACTCCATCGATGTTTCACCTTCTAGCAAGCAGGCTCGGCGTCTCTGGGTCCTAATTCGAGCCATTGCAGATGACGAAGGCAGGTAACATAACGCCCAGTGCGGCACTGAGCGCGCCCTTCATGGTTATTAAGCTAGGTTGGATGCTAACCATCACCATTCACCGGCTGTCATTGAACAAGACTCTTGGCTCACGTTCAGTACGTTACTAGACGAAGCAGCATTGGCACTGAGGACACCAGTGACAGAATATGAAGTTCCTGACGCTCTTCAAATTAGAGCTGCTAACAAGTCACCTGGCCCTCATGGCTACCCACTCGAATTTTGTCTCGATTTCTGGCATCTCTGCCGGCCCGTGTGCCCGTACGGTTCTAGGCGCTTCAGTCTGGAACCGCGTGACCGCTAAGGTCGCAGGGTCGAATCCTGCCTCGAGCATCGATATGTGTGGTGTCCTTAGGTTAGTTAGGTTTAAGTAGTTCTAAGTTCTAGGGGACTGATGACCACAGATGTTAAGTCCCATAGTACTCAGAGCCATTTCCATTTCTGGCATCTCTTAGCGCCCACAAGGACTGTTGTTTGTGTAGAACTAATGTCCCCCGCAGTGAGGGGACCTAATTGTCACTTGCAGTTCCATATTTTTTGCCACTGGCGAGAAGAGTGATCTCCATTTTTGGACTTTTCCAAACGAACGACATCGCGCCATTGTCCGTAAACCGAAATTCAGGGAATACTTATCCAGCTTCCTCTGGAGTACTTTCTACAACCCGCCGTGCAGTTGTACATAAAACTCAACAGCAGTGCATCAGATAAAGTGCTCATTGCAGGGACATTCCAAGATACAACAGATGTATCAGTACAAGTGGCTTAATACATGACGGTAGGTGAGCGCCCCTTTTCTTGAGAATGCTACACGCTCCGCGATGAAGATGAAGACGTAGAGAAAGTATTTGAAGATATTGGAAGGGTACTGCAGTACATAAAAGGAAATGAAAATCTAGTAGTCATCGATAACTGGGATACGGTTGTGGGTTCAAATGGCTCTGAGCACTATGGGACTTAACATCTGAGGTTATCAGTCCCCTAGAACTACTTAAACCTAACTAACCTAAGAACATCACACGCATCCATACCCGAGGCGGGAACCGAACCTGCGACCGTAGCAGTCGCTCGGTTCCAGACTGAAGCGCCTAGAACCGCTCGGCCACACCGGCCGGCGCAGAAGAAATGGTTACAGGAGAATATGAACTTGGGACAAGGAATGAAAGAAGAGAAAGACTAATTGATTTCTGTAATAAATTTCAGCTTGTAACAACGTATACTTTGTTCAAGAACCATAAAAACGAGAAATATACTTGGAAAAGGCAGGGTGATACGAGAAGATTTCAGATTATATCATGGTCAGGCAGAGATTTTTAAATAAGATACTAATCTGTAAGACGTACTCGAAAGCAGATATGGAAGCAGATCACAATTTAGTAATGATGAAAAGTAGCCTGAAGTTTAAAGAGAAAAAAAAGTTCAAATATGTGTGAAATCTTATGGGACTTAACTGCTAAGGCCATCAGTCCCTAAGCTTACACACTACTTAACCTAAATTATCCTAAGGACAAACGCGCACACCCATGCCCGAGGGAGGACTCTAACCTCCGCTGGGACCAGCCACACTGCAGCGCCTTACACCGTTCGGCTAATCCCGCGCGGCGAAGTTTAAAGAGGTGGTCAGGAGGAATCAATACGCAAGGAAATGCGATGCAGAACTCCTGAGGATACGCTTGAAGTTCTCTAAATCTATAGATACAGCATTAAAGAATAACTCAATAGGCAGAACAGTTGAAGAGAAATGAACATCTCTAAACAGGGCAATCACAGAAGTTGGAAAGAAAAACAGGTACAAACTGTGAAGAAACCGTGGGTCACAGAAGAAATACTTCACTTGATCGATGAAAGAAAGAAGTACAAAAATGTTCAGAGAAATTCGGAATACAGAAATACGAGGCAGTGAGGAATGAAATAAATAGGAAGTGCAGGGATGCTAAAATAAAATGGCTGCATAAAAAACTTGAAGAAATTGAAAAACAATTCATTGTCGGAAGGACTGACTCAGCATATAGGAAAGTCAAAACAACCTTCGGTGAAATTAAACACAATGGTAATAACATTAAGAGTGCAACTGAAATTCCACTGGTAAATGCAGAGGAGAGAGCGGATGAGTGGAAAGAGTACATTGAAGGCCTCTGTGAGGGGGAAGATTTGTCTGATGTGATAGAAGAAGAAAAAGGAGTCTATTTAGAAGAGATAAAGGATGCAGTATTAGAATCAGAATTTAAAAGAGCTTTGGAAGAGTTAAGATTAAATTAAGCAGAATGGATAGATAACAGTCCATCAGAGTTTCTAAAATAATTGCTGAAAGTGACAACGAAACGACTGTTCACTTTGGTGTGCAGAATATATCAGTCTGGTGACGTAACATCTGACTTTCGGGAAAATATCATCCAGACAATTTCGAAGACTGCAAGAGCTGATAAGTGCGAGAATTACCGCACAATCAGCTTAACAGCTCATGCACCCAAGTTGCTGACAAGAATAATATAAGACGAACGGAAAAGAAAATTGAGGATGTGTTATATGACGGACAGTTTGGTTTTAGAAAAGATAAAGGCACCAGAGAGGCGGTTCTGATCTTGCGATTTGGAATGGAATCAAGGCTAAGAAAAATCAAGACATGTTCATAGGATCTGTCGCCGGGAAAAAGCGTTCGACAACGAAAAATGGTGGAAGATGTTCGAAATTCCGAGAAAAATAGGGGTAAGATGTAGGGAGAGAGCCAAGAGGGAATAATAAGAGGTGACGACCGAGAACGAAGTCCTCGGATTAAAAAGGGTGTAAGACAGGCTTGTTGTCTGTCACCCCTACTGTTCAATTTGTATATCGAAGAAGCAATGACGGAAATAAAAGAAAGGTTCAGGAGAGGGAATAAAATTCAAGGTGTCTGATGACATGATGACATTGCTATCCTGAGTAAAAGTAGAGAAGAATTACAGGGTCGCATCAAACCAGTCAGAATACTGATGACTCAAAACATATTTTACGATCCCGAACTCAACGGTATTCCCCTTTGTTTCGACAAGACGTGCATGGGTTTGTCCACGGCTACTTCCGGTTTACGGGCGGCTCTCATGGGTTTCACTCCACAGATCTGAGAAAAAAAATCTCTTACATATTTTTGTTACCCTCTCCCTCTTTTCTTTTCCTCCTTTCTTAGTTTAGGTGGAACTGTTAGGATACATGCATTTAAGGGTCAACGCCTGAAATAATGTAGATATTTTTGTTTTTAGGGTCAAATTGGCGGTGGCAAATAGGGCCTTTTTTTATGAGTTCCTTTACAATCGGGGGTGGGGGGAACAAGAGAAAAAATTGTCGGGAGAGAACATGTTCGCGAAAGTCAAAGATCCACAGTTTTAATGTGCCAGGAAGTTTCACATGAGAGCACAGCTAGTTGCAGAATGAAAGCTCAGTTCTGGAAACATGGCCGAGGCTGTGGCTAAGCCATGTCTCCACAGTATCGTTTCCTGCAGAAGTGCTAATCTTGCAGATTTTCCAATAGACCTTCTGCGATGTTCGAAAAGTGTGAGACGAGGTACTGGCTGAAGTAAGGCTGTGACCCGCTTGGGTATCTCAGGGATAGATAACCTGCAAGATTTCGAGTCTCGTTTCACCACACGTTTTAATCTTCCAGGAAGTTCCATATCAGCGCACAGCCCCCTGCAGAGTGAAGCTTTCATTCAGGAAACCTAAAAATTAAAAATAAAGTTCCACGTGAAAACTCGATAACAGGAGCTCAGATAATGGTATTGTACTTTTTCCGCTGCTTCGACATAAACGACACATGCCTCTCCCGACGCTTGTCAGAAATATTATTTTTTTCTAAACGCTCAGCCATTTGGAGCTCTCAGTTCTGTCACTTTTATTTCTGGCCAAGCCCTGCATGTGGCATAAATTCAGACAAAATCGGTGATGAAGAGTAGGCGCTGTGAAATACATTATGGTTCCAGGTCTTTTTTTCTCCCACATTCCACGATGCACTCCGTCGCTCCCGTCCATAAGAACATCGCGCTGGTTTGCTTCCGCGCTTCGGAGGATGTTGTGGCCACATCTGTCTCTTCCGTTGTCTGTAGACTCCCTGGTTTCAGTGGACAGCTCACTTCGGTGCTGCTGTTGAGAAGCGCAGCCACATGCTACTACACGTCATCACGGTTCTAGTTCCTTGGTAGACACAGCGCGCAGCTAAGCTTCCAGCCTGGTGGAGTTGTTTAGTCGCCGTGCTAGCACGGTTGCTGCTCGTCTGCCGTAGCTACTGGCCTCAGCTGCCTTCGCAGCATTGTTTCTGGATCTTCCGCCGCAACCACCTGTAATGCAGTAGAAGGGAGTTGACTGATGAAGTGGCGCGCTACCCAAGCCTACGTTGAAACAGCGACTGCTGTTTTGGCTGTTACTCGTAACGTAGTACCTCCTTGACATCGAGTCTACCGTGCCTATTCAGTTGCTGCCGATCCTTGCTAGCAACACCAGCATACAGCGGACATGATCCAGCGATGTTCTGTTTAGAACTCAACACGTTGCTCCTAACGGAACAAAATTGACTTTTGTAAAGGTACACAACTGGCCATTAAAATTGCTACACAAAGAAGTAATGCAGATCTTAAACGGGTATTCATTGGACAAATACATTATACTAGAACTGACATGTGATTACATTTTCACGCAATTTGGGTGCATAGATCCTGTGAAATCAGTACCCAGAACAACCACTTCTGGCCATAATAACGTCCTTGATACGCCTGGGCATTGAGTCAAACAGAGTTGAATGGCGTGAACAGGTACAACTACCCATGCAGCTTCAACACGATGCCACATTTCATCAAGAGTAGTGACTGGCGTATTGTGACGATCCAGTTGCTCGACCACCACTGACCAAACGTTTTCAGTTGGTGAGAGATCTGGAGAATGTGCTGGCCAGGGCAGCAGTCGAACGTTTTCTGTATCCAGAAAGGCCCGTACACGACCTGCAACATGTGGTCAAGCATTATCTTGCTGAAGTGTAGGGCTCGTGGGATCGAATGAAGGGTAGAGCCATGGATCGTAACACATCTGAAATGTAGCGTCCACTGTTCAAAGTGCCGTCAGTGCGAACAAGAGGTCACCGAATCGTGTAACCAATGGTACAACATACCATCACGCCGGGTGATACACCAGTATGGCGATGACGAATACCCGCTTCTAATGTGCGTTCACCGCGGTGTCGCCAAACAAGGATGCAACCATCATGATGCTGTAAACAGAACCCGGATTCATCCGAAAATATGACGTTTTGCCATTCGTGCACCAAGGTTCGTAGTTGAGTATACCATCCCAGACGCTCCTGCCTGTGATGCAGCGTCAAGAGTAACCGCAGCCATGGTCTCCGAGATGATAGCCCATGCTGCTGCAAACGTCGTCGAACTGTTCGTGCAGATGGTTGTTGCCTTGCAAACGTCCCCATCTGTTGACTCAGGAATCGAGTCGTGGCTGCACGATCCGTTACAGCCATATGGATAAGATGCCTGTCATCTCGGCTGCTAGTGATACGAGGCCGTTGGGATCCGTACTCCTGAACTCACCGATTCCATATTCTGCTAACAGTCATTGGATCTCGACTAACGCGAGCAGCAATGTCGCGATACGATAAACCGCAATCGCAATTGGCTACAATCCGACCCTTATGAAAGTCGGAAACGTGATGGTACGCATGTCTGCTCCTTACACGACGCATCGCAACAACGTTTCACCAGGCAACGCTGGTCAACTGCTGTTTGTGTATGAGATATCAGTTGGAAACTTTCTTCATGTCAGCACGTTGTAGGTCTCGCCACCTGCGCCAACCTTGTGTGAATGCTCTGAAAAGCTGATCATTTGCACGTCACAGCATCTTCTTTCTGTCGGTTAAATTTCGCGTCTGTAGCACATCATCTTCGTGGTGTAGCAATTTTAATGGCCAGTAGTGCAATATCCGAAATGCCACAGGGAAGATTGATAGGACCGTTGCTGTTTACAATATATGTAAATGATCTAGTAGAAAGCGTCGGATTTTCTTTAAGGCTATTCGGAGATGATGCAGTTGTCTATACCAATGTAGAAACGTCAGAAGACAGTAAGAATTTGCGGAGCGACCTGCATAGAATTGATGATTGGTGTAGGCTCTGGCAGTTGACCCTGAACGTAATAGCTACACTATTGATGACAAACAGCTGGAGACAGCGTCTGCCGTAAAATATCTAGGCTTGACTATCCAGAGCGGCCTTAAGTGGAATGACCATATAAAACAGATAGTGGGAAAACTAGACATCAGACTTAGATTCACCAGAAGATTTTTACGAAAATAAGTGGCTTATAAGGCGCTTGTTCGCCCGATTCTTGATTATTGTTCATGTATCTGGGATCGGTATCAGGTAGGACTGATAGAGGAGAGCCGGCCGCGGTGGTCTCGCGGTTCTAGGTGCACAGTCCGGAGCCGCGCGACTGCTACGGTCGCAGGTTCGAATCCTGCCTCGGGCATGGATGTGTGTGATGTCCTTAGGTTAGTTAGGTTTAAGTAGTTCTAAGTTCTAGGGGACTGATGACCACAGATGTTAAGTCCCATAGTGCTCAGAGCCATTTTGATAGAGGAGATAGAGAAGATCCAACGAAGAGCGGCGCGTTTCGTTACGGGATCTTTTAGCTGGCGAGAGAGCGTTACTGAGATGCTAAACTGCACCGTTACCGGAGAGGCGTTGTGCATCACGGAGAGAGTTACTATTGAAATTTTGGGGCAGCACTTTTCAGGGGGAGTCGGACAACATATTGCTTCCCCCCACATACATCTTGCGTATTGACCACGAGGAAAAAAATCGAGAAATTAGAGCCAATACAGAGGCTTGGCGATAATCATTCTTCTCACGCACTATTCGCGAGTGGAACGGGGTGGAGGGATCAGATAGTGGTACCAAAAGTACCCTCCGCCAGACATCATTAGGTGGTTGCGAAGTATGAGTTGGATGTAGATGATGAGAACTCGACTAGAAGGATGACTCGAAATTACGAAATCGAGGATGATCGATGTGTTGATCACATGCTGCTCTAATATTCCTTTCCAATGGCGCCTTAGGCGCTACATACTCAGTATGACAATCGGGACAAGGATTTCAGTTCACTGTCTGTCGAATCTCAAGATCATAACCTCATTTCTCGTGCTTATCCCCATCAAATGACATGATAGCACGTCTAGCTCCCGATATGAATCCAGCTTCATAACATCTTACAAACAGACCAAAAAAGTCTTTACTTTTTAACAATTATTACTCGACCTTTGCATGTGCCTTAATACTACTGTAAATTAAGGAAATTTTCCACCAGACCTAATTCGCATAATCAATCCCGCTCAGAGTTTTATGCGCCTTTTTAAATATTTTGAAGACAACTGCTTAACTGCGCTACTTAGTCACTGGATTAGAAACGCCAAACTAACAGGTTGCATCTCGAAGCTTCAACTCCCATGATGCTACCTTTCCGCCAACAACTATCCATACAGGGTGTGTGTGTCGTCCTCAGCGTAAGTTAGTTTAAGTTAGATTAATAATGTGTAAGCTTAGGGACCGATGACCTCAGCAGTTTGGTCCTTTAAGACCTTACCACAAAATTCCAAAAAAAAAAAAAAAAAAGCTATCCATATCGTACTTGAACAAGATAATTTTGTTCTCCATGGCTGACATGTCACCCAGTTAATAATTCCTAGGTGTAACTGACCTGCAGGTTGTATACTAAGGTCCTCCACTGCTTCATGCACTTGCGTACAAACCGCAGTGACCTACATGGCGCACTGGACTTATTTTCCAGAAGACGACGGTTCAAATCCCCATTCGGCTATCCATATGAAATTTTTCCGTCTATTGCGTAACTCGCTTAAACCAAATGACAAGATGCTTTACCGGAAAAGTGCACGGCCTACATCTTTCCCATTTCTTCTACAATTCAGGTTCGCCACAGAAGAGACGGTAAAACCTCTTTCCTTCCTTCACACAAACCGCGTGCTGGACGTCTCCCAGAAATGTGCTCCGATCCACCTTCTTTATAAGCCACGACATTTAACTGATCTGATTGCACCACTTGGATGTTCAAAAATATACTAAAGTAAGAGGCACAATGTAGACAACAGTTTTGTACCTAGAGCATTTGCATAGTCCCATTCGCCTGACTTGTTATATAAATTGTTTTTTGGCCACACCAATCGTTTTTAGCGTCAAACTTTCACAAAACACGTTCGGGTAACCTATTCCAAAGTCAGTTTCTTTCAATCTCAATATTCTGCTCTAAATTCTAACCGTACTTAGCCGGTTCATTATGAATTTCTCAGGACTAGCTTGTAGGCTTTCTCGCTCGCAGATGGTATACGTTCAGACTGTTACCTCATACTTCAATTATCCATGACGACGTACATGAATCAGCTGCACATGTAATTTATGCATGTAGCACCTGACAGTGCAGTGAGAAATCCACGAGTCAACACTGTAGCTCCACTTCATGGTATGGTGATTTAAGATCAGATTCAGTCACTAAGTGGGTCGTATAACTCTGATGCAACGGTCTAATCTTTGCAATAGATAGCAGCTTTAATCTATTCTTATTTCTTTAATCTTGCATATTAGGTGTTGTGTTAAGAATCTCAAATCAGAATCGTAAGATAGTTAATAGCCTTTGGTATCAATCACTTGACACTCTTTCATTACTGCCAGACATAAAAAACTTTACAACTTTGGCAGCGAATGTTTTACATCTGACAAAAATGAAAAATGTTATACTGTGTAGCACTAGCCTGATATATATCAAACTTTGTGAAGATTTTTATGAAAAAAGGGTTATTGAATGGCTAAATTTTATTTCCATTCTTAACTGATGATCCACACTCGCACAAATATACTCTTGTACTCATTGTGGCGTGAACGCAAACTCCCTCAAAATGTCGTATTAAGGAATTTCTTGCTTCAACTGATGAGCTGTGACAGGCTATGTTAGTTCATTAAGATTGTTCCTTGGCTGATGATATGAAAATATACTTTTCCGATACTCTGTTGGTGACAAAGGGACCGCCTAGGCTGGTTTACACTCCTCAGGACTTTTGTACGGCAAACTGAAACGTCGTATCTTGTGTTATCCTACTGAAATATGCCACTTTGTACCCTCATATAGAAGTAGATGACAAAAGGATTTACCATTCTTTCCACATACTCATGAGCATTCAACCTGTATTGAACAGTTATCGTATGAGTCCTGCTATCATGTGCAATAGCTCTCCACACCATGTTCCCAAGAGCTGGAGACGTGTAGGTATCAAGAATAACTGCTTCCTGCGACATTTCGCCTGCTTGTATACTGACATTCTGCCGTCAACCTAATCGCCCGAAGCAGAAGTGAGACATTGCTGAACGGCACAGAATTCCATTCACTGCCCCAGATGATTCTGGTTCTACATTATGAAATTCCCTGTTGTCAATGGTCGGATTTTAGTAGCAACAGGCGCATGATGTCTCGAAATTTCAACGCAGCGTAGAGTAATCCATTCCCTAACGTTCGTGGTGACACACTGCCTGTAACATTTCCCTTCATTTCAGTTGTTGTCATCCGTTTATTCGTCGGAGTCCATCGAGCAGCCCTACGACCTTCTCGTGGTGAAGTCCTTCCGGAAATACTTCTGCCTACTGTTCGTGATATACCGTTGTACTGAGTCCACCTCACTACCACTATCTCGGCAGTCTTCACACCGCAGCTAACTGTCTGTGCGGTTTGTCGGTATGTTGCTTCCATGTCTCCCATGCTGATGATACGGCTTTTATTAACGTCCAGAAAATGACGATGAGATGCATTTGAAAGTGGGGTGTGCGTACTGTAAGATCTTCGGTACACACACCATCAGATTATTTGATTTGTCTTTCTAACGAAGTAGGCGAGTGTCAGCAATATGTCTCGTGGTCTTATCGTGGCGTGTTTATCTTCTACCGTTAGGTCAGACGATAGAAATTCCACATGCACGCTTAGAGTAGCAGATTGACGGTGACCAGCTTTCAACCGAACTTGATTAATTTTCACACACATTTATTAAAATAATAACAAGCATAAAAATAACTTAACTTTGTTCTGGATGCTATTTACGATTGACAATATGATGTTCCTTTGGTCTTGGTACGTTAATCTTATTCTCACATATCTCTGATACTTCACAAAAGTGTCTATAAATTTATCTTCATGGCTATGTACAGGAATATGATAATCTTATTAGGCGCAGACTGAAACATGACTAATAGACTGTACAGACTAATGCAGACTGGTGCACACAAATGCACACTGACTAATCGGAGGTCTGTACACTCATTGTAATACCTCGCGCGTTCATGTATCACTGCGCGAGTGGGATCCGCGAGGAGAAAAGGTTCTACGTTAGCAGCAATCTCATTGGCTGCGTTACATATTAATACGCGGATCGGCGGAAGCAGAATTTGGTCCGTCTCTATGGCAGCACCATCTCGTAGTGTGGAGACGGACGAGCGCTGCGCCTGTGCTGTTGTGCTTAGCGGGGTGCGCTCTATTGGGAAAGTTGTGTACGCGCTGACTACGCGTAGCTATGTACACAACAAAAAGTCCTCTGCACCTGCGGTGGTGTGATCTCTACCCGAAAACTGGCAGTGACGTCGGACACAGCCCGTAACCATATGCAGTGACACTATTCTTCGTCTACATCTACATTTATAGTTCGCAAGCCACCCAACGGTGTGTGGTGGAGGGCACTTTAAGAGCCACTGTCATTATCTCCCTTTACTGTTCCAGTCACGTATGGTTCGCGGGAAGAACGACTGTCTGAAAGCCTCCGTGTGCGCTCGAATCTCTCTAATTTTACATTCGTGATCTCCTCGGGAGGTATAAGTAAGGGGAAGCAATATATTCGATACTTCATCCTGAAACGCACCCTCTCGAAACCTGGCGAGCAAGCTACACCGCGATGCTGAGCGCCTCTCTTGCAGAGTCTGCCACTTGAGTTTTCTAAGCATCTCCGTAACGCTATCACGCTTACCAAATAACCCTGTGACGAAACGCGCCGCTCTTCTTTGGATCTTCTCTATCTCCACCGTCAACCCGATCTGGTACGGATCCCACACTGATGAGCAATACTCAAGTATAGGTCGAACGAGTATTTTGTAAGCCACCTCCTTTGTTGATGGACTACATTTTCTAAGGACTCTCCCAATGAATCTCAACCTGGCACCCGCCTTACTAACAATTAATTTTATATGATCATTCCAATTCAAATCGTTCCGTACTAATACTCCAAGATATTTTACAGAAGTAATTGCTATCAGTGTTTGTGCAGCTATCATACAATAAAGGGTCCTTCTTTCTATGTATTCGCAATACATTACATTTCTCTATGTAAAGGGTCAGTTGCCACTCCTTGCACCAAGTGCGTATTCGCTATAAATCTTCCTGCATTTCGCTACAATTTTCTAATGCTGCAACTTCTCTGTATAATACAGCATCAACCGCGAAAAGCCGCTTGGAACTTCCGACACTATCTCCTAGGTCATTTACATATATTGTATATATACATATATTCTTTACTCATAATACTGAAAATAAGCTAGCATAAAAATGAATAAAGGTCGTAATGCGAAAGAGTTTTGCAAAACTGAAAGATCAAATGAAACAGAAGTGATAGCTGACATTCCATTTGAATTTCTAAAGCCAATGGGGGAAGTTGCAACCAACTAAACGACTTTTCAGGTAGGTATGTGGGATGTATGAGACTGGCAATGTACCACGAGAGTTTCACAAAAATATCATCCACACAATTCCGAAGACAGCAAGGGGAGATAAGTGCGAGAACTACCCCACAGGCAGCTTAACGGCTCATGCATCTACAATGGTAGAATGAAAAATTAATGCCGCTACCTTCGTTAATTGGGTTTTGGGTGGGAATATTTTAATAAATCAACTGCAGAGATAATCCCTAGAATGTGATCTTTAATTGCCAATCTTCACTTTTCCACAAAATCACCAGCCAATTAGATACATTTGTGCCAACGATGAACAAGTTTTCTGAAGCCGACGCGGAAGACGTCGATGCTCTCTTTCCGCAACCACAGTATCACACTTCTCTCAACGTCTTCATCGTAAGCATGACGATATCCCCGCAGATCGTCTTTCATTATCGGGAACAGATGGAAGTCAGATGGTGCTAAATCTGGACTATACGGAGGATGCCGTGGTGAGTTTCCGCCTCTGAAGTTCTGCTGTGGAAGGACGTGAAGTGTGTTGTTTGGCATTGTCAAGCAAAGCAGTAAAGTGACCAACACATTCTTCATTCTTGTGAAATGCCGATTGTACTTGCAATTTCTCTCTGAGTAATACCACGATCGTCCTAATCAGTCAACATTTTGCTTGTGAAACTTGGTGGTTGCTGCCACAGGACGTCCAACTCTTTGTTACGCTGGTCAGACGTTCCCGCCTCGACATCTTTAAACGCACTCGCCCAACGACGCACAGTACTCACCTCAAATGGCTCTGAGCACTATGGGACTTAACATCTATGGTCATCAGTCCCCTAGAGCTTAGAACTACTTAAACCTAACTAACCTAACGACTTCACACAACACCCAGTCATCACAAGGCAGAGAAAGTACTCACATCCACACAATCACTATAAACTGTACGCCCCTGGTAGCTGAGTGGTGAGGCGTCTCCTTAGCTCAGTGGCAGAGCGCTGGTCTAGTAACCCAGAGGTCGTGAGTTCGATCCTCACAGGAGGCAAATGAATTCGCCGGCACGGTAGCTCAACGTGTTCGGTCAGAGGGTCAGCTGCTCTCTGTAATAAAAAAAACTGAGTTAATCGATCAACATCGAACTTAAACGGATGTCTTACGACGTCCGCCCCGAGCACACGCAACTATCAAAAGTGAACAAAATGAGATTTAAAAAAAAAGCGAAAAAAAGTGGACAGAGCGACGGAATGTCATACCTAACGACCCGGGTTCGATTCCCGGCTGGGTTGGACGTTTTCTCCACTCAGGGATTGGGTGTTGTTTCGTCCTTATCATCCTTTGATACCCATCGACACGCAAGTCGCCGAAATGGGGTCAACTAAAAAGACTTGCACCAGGCGAACGGTTTGCCCGACTGGAGGCCCTAGCCCCACGGCACTTCCATTTACCATCAACTGCTTTGATTCTCTGATGAATCTCATTTGGGTGACACCTTCTGCTGTCAAGAATTCGATGACTGCACGTTGCTTGAATCGCATTGACCGACTGTCTGTGCAGGGTTCCATACTTTACACTGTCACAACACAACCCTTCAATGCCAAGGCTTGAACACCAACTGGAGCTGTAGCGAAGAGGCTACGGAACAAGCCAGTACCTGCCGCGTACCAATGCTGCCAACTCGTGAAGAGTTACGAAGGTGGAGACATTACTTTTCAGTCAACCCTCGTAAGCTGAATAACGTACGTTATGACATCCTGTGACGTCCCTTAGAGGATAGAGGAACGAGGAACACCTGCCGCTCATGAACAGAGAATTCAGATATTGATTTATTTTACAAATAATGTCAGATGCTAAAAATAACATATAACTTTGTCAGCTGAGTTGCTGCGTCAGATGCTAGCAGGATATTTGAATGTAGAAATATACAGGGTGTTACAAAAAGGTACGGCCAAACTTTCAGGAAACATTCCTCACACACAAAGAAAGGAAATATATTATGTGGACATGTGTCCGGAAACGCTTACTTTCCATGTTAGAGCTCATTTTAGTACTTCTCTTCAAATCACATTAATCATGGAATGGAAACACACAGCAACAGAACGTACCATTGTGACTTCAAACGCTTTGTTACAGGAAAAGTTCAAAATGTCCTCCGTTAGCGAGGATACATGCATCCACCCTCCGTCGCATGGAATCCCTGATGTGCTGATGCAGCCCTGGAGAATGGCGTATTGTATCACAACCGTCCACAATAGGAACACGAAGAGTCTCTGCATTTGGCACCGGGATTGCGTAGACAAGAGCTTTCAAATGCCCCCATAATGAAAGTCAGGAGGGTTATGGAATTGGTTCGCCTCTACCAATACATCGGTCACCGAATCTGTTGTTGACAAGCGTACGAAAACTTCGATTGAAATGTGCAGGAGCTCCATCGTGCATGAACCACATGTTGAGTCGTACTTGTAAAGGCACATATTCTAGCAGTACAGGTAGAGTATCCCGTATGAAATAATGATAACGTGCTCCATTGAGCGTAGGTGGAAGAACATGGGGCCCAATCAAGACATAACCAACAATGCCTGCCCAAACGTTCACAGCAAATCTGTGTTGATGACGTGATTGCACAAATGCGTGCGGATTCTAGTCATCCCACCCATGTTGATTGTGAAAATTTATTAATTTGATCACGTTGGAATGAAGCCTCATACTGACGAAACTAAAATGAGCTCTAACATGGAAATTAAGCCTTTCCGGATACATGTCCACATAACATCTTTTCTTTATTTGTGTGTTATTTGTGAGCTTCGGAGAAAGGGGCTTGCATGTAGCTGGCAATGTCGTAATCGTTCATGGCAGCGCCCTCGTGCCGCGGTGGCGGCTGTAGGAAACATGGCTGCAGAACTAGCGGCGCTCGTACTGGGAAGTGCGGCTGAATAACGGCCGATACCGCAATATACAGAAGAATAGGCACCAGAGAGGCAGTTCTAACGTTGTACTTGATAATGTGTGGTGTGTGTACTGTAAGACCTTCGGTACACACACCATCAGATTATTTGATTTGTCGCTTTTACAAAGTAGGCGAGTGTCAGCAAAATGTCTCGTGGTCTTATCGTGGCGTGTTTACCTTCTGCCGTTAGGTCAGACGATAGAAATACCACTTTCACGTTTAGAGTAGCAGATTGACGGTGACCCGCTTTAAACAGAACTTGATTAATTTTCACACACATTTATTAGAATAATAAAAATCATAAAAATAACTTAACTTGGTTCTGGATGCTATTTACAATTGACAATCTGAAGTTCCTTTGGTATTGATACGTTAATCTTATTCTCACATATCTCTGATACTTCACAAAAGTGTCTATAAATTTATCTTCATGGATATGTACAGGAATATGATAATCTTATTAGGCGCAGACTGAAACTTGACTATAGACTGGTACAGACTAATGCAGACTGGTGCACACAAATGCAGACAAACGCAGACTGACTAATCGGAGGTCTGTACACTCGTTATAATACCTCGCGCGTTCATGTATCACTGCGCGACGAGGAAAGGTTCTACGTTAGCAGAAATCTCATTGGCTGCTCTTTACATATTAATACGCGGATCGGCGGAAGCAGAATTTGGTCCGTCTCTAAGACAGCGCCATCTCGTAGTGCGGAGACGGACGAGCGCTGCGACTGCGCTGTTGGGCTTAGCGGGGCGCGCTCTAGTGGGAAAGTTGTGTACGCGATGACTACGCGGAACTATGTACACAACATAATGGAAGCAAGGCTAAAGAAGAAAAGTCACGATACGTTCGTGGGATTTGTCGACTTAGAAAAAGCGTCCGACAGTATAAAACAGCACTAGATTTATTTTCCAAACTAAAAAAAGGTGGTAAGATATAGGGAGAGACACGTGATACAGGAGGCGTACAAGAATCAATAGAAAATTGGAATACCAAGAAACGAGTGTTTTGATTGAGAAGTTTGCAAGACAAGATGCAGCCTTTCGCAACTATTGTTCAATCTGTACATCGAAGGAACAAGGACGAAAATAAAATAAATGTTCCAGAGTGGGATTAAAATTCAGAGTGAAAGGATATCAGTTATACAATTCGCTGAATAATGATAAGCTTCACTGAAAGTGAACAAGAATTACAGGATCTGTTGAACGGACTGATCACTCTAATGAATGCAGAATACGGATTGAGAGTCAACCGGAAAGTCCACAGCTCGTGGTCGTGCGGTAGCGTTCTCGTGTCCCGCGCCAGGGTTCCCGGGTTCGATTCCAGGCGGGGTCAGGGATTTTCTCTGCCTCTTGATGACTGGGTGTTGGGTGATGTCCTTAGATTAGTTAGGTTTAAGTAGTTCTAAGTTCTAGGGGAATGATGACCATATATGGTAAGTCCCATAGTTCTGTGAGACATTTGAACCATTTTCAACCGAAAAAAAACAAAAGTAATGAGAAAAAGCAGAAAATTTAAGTAATTCTGCTACGTTGGAAGCAAAATAACCCATGACTGACGAAGCAAGAAGGGCATAGAAAGCAGACTTGCACAGCGGAAGACAGTGTTCCTGGCCAAGAGAGGTCTACTGACAGGAAATACGGCTCTTAATCTGACGAAGAAATTTCTTATAATACACGTTTGCAGGACAGCATCATATGGCAGCGAATCGTGAGCAATGGGAGAACCGGAACAGAAGAGAGTCGAAGTGTTTGATACGTGGTGCTACTGAAGAATGTAAAAAATTAGGTGGACTGGTAAGAGATGAGGTGGTTTTTCACCATATTGGCGAAGAAAGGACAGGATGATAGGACGTCTGTTAAGACTTCAGGAGTAACTTCAGTGGTACTGGGTGGAGCTGTAGAGGATAAAGGCTGCACGGGAAGACAGATACCGGAATGCTTGCAACTAGGCGGCGCAGCCAACTGCATGTGGTGGTCCATGTGGGTACCAGTGACGTGTGACGTTATGGATCAAAGGAGATTCTCTCTGGTTTCTGGCGGCTAGCGGAAATGGTAAAGACTGTCAGTCTTGCTTGCTGCAGCATCGTCGACAGAACCGACTGTAGTCCTTTGCTGTAGAGCCGAGTGGAGGGTCTGAATCAGAGACTCAGGCGGTTCTGTGACCATGTAGGCTGCAGATTCCTTGACTTGCGCCATCGGGTGGTTGGCTTCCGGGTTCCTCTTAATAAGCCAGGAGTCCATTACAGACAGGAAGCGGTTTCACGGCTAGCGGGGGCTGTGTGGAAGCAACTGGGCCGTTTTTTTAGGTTAGAGGGCCTCAGGAAACCACAGAAAGGGCGTCCGTCTAAAAGCGGGCAGGAAAAACACAGTAAGTTAGCTGTAGAAACGATCGACATTGTACTTGTAAATTGTCGCAGCTGTGTTTGGAAAGAACCAGAGCTACAAGCTCTAATAGAAAGCACTGGAGCACAAATACACTCCTGGAAATTGAAATAAGAACACCTTGAATTCATTGTCCCAGGAAGGGGAAACTTTATTGACACATTCCTGGGGTCAGATACATCACATAATCACACTGACAGAACCACAGGCACATAGACACAGGCAACAGAGCATGCACAATGTCGGCACTAGTACAGTGTACATCCACCTTTCGCAGCAATGCAGGCTGCTATTCTCCCATGGAGACGATCGTAGAGATGCTGGATGTAGTCCTGTGGAACGGCTTGCCATGCCATTTCCACCTGGCGCCTCAGTTGGACCAGCGTTCGTGCTGGACGTGCAGACCGCGTGAGACGACGCTTCATCCAGTCCCAAACATGCTCAATGGGGGACAGACCCGGAGATCTTGCTGGCCAGGGTAGTTGACTTACACCTTCTAGAGCACGTTGGGTGGCACGGGATACATGCGGACGTGCATTGTCCTGTCGGAACAGCAAGTTCCCTTGCCGGTCTAGGAATGGTAGAACGATGGGTTCGATGACGGTTTGGATGTACCGTGCACTATTCAGTGTCCCCTCGACGATCACCACAGGTGTACGGCCAGTGTAGGAGATCGCTCCCCACACCATGATGCCGGGCGTTGGCCCTGTGTGCCTCGGTCGTATGCAGTCCTGATTGTGGCGCTCACCTGCACGGCGCCAAACACGCATACGACCATCATTCGCACCAAGGCAGAAGCGACTCTCATCGCTGAAGACGACACGTCTCCATTCGTCCCTCCATTCACGCCTGTCGCGACACCACTTGAGGCGGGCTGCACGATGTTTGGGGCGTGAGCGAAAGACGGCCTAACGGTGTGCGGGACCGTAGCCCAGCTTCATGGAGAGGGTTGCGAATGGTCCTCGCCGATACCCCAGGAGCAACAGTGTCCCTAATTTGCTGGGAAGTGGCGGTGCGGTCCCCTACGGCACTGCGTAGGATCCTACGGTCTTGGCGTGCATCCGTGTGTCACTGCGGTCCGGTCCCAGGTCGACGGGCACGTGCTCCTTCCGCCGACCACTGGCGACAACATCGATGTACTGTGGAGACCTCACGCCCCACGTGTTGAGCAATTCGGCGGTACGTCCACCCGGCCTCCCGCATGCCCACTATACGCCCTCGCTCAAAGTCCGTCAACAGCACATACGGTTCACGTCCACGCTGTCGTGGCATGCTACCAGTGTTAAAGACTGCGATGGAGCTCCGTATGCCACGGCAAACTGGCTGACACTGACGGCGGCGGTGCACAAATGCTGCGCAGCTAGCGCCATTCGACGGCCAACACCGCGGTTCCTGGTGTGTCCGCTGTGCCGTGCGTGTGATCATTGCTTGTACAGCTCTCTCGCAGTGTCCGGAGCAAGTATGGTGGGTCTGACACAACGGTGTCAATGTGTTCTTTTTTCCATTTCCAGGAGTGTAGTTATAGGAAAGGAAAGCTGGTTGAAGCCCGGAATAAATTCATCCGAATTTTTTTTCAAACGACCTAACAGTGTTCAGAAAGGATATGTTAAATACCGTTGGAATTGGAGTATTTATTGCTGTCAGAAGTAGTTTACCTTGTAGGGAAATTGAAGTAGATAGATCCTGCGAAATAGTATGGGTAGAGGGTACGCTTGACAATCGGAGTGAACTATTAAGTGGATCGTTTTACCAACCCCCGTCTCAGAAGATATAGTTGCTGAACAGTTCAAAGAAAACCTCAGTCTCACTTCAAATAGGTACCTGACTCATATAATGGCGACTTCAATCTACGCTTGATATGTTGGAAAAATTATACGTTTAAATCCGACGGCAGGCATAAAACGTCATCAGAAATTGTACTGAAAGCTTTCTAGGAAAATTATTTTGAACAATTAGTTCATGAGCCCACTAGAAGTGTAACTGGTTGCGAAAGCATACTTGACCTCTTAGCAACAAATACTCCTGGACAAATAGGGAGTATCATGACGAATACAAGGATTAGCGACCACAAGGCAGTTGCTGCTAGGCTGAATACTGTAACACCCAGAACTATTAAAAAAACGCAAAGTACATCAATTTCAAAAAGCTGACAAAAATGCTCTTAAAGCCTTTTTAAGTGCCAGTCTCCACTTCTTCCGATCTGATCACGTAAGCGTAGGAAAGATGTGGAATGATTTCAAAGAGATAGTATCGACGGCAATTGAGAGATATACACCACATAAATTAATAAGTGGTGGTACTGATCCCCCGTGGGACACAAAACGGCTCAGATCGCTGTTGCAGAAGCAACGTAAAAGCATGCCAAATTTAAAAGAACGCAAAACCCACAAGATCGGCAAAGTTTTGAAGAAGTTCGAAATATAGCGCGTACTTCAATGAGAGATGTTTTTAATAATTTCCACAACGAAACTCTGTCATGAAATCTGGCAGAAAACACAAAGAAATTCTGATCATACATAAAGCACACCAGCGGCAGGACGTAATCAATACCTTCACTGCGAGATAACAAAGGTGAAGTCACTGATGACAGTCCAACTAAATCAGAATTTTTAAACACGATTTACCGAAACACCTTCACCAAAGAAGACGAAGTAAATATTCCTGAATTCCAATCGAGAACAACTGCCAAGATGAGAAACAGAGAAGGAGATATTCTCGGTGCAACAAAGCAGCTTAAATCCGTTAATGAATGCAAGGCCTCCGGTCCAGATTGTATACCAGGCTGGTTCCTTTCAGAGTATGCAGTTGCAGTAGCTCCATATTTAGCATTTATATACAACCTCTCGCTCACAGAAAGATCCGTACCTAAAAACTGGAAAACTGCTCAAGTCACACCAATACCCAAAAAAGGAAGTAGAGGTAATCCGCTGAACTGCAAGTCCATATCACTAACATCGGTTTGCAGTAGGGCTTTTGAACATATACTGTATTCGAACATTATGAAGTACCTCGAAGAAAACGATTTATTGACACATAGTAAGCAGAGATTCAGGAAACATCATTCTGGTGAAACACAACTAGCTTTTTATACTCATGAAGTAATGAGTGTTATCGACAGACGATGTCAAATTGATTGCATAGTCTTTCGACACCGTTCTTCACAAGCATCTTCTAACCAATCTGCGTGCCTATGGAACATCGCCTCAGTTGTGCGACTGGATTCGTGATTCCTTGTCAGAAAGGTGACAGTTCGTAGTAACAGACGGAAAGTCATCGTGTAAAACAGAAGAAATATCTTGCCTTCCCCTCTTTTGTCCCTGATCTATATTAACGACATAGGCGACAATCTGTGTAGCCCTCTTAGATTGTTTGCAGATGATTCTATCATTTACCGTCTTGTAAAGTCATCAGATGACCAAAACGAATTGCAAAATGATTTATATAAAACACCTGTATGGTGCCAAAAGTGACAATTGACCCAGCATAAAAGAAAAGTGTGAAGCTATTCACATGAGTTCTAAACGAATTACACTAAATTTCGATTACGCTATAAGTTACACAAATCTTAAGGTGGTAAATTCAACTAAATACTTAAGGATTGCAATTACAAATAACCAAAACTGGAACGATCACGTAGATAATGTTCCGGATAGAGCAAACCAAAGACGGCAGAACACTTAGAACGTGCAACAGGTCTACTAACGAGACTGCTTACATCACGCTTGTCCGCCCTATTCCTGAGTACTGCTGTGCGGTGTGGGAAACGCATCAGATGAGACTGACGGAGGACATCGAAAAAGTTCAAAGAAGGGCGGCTCGTATTGTATTATCGCGAAATAGGGTAGAGAGTGCCACAGACATGATACCATGATACGTGAATTGGAGTGGCGATCATTTAAACAAAGGCGTTTTTCGTTGCGACGGGATCTTCTCATAAAATTCCAATCACGACTTTTCTCATCCGATTGCGAAAACATTGTGTTAGCACCTACCTACATAGGGAGAAATGATCATCACGATAAAATAAGAAAAACTCAGAGCTCACACAGAAAAATTTAAGTGCTCTTCTTTCCCGCGCTCCTTTCCAGAGTGGAACGGTAGAGACAGCTTGAAGGTGGTTCATTGAACCCTCTGACAGACACTTAATTGTGAATAGAAGAGTACTCACGTTGATGTAGATTTAGATGTAATAATTGAGCACGTAGGGTCCAAGGCGTACTCTGGGATGAAGAGGTTAGCGAAGGAGAAGAATTCGTGGCGGGCTGCATGAAACCTGCCAGAAGACAGAAAATTCACAAAATTAAAAAAGAGAAGTTAGGTGGTTTTGTTACTTTATAAGACAGCGTCAAAGAATTTCCTTCCCACCAATACGAAAATAATGTAGAATCATTTTCGTATAATTCAGGTTTTGTATTCATGGCGCAACACTTCCAATTTCCGTGACTGTAATTTTCAAGCCTTTCGTGTGATCAAGAAACGTATGTATAAACCATCACGCAGCTACTTATTGTACAACACGTTGTCAAACGCCGCCGTGAGAGAGGAAGCGTTAGTAATGATGAAGCACCTGTAGGTGAGAACGACGTCTGATGAAGCGGATGGCAAAGGGGGGCGGGGGTGTTGTTCTGACTCCAGCATGAAGTCGCATGAGACTCAAAGGGCCGCAGCGTTCGTCACCCTTGTGGCAGGATTTTCCTGGTGAACACTCCACCCAAAGTGTCGCATGGAACATCACCAGCACGTCGAGCGTAAGAGGATCAGAGGCGCTTTAAGACCTCAGCAGACACGCCGTCTACCGGAAAGCACTTCTGGAGCTTATGAACACCGAAAGTAATTCTCTTTGAATGTGGTACTTGAGGCGTTTGCGATAGCAGTGAGTAACGGTAAGAACACTAAGAGGATCCGTGCCATCCTCCAACGGCAAGAAACAAATAAATCATGTGACACCCACCACACTAGTTAATTAACAATGCTAATGAAAAGTAGAATATAAGTTCTTATAACCACACGTCCAGAAACCAGCATCTGTTGACATACGTGACGTTTTACTCGTGCTAAATAAAGAACAGTATTCAGGGGTGCAGGCCGTGTTATTGTCACACCATAGTAAATTACCATAATACGCTCGCGTGGACAGGTACAAATCCTCTAGAAATCATGGAGGTGAGACATCGGCGTCGCTTCAATATCGATGTGTGGGTCAATTACTAGCGCTAGTGGAGTAAGTTATCCTCGCAGAAAGACAATGACTATGCATTACGCACGATGGGCACACCTCTGTTTTGCACGTGCTATGCAACTGCATCCCACCGCTGCGTCTCACTGGCGATCTATTAGTCGAAGAGGTCCTGAATCATGGCCTCCCCATTCGCTACACCTGAATCCGATGGATTACTGGCTATTCAGTGCAATTGGTGTGTGCCCAGCCCATTGACATTGAGCAGATGTTACAGGAGTGTATGACCAGTGTATGCGACGCAATGCGAAATAAGCCAGGTGTGTATGAAAGAATGCGTGGTTCACTGCGAAGGAGGGCTGAAGGACGTGTCAGAATGTTTGGTAACCACACGTAGCACCGGCTATGACGTCTACTTTACCTAACAGGCAGACTGTCCATACCTGAAAAATAGTTCGTTTCCAGGCATACCATTATTGAAGCTTTCCTCTAGTTTTCACCAATACTACCCCCTGTGAGAATATGTGGTACTTTCACCAAACGCCAGTAATACAGAGAAGTGTACTAGAAGCCCGACTTTAGCGTTAATAACCAGATGCAACTTCAACAATCAGTATGTTTTACATTAGTGAAGCAAGAAACTTTGGGTGGATTTTAACTTACGCATCAAAACAACAAGTTTGCAGCAACATCAGTTGTAAGACGTTAGTTCATGTGTTTGCTGCTGAGTCTCCATGGTGCAACCAACTCGTTTGCTCTCCAGTTCCTACTCCGTGGGCTTCAAGTCGAGGTTCTGATAGCACCATTGGCCTCCAAAGTCAACTGATCTCATGCTGTATGACTTGTATGGTTGAAGGAATCCATCTATGTACAGACTACAAAACAAAAAGTGTCCGCATATCTTGAAAAGCTCGGGCACCTTCAATTATGTAGAGCTCGGCCCAGCAGTGGTAATACAACACAGTGCCAACAGCTGCAGCATTCCATGTAACACACTTTTAGTACTGTATTAGCTCCCTTATTATTCTAATGATTTTACTCAGGGGAGGGCAGTAGGTGGTATAGCACTTAGCAGCCCCATTAGTCAAACACATCAGTAACCTCTTGTACTGTACGTGCTTGAGCATTGTCCTGTAAAATGATGGTCAGGTCCTACAGAAAGTGTCATCACTTCTGTCTCTAAGCTGGTCATAGGTTGTGTTCCAAAAATTAACAGCATACAGACGGAAGTGATGACAGTTTCTGCCGGACTTGACCGTCATTTTGCAGGACAATGCTTAAGCACGTACAGCTGTTCAAAAAAAAAAAATGTTCAAGTGTATATGAAATCTTATGGAACTTAACTGCTAAGGTAATCAGTCCCTAAGCTTACACCCTACTTAACCTAAATTATCCTAAAGACAAACACACCCATGCCCGAGCGAGGACACGAACCTCCGCCGGGACCAGCCACACAGTCCATGACTGCTGCTCCTCAGGTGACAGCTGTTACTGATTTGTTTGACTGATGGGGCTGCTAAGTGTTATACCACCTACTAAACTCCCCTGACTTAAGCCCTCGTAAGTTCAACCCTATTTCTAAACTGAACGAAACACTTCACGGCATTCGATTCAGAACTGCTACAAACTCGTCGGGCAATAGACCGCGCCGCTCGAACTGTCAACACAACTGGCTCTGCTAAGAATATCCTACGACTTCCACGTCACTGGCAACGGGTTATACACAATGCTGGTGACTACTCTGAAGGTCAGTAAAACTTTGAAACACGAATCTATTTTGTGCCAGCTGTAAATAAATAGTTGCCATTATTAAAGTTCAACCTTCGTACAAGTCGCAGCACTATTAAAGGGTCACCTTTTTGAAACGCTGCAATTGTCTCTCATTACGACGCAGAATGAACTTTGGATCAGGGATGCCCAAAGCCTTCCCCTGCAATTATTGGACCCTGCGACGTCACCCTCAAACTTGGGGACGATTCACGTGCAAGGTGTCGACACGTGCTGCGAAAGGTCGGTGCTCAGAACCTTGGCACCAAGCTTCACAACAATTCCGTCCAACGCCATTGTTGACACGATAGCAAGATCGTCACGCCTCTTGTTAAACACGTTTCGCCCCTTATTTCGACACACCAGTGGCCAGAACCGCCAAACCCAGCGCTGAAATTACGGGAAGCATGAATTAGGCTAATGAAACCAGCTCTCCCTTTGGGGTGGTGATTACCACATATTGTGCGGAAGAAAATGACAGTTCGCAGTTCGAGGAGCAACAGGCTCTTGACAACCTGCTGACAATGCTGGTACTCCCCGGATGATTTAATCCTTCTCTAAGGGCATCGTGTGCTGTGGGCCGCCCCTCTTGCAACGGTGTACCTTAGGTCTCTCGTGATGACTGGGTGTTGTGTGATGTCCTTTCGTTAGTTACGTTTAAGTAGTTCTAAGTTATAGGGGACGGATGACCATAGCTGTTAAGTCCCATAGTGCTCAGAGCCATTTTTGAACCTTAGGTCTCTAGAAGAGCATAGCGTTCCAAAAGATTGGAAAAGTGCACAGGTCATCCCCGTTTTCAAGAAGGGACGTCGAACAGATTGTGCAGAACTATAGACCTATATCTCTAACGTCGATCAGTTGGAGAATTTTGGAGCACGTATTATGTTCGAGCATAATGACTTTTCTGGGGACTAGAAATCTACTGTGTAGGAATCAGCATGTGTTTCGAAAAAGACGATCATGTGAAACCCAGCTCACGCTATTCTTCCACGACAATCGGAGGGCCATAGACAAGGGTTCCCAGGTAGATGCGGCGTTTCTTGACTTCCACAAGGCGTTTGATACAGTTCCACACAGTCGTTTAATGAACAAAGTAAGAGCAATTGACTATCAGGTAAATTGTGTGATTGGATTGAAGAGTTCCTAGGTAACAGAACGCAGCATGTCATTCTCAATGGAGAGAAGTCTTTCGAAGTAAGAGTGATTTCAGGTGTGCCGCAGGGCAGTGTCGTAGGTCCGCTGCTATTCACAATATATATAAATGACCTTGTGAATGACATCGGAAGTTCACTGAGGCTTTTTGCGGATGATGCTGTAGTACACCGAGAGGTTGTAACAACGGAAAAATGTACTAAAATCCACGAGGATCTGCAATGTATTGACCCATGGTGCAGGGAATGGCAATTGAATCTCAATGTAGACAAGTGTAATGTACAGCGAATACACTGAAAGAAAGATCCTTTATCATTTAGCTACAATATAGCAGGTGAGCAACTGGAAGCAGTTTTCCATAAATTATCTGGGAGTAGGCATTAGGAGTGATTTAAAATGGAATGACCATATAAAATTAATCGTCGGTAAAGACGATGCCAGACTGAGATTCATTGGAAGAAACCTAAGAAAATACAGTTGGAAAACAAAGGAAGTTATTTACAGTACACTTGTTCGCCCACTGCTTGAATACTGCTCACCGGCGTGGGATCCGTACTAGATAGGGTTGATAGAAGAGATAGAGAAGATCCAACGGAGAGCAGCGCGCTTCGTTACAGGATCATTTAGTAATAACGAAAGAGTTACGGAGATGATAGATAAACTCCAGTGGAAGACTCTGCAAGAGAGACGCTCAGTAGGTCGGCAAGGGCTTTTGTTGAAGTTTCAAGAACATACCTTCAGCGAAGAGGCAAGCAGTATGCTGCTCTCTCCGACGTATATCTGGCGAAGAGACCATGAGGATAAAATCAGAGACATTAGAGCCCACACGAACAATACGAGACTGGAATAGAAGGCAGAACTGATAGAGGTACTCAAAGTACCCTCTGCTGCACACCGTCAGGTGGCTTGCGAAGTGTGGATGTAGATATAGATGTAGAAATAGAACTGAATGTGACCGCACCCCTTTGGATTGCACTTCGTAGACGGTGGAATCACTAGGGACCAATCAAAATAATTGCATGAAATTTGAACATCATCCGAAGCAGCTAAACGTACATATGCTTTTTCAACACTCCTGTTTTGGGCACTCCTGTCGTGTGATCATTGTGGGAGGAGGGGAAGGGCACGGGAGCTGCAGCATTGACACAAACGTGAACAAAATGCCAAGGGCTCCAACGTATATGGACAATACACCTCCCCCCCCCCCCCCTCCTCAATCACCCTCTCCTTTCCCGCTGCAGTTCGGCATAACCTACGGTGTCATCCGCACATTTCTGTTGGGACTTTAAAAATGTTCCTGTGCGGAGATAGCCAGTCATTGATTCCTAGATGCCAGCGGGACAGGTATCCCTTTCGACACCGGCTGGAATTCTCATGCGGCCAGTAGGCACTATCGCGTGGCGCCAATCAGCTCTCGACTGTAGAAATGGTTGCTTGTCACACCTGCGCCTGGGAATTAACGATTGGCTACCTGTGGTGATGTACATTTCTAAAGTGGCCAACAAAGCTGTGTGGGCGGCACCGATTGTGTTGCCGAACTGAGAGGACTTAGACGGACACTTTGCTGTTTTATTCACGCATATGTCAATTTCGCAACCGCCTGTGACGACCACACAGGCGGGCGCAAAACAGGAGGGTTGAAAAAGCATAGGCTCCTTTTACTGCTTCGGATGACGTCAAATTTCGTCCAATGGTTTTCAGTGGTTCTTACTGATTCCACCCTGTACATCATAGCACGGTGGCGTTGGGCAGAACTCTGGTGAAATTTGGTGCCAAAGTGTCATTATTAACCTCGTATGAACTTCTTTTTTTAGCACGTGACGACACTTTGATGTCTGAAGCATCGCCGGGACCTAGCGTGACGTCACAGGGAGCCATGCTTTCGCATCGTAGCAGAGCAAAGTTGAAGGCACCTTTGAATCGAATTTCAAACTTGTGCGTCGTGATGGGAGACAATTACTGGATTTCGAAAAACTGACGCTTGTGTTGCGAATTTTTTTGCACTGCTGCAGCGTAAGTGTTATCTAATGTCAACTAAATTACAAAATTGTTCTGTTTGTTACATTTTCTCGAAAAGGTGAGGGCAGATGTTTGGTGATGTGCGTTGAGGAAATAAGCTGCCATTTTTAGGTGCCCATCTCTTATTAATACGCGACTCTGTACGGAATACAGTTTTTGGTTGAGTGAACCCGACTTCCACTGTGTAGCAAACCACTATTGCCTCTGCTAAGACGATTTTCATGAATCTGAATCTCCTTTAGGTTCGTGTGACTCACACATTATAAGTACACACTTTTATGATTCATATCAGTATATATCCGTGCCTATACGGTTTACACAATTCTTATATGATTGTTTCAACCACTTATGGGTAATGTCTACACGACTGTTTTCACTTCTTGATTTCTTTTCTCTGTCGTCGGTATTCCTCTAGTCCTTGACTCACTGTTGCTCGCGCAGCTTCAGGGGCTCATATGTGAGATACTAGCGTAGATAGGTCGTTAATTAATGTCATCTATTCTCGTCACTGTCTACAACAGCTAGGTGTCTTTTAGATTTCTCGGCGTCCCAATAACTTAGCAACCACACGATTATTTATTCAGCCTTCACAGGTAATGATTACCTTAATTAACAATCGCCGCCAGCCCGTAAGTGCGGTATAACGGCAAAATAAAAAAATAAAAAAAAGAAATAAGATAGCCTTCAAGTTTGTTTGATTTATCATGCAATCTAAACTTTACGGAATTTTTGTTGTACTTAAGTGGATGACCTAATATTTTTATTCCTCGGGATCAGTTCCCATAATTACCTCATTTAGATCGTTACAGTTTCAAATCCTAGGCTGGTTCATGATATTGCTGTACGTATAAGAACAACTCGCACGTCAATATTCCTTAATTTGGGTATCAGGTTTCTACATACAATACAATTAAATGAATTTAGCTATTGAGCGGTATTTGAAACTGTTAGAATTGTAAAGTGTGTTTCATGTGCCTCAGGTCATTCAGAGTCTGACAAAATCATTGTGAATGGGATTCAGGTCCAAAAGAACTGAGGCAATCCTTCCAAACTGAAGTGAGCTGAGGAACTGGTCCGAATGAGAGAGACGGTGAGGGAGAAGAAGGAAGAGAGAGAGGAGGAGGAGAATGAGAGATAGAACGAGAGGGAGAGAAAGACAGAGAGAGCGAGAGAGAGAGACAGAGAGAGAGAAAGAGAGCTGCCCTATGCAACCAAGAATATAACAGGACAACTCATATGATGAGGACAAAGACAATTTACTTTATAGACGCTGTTCAGTTGAGTTATTGCAGGACCACAAGTAAGCTCACTGTAGTGTTCAAGACCGAAGGGAATCACACCCAATGATTGACTGTCCCTAGTAGCCAAGTACAACGGAACTTTATTTGAGTCTAGTAAATAAAATACAGAAACAGTTTCTTGGAACGTGAGTGTGCACTACCCGATTCAGTCTGACAGTTAACCATAGAAGCACTGGGATGTCCTAACAAGTAATAACTGACGTTGCGTAACGTCTGACGTTGCTCTGGAATGTCCTAACAGGTAGTCAACGACGTTGCACTAGTATGCTAGTATGTGGACGAAATCCATGATCATACTGATTTGTGAACCGGTGTTCTGGGAGACAACTAGGAAACGAAGACCCATAAAGCAGGGAGACGCAGTGGGATGCGATTGATGGACCACTAGGTGCGGAAGGCACAGAGAACAGAGCGTAGAGCATGCTCTGGTTAATAAACTATTGGCCATTAAAACTGCTACGCCAAGAAGAAACGCAGATGATAAACGGGTATTCATTGGACAAATATATTATACTACAACTGACATGTGATTACATTTTCACGCAATTTGGCTGCATAGGTCCTGAAAAATCAGTACCCAGAACAACTACCTCTGGCCGTAATAACGGCCTTGAAACGCCTGGGCACTGAGTCAAACAGAGCTTGGCGAGGGTAGCAGTCGAACATTTCCTGTATCCAGAAACACCCGTACACGACTTGCAACTTGCGGTTGTGTATTTCCAGCTGAAATGTAGGGTTTCGCTGGGATCAAATGAAGGGTAGAGCCACGGGTCGTTAAACATCTGAAACGTAACGTCCACTGTTCAAAGTGCCGTCAATGCGAACAAAAGGTGACCGAGACGTGTATGCAATGGCACCCCATACCATCACGCCGGGTGATACGCCAATATGGCGATGACGAATACATGCTTCCAATGTGCGTCCACCGCGATGTCGCCAAACACGAATGCGACCATCATAATGCTGTCAACAGAACCTGGATTCATCCGAAAAAATCACGTTTTGCCATTCGTGCACCCAGGTTCGTCGTTGAGTACACCGTCGCAGGCGCTCCTGTCTGTGATGCAGCGTCAAGGGTAACCGCAGCCGTCGTCTACGAGCTCATTGTCCATGCTGCTGTCGAACTGTTCATGCAGATGGTTGTTGTTTTGCAAACGTCCTCATCTGTCGACTCAGGGATCGAGACGTGGCAGCACGATCCATTACAGCCATACGGATAAGATTCCTGTCATCTCGACTGCTAGTGATACGAGGCCGTTGGCATCCAACACGGCGTTCCGTATTACCCTCCTGAACCCATGGATTCCAACTTCTGCTAACAGCCATTGGATCTAGACCAACGCGAGCAGCAATGTCGCGATACGATAAACCGCAATCGCGATAGGCTACAATACGACCTTTACCAAAGTCGGAAACGTGATGGTACGCATTTTTCCTCCTTACACGAGGCATCACAACAACGTTTCACCAGGCAACGCCGGTCAACTGCTGTTTGTGTATGAGAAATCGGTTGGAAACTTTCCTCGTGTCAGCACGTTGTAGGTGTCGTCACCGGCGCCAACCTTGATCGAATGCTCTGAAAATGTAATCATTTGCAAATCACAGCATCTTCTTCCTGTCGGCAGCACGTTATCTTCGTGGTGTAGCAATTTTAATGGACACTAGTGTAATTCCGATTGATCGATCAGTAGGCACAGCCAGCGTAGAGTCAGGAGGACAAAGTGCAGTTGACGAAATAACTCTGATTTAGGAATCGCTAGGTCGGCGTAAACTGACACCCGCCAAGGCACTCGCGAAAGTGAGGCGGTACCCCGACAGGAGCACTATTTTCGACGATGCTTATTTCTCTGACGGCGAGAATTGTGCCGCACGGTACCGTCGCATTTGCTGGACGTTCATTTATAATTATAAACAACCTGGTGTATTTGTAGGTTGCTCAGGATTGTTTTTGTTTGAGGTGCAGAAGACGTATCGTTAGCGACCCGGACCGGCAGCAAACCGTGATACACAAGTGTATGGTTATTGGCTGTGTTAACAGGGCATACACCACTTACCGAATCAAGTGGTCGTATGATCCCCCAATACTCACTTAAGTCGTGGCAGTGAAGTGGTGTATAATTGCCACTCAGTCATAGGAAATAAGGCAGAATGACAGAGAGGAGATGTCGCGTTTGGTCGTGTCTGTGTACACGCCCGATTTTTTGTGATATCAACGTGGACTCGCAGCCACTCAGTCATGTAAGTGGGTGTAACAACAGTGGTCATAAAAATAACGTAATAGACGGAGGCATGGGACGAGTGTGAGGCCTTGGCAATGACAATAGGAGTCAATGCAGGTCCATCTCAACCAGTTTGGTGAGAGAACGGTATGCAATAGATAGTTGAAGATGGGTACCTCACAAGAGGTCATTGCTCACAGCAGCATCTAAAACTGCAAGTCCGGAATGGGAGAAACAACACAGAAACTGGATAGTAACCAGTTAGAAGCATGTAGTGTGGTCTCAAACGTGATTTCTTCTCTTTTGAATGATGCAAGGCGAATAGTGTGCCAACGGCTCAATGAGATGTTTGAGTAATAACAATCAATTAATACAATATTACATCATAAATAAGTAAATTAATGCCAACTGTCAGCTATCAATAGGTGGTTACACATTTATTTCTAATTTTTCGGAAAAAGAAAACATTGCATTGGACTAGATTATGTTTATATTATCGTATTTGTAAGTAACTTGATTATTTCCGTGAAATACAGTTTGTGTTGTCAGTTATTCTTAAACGCTATCCGTTTGATTCTCTAGCAAATAGCCAAAGTGAAAAGTTCGGAAATAAGTGAAAAGTTCACATCGTGTATGCTCAGTTCTTTGTTTACTTTCGTTTCGTCACGTAGACAATCAGATTTTATCGCTTCTATTTCACCGGAAATTTTGAATATTACTTGAGTAGTCTAGGAAGCTATTCTTGTTTAATTTAGATAAAAGATACAATTTGTTTGCCATGAGTAAGAAGTGCATGATTTACCATAGGCATGTAAGTTCCGGGATGTGGTGTGAGGCTTGTTGCAGTTTCTTTCATCTGGGTGACTGTAGCGGCGTGGGGATCGGGAAAATAAACAAGGCTCACTAGTTGCGTAGAATTTGGTGCAGAGATACGAAGATAGTGGAACAGGAGCAGAAGATTGCTGCCCTTCAGGTGGAACTAGATAAGGCAAAGCAAGACTTGGAAAGGGTAAGAGGGGAGAAGGGAAAGGAGAAGTGGTAAGTGACAACATGTTATACAATAAATAGAAATAGCACTTTCTCATACTGTGTCGCTGTCAATGTGGAAAATATGTTTGATCTGTTGTCACAGTTGAAAACTGATGAACCACAAATAGATACAGGAGTAGACCGGATACAATAAACTATCAAAAAGTGTTTGAGAAGTAAGAAGTCATAAAAAGTAGTGAAGAAGAAGGAAGTTTTGATATTAGATAGTTGACATGGTAGAGGTGTTGGCCAACTGTTGCAGAATGAACTAGGGTCAGGTTACCTGGTCACAAGGTTTTTTAAACCTAGTGCATGTCTGGATCAGTTGACAGATAATGTAGATTCAATTTGCAAAGGCTTCACAAAGGAAGACACCATGGTAACAGTGCGTGAGACAGACAACAGCATAGACAGCGACCGTAATTATTCATTTAAGGGTAACCTGATAAAGATAGATTCAGCAACGAGACATAATAGTGTTGGGCTTTTATCTGTTCTCAGGAGGCATGACCGGCCTCATTTAAACTCTTCTTTTAGGAGAGTTAATTAGAGGTGAAACTGTTCCTTGGATCAGGAATGGGTCTCATATAGGTGTGGTTCCTGTTATCTCTGTCAGTAGGCGAGACTGTACAGGGCATGGCATTTCCCTCAACAGGAAAAGGAAGGAAAAAATGTCTGACTAATAGCGAATAATTTAAGGGGAGGATCACTATCACAAGTGGTAAAGTACCTGCTGTCACAAGTGACAGGACGCAGTTTTTTTACGGTAGGGAAGGCAGAAGAAAAAGATGTTCAGAGACAGGCTGAAAGTGACATTCACACTGATAAAACTGGCAGCCAAAAAGGAAATTTTAATGTACACAATTCATGCAGACAGCCTCTGATTGAAACTGGAGATATTCTAAAACTGTTAGAAAAATTGGGTTCATCCAGTTGCAATTCAGCCAATGTACGGAATCAGCTATACTTATCGTATCAGAATATCCAAGGACTAAGGAATAAGCTTAATGAGTTGCTCTTTTGTGTTGAAGAACTAGAGTTGAGACAACCAGTTGATACCTTCTGCCTCTCGGAACATGACGTGACCACTGGTATAGCTATGTTAAATGCTACAGGGTTCCAGTTAGGTTCTTACTTCTGTAGAGAAAATATGGATAAAGGAGGATTTGTAACATTTGTCAGAAACTGTTTTGATTTGTAGAACATTGGTACTAAAAAATTTTGCTCAGAGCAGCACTTAGAAACTTGCGCAACAGAAGTAGTATTTCAAAAAAGTCTTCCATAACAGGAAGTGCATACAGAGCACATCAGGAAACTTTAACCTCTGCATAAAAATCTGGAAGCTCTGTTGTCCCATCTCACAGTAAAAAAAATAAAAGAAAATAAAAAGTTTCTGGTGATTTTAATGTGAATTTATTGAAAAGCTCTGTCAGTGAACAATTATTGCAATTAGTAATTCTGTCATTGAATTTGATTTCTACTGTGAACTTCGCAACTAGAGTATGTAAATAGTCTGAGACTGCTATTGATATTATCTTTGTAGGCAATATAGGAAAAAAAATCATAGCACAAAACCAATAGTAATTGGGCTATCTGATCAGGACATGCAGCATCTTGTGTTAAGTGTTGAAACTTGTCAAGACAAAAAAATCTATTAAATCTGAGTTCAGGAGAGTAATAAATCAGTCAAAATTTGCTCAGATACAAGAACTGGATAGATGTTTACAGTACTTCTAACTCAAATGGAAAATACAGAGCATTCATTAATAAATTTGCTTCCTCTTTTGAAAACTGTTTTGCCCTAAAGGTAACTCAAATCAAACAGAAGTCTAAAAATAAAATAAAATATTTACACCGGGAAAATGATATCATGTGGTATAAATAGGAGCCTGCATCTACCTTACAGAAACAGCTCTGATGTTAGCATTTTAATATATTAGAAAGAATACTGCAAAATATTGAAGCAAGTAATCCAGAAATCTAAGCAGCTTTGTTGTGAGAAAAGGTTAATTACTTCAGTCAACAAAATAAAAACTATATGAGATATAATGAAGACAGAGATAGGTGGGGCCAAAAAGGAAGACAAACAGATAGCTCTAAAAATAAATCAGGCAATGGTAACAAGTGCATGTAGTGTAGCAAACCTCTTAAAAAAGTACTTTGTTTCAGTTACTAACAGCTTGGGATTATCAGGTTCAGCAAACAGTGCAATGGAGTATCTGAAACCAGTCTTTACAAATAACTTCAGTAAACTGGAAATGACACGACTCCCAAAGAAGTATCATCCATCATAAAATCCTTAACATTTAAGTATTCTGGTCGTTATGATAACATACCAATGAAGTTAATCAAAGAGTACTCATGCGAGTTGAGTTCTATCTTAAGTTATTTGTGTAATCAATCTCTTATCAGTGGAACATCTCCAGACTGGCTGAAATATACTGAAGTTAAGCCTCTTTACAAGAAGGTGGATAAAGAGATAACATCAAACTGTCGACCAATTTCACTTTTGCCAGATTTTTCAAGAATATCTGGGAAGTTTGTGTTCAAGCGCCTCCTTAAGCACGTGTACTTAATTCATTATATACTAAATTAGAGGCTACTGGCATTTTCTGAGACCTGTCAAAAGCCTTTGACTGTGTAAGTCATAGCATTCTCTTAAATAACTTAGAATATTACGATGTCACTGGCAGTGCTGCAAAATGGTTTGATTCTTATCTAACTAAGAGGAAACGAAGGGTGTCGTTGCGAAATACCTGTACAGTGAACAGTCAGTGTTCATCTGATTGGCAATTAATTACACATGGTGTTCTTCAAAGCCCCATCCTGGGTCCGTTGCTTTTTCTTGTGCACATTAATGACCTCTCATCTGTTATATTACCAGATACTAAGTTAGTTTTGCTTGCGGGAAATACAAACACTGCAATAAGTAGCAATTCAAGTACAGATTTAGAAAAGACTGCTAATCAGATTTTCACTTACATTAATAAATGATTTAAAGCCAATTCACTGTCATTAAACTTTGAAAATACCCACTATATTCAGTTCATAACCTGTAAGAGGTTTCCTTCTAGCATGTGTATAAAGTATGAAGACATGCAGATCAAAGAGGTTGAGAGTGTTTAATTTCTGGGATTACAACATGATAGTCCATTTGGGAAGGACGTACCACACAACTGCTGAAGCGCCTAAACAAGTATTTATATGCAGTGATTATGATGTCAAATGTGGGATATGTAAACATAAAAGAACTTACTTATGTCTCTTACTTTCATTCAATTGTGCCATACGGGATCATATCCTGGGGTACCTCGTCACACTGAGAAAAAATTGTCAGCGTACAAAAGTGTGTAATAAGACTCATTTGTGGTGTAAATTCAAGAACATTACGAAGAAACTTGTTCAAGGAACTTTGTATTCTAACCACTGCTTGTCAGTATATTTATACCTTAATGAAATTCGATGCAAGTAATATGTATCTATTTCCAACCAACAGCTCAATACCTAGTGTCAATACTAGGAAAAAACATAATTTAGTAAACAACTAAAATCACTTACCTTGGTCCAAAAAGGTGTTCAATATTCAGGAACACACATTTTCAATAAATTGCCAGCAACCATTAAAAACGTGGTTACAGATAAAGTACGGTTTAAACAGAATGTAAAAGACTTTTTGACAGGCAACTCCTTCTACTCTTTGAAGAATACCTTAACAGGGACACAACTATGTTTCATTCTGGCAGTGTATTAATTCTGTAAATATTAGCAGTTTCATTTGCTGCAATGTATTCACCTATTTTGACAGTCTCTTGACAAATTATCAGGGTAGTGAGTATTATATCCAAATTTTTCATGTTTTTTTTTATATTATACTTTCTGACTTGTTTCACACCCACGAGGATCATTTCATTTCTGGGTCTATGGAATGAAAACTGAATCTAATCTAATCTAATCCGTAGTGCGTAAAAGGTGTAGCTTACGCCAAACGTGGTTTTGTGATATTTTATGGGTGTTTTTCGAACTGATATTTGGGTCCACTCATTTAGGTTACACGAACATCAACCAGTATGTTTACTTTTACACTATCGGTGACCAATTGTTGGCGTTTACACTTTGAGGATCACAACAACCATGTTCATATGTCTGCAAGCATACATTCGTGCTTTCTACGGCTACGTCTACGTGATTTCACTACTATTCACAGTAAAGTGCCTAGCAGTGGGTACAATGAACCACCATCAAGCTGTTTCTACCGTTCGACCCTTGAACGGCGCGCGGGAAAAACGAGCACTTAAATTTTTCTTTGCAAGACGTGATTTCTCTTATTTTATTGTGATGATCATTTCTCCCTATGTCGGTGGGTGCCAACAGAATGTTTTCGCATTCGGAGGAGACAACTGCTGATTGAAATTTTATGGGAAGATCGCGTCGCAACGAAAAACGCCTTTGTTTTAATGATTGCCACTCCGAACCACTTATCATGTCTTTGGCACTATCTCACCTAATTCGGGATATTACAAAACGAGCCGCCCTTCCTCTGAACTTTTTCGATGTCATCCGTCAGTCCCACCTGATGCGGATCCCACATCGCACAGCAATACTCCAGAATAGGGCGGACAAGCGTAGTGTAAGCAGTCTCGTTAGTACAGCTGTTGCACGTTCTAAGTGTTCTGCCAATGAATCGCAGTCTTCAGTTTGCTCTACCCACAACATTATCTGTCTGATAGTTCCAGTTTAGGTTATTTGTAATTGTAATCCCTAAGTATTTAGTTGAATTTACAGCCTTCAGATTTGTGTGACTTATCGTGTCATCGAAATTTAGCTGATTTCTTTTAGTACTCAAGAGAATATCTTCACACTTTTCTTTATTGAGCGTCAGTTGCAACTTTTCGCACCACACAGATATCTTGTGTAAATCATTTTGCAAGTTCTTTTGATCATCTGATGACTTTACAAGGCGGTAAATGACAGCATAATCTGCAAACAATCTAAGACGGCTAATGAGATTGTCTCCTATGACATTAATATAGATCAGGAACAGTAGAGGGCCTTAACACTTCCTTGGGGAACGCCAGATATTACTTCTGTTTTACTAGATGACTTTCCGTCTATTACTACGAACTGTGACCTTTATGACAGGATATCACGAATCCAGTCGCACAACTGAGGTGATATTCCGTAAGCATGCAGTTTGCTTAGAAGACGCTTGTGAAGAACGGTGTCGAAAGTCTTCTCAAATCTAAAAATATGGAATCAATTTGACATTCCCTGTCGATAGCACTCATTACTTCATGAGTGTAAAGAGCTAGTTGCGTTTCGCAAGAACGATATCTTCTGAATCCGTACTGACTGTGTGTCAATAAATGGTTTTCTTCGAGGTACTTCATAATGTTCGAATGCAGTATATGTTCCGAAACCGTCCTGCAAATCTACTTTGAAGAACATTTAGAAGCGCGAATGAAACGCAATACCGCATCGTGGTAGCTCTACAGGATTGGATCATCAATGTGTGGCCTTGTATGGATGTGTCATAGTGCATGATACTTGTTACTCCGTTATCCAGGGAATTGACTACAGTGTGAAGCCTAGAAGCGATGTTACACTTGGTGGGTGTGGTCCTACGTCAAGTGGCATCGATTTATGCTGGAACACATTAGTTCCAGTTGTGGCTACCAGGTGCAGATCTGGCACTGTATACAGTTTGTATGACGGTATGACATCCGACGCTGTCATCTGACAAACCGTAACGGGAGTGAACAGAATGGCTATCGGGAAGAAAGGCCGTGAGCTGTTAGTCAACTGCTTCGGGTGGAGAGCAGCCAATATAGTGCTGTATTTAGGGAGCATCACCGACTAAAAGGCCTGAGGAGAGGTCCGACGACATTAAATAGTTTAAAGAAGAGGATAATAAATTAGAAAACAGGGGTGACTTTCGCATTTCACATGGAAGAGAAAGGCGTCCTGTCCCCATTGGAGTACCTGACGAGGTTGCCGTTGCTGTAACTCACGATGCTTCACTTTTCCCTGCTACTGCTATAGCTCGTGCAGTGTTACTGCAATTATCCAGTCCATGGCGAACAGTAAGGAAGGTTCTGCTGTTTTTTTACGCTGATACCCAAACGAGGTCCAGACAGTGCAGCAACTGACACTTCATAGTCCCCAGCACCGTTGTGAGATTGCGCTATGTTTCCTGGCACAGGCCAGAGTTGATGACATGTGGCCGGGCAATGTTATGTTGAGTGACGAGCCAAATTTTATACCACAGGATGCAGTGAATATTCAGAATTGCCGAATTTGGGGCACCGTTAAACCGCAGGTTCTGCGCAGAGAGTCATAGTTCCCACCGTATGTGATTATGTAGAGCGGATTCACTACCTGTCGTTCAGTTGTAGAAAATACACTCTTATGACCATTCTGGCATATCGTGATGTCTGCACGTTATAAAGACCGCCTTGTACAGTTTGTGATTCTTGCTTTGGAATGGCGCAACTCTGTGGAAAACTCTTTTTTCATACAAGATGAGGCAATACCTCATGTCACTTGTTCAGTGAAAGGCGTGCTTAATGCAACATTCCACGAACGTGTCATGTCGAGAGATTTTTCACACTCATGGCCTGCAATATCATTCTCATCTGAAACCATATGAATCTGGCTCTGAGGATTTCTAAAAGAACGCGTTTACAAAAAGTGGTTCAAATAGCTCTGAGCACTATGGGGCTTAACTTCTGAGGTCATCAGTCCCCTGGAACTTAGAACTACTTAAACATAACTAACCTAAGGACATCACACACATCCATGCCCGAGGCAGGATTCGAACCTGCGACCGTAGCAGTCGCGCGGCTCCAGACTGTAGCCGCTCGACCACTCCGGCCGGCCGCGCTTTTCCAGATTCACATTCTGGCTACACCGGATCTACAGCCAGTAAGCAGAACACGTTGCTCAGAGTCCACATGAACTCACGTGAGCAACTGCTGATCGCATCGTTTTACGGATGCTGTGTCTCGTCGTCATCTCCGATGCTCATATTCAACTAACTGTGCAAGTGCCGTTTTAATGGTAAAAGCAACATTATTCCTTTCTCACTTGTTTGACCATTTCTGCCCACATCCCGTTCCTAATCCGTTACATACGGAAAATTTTGTATGGTTCTTGCATTCACAGCGTCATATTAGCAGTTGGTGATAAAAACTGGAACTACATGACTTTTTTTTCAACATAAATCGGTTCCACATTAATGCATCAGTATAGTTACCAAGCACAAGCATACGGTAATTGTAGTCCTCACAGGACCTGTCTGAGTAGCTGCACATTAATTACAGTCACCCGGTATATATATACACTCCTGGAAATTGAAATAAGGACACCGTGAATTCATTGTCCCAGGAAGGGGAAACTTTATTGACACATTCCTGGGGTCAGATACATCACATGATTACACTGACAGAACCACTGGCACATAGACACAGGCAACAGAGCATGCACAATGTCAGCACTAGTACAGTGTATATCCACCTTTCGCAGCAATGCAGGCTGCTATTCTCCCATGGAGACGATCGTAGAGATGCTGGATGTAGTCCTGTGGAACGGCTTGCCATGCCGTTTCCACCTGGCGCCTCAGTTGGACCAGCGTTCGTGCTGGACGTGCAGACCGCGTGAGACGACGCTTCATCCAGTCCCAAACATGCTCAATGGGGGACAGATCCGGAGATCTTGCTGGCCAGGTTAGTTGACTTACACCTTCTAGAGCACGTTGGGTGGCACGGGATACATGCGGACGTGCATTGTCCTGTTGGAACAGCAAGTTCCCTTGCCGGTCTAGGAATGGTAGAATGATGGGTTCGATGACGGTTTGGATGTACCGTGCACTATTCAGTGTCCCCTCGACGATCACCACAGGTGTACGGCCAGTGTAGGAGATCGCTCCCCACACCATGATGCCGGGTGTTGGCCCTGTGTGCCTCGGTCGTATGCAGTCCTGATTGTGGCGCTCACCTGCACGGCGCCAAACACGCATACGACCATCATTGGCACCAAGGCAGAAGCGACTCTCATCGCTGAAGACGACACGTCTCCATTCGTCCCTCCATTCACGCCTGTCGCGACACCACTGGAGGCGGGATGCACGATGTTGGGGCGTGAGCGGAAGACGGCCTAACGGTGTGCGGGACCGTAGCCCAGCTTCATGGAGACGGTTGCGAATGGTCCTCGCCGATACCCCAGGAGCAACAGTGTCCCTAATTTGCTGGGAAGTGGCGATGCGGTCCCCTACGGCACTGCGTAGGATCCTACGGTCTTGGCGTGCATCCGTGCGTCGCTGCGGTCCGGTCCCATGTCGACGGGCACGTGCACCTTCCGCCGACCACTGGCGACAACATCGATGTACTGTGGAGACCTCACGCCCAACGTGTTGAGCAATTCGGCGGTACGTCCACCCGGCCTCCCGCATGCCCACTATACGCCCTCGCTCAAAGTCCGTCAACTGCACATACGGTTCACGTCCACCCTGTCGCGGCATGCTACCAGTGTTAAAGACTGCGATGGAGCTCCGTATGCCACGGCAAACTGGCTGACACTGACGGCGGCGGTGCACAAATGCTGCGCAGCTAGCGCCATTCGACGGCCAACTCCGCGGTTCCTGGTGTGTCCGCTGTGCCGTGCGTGTGATCATTGCTTGTACAGCCCTCTCGCAGTGTCCGGAGCAAGTATGGTGGGTCTGACACACCGGTGTCAATGTGTTCTTTTTTCCATTTCCAGGAGTATATATATATATATATATATATATATATATATATATATATATATATATATATATATATATATATATCAAGACTACACTGGATCTGCGGTTTGATTTGAAAGGCTACAAGCGGCTATGACCTTATGTGCTGATATCAGTCACTTTAACCAATAAGCCTTTCACGTGACTACCTGGCCCACGCGTACGCTAAATTGATTCTGCCCTCCGACTGTGGTTGTTGTTGTTAGCCTACATTTGAGGTTATGCCATTTATCAGCATCTAAATGAACCTGAATTCTGAAATAATTTAATGGAATGGTGGCCTGTCATTATTGTAGTCAATAGTCCGCTTGGTTAGCCGTGCGATCTAACGCACTGCTTTCCAGGCGGGAATGTGTGCCGGTCCCCGGCAAGAATCCGCCTGGCGGAAAAGTGTCGAGGTCCGGTGTGCCGGCAAGCCTGTGGATGGTCTTTAAGGCGGTTTTCAATCTGCCTCGGTCAATGCGGGCTGGTTCCCCATATTCCGCCTCAGTTACAGTATGTCGGTTATTGCTGCGCAGACGCTTTCTCCACGGTACGCGTATACCATATTTACCACGCAAACATTAAGGTTACACGCGTCTGGTGTGAGACGTTTCCGGTGGGGTCAACTGGGGGCTGAACCGTACGATAACTCTAGGTTCGGTGTGGAGCGGCGGTGGGGTGAATGGACTCCCGTAGCCTGTTGTGGAGTTGTGAACCACTGAAGGCTACAGCGGGTGCGAAGCCTCTACGTCTTTTCTAGGTCCCCAGTTCCATACAATACAGTAGATTGCAAGTGTTGGTGGGTGATTAATATATCAACATGAAAAATTATGGCACAGGTCTATTGATCATAAAATAGGAGGAACAACGCAAGTTGTGATGACTAAATGAATCATAATCTGTTGGCAACACCAATAGATGCAACATATAGTTAACACTCCTCTGAGTGGCGATTGGTTGACAAATATTAAAATTTATCTATTTACTCTGGCTCAAAACACAGATAACGCATTCTGAAGCTACCTAACGCTGAATAGGCTATGATGCATTCATGCTACACAAAAGTTGTACTACGTTGATGCAGCTGAGAACAAGTGGTGAGAATGTGATTCTGTTCGTCTCAACAAGCTAAGCAGCAGTACTGTACCCCTTTCTCGTGGCGTAGTGCTGTCTCATGGGACGGTCGTTGTTCAAGAATCTGAGAGCAGTGATGTGCGGCGCCTGTAATTCGCTATCGCGGGTATGAAAATGCAAAGCTGCGGCTGGTGATCTATTAGATGGATCACATTTATTCACCAATGGAGTCCTGAAATATCGCCAGATTCAAGCATATGGCACTTCCATTCGCCGGTCATATCATGGACCAATTTGACTCGCCTAAATGGCAGTGTGCACAAGGAGATCAAACATGGAGCCAGCAGGTCTGACACGAATAAGATTGGCCTCGGCACAGTGAGTTGTTTGAGAAGACTGAGATCTAAACTGTCGGTACAGCTAAGTCCCCACCACAGGCTCCCCAGTGAAGACCAACGACAGTGCAAAGTCATACTCAGGACATGTGTCTGTCCCAAGTGCAACCCCGCTCATGACAAGAGTCGAGACTAGAATCCTCTCCAGGCTGGAGTCTGATCAGAAGAGGAAGTTTCTCCTCTCGTCCCTTTCCATCAAACATCAGTAAACTCAACAAAATCACTCATGCAACCGCCCCCACAAGGGTCTCGTGCCAATCAGAAGACCCCACGAGCTCCATTCTCCCCTCTAGCTCGTATGCCCTACCCACTGGTCAATCCTAACCAAAAATAACAATAATCGTCTCTTTTCTGGAGAAGCAACCAAGTCCTGACTCGTAAATTCCCTTGTAGAGAGGAGAAAACACTGTGCTCCCGACTTGTTTTTTCCTATGGTCACTTTAGGTGTCGTTGTGAGTTTCTATTTAATCCTAAAGTGAACAGCACATTTATCATGATCATTATCTGGATGGCCTAAAAGTCACAGCATGTCTTAACAAGGGCCTTGTCTAAACTTTGTGTCCCAACATAGCCCGCCGGAGTGGCTGTGCGGTTCTAGGCGCTACAGTCTGGAGCCGAGCAACCGCTACGGTCGCAGGTTCGAATCCTGCCTCGGGCATGGATGTGTGTGATGTCCTTAGGTTAGTTAGGTTTAATTAGTTCTAAGTTCTAGGAGACTGATGACCTCAGAAGTTTAGTCGCATAGTGCTCAGAGCCATTTTGTCCCAACATAGACCTTTCCAGAGTCGCCATAAATGTTGTGCTCCATTCTAAAATTGTTTCAAAAGTTTGAGGCTTCCCAAAAACTCGGCAGGGAGACGGACAATACCACCTGATGGCTCCCTCGATTGCGTCTGGTCCGCAGTGAACATGGAAACCGGCGAATTTTTATGGGCACCAACAGTATTCACAAAAGGCATTTAGGACACTGCTGAAACGCATGGCCAAGCGACCGAAATTATTCTTGTCCCCCTACCCCTGAATGTCTAGAGGAGCCTAACAGGTAGATCCAGATTGGAGATTGTTCCGCCTCTTTGGTTGCTGGCATTGTCTGCTCACTAGTGCGAGAGGTTCTTGAGACCAACATTCTATTCTCAGTAAGTTCTTCGAGATGTTCCTTTTCCATAATATCTATACGTAGCCTCCAAGTCCCCAACGTCCACTGTAAAATATTGCTGCTAAATTAACAAACATCCTCCAGAAAGTACTATTCAAATGAGAGCCATGATAAAGGTCCTGCATGTATTAACAACATACATGCTCCCATCAGTGCCTGCTCTTACTAACTTCCTGTTGTCCCACAAAAATGATATCTTGAGTGCGTTGAATATGAAAAATAGTGACTAAGTGACTCGTCCTCTCTGACTGCCACCCCACCATGGATGACATCCGTACGTGTTGTGTCTCACTTCGAAATGTCATAGCGTGGCAAGGAATAGAGGAAATCATTAAATAGTGTTGAGATCTCACCATGATGACATGAGTGTTGGGACGAATTTGCCAACCAATACCATACATAGAAAATACTTCCTAACTTGACCTCATTCACCTCAGGGGTCACTCACACACACAAAACTGCATGCCTTCAAGAAATACAGAAGAACATTACTGAGTGTAGTATGATTAATTGGGACCCTCGTGTCGTTCCTATACGACATCCTTCAGATAAACAATTATTAAGCAGTTAAAAAGGTTTTGTAGCAGTACCTTTACTCACTCATACAATTACTGAAGTCATAGAAAACTAATGTAATCATAGGAGAATTACATGGATTTTCAACCATTCTCTGCATCAGTGATTTAATCTTGCTTAGTCATACATCATGTTTCATTCATCCATTATACAAAAACGGACACTAATTATAAATGAAAATGGAAATGCCATGTGGCTAGCGCCTCTCGTCGAGTAGACCGTTCGCCTGGTGCAAGTCTTTCGAGTTGACGCCACTTCGGCGACTTGCGTGTCGATGGGAATGAAATGATGATGATAGGGATAACAAAAATGGTTCAAAAGGCTTAGCACTATGGGACTTAACTGCTGATGTCATCAGTCCCCTAGAACTTAGAACTACTTAAACCTAACTAACCTAAGAAAATCACACCCATCCATGTCCGAGGCAGGATTCGAACCTGGGACCGTAGCGGTCGCGCGGTTCCAGACTGCAGCGCCTAGAACCGCTTGGCTACTCGGGACGGCACATCACAATACCCAGTCCCTGAACAGAGAAAATCTCCGACCCAGTCGGTAATCGAATCCGGGCCGTTAGGTACGACATTCCATCGCGCTGACCACTCAGCTACCAGGAGTGGACATTATAACTGAAAAAACACACTCATTCTCAAAATCTAAAGAACCAAGCAACATGTGTCATTTGTTATGCTTATTTCATAGGGCAGTGTAATACTGTTTCTTTTACCTCCAAGACATTTGAAAATCACGCTTTGCAAGTCAATTTTACATAAGGGCTTGACCCATTGACTGTTAGTACAATGTGGAATCAGTGGGTTCAGGAGGGTAATGAGGAACGCCGTGCTGGATTCCAACGGCCTCATATCACTAGCAGTCGAGATGACAGGCATCTTATCCGCAAGGATGTAACGGATCGTGCAGCCACGTCTTGATCCCTGAGTCAACAGATGGGGACGTTTGCCAAGACAACATCCATCTGCACGAACAGTTCGACGACGTATGGAGCTGCATAGACTATCAGCTCGGAGACCATGGCTGCGGTTCCCTTGATGCAGCATCACAGACAGGAGCGCCTGCGATGTTGCAGGTCCTGTACAGGCCTTCCTGTATACAGAAAATGTTCGACTGCTGTCCTGGCCAGCACATTCTCTCAATCTCTCATCAATTGAAAACGTCTGGTTAATGGTGGCCGAGCAACTGGCTCGTCACAATACGCCAGTCACTACTCTTGAGGAACTGTGGTGTCGCTTTGAAGCTGCATGGGTAGCTGTAACTGTACACGCCATCCAAGCTCTGACTCAATGCCCAGGCGTATCAAGGCCGTTATTACGGTCAGGGGTGGTTGTTCTGGGTACTGATTTCTCAGGATCTATGCACCCAAAATGCGTGAAAATGTAATCACCTGTCAGTTCTAGTATAATATATTTGTCCAATGAATACCCGCTTATCATCTACATTTCTTATTGGTGTAGCATATTTAATGGCCAGTAGTGTATATTGATCTCTATACATAATTTGTTATGAATAGAATAACAAGCCGAAAATCTCTGAACAAATACAGCATGAGTCCATATATAATTACTTGGCATCGTAATAAAAATGAAATGAAGAAATATTTGTTATCATATTGACTAAACAGGACATCCTGAATAGTTACAATTGTCTTAAATATATGGTGTGAAGTATCTCTGGTCTATGTGTGAGAGTTGTGTTAGTACTATTTCCCGACATACTGCTATGATAGGCCGCAACTGCATTCACTCTTCACCCAACATGTTCATTCCACACAAAGCTTTGTATTAACTTATGTTGTTTACCCAACACCTGGCAACTCTATGTCTAAGTTCCACTCTTAGATTATGACGACACTACGTACACTCTTTCTCTTCTTAGTGTTTCCGTTGTCACCCAATGCTCAAGTGGTCTGACACCGCACTCCCATTCGTCTGCATAGTTGCTTTGTCCCACGACAACTGCTCCTGCGTCTGCACATCTGAAACTTACAAATGTCGTCAGTTCCCGCTTACTTGTAGCTTTACATGTCACAAAAATGTATCCAGTTTCGTCTTTCTGTATAGCCATTGCAATAAAATACAAAAAGGTAAATTAGTTCTCCAATGTACGTAGATCCTCATCCTCATCAAAGGTCCCCTTCTTACTGCTGCCCACCTTTTCCTGAACCTGAGGTACGCCACACCACCGTGAATCGCATTCTGCGTCCTCATGCTTCAAAATGTATTTTACTTACGGCGCGCTCGTGGCGGCAGCAAAATACTAAGACCTCGAGAAAAGCTTCGCCACATGGCTAGCGATGGACCAGAATCCCAGCAGACTTAGCGTCTCAACGGACCTAATATGTGGGCAGCTAATACCACTAACAACACAACCGAAAATCGAGGCAAACATGCGCAGCCGCCATCTCGTCACCGCTTAACAGCGGAAAGCAACAAACTAAAAATCGTTCAAATGGCTCTGACCACTATGGGACTTATTTGAGGTCATCAGTCGTTTATAACTTAGACTGCTTAAACCTAACTAACCTAAGATCACACACATCCATGCCCGAGGCAGGATTCGAACCTGCGACCGTAGCAGTCGCGCGGTTCCAGACTGAAGCGCCTAGAACCGCTCGGTCACAACGGCCGGCTCTCGTCACTTCGGTAGTGCATAAGATACCGCGGGAAAAGGACAGGAATACTCTCACAGGCCATAGTGATATTATAAAGACACTACTACGAGTATTACACAGCTGAATTAATGTTCATAATGCGATCGTTTTTTGACTAACATTCTTCTACTCATTGCAGCGTAAATAATGCGGCTCAAAGATATTGGCCACTTGTCACATAGGTAAGTGCTGGTTGGATCCTCAAAGTTCAAGGGTTATCATGCCACAAAAAGGTGTCAGATAATACGAGAAGCAGTCACTCATAACGAATTGCTGTTCAATGCCTACTTTGATTTTCAAGCAGTCAGTGAATGCGTTGATACGATGATGGAACAACTACGCTACTAATTTGAACACGTTCCTCAAGGAGTCGTACCGTAAGCTAATAAATGACAATTACGAATACATGAATTACAGAAATTCAATTAACGGATAATCTAGACTACACTACACAATACCACCTAGAATTTGCTTATTCTTTGAAGTTCTATATAATATACGATGCTAACCTATCTGAACTACTATAAACACCTATTCTGCAAATACTGCATCTTTATATTCTAAAATGTTGATATTGCATCTTCCAATAGTTCTTGCGGCCGTGTGTTGAACTGTGTCAGCAGCAGATGAGCGTCAGTTTCTATTCAGATTTCTGCTACGTTTCTCCTGTGATGGGTTGGGTGGCCTAATCTGGATATGACGATCTTGTTAGTTTTCTTGCTGATGTTGACTGCTGTTCTCCGAGTTGTTTCTTTGCAGCTGTGGTTCTCCAGTATCCCGCTGGAAATGGTTTGGATTTCGTTATTCTCTCCAGTTGCCATTTTGCCATTAATTATAATTATTGTTGTAATTGTCTCGACCACCTTTGTTTTCATACAGTGGCTGGTTAGTACCTCTACAGTTAGAGTTGTTTTGCAGTGATCAGTAACTTCCCCCATTTCGTCCGTTGTCGTTCATTTCCGATGAGCCTTGCTAACTGCAGTCATTGTTTCTGATAAATTGTGGAAACTCGCAAATTTTTATGGCCACCATCCCAGTTCACAAACGGCAGTTACGACACTGTCGAAATGCCTTGGCAGGGTGGCCTAAATCTCTCTCATGCTGCGGCTGGAGGCGCCTAACAAGTACATCCAGATAAGCAGTTTTTCTGCCTCTTTGGCCGAAAGCATTGTCTGCATACCGGTGTGAGAAATTCTTAGGACCAGCATTCTGTTCCTGGGAAATGCTTTAAGCAAACGTTCACCGCAAGATTTGTTGTTATATGACCAAACTGGATGCTTGTTCTCAACTCCAGAAAATACTATTTCAAGGCCCTCATCAATGTCTGCTCATGTTGATAACTTCCTGTTATCTGAAAAAAAAAATGATGTCTTAGGTATAAAATCAACATTCATGAGTAGCCTTGAATATGAAAAACAGGGGAGACTGACAAGTCCTCTCTCATTTTAATGAGGGAGACGATGGAAGAATAGCAGGCATGCTAGCGAAATATCGAAATATGGGTCACAGTCGAACCATGATGGGTGCGCGAGAGGGGGGGGGGGGGGGGGGAGAGAGGAGGGGAAGAACGGGCGGTTAGGCACTTTGTACAACGGTTTCTTCTTGGGACAGGAAATATGAGCGTGGGCATTGAGTCCAAAGTGGCGAAAAAAGAAGAAAGATATGTTTTCAATTTCAGGCACTGTGCAAAATCGACGTTCTCAGAAAAAGTAACAGAGGTAAATTCTTCTGTCATTCCTGTGGGAGTAGTATGCCAAGAGAAGCAAATTGATTGGCTATCTGGGAGGAGCCAACAGAGATGATTTTATGAAAGCAACGGCCGAAGAATGGTGAATAACTTTGGTAGTGATATAGGAGGGCACTTCGAAAGAAGACGTGTCGTTCGGGGCTGCCTGCATGATGGAAGTGCGTCTGTTTCAGATGTCGTGTTATGTGCGGCACTGAAGTCATTGTCGTTGCAACAAGGTAGATTGTAGTGTAATGGTAAATGCTCAGTGAGTAGCAAGAAGGTTGTCCCAATTGTACCTCTGTTTATTCCCTTTCTAATCAGATCTCCGTACATTTTTACCATATAGCTTGTGCACTGAAACATATAAGGCGATAACAGTTTTTACCACTTTTCCCGTCTTAGTAAGTTTTTTTAATGGTGTAACATTACGAGTCAAAGGCAAGAGGGATCATTGCCACAAGACAGCCGTTTACCATAACATATTTACCGTAACATACCGGTGCAGCATCTCACCATGTCACCTGCCTAGGCCCCATAGCCAGGCTGTCGATCGGCTACCAGCGAGGTACTGAGAGCAGGGACACTTCCGCACATGGCGTATGGAACATTAGGGCGGCCGCACCAGAGCAAACTTGCTCCAACAAGTGTAAATACTGGCTGTGCAGCCAGGCTAATCAGCATATCGGCAAGTCTTCAGAGCTGCGTCAACGGCATGTGGGCTCCCACCATGAGGTCGCCACCACTCCACTGTCGACCTGACATGACTGCCTGCCAGGGCATAGCCACAGCATAGATGGTCTGAACCGAGGCCCTTCCAGCCACAGACCGACTAGGCTAGCACCAGCGCCAGACTTCTTCGTCCAGATTCGGGCCTGGATTCCATGTCTGCGTGCTTCTGTCACCTCACGCTGGTCTGACTGACAGCCAGCCTCACCTGCAGCTAAGCCCAGTAGTGCTAAGTTATCGTGTAGCTGAGCGAGCACTATTAGTTGCCTGAGTACGAACCTGTCATAAGGTCCCCTTGCCGCTGCGCTGAGCGTGGGCTGCGTCACCTTTACATGTCGTCCACCATGGCGCATGGGTCCACAGCCTACCGACGTCGACATAAGGTACCAGTACACAGAATTGAGAAGAAAATAGAAGTTTCTGCTGTCAAAAACAACCTTCTTTCGACTCACCCTAACCCACCAACTTTCACCAGAGGTCACCCACATCAGACACAATATGACCAGCCCAAATAATACGCTCATGTTCAACGAAAACAAAGGACACTGAACAACAAGAGATAGGATGTTCATATTCACAGGACCTATACATTTGGATCTTCTGCAGAAATGATTAACATTTCAGTCACCTCGATTCAGCATCTGTTGCCTTTTAGGCGCAGGGCACACCATTTGTCCTGATAACTTCTTCCATGCATGATGGCATCAATGCGTATAAGGCGCAAATCGCGTCCTGTAGTATAACCATCCATGCAGCAAGCACCTGGTTACAAAGTTCATCTGTGGTGGTTGGCAATGCGTCACAGCACTGCACCCACCTCACCTGCACCATACCTCACACATTTTCGTGTGCCGAGGAGTCTGGTAATCTGGCGGGCCAGGGCAAAAGCCGGACATCCTGTGACACCAGGAAGGCACGTATTCGTGCAGCAACATGTGGTCGTGCATTGCATAGCTGGAAACTGGCATCTGGGGTGTTGTGTAGGAACGACATGGCTACAGGCCGCAGGATGTTGTTCATGCAGGTCACGTTGGCGGCAGTGATTTGTGGTTGTACCCAGTGGCACTCCACACCATTAGGCCTCGAGTTGGCGCTGTATGTCTTGTGCTAGTGCAATCACTGTGATGCCACACCCCCTGCCTGTGACGAACCAAAATGCGGCCATCATTTCCAAACAAACAGAAACCGGATTCGTCCGAAGACGCTGTCTGATCCTATTTCTGTCCCCAGTGACGTCGTTGGATACACCATTTACACCATTTCCGTCTAGAATGTTTCTGTATATTCTACAGACGTAGGTGGAGAAGTGGATGACGTGCACATAACCCATGTCGCAATAAACGTCGACGGACTGCCACCCTCATAGGATATGGTGTGTTACACCGTTCCACTGTTCCGTCAGAGCCGAGGATAGAGCAGGTCTGTCCTGTAATGCCATTTGTATGAGGTGTAGATCCTCTCGGGGGATCGTCCAGGTGGGGCGATCTGACCCATCTCGCCGTTTTCTGCGGCCTTCCGTGAACCATTCTGCACACGCCGGCTGCAACTCCGAAACACTTCGTCCCGCACGAGCAGCAATTTCCCAAATGGCTCTGAGCACTATGGGACTTAACATCTCAGGTCATCAGTCCCCTAGAACTTAGAATCGCTTAAACCTAACTAACCTAAGGACATCACACACATCCATGCCCGAGGCAGGATTCGAACCTGCGACCGTAGCAGTCGCGCGGTTCCGAACTGAAGCGCCTAGAACCGCTCGGCCACCGCGGCCGGCCAGCAATTTCCCAGATTGGATGCATCACATTCTCTCACGCCTACAATGCACCCTGTTTCGAGCTCACTGATTTGACGGTGCGGTTCGCGCATAAGTCTACGACGCACTCTGCACGTCTGCTAAAGTCACAAACCTTCGGTTTGTAGCAACAACGAGACCTGCAGGCACATTTTACCAGCTGGTGGTGTTGCGCCGCGATATCGATGTTGACCTTGAACCCGCGGACACGGTTGAAACGCCAATCGCTTCTTCAGAACATTCCTGTGAATATGAGCGACCTGTCTCTAGTCAGTTAAGGTGTTCTGATTTTTCTGAACATGAGATAAGATTGTGTGTTGCACCCCGCCTCATCTTTCGGCTGTGGAATCGAATCTTGGTCACAACATTGCATTTAACTCCTGCACGAAGGATCGAAACAATACCCTTTCATCCATTCTAGACTACTGTCGACGGTTATTCCTGTTACTCCTCCACAGATATTCTTAAGTTACATTAACACGGCGTCTGTATTTTATGCAAGTACTTCAGTCATACGGGCGCAGCAGATGCCACGAGCCTTTAATTCATCTCAGGCGGTAACAAACAGAGGTGTGATATCGTCCGACGATTGTGGTGCCCACTAAAGTCGGAAGTGGTGCGTCGACACCACAGACACCAGTAACGTCTCGCTGCAATCCGCAACGACGAATGCGAGGCACGCCAGAAGACATGCCCTCTCTCTCAGCACCTCGGTGCCACGGCACAGAGGCGGACAACGGCTCGCTCTGCCCTTCCAATGAAACAGTCAACATCATCTAGTAAGGCCACCAATGCTATTCAAGTTGTAATATCCCCTTAGAAAAATTTGTGAATTACTGTGCTGATAAACCTCTTACGTTATTTGATTTTCAAACAGCTGAGCAGAACTCAACGTACTCAGACGTTTCTCTCTTTACTTATTCTGATCAACGCTAAACTGACACACAATATTTTTAGCGAACGCAATCTGACTTTCAATAATCCCTACAAAAGACTGGCCCTGACTAACAATAACCTATACCTTTCATGAATCACTTACCTCACAAAAATCTTCGTTACTCGAACAACTGCAATACAGCGAGCGCCACTACTGCCAGCTAAGTAAAAGATTCTGACTACTGAAGGCACTAATTACTAATAGGCATAGTTAGCAAATGAAAGATTTTGATAGAGAACAAACAACGTATTTAGCTTAATAATATTCAAAAGTCGTCATAGATATATGACGATTTTTGAATATTTACTCTATCTCATGGACACACGTTCAGACCGTCCGCTCTGAAAATTCTGCCATCTCTCTCCCCACGTCCAACACTGCTGGCGGCTCATCTCCAAATGCGCAACGCTACGCGTTTTTCACATCTAACTGCCCCACACTACACTAGCGAATATTCCAACAATGCCAACTTGCCACAGACTGCACACAGCAAAGCCAGTGGTTTTCATACAGAGCGCTACGTGACGTTACCAGCATAAAAACCTAAACAGCCTACTTACGAAGTCCCAGATGGAACTGTAGTTTTGTAAACGCTGAACTTGTACCTCAAGAGAAGAGTTTGTAATTGTGTACATAAGGGATGCTTTACTGCTCAAAGACACTTATAAGTATTCGACGCATTCTTGTGGCAATGGATTGTATCAAGTTAAGTAAACCTTTTTGTAATTCCTGTAACAAAGTGAAGTAATGAAACTTCCCGGCAGGTTAAAACTGTGTGCCAGACCGACACTCGAACTCGGGACCTTTGCTTTCGCGGTCAAGTGCTCTACCGACTGAGCTACCCAAGCACGACTCAAGCCCCTTCCACACAGCTTTAATTTCGCCAGTACCTCGTCTCCTACCTTCCAAACTTCACAGAAGCTCTCCTGCCAAACTTGCAGAACAAGCACTCCTGGAAGAAAGGATATTGCGGAGACATGGCTTAGGCACAGCCTGGGGGTTGTTTCTAGAATGAAATTTTCACTCTACAGCGGAGTGTGCGCTAATATGAAACTTCCTGGCAGATTAAAACTGTGTTACGGACCGAGACTCGAACTCGGGACCTTTGCCATAAGCGGACAAGTGCTCTACCGACTGAGCTACCCGAGCACGACTCACGCCATTTCTCCGCAACATCCTTTCTTCCAGGAGTGCTAGTTCTGCAATGTTCGCAGGAGAGCTTCTGTGAAGTTTGGAAGGTAGGAGACGAGGTACTGGCGGAATTAAAGCTGTGAGGAAGGGGCCTGAGTGGTGCTTGGGTAGCTCAGGCGGTAGAGCACTTGCCCGAGAAAGGCAAAGGTACCGAGTTCGAGTCTCGATCCGGCACACAGTTTTAATCTGCCAGGAAGTTTCATATCAGCGCACACTCCGCTGTAGAGTGAAAATTTCATTCTAGACACTTGTAAGTATTCGACACATTCCTTTGGCAATGGATTGTACCAAGTTAAGTAGACCTTTTTATAGATCCTGTAACAAAGGTAACTAATGTTTCACATGTTGTTGTTCTGATCTCCCAGAGCGATCAAAGAACCCACAGTTAAGAGCAGACGATTGTACCTCTGTCTGATTTCATATGTTATTGTTGCGATCAGCCATGACCCAGAGCAATCAAAGAATCGACAATCACGACCAAACGATTGTACGTTCTGCAGGTGATAACAGTAGGGCTACCATCACTAACTTTTCGTCCGATGTGCACCAGTCTGGACCCTCTCTGACACTTGGCTAGAGCGATTCAGGGAACAGGTAGTGCCCCGAACGCAGACTCTACGTTTTAACTGCACCCCACGCCGTTCCGGGGCTCGGAGACGGCGAGACCCCTGTTCGTCGTCCTTCTCCCGAGACGAGCTGGAGAAGGTGGTGCACTTAACGTGTGCGCAGGCTGCGGCCATTGCCTACCTGCTGCTCCCCTGCGGCGGCAACAATAGGTCTTCTATTAGATGCGTACCGCCCCGCCGTGCCGCCCCCGACAGCCTGAGCAGGCGCGCCTCTTGATGTCGCCATACTTTATTCATGCGGCCGCATCCCGATGTTTTATTTATTTACATCGCCGCAGTGGCGGTGAGTGGCTGCGTTGCCCTGTCTCGGGAAGCTCTCGACACACACACACACACACACACACACACACACACACACACACACACCTCGCAGCGTCGCCAAACTGCCGCGTGTCTTCCGTCAGCAATTGGCCTCAGGGACAAAGGCAATTCCACCCGAGAGCTCCTTCCGCTCCCAAGTACTTACTTCCTTTCATTCCGGATGCAAGTGGCCAACTTCGCTCCCCCTTCAACGGGCCCATTAACATACACCGAAGATAACTTATCCTTGACCTCTGAGGAGAAAATATTTTCTCGTGTCATAGGTTGGTTAGAACAAAGGTTGAAAAAGGGCATCCTACGTTTCTAGCTTTCATACGTTTAGCCAAACCTTTCGACAGTATTGACAAGCACACACTTTTTGCAATTCTGAAGGTATCGAGAAACGAATACAGCGAGAAAACGGTTTTTACAAGAGCTACAGAAACGATACTGCAGATATAGGACTCGCAACACGTGAAAAGAAATCCGTATTTGTGAAAAGAATGAGACAAAGTTGAAGCTCACCCCGATGATAATCAGTCTGCACGCCGAGCAAACGGTGAAGAAAACTAAGCAGTAATTTTATGAGGGAACTAAAACTGAGAGAGAAAAAAAAAATTTCTGCAGTTTGCCGATGACACTGTATTTCTGTCAGAGAAGGCAAAGGACTTGGAAGAGCTTTTGAAAGAAATCTATAGTGCGTTACATCTATGTCGTTCCCAGGTCACGCTAAACGTAGTTTCCAACAGGATACTGAAATGGCTAAGCATATTGTATAGTACAATCATATTTGGAACCCTAAAGTAAATTTCGACCATAAATATCAACCGTTAGAACACGAAGGTTTAAGTTTCCATCATAAATGAAACGTAGGACCAAATGCGTCGGTTCTTAATTTAAAAAAACAGGCACACTTCATATCTGTCGATAGCAGCGCAATCTACCCCAAATGGAAAACAATGGTTTCTGTAAACTGTACTTATTTTTTGACGTAGAGTCCGAAAATACATTAAAATGGGTCTCTCCATTTGAAAATAGCAACACCGTCCACGCGTGGGAAGGGGAGGGGAGGGGGAGGCGGGGAAGGAGGGCAGGGCGTGGTTATTAGGTGACTCGTTGTAGCACAGAAAGATAGACACATCGACGGATGTTCCGTTTAACTCTTCACCTAGAGCGGTTTTTTTTTCGTACAATGCGTCCTTTTCGAGGTATTTAATTGTTACAAGTGATAACAAACACTGTATATACAGGGCGATCCATTTGAAGTTGCGGATGAGGTTATCTGGAAAACTATACACCGGGTAAAATAGTCGGTAAGACAAGTTCGTAAGCTCAAAACGGGACATCAAATGCTACTACATGTGATCTCCAGCCCCCGCTCCCTTGGGTAGGGCGGGGCGCAACTTTTAAATCTTAAATGGAAACACCCATTTTTAATGCAGATTTGGGTTCTCCATAAAAAAGTAACTAAGTTTTGTCTGAAACATTTTTTTAGACCATTGACAGATGACGCTGAAATTGAGAAAAAAATGGGGGAAGAGCTTTGATTGCTTTAAAATTATCCCAGAAAGACGCATCAAATCGATAAAAAATGTGCACCAATTCTTTCGTTAATACAATTTAATCTACTTTTGTACAAACGTACTGTATCCTACTTTTAACGGTACCCGGGAACAACGACATGGACGTAGTAGAATGATGTTCCCATGGGGTGCTTCATTAATGTGAGTCCTCTTGCCTCGCACATGCTGGGGTGCTTCATTAGTGTCTCCTTGCCTCTCACAGTTTGGGGTGCTTAATTAATGAAATTAGCCACGAAGAAATTGTTCAAATTTATCCCCATTTGCTTCAATGCATAAAGGCAATCGTCTGCGATAGTTGTGCACAGTTTTGAGCGGCACATCCCGTGGTATGGCTGCGCACGCACTTCGAATGCGTTGCTCCATATCGTTTCTGGTTGTGGGCTGTCTTTCATAAACAATATTTTTTAAATAACCCCACAAGAAAAAATCGGGAGATGTTAGGTCTGGTGAACATGGAGGCCACTGACTTGGTCTGTCGCGTCCTATCAACCAACCAGCGTACCGTATATTTAAAACGTTCCGCACATTTTTACCATAATTGGGAGCTGCTCCGTCCTGTTGGAATCACATTCGTAGCCTAGTTTCTAAATCAGCATCTTCCATTAGTTCCAACAAATCATCACGGGGAAGTTGTAAATAAGATTTCCGAATAACATTTCGGTCAAAAAAATACGGTCCTATCAAGTAACCGTTTAAAATACTACACCAGACCATAAACGACTATTTGTGTTGATTGTCAACAGGTCGGTGCCAGTGTGGATTTACAAGGGACCAATAATGACTATCATGTCGATTTAATTCGCCATTGTCTTTGAATGTCGCTTCATCGGTGAACATAACGTATCTAAGAAAATTATTGTCACCTCATAATTTCCAGGGCCCAGTGGCAAAATGCACGCCTATTGCAAATCTTTCGGCATTAATGCTTGTGTCAATGCGATATGATACGCATGATCTATATGTGCCTTCAAAATCCTCAAAACAGTTGATTTCGGTATTCCAGTTCGTCTCTGAATCATACGACTAGTAATTTCGGGATACAGTTGAACACAGGCGAGAGCGGTTAGGGTACGAGCCTTATTTTCATTGTATTCACGATGACGAGGTGGACGGTGCACGCATCCATTTCGAGCTAGTTGAGTGCAATTTCGAATAATGTTTTCGCTTGGATGTCGTCTGTTTGGGAAAAGATCCGCAAACAATTGCGCAGCTGCAGCGTAATTGTTATAGCATTCAACTAAACATCATATCAACAATCTCTGTTGGAGAAGAATACTTTACTTTCGTTAGTTGATGTTTACGGTTCACAATCTGAAAGTGAAGTGACGTCTGACCGCATTGTGCTGACCTTTATACTGAGCCGTAGTTCGCAGTTTGGCCACGGTAGCGCCACTACCATTCCTCCTCCCTCCGTTAAAAACTGGGGGGGATAGGATACATTTTGTAAAAAAATAAAATAAAAAAAGCTTAATTTGGCGTAATGAAAGAATTGAAGCATGTTTTGTATCGATTTGATGCGTCCTTCTAGGATCATTCTAAATAAAACGGAGTTCTTCGCAACTTTAATTTTTCTCGATTTTAGCGCCATTTGTCAATGGTTTAACAAAATGTTTCGGACAAAACTTGATTACTTGTTTATGGAGAAACCGAATCTACAATAAAAATGGGTGTTTCCATTTAAGATTTAAAAGTTGCTCCCCGCCCCACCCAAGGAGGCGGGGCTGCAGGTCACGTGTAGTATCATTTGATGCCCCCATTGAGCTTACGAACTTGTCTTACCCTCTATTTTACCCGATTTATAGTTTTCGTGATAACCTCATCCGTAGCTTCAGATGAACCGTAGAATGTATAGTTTTCGAGATAACATCATCCGAAACTTCAGATGAACCATATACTACTGGCCATTAAAATTGATACACCAAGAAAAAATGGAGATTTTAAACGGGTATTCATTGGACAAATATATTATACTAGAACTGACATGTGATTACATTTTCACGCAATCCGGGTGCATAGATCCTGACAAGTCAGTACCCAGAACAACCAGCTCTGGCCGTAATAACGGCCTGGGCATTGAGTCAAACAGAGCTTGGATGGTGTGTACAGCTACAGCTGCCCATGCAACTTCAACACGATACCACAGTTCATCAAGAGTACTGACTGGTGTATTGTGACGAGCCAGTTCCTCGGTAACCGTTGACCACACAATTTCAGTTGGTGAGAGATCTAGAGAATGTGCTGGCCAGGGCAGCAGTCGAACATTTTCTGTATCCAGATAGGCCGGTATAGGACCTGGAACATGCGGTCGTGCATTATCCTGCTGAAATGTAGGGTTTCACAGGGATCGAATTAAGGGTAGAGCCACGGGTCGTAACACATCTGAAATGTATCGTCCAGAGTGCCGTCAATTCGAACAAGAGGTGACCGAGACGTGTAACCAATGGCACTCCACACCATTACGCCGGGCGATACGCCAGTACGCCGATGACGAATACACGCTTCCAATGTGCGTTCACCGCGATGTCGCTAAATACGGATGCGACCATCACGATGCTCTAAACAGAACCTGCATTCATCCCAAAAATAATGACGTTTTGCCATTCGTGCACCCATGTTTGTCGTTGAGTACACCATCGCAGGCGCTCCTGTCTGTGATGCAGCGTCAAGGGTAACCGCAGCCATTGTCTCCAGGCTGATAGTCCATGCTGCTGCATACGTCGTCGAACTGTTCGTGCAGATGGTTATTGTCTTGCAAACGTCCCCAACTGTTGACTCATGGATCAAGACGTGGCTGCACTATCCGTTACAGCCTTGCGGATAAGATGCCTGTCATCTCGACTGCTAGTGATACGAGGTCGTTGGGATCCAGCACGGTGTTCCGTATTACCCTCCTGAACCCACCGATTCCATATTCTGCTAACAGTCATTGGATCTCGACCAACGCGAGCAGCAATGTCGTGATACGATAAACCGCAATCGCGATAGGCTACAATCCGACCTTTATCAAAGTCGGAAACGTGATGGTACGCATTTCTCCTCCTTACACGAGGCATCACAACGACGTTTCACCTGGCAACGCCGGTCAACTGCTCTTGTCTTCCATGGAAACACAGCCTACACCATTATAGAACCACCACCAGCTTGTTGTAATATATTGAATATTCCTTGTTACTGTAGTGTTATCTTGAAGCTGTGAGAATGGAGGACAGGCGTTCCAATGCGCGGAAGCAGAGACGATGCTGAGGACAGACGAAACTAGGAGAGATATTGTTACGTGGAGTAAACTGTAAGGGGAGAGCCTCGCGAAAATACAGACGCCCCCAGACGCGGTCCCACGGCATTAGTTACTCTTCAAGGAATTAGCATGTAACTTCATATGTCGTCTAGACGCTGTGGTAGGTTGCCACAATAGAACTTCGTGACCAACAGGCAAGCATTAGCGATAAAGCCAGCTTGGTACCAGCCCTGAGAACAAGAACGTCAATAGGCTCACAAGGGTAGAAAGAAAGCCAAAACGCCAAAAACTGTTGACCTAGCAGTCCCTATTCCGGAGAGCCCGAGGGGCTGGTCTAAATGACGTGTAACAAAAATGTTGTAAGCCTTATTTGGCAGAGAAGTTACGTTTAGCTTTCAGCTGAACAATGTTGATACCAATTACGGACTTAGTTACTGCATTAACATCCCCGCCTTAGGAGCAGTAGAGGGGACCTAACTAAACCGTGAGTGGCAGGTGCCTGCAAGAGATCTGTGGGATTGAGAACTTTTAAAACTGCAGCGTGTCAGCAATCGTGAATAATTTAATGATTATATAGAATCCGCCTTGACTACAAATAGAAACCGTATGTTGACCTAGGTTTCGGCGTGGATAACCACGCCTTCTTCGGAACACACTAAAACTACCTGAGAGCCCGCGGCCCACCGAACGTTGGCTGGGGTGAGGCAGTACGCTTCTGACGATTCAGCTCAGTACAGCTATTGACATGGTACACACATACCGTTTATTTTACATTTTATGCGAGTCTTTTGCCCTTTTGGGCATTCTGTATTAATTTTGGGCCATGCCTCTTTAGGCACTTTGTAGTTTTAGTGTGTTCCGAAGAAAACGTGGTTATCCGCGCCGAAACCTAGGTCAACATCCGGTTTCTATTTGCAATCGAGGCGGAATCTTTATAATCATTACCTTTGGGATTGGCTGGGTGGCTTTAACTGGGTGAAACCGTGACCCGACGCGTCTCTATAAAACCCCTAGATTCCGCATTTTGGCGGAGTTCTCAGTCAGACGATCTGGGCGCCGGATCCGCGTGCGTCGACTCCAGCCTCGGTCCAGCTCCGCGTGAGTCTGCTCTCTCACTTGGAGTGCCTCAGTGAACGGTGTCACATTCAGTATGTTTTGTTTTGCAACTAAGTTGTTGCCTTAAGATGCTGCTAGTGTTTGCCACTGTGGATAGCATCCACTCGTGGGTCATCTGCACTGGATTCTGTTGTAACATTGTTATTCATGCTTTTTCTATTAGTTAGTCCTGTCTGGGCGCCCGGGTTCCCGGGTTCGATTCCCGGCGGAGTCAGGGATTTTCTCTGCCTCGTGGTGGCTGGGTGTTGTGTGTTGTCCTTAGGTTAGTTAGGTTTAAGTAGTTATAAGTTCTAGGGGACTAATGACCATAGATGTTAAGTCCCATAGTGCTCAGAGCCAGTCCTGTCTGGAATAAACAACTATTTCAAAACCCTGTTTGTCCTAGAGTCTCCACAATGAGTTCCCTACCAAGTCTCACCACGTGCATTTCTAGTAATTGTCTGTACCAGTGTTGACTCAGATAGAAGAAAACAATCAAATGCCTTCACTATGAATTTTCCTTCTGCCTTCTGCTGTGTACCGCTCGGGAGTGCAGACTAACCAGCAACCCCTTTTCTCCCTCTCCCACCTATGTCAGGACACGACATTGCATAGTGCGTTGTGAAAAACCTGGGCCCATGGTTTCTTGGAAACTGCGGCACACTCGATCTCTACCGTAGTCTGTTACCAACTAAAATCGGGACTCATCTGACCAAGTCACGGCTTTCCAGTCGTCTATAGTTCAACCGATATGGTCACGAGTCCAGAAGAGGCGCTGCAGGTGATGTGCTGTTTGAATAGGTAGTCGCGTCTGTCGTCTTGCTGCCGTAGCCCATTAACGCCGAAGTCGGCACACTGTCATAACAGATACGTTCGTCGTGTATCCCACACTGATTTCTGAAGTTATTGCACACAGTCTTCCTTGTCTGTTAGCACTGACAACTCTTCTTAAACACCTCTGCTGTCGGTCATTAAGCGGATGCCGTCGGCCAACGCACTGTTCGTGGGTAGAGGCAATACCCGAAATTTGGTGTTCTCGGCACACGCTTGACCCTGCGAATCTGGAATGCTAAATTCCCTACGGATTTCCGAAATGGAGTGTCGCATGCGCCTAGCTCCCAACACGCGCCTACAATCACAGCGGGGACCTCTTCACATGAATCGTCTGAGTACAAATGGCAGTTCCACTAATTCACTGCGCTTTTATCGCTTGTGCAAGAGATACTACCGTCATCTGTATATGTTCGTTATCGCTACCCGGTGACTTTTCTCACGTAAGTGTAAGCATCTCTGATACTCAAACTTCATATATAGGGTAGAGATACGGGCTAGAGATATGCTTAAACATTTGATTGTTTCTCGGTATCTATAAGGTTTAAAAATTTATCTGTCCAACAATGTATACAGGAGCTCAAACGTTTTTATGTTTGTTCGAACAGATCATTGTGGGGACCATTTGTAGATCGACAGATATCGAAACGGTACTCCACTGTTCGTCACATGTTAATAAGCATGACACGTAGGTCAGTAGCCGGCCGCGGTGGCCGAGCTGTTCTAAGCGCTTCAGTCCGGAACCACACTGCTGCTACGGTCGCAGGTTCGAATCAAGCCTCGGCCATGGATTTGTGTGGTGTCTTTAGGTTAGTTAGGTTTAAGTAGTTCTAAGTCCAGGGGACTGATGACCACGGATGTTAAGTCCCATTGTGCTTAGAGCTTTGAAGATCAGTCGTCTCAAATCTACCAGATCTCTATCTCTTGTTCTGAAAATAATGTCCTTGACAAACCGCCATACACTTAAATCCAGCAGGGTCAGATAGGACCAGTCAGACGGCGCCACGCAGTGCGGGCTCTCTTTTAATACACTACTGGCCATTAAAATTGCTGCACCACGAAGATTACGTGCTACAGACGCGAAGTTTAACAGACAGGAAGAAGATGCTGTGATATGCAAATGATTAGCTTTTCGGACCATTCACACGAGGTTGGCACCGGTGGCGACACCTACAACGTGCTGACATGAGGAAAGTTTCCAGCCGATTTCTCATACACAAACAGCAGTTGACAGGCGTTGCCTGGTCAAACGTTATTGTGGTGCCTAGTGTAAGGAGGATAAATGCGTACCACCACGTTTCCGACTTTAATGAAGGCCGGATTGTAGCCTATGGCGATTGCGGTTTATCGTATCGCAATCGCTGCTCGCATTGGTCCATATCCAATGACTGTTAGCAGAATATGGAATCGGTGGTTCAGGAGGGTAATACGGAACGCACTGCTGGATCCCAACGGCCTCGTATCACTAGCAGTCGAGATGATAGGAATCTTATCCGCATGGCTATAACGGGTCGTGCAGCCACGTCTCGATCCCGACGTTTGCAGGACAACAACCATCTGCACGAACAAATCGACCACGTTTGCTGCAGCATTGACTATCAGCTCAGAGGCAATGGCTGAGGTTACCCTTCTCGCTGCATCACAGACAGGAGGTGCCTACGATGGTGTACTCAACGACGAACATGGGTGCACGAACGGCAAAGCGTCAATTTTTCGGATGAATCCAGGTTCTGTTTACAGTATCATGATGGTCGCATCCGTGTTTGGCGACATCGCGGTGAACGCACATTGGAAGCGTGTATTCGTCATCGCCATACTGGTGTATCACGCAGCGTGATTGTGTGATGTGCCATTGGTTACACGTCTTGATCACCTCTTGTTCGCTTTGACGGCTATTTGATCAGTGGACGTTACATTCCAGATGTGTTATGACCCGTGGCTCTCCCCTTCATTCGATCCCTGCAAAACCCTACATTTCACCAGGATAATGCACTACCGGATGTTGAAGGTCCTGTACGGGCGTTTCTGGATACAGAAAATGTTCGACTGCTGCCCTAGCCAGAACATTCTCCAGATCTCTCACCAACTGTAAACGTCTGGTCAATGGTGGCCGAGCAACTGGCTCGTCACAATACGCCAGTCAGTACTCTTGATGAACTGTGGTATCGTGTTGAAGCTGCATGGGCAGCTGTACCTGTACACGCCATACAAGCTCTGTTTGACTCAATGCCCAGGCGTATCAAGGCTGTTATTACGGCCTGAGGTGGCTGGATTGATTTCTCAGGATCTATGCACCCAAAATGCGTGAAAATGTAATCACATATCAGTTGTGGTATAATATATATGTCCAATTAATACCCGTCTATCATCTCCATTTCCTGTTTTGGCCACGAGTTGCGAATGCGAGAAAGACATGTAGAAATGTTTTTATATGTAATGGTTTAGAAATGGGACACGAGCAGGAAAGGTGAAATAAGTGAAACGGCATATTGTCGGTTTTATTATCAGCCGCCACTTAGTCTATTTGTTCATGATGGGCACTGCAGACGTCGACAAGATATTGTGTAGTGTCAGATTCGCACTTGATGACCAAAACTGGAACTTTGTTTTCCATCGTGAATCGAATCTGGATTGGCGCAAAAATATATCTACCAAGTTTCGCTACCGTCCGATAATTACAGACCACGTTATAGACAACGGCCTTTGTACGAAACTATCAACATGGTGTTGATCCTACAGATCTGGATGTTCTGTGTCGTTTTATTTGATTTCCAGCTTAAATAGAGAGTGTGCAGTTTTGTCGTCAAGCAATCGTGACGACGTGATCTCGATGGTGGTACACTCTCTGGGTTTAAATTCTCAATTACCGGTACAGTTAATCTAACAGAATGTTACGTTTCACTTTTAGATTTAGAACATATTTTAGACGCGTTGTAACCAGATCAGCAACCAAATTACTCCATCAACTCTTGAGGTAAAATCTCGCTCCCTTTCACATAATGTGTATAGCATTAGCAAAAGATTTTCTAAATACGATTGTTTAATTCTTGGGCAGAAACCTTTTACGCCTGAAACCGTCCCCTATAGAGGGAAGGCTACGTTTGACAGTGAATGCTTTTCATTTGGTTGCGACAGTGCCTGATTAATTTCTGTCTGATCAGTAACATGCCAGCCAAGTGAAAGTGCTCGATCTCTTTCTGACGACAGCAAGTGTTACACAGTTCATGAAGCCACAATGAGAACCAGCAAACAACAGCAAGCTGAATAAAGCAGGGCATAAGCTGATAAGTGCGCCACAAAGAAAATAAATGCGACAGACAGCCAGACCTCCAGAACACAGGCGGAAATGACTGAAAAGATAAAGAATTGTCCTCATTTACACTCTCACAAAGTCGTAGTCTGCAGGCATGTGTTGTACAATCATAATACTTAGTGGACTATTGATACTTGTGAGTGCAAACATCGGTTTTATGGTGGTGGTTGGTGGTGGTGGTTAGTGTTTAACGTCCCGTCGACAACGAGGTCATTAGAGACGGAGCGCAAGCTCGGGTTAGGGAAGGATTGGGAAGGAAATCGGCCGTGCCCATTCAAAGGAACCATCCCGGCATTTGCCTGAAACGATTTAGGGAAATCACGGAAAACGTAAATCAGGATGGCCGGAGACGGGATTGAACCGTCGTCCTCCCGAATGCGAGTCCAGTGTGCTAACCACTGCGCCACTTCGCTCGGTGGTTTTGTGTTATGTAAATTATGACCATGTCATAGTTTCTGAGTGATACATGTTCTTCTCAAATTTGGGGACATATCTTTTTCAAATGGTACAGATCTCTGAACTGCAATTTCTGGGATGCTATTTTGACTAAAATATATTATGTGTTTAATGTAATTATTAAAATCGTGAGCATTTGGTGCATATTAAAAGTGGAAGCAGTGGTAGTTTATATTTGGGTTGGGGGAAGAGGAGAAGGGAAAGAGGGTGAAGAGACAGTAAAATACAGTGAACGCTCTCTCATCTAACCCCAAAACCGCATCCTCGATCTGCGACTGACATTACTATGAGAGAAGAATAAAGAGTGGTGGAGACAATGCAACAGGTGAACATGAAAACTATTTCATCTGTATAACTGACCTAACGCATGCTGTCAAATATTATAAATATGTTCAAATGTGTGTGAAATCTTGTGGAACTTAACTGCTAAGGTCATCAGTCCCTAACCATACACACTACTTAACCTAAATTATCCTAAGGACAAACACACACATACATGCCCAAGGGAGAACTCGAACCTCCTCCGGGACCAGCCGCACAGTCCATGACTGCTGCGCCTTAGACCTCTCGGCTAATCCCGCGTGGCTATTAGAAAAGAAACCTTGTGGTGTTAACTTGGTTCGAACTGATAATATTTGTTACTGGAACCCAGAAATGTCCGGTATAGTTTCTAGAGCAAGCTACTTCTAGGGCATGTGAGTATTGAGATGAAATGAATCTACCTACTCTTCCTCAGTGTTGCTACACTTTCCCCCGGGAAAAGAAGATCATACTGCGACAGTAGGGGCAGTGAACGTGCTAAGAGTTGCCTGGGTGCTGAGAATTTTGTTGAGCCGTTTGTGGCTGGCAAGTTGCCGTGATGTGGCCGGGCTACGTGATTCAGGCGTCACACTAGGCAGAGCGACCACGTGACCACGACTAAGAGGACTCACGCCAGGTGCTGGGCAGCAGGTAGCAGCGAGCAGCGAGTCGCGAGTCGGAAACCCCGGCAGGGTGGGAACTTAGGCCGCGTGTCTCCTGAGCCAGGTAAGAGGGGCAAGTGATTGCGTGTAATATATAAACCTGATGTATTCACTGGAAATAGCAAAACTACTTACAGACACTATACAGAGAATCGAAAGACAGCTTCTGATTTGCGATAGGGAGACAAGCAACCATATCGGGCTAGAGGTTTTATGTCGGTGGACGGTCGCTTCGGTAAGAGCTTTGGAGATATTATGTGGCCAGTACGCAACGTGGGTCTAAGAGTGTTATTTCAGACTTAGAATATTTCGGTGTCCGCAAGTTGAGAACTTAGAATACTTTGGAACTCCGAATGCTGTTAGACTTAAAATCTGAACGTGGGGTTTGACTGAATGGTTTGTAACTGCACGAGCTTTTTTTGATGTTTAAATACTTGTAGGCAGCTGTAAACTAGAGTATGTTTTGAGCACTGAGTAATTTTCTTAGTGGACTAAACTTCATCGGCCTTTTTTCGCGATACCTGTTTCAATGAACTTCACATTTCGCAGTGAATATTTGCGGATCTCTACGCTATCGAAATTTCAGATTTTGATTGCACGTTTTCACGATTTTATTGCGCTTTTCGAAGCAGTTATTCTGCACTTGCTAATTTCTGTGAATGCTCTGCTTGCACTACGTATCTGTACGTATTTTACTTACCTATTTTGAAAAACTGCTTCGTTAAATAATCATTTGATGTGAGGCGGCTATTTGCTTATACTTGTGAGCTTATTCCAGTAAACATATGTTAAGAAGTTCAAATCACCCACTGTAGACCAAATTATTATGCCACGGGATTATTTGATTTTGTTTACCCTTTAGTTTTCATTATTCATTTGTTGCTTATTTATTTATTTTCATGTTCGTCGATGTCTATGCTAATGACAGGGCTTCATGTTTAATCAATTCTTTGATTAGGGCTTAAAAGCAACTGAGACTGACAGATCCATTTTGATTCAGCGAGTCATGCAGAAATTTAAGGTCTGGTTACGCTGCAATTAGTTGGTCTCGACAGAACTTGTAAAAATCCAGCCCGGTAACATTGCTGTACGAAATTCTGACGAGGCCTTTGGTCTTAAAACTCGTCATGATATCGTGGCCAAGTGTTTAGTCACATAATGTGGGACATAAAGTATTGTAGTACAGACTGGACTCCCGCACATCTGTAGGCATTAAATGATGAACTTTCATAGAGGTAATTTAACGCTCCAAGGGATGATTAATTTACCACGTATACACTGCTGTGGATCAACTTCGCCTTTATTTAGCTGCGGTTTTTACTACGCCATCTACGATGTGCTATACTGCTTGTATTTCAGCCTCGTAACTTCCCCGCTTTATGTCTCTCTAAAGTAGAATTTACTGCTGTTTACGAGACATACTACGCACTTACGCCTTCGCACGGTGTGTGGCAACCTCACCTGAGGCAGCCACGCCGATACGAAGAACACGAACATTCAGTGGGGTCGAAGCTCACCTTTTGCTTCTCAAAAGATTTTTTTTTTAAACTGCTTGCAGTGTACAAGCATTATGGTCCGCTTTTTCCCAAGCGTTTATCCTTCTAGTATGGGGTCCGCTCTATCATGATTTGGCAAATTTATACTTAACTTTGGGGCAGAATGCCTTTTCGACGCCACTGTCATCAAGAAAATTTAAGGTAGGGAGTCATACGTGCCATCAGTGTGTGAACCGTCCAATCTTTGTTGTGTGTCTTGCCATATTCATAATTTGACACACAACCCTGGCAGTTAACGGGACTCAAAGATTTCGGTAAACTGCCGATTCCGTCATTTGGCGAGGTACTATTTCTTCCGATTTTAAATACGAAATTATTCCTACATTGACGGGCTGGCGAGTTAAACCGTGCACTTGTAGCTCCCGTTATTTGTACTATAAAACTGCAGTAATTTAGTGATAAATGCAGGGCAAGGTGGTGCATCGGTTAAGATCAGAGGCTGCATTGAGGAGGAGCAAGATCCAAATCCTCATCCGGCAATCCTATTTAGGTTTTCAGTGGTTTCCCTAAATCGTTTAAGGCAAACCTGAAAGGGTTCCTTTCGAACGGGCACGGCTGATTTCCTGCAGCAGCCTTTCCCAATCTGAGCTTGTACAATGTCTCTGATAATCTCATCACCGACATGAAGTTAAACCCCAGGCCCATGAGAAAGACTATAGTGACGTCAAAAAATCGTTACAGGGCCCGTGTAGCTTGTTGGCCCCGGTTAAATCCTAACATTTCTTTTTATTTCAGTGCATTTACGTACTGTTACCCCCTATAAAACAATTCCGGTCACAAAGATACACGTCACAATACTAGACCCCACCAACGGCAGAAGTTTCACTATTTTGAATGAGCTACATCTTCTCAACAATACACTGGCAGAAAGTTGAATATTATCATCTCTGAAGATAGGATGTGCAAATAATGCAGGGTTATTCGTAAGTACCAAGTGCCAATAATTAAAGTGCTATTAGCTGCATTATAGTCTGGCAACGAAACTTGGTAGATATGCTAATGCGTTTAAGGGAAAGCATTTACGTTGGATACAGGCCGTCAATATGGGCACCATTTGTGATATGACAAACGTCAATACTACAGCCAGGTTCTTTCTGTATACAAGGTGGTTACAATTCATCTTCCGCTACTTGAGAAGGCTCCTATACAAACTATCCTAGGGCAGTGAATTTTGTGGAAACCTTTATAAGGACATGTGGAAGAGAAATAACGAATGTTGGCCACCAGGTACAAATTTGGTCCTGTACAGCATCTCGTCGACGCCTGCGGTGCTTATATTGCACAAACTGCGTAAGCAGCTGTTAATAATAAAATCAACACCACGTTCATCTCACTTGTTTGACCTTCCCTTGCCACGTCCCGTTCTCCTCTTCCTAATCCGTTACATATGGAAATATTTCCATACGCTTTTCCTGCATTCACAGCGCCAGATTTGCACCTGGTGGCCAAGATTGGAACTATTTATTTTTCCAGCATCAATCGGTTCCGCTTTAACGCATTAGAATACTTGCCAAGTTTCGCTGTCATACAACAGTTACAGCTCACACTGGACCTCGTGAGAAGCTAAGATTTAATTATAACCATCATGTAACTCCAAGGTTTTAGAAGACGAAAATTACAAGATATACCGAAAAATGACACATATCAGTGGATAGAGTAGCTCTCAAAGTTTGAAATTAACGTTAGAGGCCGTCAGTATGGCACCATTTGTGATATGGCAAACGTCAATACGACAGCCAGGTTCTTTATGTATACAAGGGTGTTACAATTCATCTTCCGCGACTTGAGAAGGCTCCTATGAAGAACTATCCTAGGGCAATGAATTTTGTTGAAACCTTTGTAAGGACATGTGGAAGAGAAATAACGAATGAACCATTAAAAGAAACACTTTTTAATTTCGACATGAGAGAGTAACATTTGTTAACTGCATGCCTTGTTTACGTTCCAGGTTACAAACGCTGCTCGGTGTGACGACCATCAGCATCCACGACAGCCTACATCCACATCTATCGTCTACATCTACATCCATACTCCGCAAGACACCTAAAGGTGTGTGGCGGAGGATACCTTGAGTACCTCTATCCGTTCTCCCTTCTATTCCAGTCTCGTATTGTTCGTGGAAAGAAAGATTGTCGGTATGCCTCTCTGTGGGCTCTAATCTCTCTGATTTCACCCTCATTGTCTCTTCGCGAGATGTACGTAGGAGGAAGCAATATACTGCTTGACTCCTCGGTGAAACTTCAACAAAAGCCCGTACCGAGCTACTGAGCGTCTCTCTTGCACAGTCTTTCACTGGAGTTTATCTATCATCTCCGTAACGCTTTCGCGATTACTAAATGATCCTGTAACGAAGCGCGCTGCTCTCCGTTGGATCTTCTCTATCTCTTCTATCAACCCTATCTGGTACGGATCCCACAATGGTGAGCAGTATTCAAGCAGTGGGCAAACAAGTGCACTGTAACTTACTTCCTTTGTTTTCGGACTGCATTTCCTTAGCATTTTTCCAATGAATCTCTATCTGGCAACTGCTTTACCGACGATTAATTTTATATGGTCATGCCATCTAAACCTCTCCTAATGCCCACTCCCAGATAATTTATGGAATTAACTGCTTCCAGTTACTGACCTGCTATATTGTAGCTAAATGATAAAGGATCTTTCTTTCTATGTATTCGCAGCACATTACACTTGTCCCCGTTGAGAATCAATTGCCATTCCCTGCAGCATGCGTCAATTCGTTGCAGATCCTCCTGCATTTTAGTACAATTTTCCATTGTTATAACCTCTCGATATACTGCAGCATCACCCGCAAAAAGCCCAAGTGAACTTCCGATGTTATCCACAAGGTCATTTACATATATTGTGAGTAGCAACGGTCCTATGACACTCCCATGCGGCTCACTTGAAATCACTCTTACTTCGGAAGACTTCTCTCTATTGAGAATGACATGCTGCGTTCTGTTATCTAGGAACTCTTGAATCCAATCACACAATTGGTCTGATAGTCCATATGCTCTTACTTTGTTCCTTAAACGACTGAGGGGAACTGTATCAAATAACTTGTGGAAGTAAAGAAACACGGCGTCTAGCCTAGGAGCGCATTACAGATTGCCCTAGTGCTGCCTGAAACAGTCCTGATGTGATATAGACTACCTCGCCCGCTATGATCCTTTCAGACTTCCAGACGTATGTTGATATCTCGTTGATAAATTCTATCCTCTAAATTCTATCCTCCAGAAATCACACGGGCTCAAATCTGATGACACTGTTGGCCACGATCGGCCAATGATTCAGTTTGCTACAAATGTGTTACGAAGTAATCGACTGACATCACGAGCAATATGAGGTGGAGCTCCATAGTGTATCAAAACGTCTGAGTCCAAAGCACGCCTCTCCCGTAGATCATGAATCACAGTGAAGTGTGCCGTTCATTGTGCTTGTACTCCCTTCTTGGAGTCCGAGTACCTGCAAGAAAAATGGACCAATCATGAACTGTGCCATGAAGCCACACCGCACAGTAACGCATCCACTGTGCAAGGGAATTTCACGAACTTTTGCTGGCGGTGACGATACCCAAATGCGACAACTGTGAGTGCTCGCTACCTCAATGAGAGTGATTAATCACTCCACAAAATGTTCCAAGGTCCCGAGTTGTCGAGTGGCAAAAGCTTTTGAGTAATGTGAAGTTTGTACAGATACTCTTTCACAGATGATGGCAGCACTTTGCGAACTGTGAACCATGGAATGTTCAGCTGTTGTGACACAGCTCGTGCACTGCTTAAAGATCACACATTCCATCTAGCATTCACGGCCATGACAACAGTAACTTCTTCAGAAATTTGTGTCGCTACTGGCCTTCGGCCTCTCGCAAGAAAAGTTCCTAAATCGCCAGTTAATTCGAAGTTCCCCCCTCCCCGGTACGGAGAGGACCTTACCGCAATCCTTTAATGCGTCGGCAGTCGCCTGAAGCACAAGCTCTATTGTTCTTATTTTGATAAAACAGCCATACGAGTAAAGCGTTGCGCACCTTGTCTAGTGGCATGCCAACTGTCTGCAGCTGTAATGCATACTGGTATTTGTGTTTCAGTCCTATGCCGCTCTACCAGTACCGACGTCTAACGGCAAGTCATCACACTGACATTAATTATGACGCAAATCCTACAGCGCACAGTCTGAGCATCAACACGCCATGGTCGATATCAGCGAGCACACTAATTACGCTTCCTTGCAAATCTTCCAAATTATGTGACAGAAGAGGCAGGAACACACGATCTGTCACATAACCTCAAAAGAAAAGATCACATAGAGTTAAGCTAGGTGACTGTGAGGGCTACAAAAGGAGAAGAGAATCGTGATGGCAAACATGCCAATTCCAACAGTAGACAATCCTGAACGTCTAAATGGAAGAGTGATGGAACACTGCGTTTTTGGAAAGTGAAGTCTCCTCTGCCTTGTAATAATACAATAGGCCACTGCTGTAGCATCACCAGCTACGCGAAATCAGACACACTTTTCCCTAAAAAGAGAGATGTTCCATTAACTTTCGAAGAGGACATGGCACAAAAGGCTCTAACTTTAAGAAAATCGGGAATATGTTCGACAATCTTATGCGGATATTATGAGTCACAAACATACACGTTATGATGATTCACCTTTCCAGCCATTGAAAATATACTTGTGTATTTGTTCCAGCCTTCAGCAGCTGATATGGTTTTAGGCGTAGACGTTAGCGTAAAATGTGCCAGATAGTGTACTGCGGTGTCTGCAGTTCTTTGCTTGGAGGTATCGTCGATTTCTTAGAGGTCCTGACGATTGATCTCCACATAAGGCCCGATTTCTCTGTTGACGAAATAAGCGCCCAATCTCACGAAATGTGTTGTATCACGCAGCGACTGATTTGTCTGCTGCAGCTCTTATCCGATGATTGGTACGAAATCGTCACTGAACCGTCACAACTGATTTACATTTAGACAATTCAGCGAGACAAAAAGCACCCATCTTTCCATTATATGGCATAATTTAACACTCCTGTACCGACGTGGTACGCTCTGTAATTATATCACGACACGCATTACGGATCAGAACTTGGAGAAACGCTCCATCCGCTGGTATATGTCTGTTGTCGGTGTGTATTGTTGGATGGTTGGTTGATTTGGGGGTAGGAGACCAAACAGTGAGGTCATCGGTGCAATCGGATTAGAGAAGGATGGAGAAGGAAATTGGCTGTGCCCTTGCAAAGCAACCATCCCGGCATTTGCTTGAAGCGATTTAGGGAAATCACGGAAAACCTAAATCAGGATGGCCGGACGCGGGTTTGAAACGTCGTCCTCGCGAATGCGAGTCCAGTTTGCTAACCACTGCGCCACCTCACTCGTTGGTATGTCTTCTAATCCTCCCATAGACATCTACTGAAACCCTAGAGAAACTTATGGATCACCCTGTATAAATTGTGCAAAACCAGTTTTCCACCACACTCATTACCTGCATAGCTTGTAGACTGCTTGAAACTTTATTTTAACTACAAACCTCTTTCTCAAGAATCTTTTAAATGGATGTAATCACTATGTACGTAATGTAAGTAAAAGTTGTCAGCCTCCTACTTCTTTTTAATTTAATTTCGGCAGATAACTGGCTTGACCTCAGACTAAATGCCAAGAAAATATTCTCCTTCATGCACAAAATTTTGAGTCATGAATGAATAACAATGCGACCTGACTTTTACTTATGAGACAGTCGGAAGTAGGAAATACTTTCATAATGCAGTACGGGATATTGAACATATAATTAACTAACACATGCTTGCTACGAACACACCCTCACCTGACGACGCAATTCGAAAGTGCACACGCTATAAATATCTCTAAATGCTTCCGCTTCCTGTACCAATCCATTATGCTAAAAAGCGACAATATGTTGCAAATGTTAGACATCTTTCTACTTGCACTCTGTTGTGTAACACTTTAACAACTTAAGCGGTTCGCCTACATGTAGTGAATGAAATTTTCGCGGCCAATATTTGGACGGCAAGGGGAGGAGAGGAGACACCATGAAGCTCCTGTTGATCAGTCTTTGTGCCAATGTCCCGGACTAAAAGACCTCTCAGCCCTGTCTCATGAAGTGTGGGCCTGTGTCACCGTTGGTGGTGAACCGTCTGTCGGATGTGGACAACAAGCACAGATGTCCCCTTCGTACTCTTCGATATGCTTGGCAGTATGCAGGCACTGTTTTTCACCCTATTCATTCCCGCGTCAGTATCAGGCAACACAAGCATAACACCGCATTATAAACATACCAGCTATACTTACTTATTCCCCACAATGAAACTGAGACACAACTGTCACAAGTCCGCAAGGAGATGGGCAGCAGAAGAACACACTTCCCGACTCGACAACTGGACCTATCCCTTGGGGTCTCCCATTCAATAATACCATATGATTGGACCTTCCTTTTGCTTTATTAAATGGTGGCTGGCTCATCCTATGCGCTGGAAAAACCTTCATTGCCATTCTGTGTTAAGTCTCCCGCAGTTATCGCGATTATGCTGTTATCCTCTCCTTCCGCGGGTGGCAGCAGCGGTGTGTATCGATATTCGCACCTTGGACTATCTTTGACCTGGCGCTTACAGTTTCCGGCTGGGCGGTGTGCGACCAGTCGGTCGGTTCCGTCGAGTAGCGATGTTTTCTCCGCAGGACGTAGTTTTGGCCGGGGCCGCTGGCGGTCTCTACCCTGTGTCGGATTATCTGGGGCTGTTCCCATTGCTACCAGGTCCGTCGCTCACCCACCCTGGACACGAAAGTTGAGTTTTGATTTAATCTACCAGCAAGTCAAGACTGTTCACATTGTGTCGTTTGGAGTTCGTTGTAAGCTGTTGGGATATTCCCGCGATCAACAACGTGATTTTCAAGATGGAAAATTCTAGCCACCCTCCGGTGGAGTTTCACTGTATTTGGTTATTTGAACTGGAGTGCACCAGCGGAATCTCCTGCCTTGTAGCGTTAACGTTCTGGTTACCTGCCCTGGCCGGTGACATAAATTTCAGGCAGTGTTAGTTTCCTCATCATGTTGTTCAACATGGTGTGTAGTTTGACAGCTCCATGTATGATTGGTTATGGACGCCAATATCTTCTATGTTGTTCCGTTGAACTCACTGTTGTGCCCTGGTTGGGTGTAGTTCAAAAAATGGTTCAAATGGCTCTGAGCACTATGGGAGTTAACATCTGAGTTCATCAGTCCCCTAGAACTTAGAAATACTGAAGCCTAACTAACGTAAGGACATTACACACGTCCATGCCCGAGGCAGGATTCGAACCTGCGACCGCAGCGGTCTCGCGGTTCCAGACTGACGCGCCTAGAACCGCTGGGTCACACCGGCCGGCTTGGGTGAAGTGGAAGTTATCTTGTCGGTGGGTCCGTTGGCTGTCGGTCAGTTGGGTTGTCAACGGATCGTGAATGGTTGGCCTGACGTGCCTGTCTCAGCTAAGCGAGCGTTAGTGTTTGGTTACTTTTGAATACATTATGGGAGTGGCAGTGATCAATGTGTTACAAATATTTACTATTCAAAACAGTCTTGATCACGATTTATTTTTCAAGGTGACAGGTTTCGACCACTGTTGTGGCCATCTTCAGATCATTGAGTAGGAACCTCTTTCTGTTGGTGTACCAGTGCTCAAAAATGGTTCAAATGGCTCTGAGCACTATGGGGCTTAACTTCTGAGGTCATCAGTCCCCTAGAACTTAGAACTACTTAAACCTAAGTAACCTAAGGACATCACACACATCCATGCCCGAGGCAGGATGGGAACCTGCGACCGTAGCGGTCCCGCGGTTCCAGGCTGTAGCGCCTAGAACCGCTTGGCCACCGCGGCCGGCTGAATCACTACTCAATTAATAGTAAATAAAATGTTTGTGTTTGAATTCCAGGTCGACCCTCGAACATTTGAGCGCCCTTCGGTCTGCTGCATCTTTTTGTTTTTGTTGTTTGTACCTCTGTGGCTTCTAGCCGATTTTTTAAAAAGTAAGTTTGTTTTGCCCTTAAGGCTTAGGATTCTTTAGGCCTTCAGCCTAATTTTTTGGGGGGCTCATGTAATGTTTGATCAAATAATAAAGTTGTATGTTCGAGTGTAACTGACAGCCCCTTATTTTGGCCCCTTTCCACAATTTAAACTACCAGTCCTGTCCTGCGGGTTTAGCAGGGCGTATCAAGTGGTGCAAAGAAAAACAACTCAACTGAGTGCAGCGGACGCATGGCGGTGTTAGCTGGGGCGAGTTGCGTAACATGCACTCACTTTCGTGACAACTCAATACAGAGTAAATTATGCTCAGTTCCATTTCCGCTATGCTATCTCGCCATATTACAGGCAGTAGTATTTTTTTCCTCCACTTTCTATATGAGAGATGTATACTTGTGCGATTCTTATGGAAGCCGGCCGTGGTGGCCGAGCGGTTCTAGGCGCTACAGTCTGGAACCGCGCGGCCGCCGCGGTCGCAGGTTCAAATCCTGCCTCGGACATGGATGTGTGTGACGTCAATAGGTTAGTTAGGTTTAAGTAGTTCTAAGTTCAAGGGGACTGATGACCACAGCAGTTGAGTCCCATAGTGCTTAGAGCCATTTGAACCATTTGAACTATAAGATCACATTTCCACTGCAAGCTACAAACAGTCGAAAAGAGTCACAAATAACGATGTTTTAATTGGTTCGCCGTGATGAGAAAAAGCATTTCAATTGTTCCATGCACATTATCAGAATTAGTAAACTAATTATACAACAGGGTACACAAATGAAGAAAATGGTCGGTATTATTGCGAAAGTAGGAATATCATAAAAGTGTGTTATGATTAGATATATTTAATTTGTACTGCTGACAAAGAAAGATCTTCTTTCATGACAAATTTTTTCGAACTCCAACTCACAAGGCACACATGGCTAGCTTGTGCATTCCTGTCGCGCGCAATATCCTCTACTGCTGACAATACACTGACCATTGTCTTGTGCGACAGATCAGTTGTTTATTTTTCTCAGTAACAACTATTTTATTCGCGATCACACATTGTCAGTTTGGCAAGCCGTAGGTGAGTAACCAGTATGTGGCATGTGCCCATCATTCCGCCTGAAGGAACGCTCGTCATTATTTTAATACTGATCAGATCAAGAGAAGGAATAAAATCCTTTGGTAAGTCTCCATTCAAGTCGCTCAGTGTTAATAATACGATGGGTTACGTGAATTCCACCAAATTCTAACAGAATTGCCAATCTGTTTTTGTGTGAGTTGTTAACCTTTTCTCATTCGATGAAGCACCACCATTTCTGAGTAAAGGCCACATTTCTCTTGGTGACTGGTTTAATTGTACTTCCTTTGTCACAATGTAATTTGCCGAACTCATCTCACAGCAGCTATTGGGACAGAATTCCGAAACGGAGGGCCTCATTAAACAATTAACTGGCAACCACAGAGCTCAATAGCTTATGAAAAAGCTCATAGTGTCGGTTTGCAGTAACATAAAAGAAGAAATTTCATGTTTTAGGAAGCTCTTTCATCTCTAGTTGTCGATAACTTTTAAAAAATTACAGTCTCTGGACTGAAATAAATAAAAAGGGAAGCATAAGTACTGATATATCGCCATAGGTACGAAAGTTCCGTGTGTTTAAGAATTGACAAAACGCTCTCCTCCTTGTGTGCTATCATTAGCCAAACTTTCGTTTCGATGCCTCGGGTGGTTTAGGAGATATGAGCGATGTTGCGAATATTTGACTCTCGCGGGCGTGAGACGGGAAGTGAGCGCGCTACATGGGATCCATTTTCTCGAGATCGGAGACAGATAGAGACTTCCTCCCAAATCTAAACCAAAATTCAGCATGTTAGCTAAATTTCATACGCAACAACATATGGTGTAATACACACCAATCGCTAATTTATGTTGCAAACTTTTTGAGTTTTGCGTAGTGTCTTACTAGAATGTGTACATCACAATAAGAATGGTCATTAGCGAGTTGATGGGCGCTTCGCCACGAAGCTGACATATAACACTACAAGTAAGGCAAAAATCATTTCTTTTCAGTGAATAGTTTCTGTAAAATCGTTTGAGAAAGATAACAGGTTGGGCGCGCTTCGGTTCTGTCAGCGCAGAGCGTCGCCAGCGGGAACGTGCGAGGTGTGGCGTACGCGTCGCAATATGCGCTGCACCCGCGCGACTCGTGCGGCACGTGCGTGTCGCGCTGTAGTGTCGTGTCACGTCACACGTGCTGTACGCGTCTCAATTTGCGCCTAGCCTTACGGATTTATGGACAGCCCTGCAGGATTCATAGTGTCCGTTCCCTCCAGCGCTACGTCAGACATTAATCGAGTCCGTTTCACTTCGTGCTGCGGCACTTCCGCGTGCTCGCGGGTGTCCTACACGATATTAGGCAAGTGTACCAGTTTCTTTGGCTCTTCAGTATATAACATACAGCTCCAACACCACACGTCAGTTGCTTCAAGAGATTTCATTTCGTTTTTGCTTATAGTTCATGTTTGAAGTCCATAAATTACATCAGATACAGCTTATAATCTGTTTTTTTCTCACTAGAATACTTACGTTTTTTGTGCTAAGATCTTACTTTTAACTCTCGATTACTTATTTTACTTCTGTAATTCTAACTCTTTTAACTGTTAGTTAATTGTTCCTCTAACTCCAATTTTGCATTTTTTATCACTAGCTATATTGCCAAATAAGTAGTTTACGTTCCTGTTTCTTTCACCTCATTTCGCCCAATTTTAATGTTTACAATCTCCGAGTCTTGGAGGATACCATTATTTCAGTCTTTTTTATATTACTTGCTGTTTTTTTTTTTAGCCATCTCGTATTACTCTTTTACTCCGTATTGCATACAAGTGCAGTCGGCGGTCGCGATGCCGTCCGTCCATTGTATCCTGACGGCCAATTGCCCCTGACACCTCCAGCTAGCTGGGAGGCTTCCTGCAGTCGTGTTGCGAACTGCGGCCGTGACCGCCGCTGGCCATAACAATGTCGGCAAGTACAGATATACAGCCGGCCTTCCCTCCAGCCTTTATCCACTGCGAGAGAGGTCCCACGTCCGTCCCCCTCCAGTTAGAGAAGGTTACACTATGCCTCTGACACACTCACTGCGATTTCGTTAGATTACTGAGATTTCCACTACCCGCTCTGTCACCCTAAGAATGCCCTTTTATCTTCATTGCTAACCCGGTGATTCATCTACTATGGGAGATCGTGTGTCTGTATATGGCGCGAACTTTCACTTTTGAAGATACTCAAAGCAGATACGCATTGCAATATCAGGAAAGATGGCGAATAACGAATTTTACTTATTCTCCGTATACAATACAGATAGTAAACGATAACTGTTTACAATGTACATCTGTGGTGAAGAGGTATGCGAGGCAAACATTTTTATACGGGACACTTTTGACTGTCAAGTCTGGAAAGTATCTCAAATTGATCTACAAATTTGCATGTCAGGAGAGATTTTCACAGTCTCTCCCTGTTTAGGGGCAAACTATCAGCGCAAGAAAAAAAATGAGAGGAACCTTTTTTATAGGAAATGTAATGTACTTTAATTTGACTGTGGACTACGATTTCGCTAGAGGTCGCAGTTTTCGAATTATTCAAGAAAAACATACAAAAGGTGACTTTTGAATACACTCTCCCCCACTCACCCTCCACCGGACAGGATTTTATGTTGTTTATGGTACTCTATGCGACCACTGTTCACAAATCTGCGACTATACGAATTATTTCGCATTTTCAACATTTTTTCGTCTTCACTGACTGAGGTATTGCGCCACCGGCTAAGTGGGCTATTTCTTTAACATCATAAATTTTAAGCCTGGCCTTGAGCACAATGAAGGAAAAACGAGTTTTGTAAAGGTTACGCAAAAACTACCTACGCTGACAATTCGTTCCAAAGTTAGTAGTTTCGTCGTCAGAAGTTCAAACAAACATAACGATTTGATTGTTAATTTTATGCTATAAAACTTTACAAAATCGTTATGCAAAATTTACACAAACGACAATTTTACAGATTGTTAGTGTACGAATAGGCCGGTGTCGCAATATGTCAGTGTAGCCCGAAAAAGGTCGAATATCGGAAATAAGTCGTCTAGTCACCAAAGTAGTTTTGTACAGTAGGTAGGTGAGAGTTCCATGAATAAAATGCTTAAAGTTCGGACGAGCTGTTGGGGTGCGTCTGAAAGCCACTTTCTTACGATTTTCTAGAAGAACTCGGAAAGAGCGATCCCAAAACGTGTCCAGAACCAAATTGAACTACATTAGAATTTCTACGAAAAAGATTGTATTCGTCTTTTCTTTAGGAGTAAAAGCTAGTCCGTAGACAGAGAAAGAGAGTGCGTAAATTGCGCGCGAAGCGCGAAGCTTCGGTGAATTTTGTAGGGCAATTTTAGATTGGTATTTCTACTGGTATCGATGAGAAAGGCAAAATTGTAAACTTTGGCAGCCGATGGATGAATGTGTGACGCTGCAATGTAATTTCACCGTACAGCTAGATGGCAAGGGCGCTTTTGCCTGTACCCAGATGGACGGTAACAATGCCTCGCAGACAGGCGAGTGTACAATGCACTCAGATGTCAGCATTCGAGAGAGGACGCGTATTTGGGCTCAGAAATGCAAACTGGAGTAATCGGTGAATCGCTCCACGTTTGAATAGGAGCGATGTCCCTTTTCAACGATGTTTGCAGGAACGGGTGAACCATGGCCGAACACAGCGTCCAGAAAGAAGCGGCCGATCTAGGGAAACAACATAACCTGAGGATGCATCACAGAGGCACCCAGAAACCCGGCTTCATCATTGTCATCCATAGTCGAACCGACACATCCAAATGACGCTTCAGTGGCCACAATGACCATTAACAGGTGGCTCACAGAAAGGTGGGTGAGCTCATGGCGCGCCTTGCATCGACTACCATTGATGTCTGTGCAGCACTGGCGTCGGATGCAATGGATCTGGAAACTCATTGGCTGAAGTAGAATTGTATTCAGTTATGAGACCCACTTCAAAAAGAGCTCCTATGACCAGCGAAGACGTGTCTGAAGATGCCCTAGACAGCGATGGGATACCAACCTAACTGCCACCAACCGTATGGCCTGACAAGCACGAGTGATGGTCCGGGATTTCACTTCACTTCACAGTAGGATCCCTTTGGTTTTCATCTGCAGCACAGCAGTACGTCGATGATGTTCTACACCCTGTTATATTTCCCTTCACAGTAAGCACACCTTGGGCTTACATTTCAGCAAGATAATGCCCCCCCGAACACCGTGAGAGTTTCCACTGCTTGTCTTCGTACTGCCAAACCCTACCTCGGCCAGGTCGCCGCATCGCTCCACAACTGAGAACGTGTGGTGGAGCGTTATGGGCAGGGTCCTCCAAAGAGCTCGAGATTTTGACGATGTAACACGCCAGTTGGGCAGAATGTGGCAAGATTTTTCTCAAGAGGACATTCAACAGCTCTATCGGACAGTACCAAGCCGAATAATTCGTTGCATAAGGGCTAGAGGTGGACCAACGCGTTATTGACTTGCTGAATACGAGTATGTGAAGCTCTTTCTCTTCCAGTTTTTCTGAAATTGTCATCTATCTGTCAGTACATGTAAATCATATCTACCGATATCCGTCACATTCGGATAATTCTTTCGTGATGCGTCGTTCTTTTCTCCTACAATGTACTTTTCTGACTTGACATACCAAAGTGTCCTTTTTACACCCTACACATACAGCTAACCTCTTCACGGCAGCTAAACAGAGAGTGGTGGATCGCGTTTAGCACACCGGACTCGCATCCGGAGGACGGCATTTCAGATACGCATCCGACCGTCCAGATTTCGGTTTTCCGTTCAAAAATCAAATGGTTCAAATGCCTGTGAGCACTATGGGACTTAACATCTGAGGTCATCAGTCCCCTAGAACTTAAAATTACTTAACCCTAACTAACCTACGGACATCATACACATCCAAGCCGGAGGCAGGATTCGAACTTGCGACCGTAGCGGTCGCGTGGTTCCAGACTGAAGCGCCTAGAACCGCTCGACCACTTCGGTCGGCAGGTTTTCCGTGATTTCCGTAAATAGCTCCAACCAAATGCGGGCTGGCATGGTCCCTTTGAAAAAGCACTAACGATTTCCACCCCGACCTCTAAGACATTCCGAGCTTTTGCTCCGTCTCCAACGACCTCTACTTAGACAAGATATTAAACACTATTCTTCCTTCCTCCTTTGACCTCAGGTAGTCTCTGAATCGTTTAAAATATCGTAATTCTATGTTCACCCGAATGAATTGTGAAAAATTCATCACTAAATAACGTATAATTTTTTATGTTGTTTTATTACTTACAGGAATATCGGTGTAAACTTCGCTTTTTCAAGTGGAAACAGTCATTTCTGCAGCTAGCGACGTGGTTCTAAAAGAGATCTATTCAACGTCGTTTCTCTCTTCAATACCCGATTCGTAACATCGCAATAATTACTGTATTTGAAACCGAAACTCTATTTTTTTTTAACATGAAATCCATTCTTAACTTTACACGGAAGTTTATGTTGTTATACGGAACTGTCGCGTCAAGGTGATAGGCCGCTACATCTTGGCGCGGGTAAAATAGTCTATTTGTCAAAAACTGACACTAATCGCACTTGACTACATGTGGTTGGACCGACACACTAACTGAAAGCCTTAGGATTTGTAATGTAGGGATACAGTGGGGTGGTCTGGACTGGAATAGGAACTGTGGAGGTGAACAAAGGCGCCACGGCAGCACCTCCCTATGTTTGATGTCGTCCCCGATAAAGATGCCATCTTTCAGTAAGATATCTCTCCGTGTCACAAGATCGAAGTCATGCTGTTGTAATCCGAGAAGCATGATAGTGAAGATACGTTGATGTCTCTGGCACAGTTTCGTCTGATCAGAAACTGGTGCAACACATGTGGGTTCAAAATGATTCAAATGGCTCTGTGGACTATGGGACTTAACTTCTGAGGTCATCAGTCCCGTACAACTTAGAACTACTTAAACTTAACTTACTTAAGCATCACACACATCCATGACCGAGGAAAGATGCGAACCTACGACCGTAGCGGTCACGCATTTTCAGACTGTAGCGCCTAGAACCGCGCGGCCACACCGACCGGCAACACATGTGGGACGCTATCCGTTGACATTTCCGTGTTCACAAACCACCTATCTGCGTAGATGTAGGGAGCCGTATACCTGTGCCAAGGACATGGCATATTCGTCACGAAGAATAGTTGCTGCGTTGCATTACAAAGGTGCATGCATATCCGAAGGAACATTGCATCGTAATTCGTAAAAACACAGGCACTACAATATCGTATTTAACCGCCGACATCGGGCAATCGACTTTCAAGTAAAATGTCTCGCCTCGTTATACATGATGGTTGCACGAGTACCGTTTGCAGACAAATGGTTGGACATATGCAAGTTCGGGTCTGGTCGTGAGTCATCCTCGGATAGCGTAATCGGGAAACCCGGGTAGAAGTAAGTTCCAGTACTGCTTGCAGCTATGAAGACTCAACCGATTTCTCTAACCTATTGTCTACGAAGCCCACATGAGAAGTGATCTGTAACACGTATCCACTGGAAATGAGAGCAGATCCATCTGCAGAAGATTGAGACTCTGCGTCCATTGACAGGGTGGCAAATCTCCCAACGCTGTCAACACTTGATACTATTAATTCCTTATCTTAAATTCCCGTTTTCATATTTCAGTCGACCTTTTTCTCGACCTTTAGCCTCCGTTTCTCTCTTATAAACATTAATAGCAATTTTTGGTGCATGCGCCGATTGTCTGTATTGTATGATTTGCTTGGGCAGTGTATAGCGCCCACTACAGGCTAAACACCCTCGACAGTAGCGTTAGGTATCCTTCTCCGCGTCTGATGCAATCAGGGGTGATATCACGACTCTCTCTCTCTGTTGAGATTTTCGACAATCTGTGGACGGCTTTTACATATAATCGCGGCGGTACCATTAGTTACGTTTCCTTGCACTAATCATTCAAGCACACGAACATAGCGCGCATAATACGAGTAACTTTCGTCGTTAATTTACACATTTAATACACTGCACGACTAAGTTAAAGAATAACTTTTTTCGTAAACCCATAATTGGCTGCCTTTGTGGCCAAACTCGGGCATCTTAGATGGGCCCTTTGCCATTTTATTCACGCATATGTTAATGTTGTTCAAAGGATGAAGGAAATCAGAAGGCCTTAAAAAGAATAACTATCCTTTGCTGCCTCTGATCACGTTAAGATTTCGTTCAATAGTTTGAACGGTCCCTAGTGGTTCCAAAGCGTACACGAGAGCAAAAATAGCGTTCGTGCTGCAGTCAAAAGGGATACGACAACTTTCATTGGGGATGCAACCCCCAATGTCCTTAGAGAAAGGTTGACACGTTCGAGGGTGTCAGCAGCGTCGAAGGTTGTCTAGAGCATCTTCCTGTTGCTTAAGTCATTGTGAACTCTAGTTTTCTACCAAAAAATGTGTGAGACTCAACGTCCCAAGGAAAGGGGTTGTAATGTTATGCGTGCCTCACTGCTTTTTTTTAACTAATTTGCGTCTGATTTTATTCTGAGAAGCTCGGTAATGCATGTAAATACCGTAAATGTAAATTTGATTCAAGAAGTACTTGAAGTGAAGTGAAGCGCAGCTGGACAGCAAGAAACTCTTTAGTGCACAATCCCCGCAACGATAGTAGTTGTGAATCGTTGAATATGGACTCTTAAAAAAATAAAAATAAATTTAAAAAAAATTAAAAGAGACAATTGATTTATTAAAAAAAAGCACTGTTAATCTGTATTTTGTGGAAAGAGGACGTGTTGCTAGGCCTTCGCTCAGAACGTACTGTTACATTTAATGAAAATTGATATTTTAGTGATAAAACCGAGTAAAGTATGTGTAAGAGTTGCAAAAACATTTAATTATACAAATTTTCTGGAAGTGAAGAATAGAAATACACTCCTGGAAATTGAAATAAGAACACCGTGAATTCATTGTCCCAGGCAGGGGAAACTTTATTGACACATTCCTGGGGTCAGATACATCACATGATCACACTGACAAAACCACAGGCACATAGACACAGGCAACAGAGCATGCACAATGTCGGCACTAGTACAGTGTATATCCACCTTTCGCAGCAATGCAGGCTGCTATTCTCCCATGGAGACGATCGTAGAGATGCCGGATGTAGTCCTGTTGAACGGCTTGCCATGCCATTTCCACCTGGTGCCTCAGTTGGACCAGCGTTCGTGCTGGACGTGCAGACCGCGTGAGACGACGCTTCATCCAGTCCCAAACATGCTCAATGGGGGACAGATCCGGAGATCTTGCTGGCCAGGGTAGTTGACTTACACCTTCTAGAGCACGTTGGGTGGCACGGGATACATGCGGAAGTGCATTGTCCTGTTGGAACAGCAAGTCCCCTTGCCGGTCTAGGAATGGTAGAACGATGGGTTCGATGACAGTTTGGATGTACCGTGCACTATTCAGTGTCCCCTCGACGATCACCAGATTTGTACAGCCAGTGTAGGAGATCGCTCCCCACACCATGATGCCAGGTGTTGGCCCTGTGTGCGTCGGTCGTATGCAGTCCTGATTGTGGCGCTCACCAGCACGGCGCCAAACACGCATACGACCATCATTGGTACCAAGGCAGAAGCGACTCTCATCGCTGAAGACGACACGTCTCCATTCGTCCCTCCATTCACGCCTGTCGCGACACCACTGGAGGCGGGCTGCACGATGTTGGGGCGTGAGCGGAAGACGGCCTAACGGTGTGCGGGACCGTAGCCCAGCTTCATGGAGACGATTGCGAATGGTCCTCGCCGATACCCCAGGAGCAACAGTGTCCCTAATTTGCTGGGAAGTGGCGGTGCGGTCCCCTACGGCACTGCGTAGGATCCTACGGTCTTGGCGTGCATCCGTGCGTCGCTGCGGTCCGGTCCCAGGTCGACGGGCACATGCACCTTCCGCCGACCACTGGCGACAACATCGATGTACTGTGGAGACCTCACGTCCCACGTGTTAAGCAATTCGGCGGTACATCCACCCGGCCTCCTGCATGCACATACGGTTCACGTCCACGCTGTCGCGGCACGCTACCAGTGTTAAAGACTGCGATGGAGCTCCGTATGCCACGGCAAACTGGCTGATACTGACGGCGGCGGTGCACAAATGCTGCGCAGCTAGCGCCATTCGACGGCCAACAGCGCGGTTCCTGGTGTGTCCGCTGTGCCGTGCGTGTGATCATTGCTTTTACAGCCCTCTCGCAGTGTCCGGAGCAAGTATGGTGGGTCTGACACACCGGTGTCATTGTGTTCTTTTTTCCATTTCCAGGAGTATTATCTTTGGAAAAGGAAGCGAACTTCATTGTCATCGTCGTCTATCAATCGACTGAATTGTAAGTGTACAAAGTTCACAAAAATACAGGAAAATAAATGCATTCTCTATAGTTTTCATTCAATAAGTATTAACCTCTCATAATTTCTTAATTACAGTAATTGGATTATGTTCTTGTACTATAGTATGGTGCTCAACTCCACTGTCGAATTTTGGTGTAGCAGGACGTGTAGTTTGAAGGAAGTTTGTATGCCAAGCAATCTCCTTTTCTCACGAAAAGAAGATTGCTGTTTGATCTTATTTACTTACAACAGTGGTCCCTTAGGTATGAAAACCTACGAAAACTTGGGCTCAAAGCTATCCGAAATACGGCCAGGTAACTAACAGAGTCGTATTTTAAACCTTGAAGAACAATAACTTCCTCCAAATTGTAACACGTTACCAATTGGTGCAGAAGTTGATCATTCAAGGTGGCAGAAACCAAAATTCAGTTACCATTTACGACTTAAAGTAAAAATCTCAATCAAATCTCTCTCTCTCCCTCTCTCTCTCTCTCTCTCTCTCTCTCTCTCTCTCTCTCTCTCTCTCTCTCTCTCTCTCTCTCCAAACACATATATAACTATTCATATTATTAAGATAAAAGTCATTTTATAGGGCGGTTTCATTGACGCCCTTTATGCCATCCATTGAGTTCTTTTCACGTCTCTTCTGAGCGGCGGTGTGTCCTAAATGTTTTTCTCGGCTGTCCATAAGAAAATGGCGTGTTTTCTACGCTGGGTGTCGCGATTCTGACCTCCAGCGCAGAGACGTCAAAAGAAGGGTGGCGTTGGGCAGAATTGTGGTGAAATCTGGTGCCAATGTGACATCAGTAAGGCCTGTTTCAGCTCACATCAACTCTGTCCTTTCTTTCGCGTGTGTTGACACATGGCTGTTTGAAGCGCCTCCGTGGGCGACGTCATATGGCGCCGAGTTTTTGCACCGTTACAGAGGTAGGTTGTAAGCACATTCGAGTGAAATTTCAAACTTATCCATCACCATGGAAGGCAGTTACATATTTTAGAGGAAGTGATTCTTTAATTTAGTTGCGTAATGTAGCTACACGGGACCACAGACTCATCAAACCATTTAACTCTTCTGTTTGTTTGCGTCTCTTTGTATCCAGACGTAGTCATCATCTTTCCTGAATGCTAAACTCATTACCTGGTTCTGGGTCCTTCTATTTTTCTTGAAGTTCATCTGCGCTCGAGGGAAATAGTAAGAGATGATGCAAATGAAGGTGGTTCATTTACGTTTCTTTGAAACTAATTCCTTCCTGGTTTTTTTTAAGTGCAAGGGTCTGAAAACCTCTCCTAGAACTCTTGCGAATGATGTTGCTGATGTAGAATGTCCATACCTGACTCATTTTCCAGGTTCTCATAGTTCCGCTTGAGTCTGCTTGAAGACGTAACATTACAGAGTTCTGCTCTACAGTCCGAAGACTGACTCGCCACTCTAGTCTGTACTATGAAAGCTTGCATAACTACTACACGCTACGCCGTTTGAATCTACTTACTGTATTGAAACCTTGATCTCTCTCTCTAAAATACCACCTTCCCTATGTACATACGCACACCCTTCCAATACTAAACAGACGATGCTTTCATGATTCAGGATGTGTTCTACCAGCTGACGTCTTCGTTTAGCCAAGCTGTGCCACATATACTTTTCCACGAACCCGATTTACTACCCATCCGTCAACTATTGAATCTAGGCGTCCAATATTCAGCATTCCACTGTAGCACTAAATGCAGAACGTTCTACTCCCTTGTTGTGAAGCGTGTCCCACATGTCTCTTCTGTACAACATTAAACTCCATACAAATATCTTCAAGTAAGACGTCCTAACACATACAGCTACACTGGAGTAGAGTACCGCCCTGGGTTCGCACGCGTAGCACTAAATATCTACGATCCGACTACTTCTCTGACGAAGAGATAATAAATTATAAAGGATGTGGCAGGAGTAATGGTCAATATTCAGGGATGTGACAGGAACGATAATTCGAAGCAAAAATGTCTGCTAAATATTTGCTTTAAAACACTTACCTTAAGAGGTAAGATGAACAAGTCTCATAATTCTTAAGGTATGCACTTTAAAACTCATGTTTATTGGACTTTTTCTTGCTTTGATCCATTCACCCAAAAATATGAAAAGCGAAGAGTTTGCAGTGGAAGAGATTTGTTTGACGGTATCGAAGGTGAAGAAGTGCTCACACTTCTTAAGGTATACATTTTCGAGCCCGTGTATACTAGACTTTTCTGCTTCGAATGTTCGTTCCTATCATATTTCTGAATACTCACTTTTTCCAGTGGGACATCCTGTATACACCTACATTCTTCATGAATCAGCCAATCTATTAGTGGAATAATGAAAGAATAAGAAAATATGAATACACCTAAGGTATTACGAACAATCCGCTAAACTCATTACTGTAGCCAAGATAGACACGAATATAACACCATCCTCAGTAGTACAAATTTATATACCAATTACATTTGGAGATGATGAAGGGACTGGAAGAATATATGAGACAAAAGAAATTATTGATTTATTTAAGGGAGATGAAAATTTAATTGTGATGTGTGACTGGGTTTCTATGGTAGGAAACCAAAGAGCAGGAGAAAAGTAGGAGAATATGAACTGGGAGAAAGGAATTTTGCACGGAACATAATTTACTCATTGCGAACACTTGATTTAAGAGGAAACAAATACGGCTGAATACGGGGCAAAGGGAAGGACACACTGGAAGATTACAAATTGTTTCTATAATGGTAGAAAAGCGGTTTGTTTCGAAACCAGATTTTACACTATAACACATTTCCGTAGGAAGATATGAACAGTGACAACAATTTACTGGGTGTCACCTATAAATTAAAACTGAATAAATAGCAAAAATCTAGGAAATAATGGAGGTAGTGCCTGGAAATTTTTGAAAGAACCACAGTTTGTTCAGAGTTTCAAGGGAGTATTAAACTAAAATTGACTCAAGCAGGGAACGGAATACATTAGAACACGAATGGGTAGCTTACAGAGATGAACAGCATAGGATGAAATAGGGCTAAAGACGTGGATAGAACAGGTAGAAAGACAAATCCTAGTAGGTAACGTTGGGTATTACAGGAAGTGTTAAATTTAACTGACGAAAAGAGAAAATATAAAAATGTAACAAATGCTGTAGACGAACCCGAATACAGACCATTAAAAAATGAGACTGACAGTAAGGGCAAAGGGGCTAAGTGGAAATAGCTAGAGGACATATTTTCATTTGTTTATTTATCGTTTGGCATAAACACTTGGACAGATATGGTACGTTCAGCATTTAAAACGCTAAAATAAGCAATTAAAAGAGGAAATAAAGAGATACAATAAAGTAAATAGTAAGATCAACAGTTGAATCAACATTAAAATCAGCAACAAAAGACATAATAATAATCAATCAAATATACTAGAAAGAAAAATAAAATGAACGATAATTTTGCACTGAAAAGTTGACAGAGGAGGATGGACATCAAACACAATCCTTAAATACTGGTGTCTAAGCCATCCAGCCAAGAAGCTGCAGCAGCCTTCAGTTTATGTAGATACCGTCACACTGAGAACTTGGTTGTTTGCGCCGACAGCTTTACATTACCTAGCAGGTGTTTGTGTGGGGTGAGAAACGGCCAAGTGAATCGTCAAGTTGTCGGCACTCGGTTCTGTTTGCCACATCGCGTTCGTTGACGTCTGTATGTGATAGTTGCTTCGCTAAGACTAATGACGTTTCCTGGACCTCAGCCTTCACAGTGGTATAAGGAATGTTCTTATCCACACGCAATTCGTTGAATTCTCTTCAGATGACGGACCAAGAAGCCATTTCTGTTAGACGGAAGCGAGGAAATAAAGCTCACAAGAAAACAATGCAAGGGTGTAATCTTGGTACACTCACTGATGCGTTATGTAGCTTGGCACAAAGATCCGTTCCATTGCCATGGAATGCAAGTCCTAGGATAGAACACGTTTGGTGTGGAAGCATATGCTCGCAACCTGCTGCCCCAAAATATTGTTTCAGGACATGTTACTTTGTTGACTTTACCTGCCCTTGCTTCCAGGTATTTATAAAGGACAGGATGCGATCCAGTATGCCGCAAATGTACTTATGGAACGCATTTAGGAAGCACTTTATTCTTGATGTATACTTTGGGGGTTTTTGTGGCGTCCGTATTACTCGGGTGAAAATACTTTGTTTTCGTTTTCCTTGAGCTGACAGTCAGTCTCCAGTCAGTAGAAGAATTTTTCAAGAGCTTTAAGTTCTGGGGAAAGGAGACTGTCAGCATGTTCCATTCGCTTGCTTGGCTCGGAGCGCTATAGCCAAATCGTCGACATAACCAAATTTGCAACCTTTTGTGTCTAGCACGTCTGATTTGTACAGGTTGAAAAGTGAAGCGCTAGCACTGGTCCTTGAGAGAGTCTAGAGGACAAATTCAAGGCTATATATGTATTTCTAACTGGGGAAAGATACCGTCTACGGAAAAATTAAAGAGACCTTTGCAGAAAAGAGAAGCAGCTGTTTGAATATCGAGATCTCAGATGGAAAACCATTACGAAGCAAAGAAGAGAAAACTGAAAGGTGGAAGGAATATATAGAGGGGCTAAACAAGTAAAATGAACTTGAAGATAATGTCATAGAAACGGCAGAGAAAGTAAATGAAAATGACAGATCACTGAAAGGCCTAAGTCGAAACAAGACTCCTGGAGTAGACGGAGAACTAGTGATACCCTTCAGAGAACCAGCCATGACAAAACTATTCCACATGGTGTGCAAGATTTATGAAACAGGTGAAATACCTTCACACCTCAAGAACAATATCATGATTGCAGTTCTAAAGAAGGAAGCTATAAATTTAATAAGTGATGATTGCAATATGCTCTCTCGAGTTCTTCACAGAAGAATGGAAAAAATGATACAAGCCTAAATCGGGGAAGACGGTTTGGCTTGTGGAGAAATGCAAGAGCACGCAACGCAGTAATGACCATACTGTCTCTCTTAGAAGATAGGTGTAAGAAAGACAAACCTACGAATGCAACGTTTGACAATGTTTACGGAGATACACTCTTTGAAATTCTGAAGGTATCGGGGGTAAAATACAGGGTGCAAAAGGTTATTTACAACATGCACAGAAATCAGACGGCAGTTATAAAAGTCGAAGGACATGAAAGGGGAGCAGTGGTTGAGAATGGAATGGGATATATTGTAGCCTGTCCCCGCTGTTATTCCATCTGTTCATTGAATAAGCGGAGAAGGAGAGCAAAGGAGAGCAGAGGAATATCTGGAGAACAAATTAAGGTTCAGGGAGAAAAAATAAAAACTTTCAGATTTGCCGATGACATTGTAGGACCTAAACTACAAAGGACCTGGAAGAACAGTTGAACATAATGGACGCTGTCTTTAAAGGATACGCAATAAACATCTGAGCATCAACAAAAGCAAAACAAGTGTAATGGTATGTCGTCAAATTAAATTAGGCGATGCGAAAGGTGTTAGGTTACGAAAAATAAGTAAAAGTAGTAGATGACCTTCGTTATTTGGACAGTAAAATAAATGATGATGGTTGAAGTAGAGAGGATATAAAATGTATATTCCCAATGGCCAAAAATGTGTTCCTGAAGAAGAGAAATTTGTTAACGTCGATTACAAATTTAATTGTTAGGAACTCTTTTCTTAGTAGCCTTTTATGAAAGTGAAACGTAAACGATAAAGAGTTTAGCCAAGAAGAGAATAGAAGTAATCTCAGTATGGGGCTAAAGAAGAATATTAGATGTGTAGATCATGTAACTAATAAGGAGGTACTGAATAGAATCGAGGATAAAACAATTTTGAGACACAACTTGAGTAAAAATGAGGTCAATTGATAGCGCATATTTGAGACATCAAGATTTAGCATTGCAATAAATGTGTGTAGAAGTTCGGGAGGGGAGGTGTAGCGGGTTAAAAGTTTAGAAGGAGGCCAATAAATGGCTACAGTAAGAGATTAACATGAATGCAGGTTGCAGTAGTTATCTAGAGATGAAAAGGCTTGCACAGGATAGAGCTGTTAAGATACAGAATAGAAAAAGAGAAGAAGTTAAGTTTTTCGTAAGTTCACGCTAGCACAATCACAAGTGACACCATGCAGAGATTGCGATATACCAACACAGCAGAAATAAACAGTCAACACTATAAGCTGGTCGTGTACACGAGTACACATTGCTACATCAGTACCAATCGCCAAGATCAACTTACACATTCAACAAACTGTCATGTGTGTGAAAGAGAGACAAAGATATATTCGTTAGCTCTAGCTACATGAAGCAAAAAGGTATACGAGTACCTCAGATGCAGTAGTACCTTTCAGAGACTTGACAGTGCAGTTAAGAACCTGAAACAAATTGTTAAAGAAACATGGGGGAACAAGGACTGCTGACCACTAGTAAAGAAGTAGACCGCATTTGGTCAAAGTGAACAGAGCCTCACATCATTACCTACTACCTGTCTTCACAAATACCACAGTTCTCCAGCTCTAAATTCAGTTGTCATTAGGATCCATGGCATTCACATAAAACCACTCGCGTCAATGATTATGATGGTGTGACATCCATGTGACAGATGCTCAAACTCTTCTTGTGACCATGCTGCCTGCAGTTCCTGAACATTCAAGTAACCATGACCTGCCATTAACGGGACTTTGCGTTGGTCGCCACCTGCCACATCACTGAGGGTCTTCCAACACAAGTACATTTTGTGGTGCTTGTTCCAATAACATCATCGTTGCTGATGGCTGATGGGTGAGAGGCCATCCAGTGTCCCTTTTCCTGGTCATCACCACCAGCACTTCTGGGTGCCAGGACCTACCTGCCTAACATTCATGGTGGTGTCTGTTTGTTTTATATCGTGTCTCCCTACCACTTGCTCGCAATGACGCTCTGAGTGTGTTTTTTTAGGGAATTGACTAGTTTGAACCTGGGACCTGTTGCTGGTAAGGAGACGTAACTAAATTTAGTTTAAGGGGTTCACGGCTTTCCTACTTTTAGTTAGCTGGAAAAATAACGTCGAAAAAACAGTTAAGATTACCATTGGAATTTTTATTCTACTCACAAAACAATGTTTATAAATTGCACTATCGATAAAAGGAAATATTTTAATACAGGATGATAAAAACCAACTGCGTTCAACAAAAATGTGAATGAATATTCCCTGAATGGGTTTCCAAGTTCTATAATTGATCGAAGGATGACCTATGCCATATCACATCTATAATCTAGGTTTAAATTTAGTTTCATAAAAGAGAAAACTATCAAAAATGGTCTACAGTGACCCTCAATTATCTTTAATTACTTATTTAACTTGTCATAAATTACAGTGGCTGATGTGGCTTCTCAGTGTTCTTCTCAATAACTATAAGACAGAAAAATCATCGCATTTCAGATTTTAACTTCAAGTAGCAAATGTGAATATCACGAAGTTTAATTGACGATCGACACTAGTATTACGTAAAAAGGGGCTGTAACAGATGAGACTTCTGCAGTTCTGAGTGAAGCCTTATGTGTTCTTATGCAGCGTCGCGTGCATTCATTACCTTGTCGGTGGTTAGGCAGCATCAAAGGCGGCGGTTGGCGCAGCTCCTCACACCTCGCCGTCTAGGAAGCAACTCTCTCGAACTTATCCTTACTACTGTTTACCGAAGTTGGTTTAAGAAAAAGATATCTGGCTGTGTTTTCAACAGACCAATCAGCGTCTCACCTACAAAAATTCTGTCTATCCAGTGAGAAACACTATACTTTTCGTGTTGCGGCATAAAACTTGAAGCTGGTGTGGCCCTTTTAGTGTTATCTTAAGATCTATACTGTTCTTCTGGAGGGCTCTATCTTTTAATATGGGCTGGGGGATGGACCTCCTGGCGGTCGGCCGGCAATGTGGGTGTCCGATTGTCCCGCTCTTATCGTAGGGCCTTCTAACCTACACGGCTCTGCTCTCGGCTTCTGTTCTCGTTTCTCCCCTCGGAACTGCGTCTGTTTCACGATGGGAAGGTATGACGTGCATTTAGGCGTTCTTGTGTTCGTCTGTGGTATTCCATTTGCTCACTTGTTGATCGTATTACTCTCGTTAATTTAGTGTCAGGATTTATTCGGAGCTATGTGACATATTGCCAGATTTGCTATCCTGTCAGGGCTTTCATGGAAGCTGTTAGATTTGCCTGACATCTTGCACCTGTTTCAGTGGCGCCAGGGTCGGCCAAGTACATGACTTCCAACACAATGGTACACTCTAATGGGTCACTGTGGTTCGTCATCATCTTCTGGAGCGGGATCAAGGATGCTCTATAGAGTGTGGGGCACGTACTCGCGGAACAGGTTCGCCTGCAGACAGCCAGGTGGCAGGGTACAAGACTTCAGCTGCGTTGCTGGAGCAGCGACCTCACAACAGTCAGCCGAGTTGACATCAGGGGTAGGCGGAATCTCACTGTGTCACAAGCACGAGGCGTCAGCTGAGGCTGTAGAGAAGAAACAGAACTCTAAGTCGAATGAATAAATGGTAACTTGCTAATCATGTTTATTAGCACTAAAAGCCGTTCTTTAGGTTCCACAACGCCACCCTGAAAATGTAGAGGCTCCTCCTCTGGGCACCCGTGCAGATCAGTGTGGAGAGCTGCATCAGGCTGTTGTTCAAAATGTTACTCAAAACCTAATCAAAATTCCTGCAGTAGCTCGTAAGGTTAACCTTCACATACATACAGAAAATCGCAGCCAGTGTATTTAATTCCTCATACTTCAGCCAACGTGCGCAAAAATTTATAAATTATATGCACAAACCTTCCTCATGAATCAATATGTCTGTTAGTGAAATAGCATCAAAATCTCCCCAATAGTTTATGAAATTATCTTTCACATTCAGACAGGAAAACGCAGCAGGGGGATTTTATTCTTCATAGTTCATGTAATTTGCACGAAATATGTATCAGTTACTTACACTAAACGTCCTTGTGAACCAGTTTGTCTATTAGTAAAAACTATATCAAAATCCCTGCAGTAGTTCCTCAGATCAGCCTTCACATACACACAGAAAAACACGGTATGGATCTTCTGTTCAGTAATGTCTACAGATGTCTAAACATTTAAATTTATACTTTATGCAGTAAATTTCTCCTTTTCAGAAATGTTTTCCGTGCTATTACCAGTCTGCATTCTATGCCATCTCGACTTTGACTATCGTCATTTGTTTTTCTGCTCAAAAAAGAAAACTCTTCTACTGCTTTTGTCTCTCATTTCTCGATTTATTTCTGGCATTATCTCATGATTTAATTTTACTTCCTTCCATTAACCTTTGTGAACGCCCATCGTAGAACCACGTTTCGAGACACTATTCATTATTTTCATCTGAGCTATTAAACACTTCTAAAACCTGTTTGTTCCTTTGCTTGATAAAAATACAACGATTCATATGCAGTTTTACATACGGTATTTACGTATCTTGAGTTAATTTCGTACGTCAAGAAATTCTTTTACGACAGTACCAACAAATCGATTCGCACGAATGAGTTATCAATTACATTTTGGTAGTAAACCTTCGTTCAATGGATTGTTCTCCATTCTTCACTTTTGTTTTACTTACCTCCCTAATTGGTTCTAAAATAGTGGCAACAAAACCGTTTCTTTTTCATGTTAATGAGAAATAGAGAGAGGCAATACTTTTTCCCGTTTTGAGCTACACACTGTACGCTAAGGCTAATGGTCGTCTCGATTTTTGACGTTTAGGAAGTAAATGGAACTTTTTTTCCGGTCATCCCGTGCAAGAACAAACAGTGAAACGGCGACGCTGAACGCGCGGCAGCGCTCGCTCCCTTTGTGCCCTAATTGCGACCGTTCTCTCTGGAGATACAGCGTGGCCGATTTAATGAGGTCGTCAGAGGCAGCCGGCAAGCGGTTTTTAATAAACTGCGCAGTGCCACTTCCCGCAACTCGAGACGAACTCTTTCCAAACTTCAGCCACTAAGGATAATGACACAAACCCGTGTTTCGTTTATCTTCTTCCCGCAACAAGACGGGGAAAAATTATCTCATCTTTCCTTCATTGTTCCCAGTTATTCTACGGTTATTTATCTTGGTCCAGTCGAGTCCCTTAATGCAGATCTAGAGCCAATTTTTTTTTCTTTTTCTGTGTCAAAGTACACTCAAACGTCTTCTGCACGTTTGCTTCCCGCAAATTTTGGTTCCCCGTTTCCGGTTGGACGTGCGGCCTAACGCACGGCTTTCCGGGTGGGAAGGAACGCCTGGTTCCCAGCACGAATCCGTTCGGAGGATTTGTGTCGAGGTCCGGTGAACCGGCCAGTCTGTGGATAGCTTTTAGGCGGTTTTCCATCTGCCTCGGCGAATGCGGTCTGGTTCCCCTTATTCCGCCTCAGTTACACTATGTCGGCGATTGCTGCGCAAACAAGTTCTCCACGTACGCGTACACCACCATTACCCTACCACGCAAACATAGGGGTTACACTCGTCTGGTGTCAGACGTTCCCTGCGGGTCCACCGGGGGCCGAACCGCACAATAACCCTGGGTTCGGTGTGGGGCGGCGGAGAGGTGAAGTGGGCTGCGGTAGTCGTCGTGGGGTTGTGGACCACTGCGGCTGCGGCGGGGACAGAGCCTCTGCGTCGTTTCTAGGTCCCCGGTTAACATACAATACAATCAATACAATACAATACAAGACAATACAAATGTCAGTAGAGACAGAATACCAATGCACTTGAAGAGTCGTGAGTAGCTTATCGAAAAGACTGTTACACTGCGCCTCTGAAATGTTTAGAGAATATCTAAATCAGGGTCGCCGTATGAGGATTTGAAACATGTTCCTACTGAATGCGGCCACAATCACTGCCGCTTTATCACTCATTCAGTCATGCACATAAATGGAGACATTCACTCCACAAAACATTTGTTACAGTAATGTACCATGGTTGCTCATAAAGTCTTATCATCCCGAGAAAATAAAGCTGCGATCAGGAAACCACCTCATTATTCTGGAAACACCTAACATGCAATGGTTTCCTCATAGACCAAAAGCAACATTGCACCTTTGGCCGAGCATGATGAGCAGAGTCGTTTTATTGACGCAAAAACACATTTTTAGACAGCTTCTCGAACACTTCACCTTGAAAACAAGCTGTTTCCTTGTCATGAGATTTCAATAGCACGCTCCTGTGACGATTTGCCTATTATGAGCATAATATGTCAGCGCTACAGCATGGCAGCCTGAAAAAACCAGCATCAACTCGACCGATAATGGGTAAGTGGTGAGTCCACAAGTATCTTCGTCCTTTCTCTCATGGTGGTGAATATGGCGCTCTTTTCAAGGGTCCATGGGGTGAGTAGTAGACTGGAGGGTCGAGTGGAAACACTGTTAAGAGAATGACTTTGTTTAACTCCAACAAATGACATGTTGCGGCTCAGCGAGATAAACGCACCTCTCTGTGCTGTCCCTGGCTAGCACAACTGGGCAACTGGGCAGCAGCTTCCACTCTGGGTGCTCAGCTGGTGCTCTGCGATGATGATGGCAGGTCCATGCTAGGTCAGCAGATTTCACAGGCCAAGGCCATCGACCAGCAGTGGAGCACTACTTTTCTCAGCAGTGTGGAGCCCTGACAGCCCATCACTCCACAAACATCATTGGGGTGGTTTGTGCAGATGGCTGTGTATGGTGTGTGAGTCGCTACCCTCTTTCAGGAGTCAGTTGGTGGCTGAGGGGCCAAGTCCCACTAGAAACTCAGCATTGGCGGCAGCAGACAAGGACAGTGGCACCAAGTCGTCCCATGAAGGACCCATCACTGGCAGAAGGTGCAGTCTGGTCTTGAAACCATGGTTTGTGTTGGCAGTGATGTGTGCGGTGTAGCTCTGGCATCATGATGGTGCTGCTGGTCTCTGCCTCAAAATTTAGACTTATACATGTCACGCCATGCATTTGTTTACTGTAATTACCTTCACCCCAAATCTGTAAAACAACCACATAATACTAAATAGCACACTCCTAACTACTACACGATTACTGTATTAATGTGAAACTCTATAAATCTGTCTTTCGTCCTTTTCTTGGAGGACCCAGACTGTAGGAACTTGAACTACCCACGGATTGGGTTTTTGCACAGCTCGTCTTTTCAAATACATCAGAGCTAGGCAGAGCAAGATCGGAGTCACCACGGTGACACTCAAGGTCATGGTTATCTGACGTTAACCATCGTCATACTGTCCCACATTCTACAACAATTTCTCTGCGGTTACCCGCACCTCCTGTGCTGTTATCATATAAATTAATGAATGGTCCAGGTTAGATTCCCAAATCTTGTTAACGAAGGTAAAGTTTGGTTTAAACAACATCTCTACAGTTTCTTCTTGTCACTACAGCTGTAGCTGTGCCATATTCATCAGAATAACTCCAGTTGTAGCAGCTAGCAACTGGAAGGTGGGCCCCATAACATCACACATAGTGCCGTTGACCACTGCAAGGGTTTATCTCTGTTTCGCCCCTAAATAACTGCATCATGTGTGTGCTCCCATCCATCGAAATCTCACAAGTTGGGCATATGGTGACCACGCCACTCTGACATTACTGAAGTTCACCATTGTCATTCATCTCCATATGTTTATCCCGATCTTCCGCCAATAGTATAGCACCCCTTTCTCTCATTTGCACAAATTTTCCAACTACCTCTAACTTCACTAGATAAGTGTGAAACGTGTAGCACATCAATACAGCATGCTTGCTTGCTTCCACGCTCTTTACTGATACAACAACTGCATGTTATCCGTTGTTACACCTACTGCATCACAACTGTAGTAGAATGGCAAGTTCTGGCTGCTTGGCTTCACTACTAACTGTAATTCCTTTGGTAATTCTACTCGCACCTTCGTCTATTCCCTCAGATACTGCTCAGGTGACATTGAGACCAGAATTAACGGCCCATGCAGTACCTGATGGACATCTTCCTGCAAACTCGTTAACTCCACTACTGTGTCCCAGGTACTGTTTCCTAGTGACTGCAAACGTCTCATCATCATTATTCTTGCATCTAGTACTTGCATCCGCGTTTGTACTGCTTTCAAGACCTGTGTCAGAGTGCTAGCTTAGGCTGTAGCACAGTAGAAGGCTATCGTGGTGAGTTGACGAAGTGTGCATGTGATGTTCAATGCGCGACTCTCCAACACCACTCCAGAGTTACTTTATTTGACTCCGCTAACCCCCTCTTGACCTTCACTGTCCTGTACAATTTGCTTACATCGCTTGTGTCTGTTGTCCCAAAGATGAGCTTCAGACCAAAATCGGTCTATCCCCTTTTCATTCTCCTGGACGTTTGCAGTACCACTCTGGTCATCTCCTGCAAGTGCTCCTTTAATCGTGCATATAACATGAGAATCTTCCTGTGCTCCTTTTAGTCCGCTCTCAGCGTCTCGCTACCATCTGCTAACAGTTTTGTTGGCAGCGGTGGCCGAGCGGTTCTAGGCGCTTCAGTCCGCAATCGCTCGACTACTATGGTCGCAGGTTCGAATCCTGCCTCAGGCATGGATGTGTGTGATGTTCCTAGGTTAGTTAGATTTAAGTAGTTCTAAGTTCTAAGGGACTGATGACCTCAGATGTTAAGTCCCATAGTGCTCAGAGGCATTTGAATCTCATCCCCTTAAACACCTACTGTCTCTGAACAGAACCTCTTAACACACTAACGCTAAATCCTACCCTACAGAAGTCACAAAATCAGACTACGTATCAATTGTTTCCTTGGCGCTGGTCCAAACCTAGCATGAGGTATCTGGACTTCCCTCTCCTGTTGTTCATCGTTGCTCTTCTTCTTCTCCTTTGCTTCTATTCTCGCCCTCATTGAAACCTCTCGTGGAATTGCCTCTGGTACGCCCTTCAACACTTCCCGCTGTCGTTGCCTATGCTCCTGCATATTTCTTGAAAACACGATTATTTCATTGAGATACACTAGACACTGACACGGTTTTAGTCCTTTCAGCACCCTGTCCAGTTGTTGTTGTTGTGGTCTTCAGTCCTGAGACTGGTTTGATGCAGCTCTCCATGCTACTCTATCCTGTGCAAACTTCTTCATCTCCCAGTACCTACTGCAACCTACATCCTTCTGAATCTGCTTAGTGTACTCATCTCTCGGTCTCCCTCTACGATTTTTACCCTCCACACTGCCCTCCAATGCTAAATTTGTGATCCCTTGATGCCTCAAAACATGTCCTACCAACCGATCCCTTCTTCTAGTCAAGTTGTGCCACAAACTTCTCTTCTCCCCAATCCTATTCAATACCTCCTCATTAGTTACGTGATCTATCCACCTTATCTTCAGTATTCTTCTGTAGCACCACATTTCGAAAGCTTCTATTCTCTTCTTGTCCAAACTAGTTATCGTCCATGTTTCACTTCCATACATGGCTACACTCCAAACAAATATTTTCAGAAATGACTTCCTGACACTTAAATCTATATTCGATGTTAACAAATTTCTCTTCTTCAGAAACGCTTTCCTTGCCATTGCCAGTCTACATTTTATATCCTCTCTACTTCGACCATCATCAGTTATTTTACTTCCTAAATAGCAAAACTCCTTTACTACTTTAAGTGTCTCATTTCCTAATCTAATTCCCTCAGCATCACCCGATTTAATTTGACTACATTCCATTATCCTCGTTTTGCTTTTGTTGATGTTCATCTTATATCCTCCTTTCAAGACACTGTCCATTCCGTTCAACTGCTGTTCCAAGTCCTTTGCCGTCTGTGACAGAATTAGAATGTCGTCGGCGAACCTCAAAGTTTTTACTTCGTCTCCATGAATTTTAATACCTACTCCAAATTTTTCTTTTGTTTCCTTTACTGCTTGCTCAATATACAGATTGAATAACATCGGGGAGAGGCTACAACCCTGTCTCACTCCTTTCCCAACCACTGCTTCCCTTTCATGCCCCTCGACTCTTATGACTGCCATCTGGTTTCTGTACAAATTGTAAATAGCCTTTCGCTCCCTGTATTTTACCCCTGCCACCTTTAGAATTTGAAAAAGAGTATTCCAGTCAACATTGTCAAAAGCTTTCTCTAAGTCTACAAATGCTAGAAACGTAGGTTTGCCTTTTCTTAATCTTTCTTCTAAGATAAGTCGTAAGGTCAGTATTGCCTCACGTGTTCCAACATTTCGACGGAATCCAAACTGATCCTCCCCGAGGTCCGCATCTATCAGTTTTTCCATTCGTCTGTAAAGAATTCGCGTTAGTATTTTGCAGCTGTGACTTATTAAACTGATAGTTCGGTAATTTTCACATCTGTCAGCACCTGCTTTCTTTGGGATTGGAATTATTATATTCTTCTTGAAGTCTGAGGGTATTTGGCCTGTCTCATACATCTTGCTCACCAGCTGGTAGAGTTTTGTCATGACTGGCTCTCCCAAGGCCGTCAGTAGTTCTAATGGAATGTTGTCTACTCCGGGGGCCTTGTTCCGACTCAGGTCTTTCAGTGCTCTGTCAAACTCTTCACGCAATATCGTATCACCCATTTCGTCTTCATCTACATCCTCTTCCATTTCCATAATATTGTCCTCAAGTACATCACCCTTGTATAAATCTTCTATATACTCCTTCCACCTTTCTGCCTTCCCTTCTTTGCTTAGAACTGGGTTGCCATCTGAGCTCTTGATATTCATACACGTGGTTCTCTTCTCTCCAAAGGTCTCTTTAATTTTCCTGTAGGCAGTATCTATCTTACCCCTAGTGAGATAAGCCTCTACATCCTTACATTTATCCTCTAGCCATCCCTGTTTAGCCATTTTGCACTTCCTCTCGATCTCATTTTTGAGACGTTTGTATTCCTTTTTGCCTGCTTCATTTACTGCATTTTTATATTTTCTCCTTTCATCAATTAAATTCAATATTTCTTCTGTTACCCAAGGATTTCTAGCAGCCCTCGTCTTTTTACCTACTTTATCCTCTGCTGCCTTCACTACTTCATCCCTCAGAGCTACCCATTCTTCTTCTACTGTATTTCTTTCCCCTATTCCTGTCAATTGTTCCCTTATGCTCTCCCTGAAACTCTGTACAACCTCTGGTTCTTTCAGTTTATCCAGGTCCCATCTCCTTAATTTCCCACATTTTTGCAGTTTCTTCAGTTTTAATCTACAGGTCATAACCAATAGATTGTGGTCAGAGTCCACATCTGCCCCTGGAAATGTCTTACAATTTAAAACCTGGTTTCTAAATCTCTGTCTTACCATTATATAATCTATCTGATACCTTTTAGTATCTCCAGGGTTCTTCCACGTATACAACCTTCTTTCATGATTCTTAAACCAAGTGTTACCTATGACTAAGTTGTGCTCTGTACAAAATTCTACTAGGCGGCTTCCTCTTTCATTTCTTAGCCCCAATCCATATTCACCTACTATGTTTCCTTCTCTCCCTTTTCCTACACTCGAATTCCAGTCACCCATTACTATTAAATTTTCGTCTCCCTTCACTATCTGAATAATTTCTTTTATTTCATCGTACATTTCTTCAATTTCTTCGTCATCTGCAGAGCTAGTTGGCATATAAACTTGTACTACTGTAGTAGGTGTGGGCTTCGTATCTATCTTGGCCACAATAATGCGTTCACTATGCTGTTTGTAGTAGCTTACCCGCATTCCTATTTTCCTATTCATTATTAAACCTACTCCTGCATTACCCCTATTTGATTTTGTGTTTATAACCCTGTAATCACCTGACCAGAAGTCTTGTTCCTCCTGCCACCGAACTTCACTAATTCCCACTATATCTAACTTTAACCTATCCATTTCCCTTTTTAAATTTTCTAACCTACCTGCCCGATTAAGGGATCTGACATTCCACGCTCCGATCCGTAGAACGCCAGTTTTCTTTCTCCTGATGACGACATCCTCCTGAGTAGTCCCCGCCCGTAGATCCGAATGGGGGACTATTTTACCTCCGGAATATTTTACCCAAGAGGATGCCATCATCATTTAATCATACAGTAAAGCTGCATGTCCTCGGGAAAAATTACGGCTGTAGTTTCCCCTTGCTTTCAGCCGTTCGCAGTACCAGCACAGCAACGCCGTTTTGGTTAATGTTGCAAGGCCAGATCAGTCAATCATCCAGACTGTTGCCCCTGCAACTACTGAAAAGGCTGCTGCCCCTCTTCAGGAACCACACGTTTGTCTGGCCTCTCAACAGATACCCCTCCGTTGTGGTTGCACCTACGGTACGGCCATCTGTATCGCTGAGGCACGCAAGCCTCCCCACCAACGGCAAGGTCCATGGTTCATGGGGGGGGCCCTGTCCAGTAAACGCTGCAATATTGCCAGTGCATTTTTTAACCCAAAAGGCATATTTTTGTAATGTTAGTGTGGTGGTTACACCGTTAATGGTCTGCCATATGCACAGTGGCTAATTGACGGTATCCACTCCTCAAGCCCATGGTCAAAAAGCCCTAGCCATGTCGTAGATTATTTATCATCTGCCGCTCAGGGCAGCTAAGAGGTCTAGGGCATCTTGCCACGGTTCATGCGGCTCCCAACGTCGGAGGTTAGAGTCCTCCCTTGAGCATGGATATGTATGTGTTGTTCTTAACGTAAGTTAGTTTAAGTTACATTAAGTTGTGTGAAAGCCTAGGGACCGATTACCTCAGCAGTTTGGTCCCATAGTAACTTACCACAAATTTCAATTTTTTTCAATATATCGTCTCTGTGATTTTTGGGATTTCGGAGACATCTTACTATTAAAATGGTGGTAATCGCAACAAAAGTGAAACTTCTTCGAGCCATCTGTAAACTTCTTGTACGCGATCATAATTCCCATTCCCCAGTGGCTATTGTTGTTGTTGTGGCCTTCAGTCCAGAGACTGGTTCGATGCAGCTCTCCATGCTACTCTATCCTGTGCAAGCTTCTTCATCTCCCAGTACCTATTGCAGCCTACATCCTTCTGAACCTGCTTAGTGTAGTCATCTCTTGGTCTCCCTCTACGATTTTAACCCTCCACGCTGCCCTCCAATACTAAATTGGTGATGCCTTGATGGTTCAGAACATGTCCTACCAAACGATCCCTTCTTCTAGTCGTGCCACAAACTCCTCTTCTCTCCAATTCTCTTTAGTACCTCCTCGTTAGTTACATGATCTATCCATCTAATCATCAGCATTCTTCTGTAGCACCACATTTCAAAAGCTTCTATTCTCTTCTTGTCCAAACTATTTATCGTCCATGTTTCACTTCCATACATGGCTATACTCCATACAAATACTTTTAGAAAATACGTCCTCACACTTAAATCTATACTCGATGTTAACAAATTTCTCTTCTTCAGAAAAGCTTTTCTTGCCATGGCTAGTCTACATTTATATCCTCTCTACTTCGACAATCGTCAGTTATTTTGCTCCACAAATAGGAAAACTCCTTTACTACTTTAAGTGTGTCATTTCCTAATTTAATTCCCTCAACATCACCTCACTTAATTCGACTACATTCCATTATCCTAGTTTTGCTTTTATTGATGTTCATCTTATATCCTCCTTTCAAGACACTGTCCATTCCGCTCAGGTGCTCTTCCAGGTCCTTTGCTGTCTCTGACAGAATGACAATGTCACTGGCGAACCTCAAAGTTTTTATTTCTTCTCCATGGATTTTAATTCCTACTCCGCAGTTTCCTTTTGTTTCCTTTACTGCTTGCTCAATATACAGATAGAACAACATTGGAGATAGGTTACAACCCTGTCTCCCTCCCTTCCCAACCACTGCTTCCCTATCATGCCCCTCGACTCTTACAACGGCCATCTGGTTCAAATGGCTCTGAGCACTGTGGGACTCAACATCTGAGGTCATCAGTCCCTTAGAACTTAGAAATACTTAAACCTAACTAACCTAAGGACATCACACACATCCATGGCCGACGCAGGATTCTAACCTGCGACCGTAGTGGTTGCGCGGTTCCAGACTGAAGCGCCTAGAACCGCTCGGCTACAGCGGCCGGCATCTGGTTTCTGTACAAATTGTAAACAGCCTTTCGTTCCCTGTATTTTACCCCTGCCACTTCAGTGGCTATTACTTTTTTCTTTTATCTTTTCAGCCAGTTGTTGAATTATAAATTCCTCCGAAAATGGTTGTAGTGGTCATTTCTCACAAAATGCAATCTTAGCAGTATCCTGTGCCTTCTTATACCCTACACTCTCTGTACGTCAATGTTCTTCATCTCGTATCTCCAGTGTATCCAACAATGTTCCCTTCAACAGCAACAACAACGTAACCTCCTCAACACCAAATTGACAGGTACTACCTTGCATCCTTCCCTCTCCTGCACGCATACAGTACCACGTTTCACCAAACAACAAGCTGCATCCAGTACCTCACTAATCTCAAGCAGTTCCACTAGACACAACATATTCACATTCATCCATATTGAACTTCCAGTGTCACTTGACACACAAACATGTGAATTGAGCCTTAAGGTCATTATTCATAGCCTAGCTGCGTGGTGCTATACTTTAACCACCCCTTCGTAAAAGATCAATATTGACAATAGCTTCCCCTACCCTAACTGTATTCCCAGTAAACCGCTACGGTCGCAGGTTCGAATCCCGCCTCGGGCATGGGTGTGTGTGGTCCTTAGGTTACTTAGGTTTAAGTAGTTCTGTTCTAGGGGACTGATGACCTCAGATGTTAAGTCCCATAGTACTCAGAGCTATTTTAACCATTGTCTTCCCAGTAAGTTCCGCAACACATCGGCAGATGTCAGTTATGGCATGATGTTAAAACAGAAAGTCTAAAACCAGGATCATGCTGCAGCCCTCGCTCACATGAGACATCAGTACCACACAGTGCTTGAACTTTGTTGTCTCAAACGAAACGTTCATTACTATTGACCTCAATGGTTGTGTATCACTATCGCCTACTCCACGTTAATTGTAACATGGTGGGTTCCAGTGCATTCTGACTACTAACTCTACTGAGGCCATTGACAGATGTTCGCTTATGCCTAACAAAACTTTATATTCCCTACCATCTATCACACCCACTATGGCACATTCCGTCTCCGCATTCGTTTTTACTGGACTAATCTTTATTGGGAATTACTTCTGGCGTCTCTTGGGTTTCCTCACGAGTTTAATGGGCATTTCTTACCACCCAGACCACAGCTCTCATTACCCCTAATCCTTGCCATTGATCCATATCACCCCTATCACAGTTTCCATTAAATTGCCTGGAGTCCATGCCATCCTGTTACCACTATGTTGCTGGTACCGTTACCTCGGAACATGTCCTGCATGACTATAGTTCAAATATTTTATGTTCGATGCAGGTCCATTATTGGATCCATTGTACGTATGGACATATCAGTTTCGTCATATTCCAATTGTAACTTCTTAATATAAATTTTTACTGAAACTGACATAATTGAGGAGGTAAGACTTCTACGTTTTTACTTAAATTGCTTAATGCAACTGAACCTTCTAAAACTGCTGAGTGCAACTTAATGTATTGTCACTTTGCTATTTTGTACCATTTCATTTCTGACCTACAGCATTATTCCTGACAAATACAACTCAAACGTATTCATTTATTACCCACAACATAAGAGGATAACGCAATCTGACTATTAATTAACATCAAAGAATGGCCCTGAATTAGAAGAAATCCTAACAATAACTCATATACTTCATAAGTCACGTACCTCACAGAAAATCTTCATGACACGAACTACAGCAAATACAGCAAGCATACAGCCAACTAAATAGAAAGATTCTAACTACTGTAGGCTCTAACTACTAATAGGCATGTGGTTAGCAAAAGGAAAGATTTTGTTGCAGACCAAACAATGTATTTAACAGTGACATCTAGTTCGAAAATTTATATAATCGTCAATAATTCCATTAACCACATCTTAAAATCCATGTCCAGTCGCCTGACTAATTTATTAAAAAAATTTATATTAATAGATCAGATGCACATAATTGGTAATACTGTTGGTCAATAAAGCAAAAGTTGTCCTCACAGTCCCTAAAGACAGTCTTAATCAGTCATCAGCAGAGTAGTCTATGACAGTTTTATGCACAGAGTCTGAGAAGTAATAGAAAATGCACACGTAAGTAGTGGACCTCCACGTAGTCTTGAAGAAGTAGTGTTGTCCTCCCAACGGAAACACAGTGCTGACTCTTGACGTGAAGATTTGTAATATGCCACAACAGAGCAGACCCACAGCAGTCAGTCGAGGTCTTGAAGAACATTAGCAGAATTGGTATCTCACCACAGAGCAGACCCACAGTACACTCCCTGTAGAGATTGTGGTAGTAGTGGGAAACCAAAGGTGCAGACCCACTGTAGTCGTTCTAGAGATTGTGGTAGTAATGGGCCACCAAACGTGCAGACCCACTGTAGTCCTTGTAGAGATGGCCAGCAGCCGTCCGCTGCGACTGTGCAGGTGCACAATCACAATTAAAGAATAATATAGTATGTCCATGAGCCACCACTTGTGCACTCGCTAGTTATTATTATTATTATTATTATTATTATTATTATTATTATTATTTGCGATGTCCTTTGAACTTGTCAACACACGTGCAAGCACAAACACAGTCATATAACCTCTGTCATTTTATACATATAGTACGACCAACAGACAAATGCCTGAAGTAAAATGAATCCCTACTATTTACTTAACTTGGAGAACTGGTGTCTATACAATTACACTTTTACAGCATTATAATACAATAACAAAGGTAAAGAAAACATCATCACACTAAAGAACACGATAATATAGATGAATTTTGTAGTAATACAGGCTTTACAAAAATAATAAAAATGAACATATGCATGAGTATTACAGAAATTAAGACATAAGCAAATAAATGAAAAATGAGAATATCCTTAGAAACATTAATTTGACATATGAGCTTTAAAAGAAAACATAACGGAATAAATAATGTCTGGACATCTACACAAGTAAAGACTATGTTACAGAAATAGATTAGATTTGAGGATAACAGTATTCATCATAATAAATCCAGCTTAGTATTAGAAAAAAAAATTCTACCAAATTTATCTTATGAGGTAAACACACAGAGACAGCAAAAACACAGACACACGATGGTACACATAAACACAGCGGAATAACACAAAAGGAAAGGACAGGGACTGTTTTCAGTGTAACGTTTGGTGCTGCAGTAATTGTGGTGAGCATTGTATATAGCTTTTTCATTTTTCTCCTTTGAATAATATCTTTCATTCTGATTAGTTCAACATTTGTTCAAAAAATCCTATCTAAGCATGCTTTCTTTATTTATACTTTCACATATTTCTTACCTCATCTTTCTATTCCAAAAAATCCCACCTAAACCTGTTGTCACTATACCCTACTTATTCTGTTCATTTTCTATTTCAAAATAATTGTTCCTCATTATACAATACTCTTTGGCAAGACCTTTTTCTTATAGGTTCTCAATGCATTTTTTCCCAACTCATCATGAGTCATTTTCTTATATAGCATACCCCCTCTTACATCTACATCTACATCTACATGACTACTCTGCAATTCATATTTAAGTGCTTGGAAGAGGGTTCATCGAAACACAATCTTACTATCTCTCTACTATTCCACGCCCGAACAGCACGCGGGAAAAACGAACACCTAAACATTTCTGTTCGAGCTCTGATTTCTCTTATTTTATTTTGATGATCATTCCTACCTATGTAGGTTGGGCTCAACAAAATATTTTCGCATTCGGAAGAGAAAGTTGGTGACTGAAATTTCGTAAGTAGATCTCGCCGCGACGAAAAACGTCTTGGCTTTAATGACTTCCATCCCATCTTGCGTATCATATCTGCCACACTCTCTCCCCTATGGCGTGATACGATCGTAGAGATGATGGATGTAGTCCTGTGGAACGGCTTGCCATGCCATTTCCAGCTGGCGCCTCAGTTGGACCAGCGTTCGTGCTGGACGTGCAGACCGCGTGAGACGACGCTTCATCCAGTCCCAAACATGCTCAATGGGGGATAGATCCGGAGATCTTGCTGGCCAGGGTAGTTGACTTACACCTTCTAGAGCACGTTGGGTGGCACGGGATACATGCGGACGTGCATTGTCCTGTTGGAACAGCAAGTTCCCTTGCCGGTCTAGGAATGGTAGAACGATGGGTTCGATGACGGTTTGGATGTACCGTGCACTATTCAGTGTCCCCTCGACGATCACCAGAGGTGTACGGCCAGTGTAGGAGATCGCTCCCCACACCATGATGCCGGGTGTTGGCCCTGTGTGCCTCGGTCGTATGCAGTCCTGATTGTGGCGCTCACCTGCACGGCGCCAAACACGCATACGACCATCATTGGCACCAAGGCAGAAGCGACTCTCATCGCTGAAGACGACACGTCTCCATTCGTCCCTCCATTCACGCCTGTCGCGACACCACTGGAGACGGGCTGCACGATGTTGGGGCGTGAGCGGAAGATGGCTTAACGGTGTGCGGGACCGTAGCCCAGCTTCATGGAGACTCTTGCAAATGGTCTTCGCCGATACCCCAGGAGCAACAGTGTCCCTAATTTTCTGGGAAGTGGCGGTGCGGTCCCCTACGGCACTGCGTAGGATCCTACGGTCTTGGCGTGTATTCGTGCGTCGCTTCGGTCCGGTCCCAGGTCGACGGGCACGTGCACCTTCCGTCGACCACTGGCGACAACATCGATGTACTGTGGAGACCTCACGCCCCACGTGTTGAGTAATTCGGCGGTACGTCCACCCGGCCTCCCGTATGCCCACCATACGCCCTCGCTCAAAGTCCATCAACTGCACATACGGTTCACGTCCACGCTGTCGCGGCATGCTACCAGTGTTAAAGACTGCGATGGAGCTCCGTATGCCACGGCAGACTGGCTGACACTGACGGCGGCGGTGCACAAATGCTGCGCAGCTTGCGCCATTCGACGGCCAACACCGCGGTTCCTGGTGTGTCCGCTGTGCCGTGCGTGTGATCATTGCTTGTACAGCCCTCTCGCAGTGTCCGGAGCAAGTATGGTGGGTCTGACACACCGGTGTCAATGTGTTCTTTTTTCCATTTCCAGGAGTGTATAATACGATTTGATATCGAATGTACAGTTCTGCTTTAGAAGTCGTTTAACAACTGAAAATGCTATATTCTCTTTGCTCTGTGAGGTACTGGATGGGCTAAACAAAACGTTTCGAAAGCTTGGCTTATTTTTTTTATTTAATTAAGGCATTTGATTGTGTTGATAACAAAATATTGGTCCAGAAGTTGGACCATTACCGAATATGGGGAGTAGTTCACAATTGGTTCACCTCTTACTTTAGCAATAGGCATCAAAAGGTCATTATTCACATCAGTGCTGCGGCCGCTCCTGTTCCTTATTTATATAAATGATATGCCTTCTAGTATTACGGGTAACTCTAAAATATTTCTGTTCGCTGATGGCACTAGCATGGTAGTAAAGGATGTTGTGTGCAACATTGGCTCGGTTTCAAACAGTGCAGTACATGACCTCAGTTCATAGCTTGTAGAAAATAAACTAACGTTAAATCACAGTAAAACTCAGTTTTTACAGTTTCTAACATACAATTCAACAAAACCTGATGTTTTAATTTCACAGAACGGGCATATGATTAGTGAAACTGAACAGTTCAAATTTCTAGGTGTTCAGATAGATAGTAAGCTGTCGTGGAAAGCACACGTTCAGGACCTTGTTCAAAGACTTAATACTGCTATTTTTATTATTCGAACGGTATCAGAAGTCAGTGATACTTCGACACGAAAATTAGTCTACTTTGCTTATTTTCATTCGTATGTCGTATGTTATTATATTTTGGGGTAAGTCTTCCCATTCTACAAGAATATTTTTGGCTCAGAAACGTGCGGTTCGGGAAATAAGTAGTGTGAGTTCACGAACCTCTTGTCGACATGTGTTCACGAGTCTTGGTATTTTGACATTGGCCTCTCAATAAGTATTTTCCTTATTGTCGTTTCTTACTACCAATATTAGTTTATTCCCAAGAAAAAGCAGCTTTCACTCGGTTAATACTCGGCAGAAATCAAACCTGCATTTGGATCGGACTTCCTTAACTCTTGCGCAAAAAGGTGTGCAGTATACTGCTACATCCATTTTCAATAAGCTGCCACTCGAATTCAAAGCTGTAATCCACGCGCTTTCAGATCGAAACTGAAGATGAGTTCATTGAAAAATTAAGCTGATTCTTATTGTATTGCTGATAGCATTTACTTAAACTAATGGGCTGACTTTTTTCAGGTTCATGAACATTTATTTTTATATGTTATTACTTTTATGTTGTAATTTCATGTACTAACACGTTCCATGACCTTAGAGATTTGCTCCTCAATTTGGTCCTACGGAACTTGACGTGTATGTAAAATAAAAAAAATCACTCATAACAAGAGACTTGCTCTGGTGTGATCGCATTGCTCCGTTCATTATGTGGTTGCTACTGTGTGGTGCAGTTTACTGCTGCACTCAGCTATCTTCACTTCGCAGCCCCTTTGCGTGTCTGTTATTGCAACACAGACATCTTCTCACTGACGGCTAACGGCTCGCAGCTGCTAACGCAACAGTCTGTGACAGTTCTCTCACGACTACTTATTAATTTTGCTAAAGACATTACATTTGTTGAATGGTTGGGTAGTGCGAGGTCCACAAGAAGTACGGGTCCCATAACGAACTTGTGACATCATTCCAGTCGCCTTGTCCGCCATACTTTGTAGACGCTCAACTCCGTGTAGAGCCCACGGAAAATCAATATGCCAACTGAGAGGTACCCACTAAAGGTCTTAACTTTGTCGTGTGCTATCGGGACCATACATGTATTCAAACACGCAGTTATAACTTATAAAACTCGCCTGAAGTAGTTACTCGCTCCCGAGTGGAGATGTTTTGTTGCATTCGTGAGACCTGTAGCATCACGTGGTATGACGTACGCATCGCAGCGTAGCTTTCTCGTGGGCTTCGGATAGCGGCATTACACTTTCATGGTTAATCAGCGACCAAGAAAGCGATTTCAACCGGCCTGACACATTTGCAACATTTCCTTTTCTGCCTCGACTCGGTAGGCTTTTTGAATGGGTGCGAGCAGTCGCAGCAAGCAGCGAACAGTGACCTTTGCCCTGTTCAAAATTCCGTCCTACATATCAAAAACTGATCCGTAACGTATTTACATCTTTTCCGCTATCGTTTCGATTGTGACACGGCTGTCTTCGAACATCAAGCTCGCTACTGAATTTGAGCTCCGTGGCTCTTCACTGAAAGGTGCTCTGGCACCTCGTTCTTCGTCATTCAGCATTATTTTACCACACTAGAAATGTCTGCGGCATCTAATCACCATGACGGTACCTTGTTGGCGTACACATCCGCCCACTTAGAATACCTTATTGCGGCATTGTACCCCTTAAAATGCACAAAATGAATTCAACTTTCTTATTTGGCTGCACCATTTAGTTTTGGCTCACCAGCAATACTGTAGCGTGTGGATCCCAAAGTTTACCAAGACTCCATACACGTACTTGCAAACGACCAAAAAGTTAGTTACGTAATTTTATTTTTTATGGTGACAATTCAAACGCCGGCCGTTGTGGTCGAGCGGTTCTAGGCGCTACAGTCTGCAACCGCGCTACTGCTACGGTCGTAGGTTCTAATCCTACCTCGGGCATGGATGTGTGTGCTGCCCTTAGGTAAAAAAAAAAATGGTTCAAATGGCTCTGAGCACTATGGGACTTAACTGCTGTGGTCATCAGTCCCCTAGAACTTAGAACTACTTAAACCTAACTAACCTAAGGACATCACACACATCCATGCCCGAGGTAGGATTCGAACCTGCGACCGTAGCGTTCACGCCGCTCCAGACTGTAGCGCCTAGAACCGCACAGCCACTCCGGCCGGTTGTCCTTAGGTCAGTTAGGTTTAAGTAGTCTAAGTCTAGGTCACTTATAACCTTAGATGTTAAGTCCCATAGTGCTTAGAGCCAATTGAACCATTTTGAACAATTCAAGCTTTATGCGTACCTCTCGTACCAGGGTGCACCAATACACTGAGGTGACAAAAGGCAAGCGATTGCGGTATCTACATACACAGATGGCAATAGTATAGTGTACACATGGGATTGAAGGGCAGTTCATTGGCGGAGCTGTCATTTGTACTCAGATGATTCATGTGAAAAGGTGTCCTACGTGATTATCGACGCGCGATGGCTATTAACAGACTTTGAAAGCGGAAAGTTAGTTGGGGCTAGACGCATGTGAATATACACATCCCGGTTAAAAGAAATGAAGATAGACGTTGACTGCGTATATTGTATAACGGACACAGTTCCTTTAAATGTTCAGATGTGTCACTAAATCCGACCAAAGATGTAAACAACCATGCATGAGCAGCACCAATTAGACGGATGGGGTCCGACAACCGATCAGTTCCAGTCATTCCACCAGAAATGAGGTGCACGGCTCGTGTTGTCTGTAGTTGAACCATGCCTAGACGATCAAAACAGCAGTTCAATGCTCCCACATTGTTACTTTGTGCCAGGAAGTACTCACAACGAACGAAGTGTCCAGGCGTCCCGGAGTGAACCAAAGCACTGCTCTTCGGACATGGAGGAGATACAGAGAGACAGGAACTATTGATGGCATGCCTCGCTCAGACCGCCCAAGGGCTACTACTGCAGTGGATGACTGCTACCTACGGATTATGGCTCGGAGGAACCGTCACAGCAACGCCACCATGTTGAATAATGTTTTTCGTGCGGCCACAGGACGTCGTGTTACGACTCAAACTGTGCGCAATAGGTTACATGATGCGCGACTTCACTCCCGACGTCCATCTTTGCAACCACGACACCAAGCAGCGCGGTACAGATGGGCCCAACAATATGCCGAAGGACAGTTCAGGATTAGCATCACGTTCTCCTCAACGATGAGTGTCGCATATGCCTTCAACCACACAATCAGCAGAGACGTGTTTGGAGGCAACCCGGTCAGGCTGAACACCACAGGCGCACTGTCCAGCGAGTGCAGCAAGGCGGAGGTTCCGTGATGTTTTCGGGTAGCATTATGTGGGGCCGACGTGTTCCGCTGGTGGTCATGGAAGTCGCCGTAACGGCTGTACGATACGTGAATGCCTCCTCCGACCGCCAGTGCATCCATAATCCCAGCATATTAGCCAGGCATTCGTCTTCTTGGACGACAATTCGCGCCCCAATCGTGCACATCTTGTGAATGACTTCCTTCAGGTTAACGACATCGCGCGACTAGAGTGGCTAGCATGTTCTCCGGACATGAACCATATTGTACATGCCTGAGATAGATTGAAAACGGCCGTTTATGGACGACGTGACCGACCAAACACTTTGAGGGATCTACGCCGAATCGCCGTTGAGGAGTGAGAGAATCTGGACCAACAGTGCCTTGATCGACTTATGGATAGTATGCCACGATGAATACAGGCATGCATCAATGCAAGAGAGGGTGCTACAGGGTATTAGAGATACCAGTGTATACAGCAATCTGGACCACACCCTCTGAAGTTGTCGCTGTATGGTGGTGCAGAATGCAATGTGTGGTTTTCATGAGCAATAAAAAGGGCGGAAATGATGTTTATGTTGATCTCCATTCCAATTTTCTGTACAGGTTCCGGAACTCTTGGCACCGAGGTGGTACAAAACTTTCTTTGATGTGTGTATATTTCGGAAATTTTTAGGAAATTCAATATTCCGAGGTTCACAGTGTCAAGACTATCTTGGGAATACCAAATTTCAGGCAATGTTTATCACAGCAGATAACGTAGTGTCCGACGGCCTTCACTTAACGACGAGGAGCAGCGGCGTTCGCGTTGTATTGTTGTTGCTAATAGATGAGCAGCACAGCGTAAAATATCCGTAAATCAATGTGGGACGTACGACTAACGTATCCGTTACGAAATTTGGCATTGATAAGCAATGGCAGCAGATTACCGACGCCAGTGCCTTCGATAACAGCATAACATCACCTGCAGTGCCTCTCTCTCCTGTGGTCGTGACATTTGGCTTGGATTCTAGAGACTGTAAAACCGTTACCTGATCAGATGAGTCCGGGCTCCTTCTGGTAAGGGCTGATGGTGGGGTTCGAGTGTGACGCAGACACAACGAAGCCGTGTACACAAGTTGCTGCAGAGCACTGTACAAGCTGTTAATGGTTCAATAATGGTGTGGGCTGTGTTTACGCGGAATGGATTGGGTCTTCTGGTCCCGCACAACTGGTCATTGATTACAGATGGTTATGTTCAGCTACTTGGAAAGCATCTGCAGCCATTCGCTGGCTTAATGTTCCCAAACAACGACGGAATGTTTATGGATGACAATGCGCCCTGTCAATGGGTCACAGTTGTTGGTTTAGAGAATATTCTGGAAAATTTCGATCGGATGAGTTGACTACCTAGATCGCCCGACATGGGACAAAATCGACAGTTCAGTTCGCGTAGAGAATCCTGATCAGGCAATACTTTCGCCGGCCGGAGTGGCCAAGCGGTTCTAGGCGCTACAGTCTGGAACCGTGCGACCGCCTCGGGCATGGATGTATGTGATGTCCTTAGGTTAGTTAGTTAGGTTTAAGTAATTCTAAGTTCCAGGGGACTGATGACCTCATAACTTAAGTCCCGTTGTACTCAGTGCCATTTAAAGCAGCCAGGCAATACTTTCGCTGTTATTAACGGCTATAGAGGCAGCATGGCTCAATATTTATGCAGAGGACTTCCAACGACTTGAGTCCACGCCACGTCGAATTTCTGTAATAAGCCGGGCAAAAGGGGGTCCAGGACGATATTAGGAGAGATTCCCATGACTTTTCTCACCTCATCGTATGGCTGTGCTCTAGCGGCAAATTTTGTTAAGTTTCATGTCCTTTGATAAGCATGATACTGAAAGCTACGAAATAGGAAAAAGCTGATATAATCTCTGTTACTCAGAACAACCAGCAATTCATATAGGACAAAAAAGAAGGAGAGTACGCGAATGGGAAGTCATTTTAACCGCCTCTGCTATCCCAGTATGACATTGCAATGTTAAATGCTGGAGGAATCCCGCACTTCCCAAAAAAGGAGGCGAGCGCTGCAGCCGAGCGGTGCCCATCGGAATGCACCATCCCGCGCTTCCCGGACGGAACGCGCAAACAGCGGCCGTTGTCGGCGCGGGCCGCGCATGCCTCGACGTAAAATCAACCCGGCTGCGTGGAAGCGAAAAAGCTGCGTGCCGCGAAATACGAACGCGATTGTAAAAAAAAAGAAACTGAATATCCAGTTCGGCTATGCAATAATTTTGCACGTAATACTGCGGAGTGGTATCCGAAAATCATGGGTTCACCTTTTCAGCTTTATTTATACTGCTTCATATTGTCGATTTCCATCGAAAATACGTGAGCAAAACTCTTTTTCATATCTGCACAAAGAGTATACAACCTACAAGACATAATGCTCTCGGAAGTTATGGAATACACGAGTACCTTTGTAACTGGCTCAGTTATGTAATAACTGTGGTGCCATAAGAATTCGCCTCGGCACTGTATTGGGTCATAGCAAGCCTAGATTTGTCATGTCTATTATAATTATTCGTGCTGTTATGTCGTGGTCGGTTGATGAATTCTGTGTCAGTTCCCAACGTTTCGTCCCCGTCTGCGGAGGATATCTTCATGAGCGAGCCAGTGGGTGTGCTGGATCTTCCATCGAGCTGCAGACCCCCTTGAAGAAACGTTGGGAATTCATCAACCGACCACGGCATAACAACCCGGATAATTATAATGGACATGGCATTTCCGGCCGTGAAAGTAACAAGCCTAGATTTACTTCTCAAGGATGTCGAGCAGATACTACAACACACCCAATATACGGGGTGATTTTTTCCAAGCTGTATGAACTCCAGGGATTCATCGATGAGAGCATACCGAACAAAAAAGGTCTAATGAATTTACGCCCGGAAACGCGTGGTTTCCAAGCTAGAGACCATTTATTCAGTCATACATTGTAACAGAAACTGCGGTCTAATAGGCGCTGTACCATCCAGCCACAGTTACAGTATGTGTTCAAAATCGTTTTATGTGCCTCAACGCATACGTGTACGCGCCGTAGCATGTTCTGCCTAACACGTTTACATCGGACAGGCTGCACCCGAAGAGTGTCAAAGGAAGCATGAATACGCTGCTCCATCGTCTCCACATCTGCAATGGGCTCTGCATACACGGCACTTTTGAGGGGGCCCCATAATCAGAAATCGCACGGGTTGAGATCCGATGAACGCGCAGGCTATGCAACTGGACAACCTCATCTAATCTAGCGACCAGGAAAGACACGATTGAGATGCGTCCGGAAATTAATGACCTGTGAATAGGATGGATGACACTAATCCCGGGATCGTGGTTGCCTGGTGAAGAAAACAGTGGCAAAACTACTTCCAATGTGGAAGGTCTGTCGCTAGTAATCCCTGCACACTCTGTATGTGATAAGGTTAATAGCAATTGTTAAGGAGAATGTTCCACACGCCATCTGGCTTAACCTGCACTGCCTCCTACTGACACAGCGGCCGCCTTCCACAGTGTTAATAACATTTTCTTCCAAATCTGGTGTCCCACCTTTTCGGTTATGTCTTTCATGATTTCCTGCTTCTGAAACACCTCTGTCTGAAATAGCGAAACGCTATTGAAAACACTGAATTCTGTGGGGATGGGTCTCCTGGCACAACATTTCTGCCAGCCGCCCGTTGCCATTTACGTTTCCGTAAGTAAACACCATGTCGGCAAGTTCCCGATTGGAATACGGAACCATTGTGTGTACAACGCTGTATCACATTCACTACAAGATGTGTCAGCAAGAGAAGCGAATCGGACACAACAGTAAAAATTACTATGGCAGGAAAGGGCTCTAGGACATGATGTATGAGGAACAGTACCACCGTCTAGGAGGAAACAATGCCTACATGTACACTGTAATTGTAGCTGCATGGTACAGTGCATACAAGTATTAGATCGCAGCGTCTGTAACAAAGTGTGATTGAATAAATGGCCTCTAGTATGGAAACCATGCATTTCTGGACTTTAAGTTCAAAAAATGGCTCTTAGTACTTTTTTTTCACTTGCTGCTTGCCATTAACGCCCGCTGCCTCTATAATAAAGCGGGCTGTAACTACTACATTTGGTCTCTTAGCCGTCACCTCAGTCACTCAGCCCAAACATAGGGAACTTCCACAAAAAGCTGACTTACTCACACAACTCCTCAATGTTTATTTAGTTCACATATCTACCTGAGTGACTGACGTGCCGTTGCCCGTGTCCGCCCCGTGGAGGCGGACCATATGCAGTATCTGGCAGTTTTACTTACACTGAGCAGCATTTAATAATTTGAAAAGAAAAAAAGAACAAAGTAACATACATGTTATTTGGAAAATACAGCAAATAGTCTAATTGTTATACATTGAATTCATATTATAATAAAGAAAAATGAAAAAGAAACTATATCTAATGAAAATCCCAACACCAACAAGGCCATGAGTGGGAAACCTCGGAAACTTCCTCGAGCCTTGCCGCTTATGGCCTCACTCTGGATACTAATATTGATTTTGTGTCCATATCCCACATCCATATCACTACTATTACAATAGTACAATGATGCATATTTCACAGTTTGAAGTGCTTGTGTGAGGGACTTAACATCTGAGGTCATCAGTCCCCTAGACTTACAACTACTTAAACCTAACTAACCTAAGGACATCACACACATCCTTGCCCGAGGCAGGATTCGAACCTGGGACAGTAACAGCAGCGCGGTTCCGAACTGAAGCGCCTGGAACTGCTCGGTCACAACGGCCGGTGCACTTAAGTTCATTAGATCTTTTCTGTTCTGTATCCTCTCATCGATGAATACCTAGAGCTTGTACACGGTGGAAAAGATCACCTTGTATTAAATCACTTTATTGAAGTTTGAACAATGTGAAATACTTGACTCGGAAACAATACTAGTCCAAAGGAACGTCTATGTATTTGTTTCTGGCGCGGAACTCTCTCGCTTGATATAATACTTAATTGTAGTCTCGCCTCAATGCAGAATTAACTATTAAGTTGGAATGACTGTCTTGGGTTCTAATACAACCCGCACTGCTGGGTCTGAAGTAAGGCAGTGCTGTCGTCGTAAGTGATGATTTTAGACTGGGCTGAGTGGCGCTGCGTTCTGACGTAAGGACTCTTCAGGCAGGAGGGCATACGGAACTTCTTGATTGGGATATCTCATTCGTTTGCTGGTCTTACTTGTGGTTGGTTCCATCGTGAGGTACCAACTTTGACATGGGGCCTCGTTCTTCGGGCGACACCACATTAGTCCTTCCCACAACCCCCCCCCCCCCAAAAAAAAGCCTCACCACCCTAATCGTGTAGTGCTTTGTCACGTGACGATAGCGGGAGGGGGGGGGGGGGAGGTTGGGGGTTGGCCGAGGACTGACTGCGGATACCGACAAGGAGAGATGAAGTGTACTGACGGCCGGCCTGCAAGCGGAATTCCAGACGTGCCTGTCGTGAGGTCTGTCTGGGGACGGCTTCTCTGCGGACGTCGACTCGGGCTGCAGGACCGCTGGCGCCGTCGATCCCCACAGGCACTACTTTGGCCAGGCCGACCGCGACGGTCGAAGAAGCGGGTCTGTGGGCAAAAACTCTGCGCCACAATCACTGACGCAAGAGCGCCGAAGTAGGTTCTGGAGGAACCTTGAACGATGTTAGGGGAACGCACCGAGATGACGCCGTTCCCCCAACGCTGTTTCTTGCCAAAAACTTTAAAGAAAACATCATCCTTCGGCTGAAACTTCGTCCTATGTTGCAGAATGAACTGCTTCGCGGATGCAGCAGAAGATGCTGTAAGGTGCGGGGGTTTGTTTTTGCTTATTCTAGAATTGAGAACAGCTGTGTGAGGTGAAATGACAAGTTAAATGTCGCACTATTTCTCACCAAATTACAGCTTTTCACACCGTTTTCAAACTCGCCAACATAAAAACAGCACAATGGATATCACATCTCGCCAAATGAAATAAGCTTATACACAACAATATTAAATATTAACTCTCTGACAGCACATTAATCCTGAACACAATATTATGAAAGTTTAATTGTAAGTTTCCTTCACATTAATCCTAAGCACAATAATATGAAAGTTTAATTGGACGTTTCTTTACAAAATTGCTCCTACACACACGTTATGATGTTGGTCGGTACTATGAAAATCGTCCGATTCCTGTTCAAAGTTCGCTATTATTTAGGATGACAATCAGGTCTACGGTGGATGGTTAGACAAGTGACAAATTTGAGCGCAAGATTACCCAAGGCTGCTCGAGTCTACAGTGGACGCAAGCTGGTGAAGCAACAAAGTTTACGCTTTTGCACGCGCTATTTTCATTAAACTGCGACATGCTGCTGTCTGCAAGGCCGCTCTCTCCCACTGAAATTCCTATAAAAGTGATCTGTCCTTTATTGAACTTTCCAGCAGAAACTTTCACTGTGATTCTCGTTATGCGAGAAAACATGTACTCAGCCCTAGTCTTATTATGTGACGATATAAACGCAGCGTGCATATTATAGTGCCCTCTCAGTTCCCGCAAGAACAATTAACTAATTTGGCTCGTTGGTTTCTCCACAGTTGGAGCTAAACGTTGTTACAGCTAAATTTTAGCTGGAGTGCAGCCGCTGTGACCGCAGTGGCCACACAAATTTCTTCTCTGCATCGTACAGAGCATTAAGCACTCCATTGTGCAGTTGACGCCAGTTCAGAGAAGAGTCCCCGAAAATTTCTCTCTTGTCCTACTCCTGCCAGAGCTGCCTCCCTCCACTTGGGTTCCTTTTCCACATCGCGGCTTTTCCCGACCAATAGGAGTGTTCCTCTTATTTTGCAGAAACTCTCTCTACCAATCGCAATGTCCCTTCTATCAAACTGCGTCCAAACTCCAGTATCTGTATCCCGTTGGAATTTCTAAACGCAGTTTTCTAAAGCTTCTTCTCTGGCCTTGTGCAGATGTCCCGCTACAGGTGGTCCTCCGGCTTGAATCACCTGGCCCGGGGTCACTGTCCTCCTTCCTGCCACCCCTATAAGTTGTTTGCAGCATAACTCTCAATGCGCGGCTTCGCCACGCCTTTGTGGATCTGGCTTTTCAAAACTAAAAGCGACTAGACCCGCGTTCCCTGTTCTACCTTCCGCTCAAAGGCAAGCATTGTATAGGAATGATTTGTTAATTACCGTCCATTGACTGTCATCCCTTTTTGCTTTACATATTGATATGCAAATATTCTACTAACTGTCGATTTATGTTAGGTGTCATCTTCACCTTCTCATTGAGATTTGTAAAGGTCTCATGTAAGGTGTGAATCTGACCATTTATTCTGCCACCTTACGATGCAGCAGGGTACAATGACAACGACCGTGTAATAATTCTGCCGGTGACGTCCTGCCACGTTACAAGGAGTGGTCGGACGAAGTAAAACTCTTTAAGGGAGGTAGGACCTCAAACGGGCCGACTTGGTGCAGGAGAGGCACCACAGGACATTTTAATTTCCACCGTCTATACTTTTACATACAAATTCATAAATCTTAGTCAACATGACCAGGAAGAATTCAGGACTCACGCTCATAGCAGTGGTAGTTCAAAAACATCACAAAATAATTTAGTTTACATCTGATTTTTTTTTTTTTTTTTTTTTTTTTTTTTTTTTTTTTTTTTTTTGCTTACTAATGGAGGCATTTGTTGCTATAGGTACACTTTTCATCATGAGGAAGAGAAATTCAAACTATACTTACAGGTGTATGAAACTCTACTTAATTTATGAAAAAATGAATGAGCTGTTACCAGTGCTTAATTTGTAAACTCTTAGCTGCCGGAACGCACCCCCTACTGCCACTCGCCACTCCCCACCCCCCTCGAACAACAGAGAGAGACTTCTGATAAGAGTTACTATGAGACATCATTTTTTAGAAAATACTGTACTGAAATTCAGGTTTTTAAACCATGATATCTTATAATCAAAAACATAACATGACAAGCTTCCAATATAAACAACAGCTGCCATCGCCTTGCTCCATAGTTCTGCTTCATACAACTTTGGAATGGTAGTCAACTTACATTGGGTATCCTGTACGTGAGTACACACACACACACACACACAGACACACACACACACACACACACACACACACACACACACACACACACAAAATACCTCCTGCCCGTCACATCACGTTGGCGACCCATTGTCACGTTCACTTGTGTTGCACGGGCAAATTATAGTTACGTTGTGATTTAATACACGTGTGCTGCACTCCTGGAAATGGAAAAAAGAACACATTGACACCGGTGTGTCAGACCCACCATACTTGCTCCGGACACTGCGAGAGGGTTGTACAAGCAATGAGCACACGCACGGCACAGCGGACACACCAGAAACCGCGGTGTTGGCCGTCGAATGGCGCTAGCTGCGCAGCATTTGTGCACCGCCGCCGTCAGTGTCAGCCAGTTTGCCGTGGCATACGGAGCTCCATCGCAGTCTTTAACACTGGTAGCATGCCGCGACAGCGTGGACGTGAACCGTATGTGCAGCTGACGGACTTTGAGCGAGGGCGTATAGTGGGCATGCGGGAGGCCGGGTGGACGTACCGCCAAATTTCTCAAATCGTGGGGCGTGAGGTCTCCACAGTACATCGATGTTGTCGCTAGTGGTCGGCGGAAGGTGCACGTGCCCGTCGACCTGGGACCGGACCGCAGCGACGCACGGATGCACGCCAAGACAGTAGGATCCTTCGCAGTGCCGTAGGGGACCGCACCGCCACTTCCCAGCAAATTAGGGACACTGTTGCTCCTGGGGTATCGGCGAAGACCATTCGCAACCGTCTCCGTGAAGCTGGGCTACGGTCCCACACACCGTTAGGCCGTCTTCCGCTCACGCCCCAACATCGTGCAGCCCGCCTCCAGTAGTGTCGCGACAGGCGTGAATGGAGGGACGAATGGAGACGTGTCGTCTTCACCGATGAGAGTCGCTTCTGCCTTGGTGCCAATGATGGTCGTATGCGTGTTCGGCGCCGTGCAGGTGAGCGCCACAATCAGGACTGCATACGACCGAGGCACACAGGGCCAACACCCGGCATCATGGTGTGGGGAGCGATCTCCTACACTGGCCGTACACCTCTGGTGATCGTCGAGGGGACACTGAATAGTGCGCGGTACATCCAAACCGTCATCGAACCCATCGTCCTACCATTCCTAGACCGGCAAGGGAACTTGCTGTTCCAACAGGACAATGCACGTCCGCATGTATCCCGTGCCACCCAACGTGCTCTAGAAGGTGTAAGTCAACTACCCTGGCCAGCAAGATCTCCGGATCTGTCCCCCATTGAGCATGTTTGGGACTGGATGAAGCGTCGTCTCACGCGGTCTGCACGTCCAGCACGAACGCTGGTCCAACTGAGGCGCCAGGTGGAAATGGCATGGCAAGCCGTTCCACAGGACTACATGCAGCATCTCTACGATCGTCTCCATGGGAGAATAGCAGCCTGCATTGCTGCGAAAGGTGGATATACACTGTACTAGAGCCGACATTGTGCATGCTCTGTTGCCTGTGTCTATGTGCCTGTGGTTCTGTCAGTGTGATCATGTGATGTATCTGACCCCAGGAATGTGTCAATAAAGTTTCCCCTTCCTGGGACAATTAATTCACGGTGTTCTTATTTCAATTTCCAGGGATGTATTTCCAATCTCCTATTCTGAACTGTTTAAAAAAAAAGGGAAAAATGTATCTGGGAGGTGCCGGAACGCATTCCGGTGCGTTCCGGCCGAAATTAGGCCCTGGTTGTTACATTTCAAAATTAATGTGTAGAAAAAACTCAAACTTAGTTATCTCAATTTTAACCACTGTTTTTAACAGGTTTAGAAAATTCTGAAGTTTTGCATTAAGGAGTTTGTGTTTAATAAGCCGTGCAAAATCCATCGAAGAAAATCTCTCTTACTTATGAAGAAAATTGCACCTATAGAGTCAAATCCAGCCAATAGTAAGTAAAAAAATGATGAAATTTCAGATGTAAAAAAATATTTTTCTATGTTTTTGAACTTCCAATGCTATGAGTGTGAATCCTGAATCCTTTCTGGTCATGCTGACAAAGCTTTATGAATTTATTTGTAAATGTATAGACAGTCAAAATTAAAATGTCCTCTGGTGGCGCTCCTGCTTCAAGTCGGCCCGTTTGACGTCCTACCCCCCTTAAGGCATTTTCCTGTGTATGGTAGGAACGGAGTTTCTCCATGTGACTTCTGAATGTTTGAACGAACCGTTCAACTTCACTGTTAGACTGAGGGTAAAAAGTTACAGTAGTTACATGGTGTATTAAGTTGTCGGCACTAAACTGTTGAAAATCGGCTGGGGTGAATTGTGATGTGTTGTCTGAGAAAAAGACCTCGGGAAGACTTTTGAGACTAAAATTAGAAGACGTAGACGATACAGTACGAGCAGTAGTGCTGAATGTCATGCGGACTAGAAAAGGAAATTTAGTGTATGCAAAGCATAGTAGAAAAGGAGGAAATTAATACAGTCAAAATGAAAGCAGTACAATAATTTTAAGATATAGAAAATTCTGTATAGTGCCAATGACCAAAAAGTTATAAATACATTATATTGAATAATAAAGTAACACGAAGTTTAGGTGCCAATTACAGTCAGCGGAATTACTGGCTTTAATAAAAAATGTGTAAATTTGCTATACCAAGAACGAGTCGTGCGACATAAACGAAAGTTGGTAGGTGTGTTTCTACATCTGAAAGATGATGTCTGTTCAAATGTCAACAACAGTCACGTATGAGTTGCGGCAGTAGCGGCACTGTAAGGATGAAATTACAATGAAATGAAAACCCTTAGCTGCTTACAGGTGTTGGCATACGTCAACGGGGACAGATGAAAATGTGTGCCCCGACCGGGACTAGAACCTGGGATCTCCTGCTCCTGCTTACATGGCCGGGGCACACATTTTCATCTGTCCCTTTTGACGTATGTCAACGCCTCTAAGCAGCTAAGGGTTTTCGTTTCATTGTAATTTCATTCTAAAGAGCTGCTTGGTCACCGATAGTATCTGTTCTTTCGGACATGTCCGAAAGAACAGATACCATCTTAGTATATATACAGGGTGTTACAAAAAGGTACGGCCAAACTTTCAGGAAACATTCCTGACACACAAAGAAAGAAAATATGTTATGTGGCCATGTGTCCGGAAACGGTTACTTTCAATGTTATGGAGAGTGCTACGGGAGAACCAGTTGTTTCCGTACCATGTACATCGTGTGCAGGCACTATCAGCAGCTGACTGGCCTCCACGGGTACACTTATGCGAATGGTTCATCGCTCATCGAATCTGTTGTTGAGAAGCGTTGTCTCTGCAAATCACATTAATCATGGGATGGAAACACACAGCAACAGAACGTACCAGCGTGACTTCAAACACTTTGTTACAGGAAATGTTAAAAATGTCCTCCGTTAGCGAAGATACATGGATCCACGCTACGTCGCAAGGAATCCCTGATGCGATGATGCAGCCCTGGAGAATGGCTTATTGTATCACAGCCGCCCACAATATGAGCACGAAGAGTCTCTACATTTGGTACCGGGGTTGAGTAGACAAGAGCTTTCAAATGCCCCCATAAATAAAAGTCAAGAGGGTTGAGGTCAGGAGAGCGTGCATGCCATGGAATTGATCCATCTCTACCAATCCATCGGTGATCGAATCTGTTGTTGAGAAGCGTACGAAAACTTCGACTGAAATGTGCAGGAGCTCCATCGTGCATGAACCACATGTTGTGTCGTACTTGTAATGGCACATGTTCTAGCAGCACATGTAGAATCTACCGTATGAAATCATGATAACGTGCTCCATTGAGCGTAGGTGGAAGAATATGGGGCCCAATCAAGACATCGCCAGCAATGCCAGCCCAAACCTTCACAGACGTGATTACACAATTGCGTGGGGATTCTCGTCAGCCCACATATGTTGATTGTGAAAATTTACAACTTTATCACGTTGGAATGAAGCTTCATCCGTAAAGAGAACATTTGCACTGAAATGAGGATTGATAAATTGTTGGATGAACCATTCGCAGAAGTGTACCCATGGTGGCCAATCAGCTGCTGATAGTGCCTCCACACGCTGTACATGGTACGGAAACAACTGGTTCTCCCGTAGCACTCTCCATACAGTGACGTGGTCAACGTTACCTTATACAGCAGCAACTTCTCAGACGCTGACATTAGGGATATCGTCAACCGCACGAAGAATTGCCTCGTCCATTGCAGGTGTCCTCGTCGTTCTAGATCTTCCCCAGTCGCGAGTCATAGGCTGGAATATTCCGTGCTCCCTAAGACGCCGATCAATTGCTTCGAACGTCTTCCTGTCGGGATACCTTCGTTCTGGAAATCTGTCTCGATACAAACGTACCGCGCAGCGGCTATTGCCCCATGCTAATCCATACATCAATTGGGCATCTGCCAACTCCGCGTTTGTAAACGTTGCACTGACTATAAAACCACGTTCGTGATGAACACTAACCTGTTGATGGTACGTACTGATGTGCTTGATGCTAGTACTGTAAAGTAGGCCATTATTAACACCTCTCTGTGTCTGAACCAGGTCGCGTAATAGGGCCGCGATAAGCTGAATGTTCCTTGTGCAATACTGCAGAAAGACTTGCCAGGAATATAGCCGCTGCACATGATTGCTGGCAGCGGTGGTCATGAGAATATATGGTCGCAAAAACACCCAGCTCTAGATGGCCACGTGGCACTAGGGAGAGGGAAGACCAACGTGTTTGACTTATGGTTCTGGTGCATCTCACAGCATCTGCAGCAGCAGTTTAAGCAGCAGTTGACTTCACAGTAACATAGCGAACTGTTACAAGTCGATTACTTCAGGGTCATGCACCCTGTAGCGAGCATTCCACGGAACTCCATCCCACAAACTGACATCGGGCAGCTGTAAAACACAATGCCTGCACGTCTGCATGCTTGGTGGTGGTTACAGCGGTTATTAATGTATTGCAGGGACCACATTATGCTCATGTGGGAGCGATCTAGATGCTTGTAAAACAATAAACAGGTAGCCAAGATCGCAGGAATTCTTTTTATTCCATGATTACCTGTTTCGGCGAAACTAAAGCCGCCATCATCGGGCCTAGGGAGGACAAAAAACACTATTCAAGTGGGCTAGGACTCCACTTATATAACGTGTATACATATAAATTTAGTTACAAACTTTAGGACACATACATGTTACAACATCAAGGCAAACAATGGTGATATTAATAGTTGCCTATAACACTATGGTCATCAGTCCCCTAGAACTCAGAACTACTTAAACCTAACTAACCTAAGGACAGCACACAACACCCAACCATCACGAGGCAGAGAAAATCCCTGACCCCGCCGGGAATCGAACCAGGGAACCCGGGCGCGGGAAGCGAGAATGCTACCACACGACCACGAGCTGTGAATCGCTAGCAGAAGAGTCGCCATTAAATGTCACAGTTCACGTCATAACAGGCTCTGCGTGTGTGGTAACACTACATCATTAGGACTTGCACATAATTCTAGACATTACTGTATTACGTAAACATATACAAAACTTATGAATGCTGCAGACATACACAACTGCACATCTGCCTGGTCACATATACGACATATCGAAAAGCAAATGTAAATTTAATGAGAACTGCGGGATTACAAGAATGTACACATGTCTGGTCCTATACGTAATAAGATACGATCATACATAGTCATTTTATGGGATCTGCTGGATTATACACAGCACATCAGTCTGGTGTTGTATAAAATCTACCGAGTGTATATACAAATTTTAAGAACATTGCAGGGTTACACAGTGCATACCCGTGTGGTCATATATAAAAATGCCAATAAAACACACCTTGCGTATGAGCGCAGAATTTTCCGCTCATACCAAATGCAAATTTGCCTGGTTACATATAAAACATACCCAAACGAAATGCCAATTTTCTGGGACTGCCGAGTTACATCTGTCTCGTCATATACAAAACCTACAAAATGTCATATATAAATTCAAGAACACTGGAGGGTTGATCTAGTACCTCCGGCTGCGGAAGTCGACCACGCGCCAGAACAAATGGACGTGGCCAGCCCATAGACGGCTCCGCCTCCGCGCAGCGAGGGCGCCACCGCTACGCCACGTGCAGACAGCGGCCAATAGCCGCTTCCTCCGGTTTCGTACATAGGGACCCACTCTGCCCTAATGCAGTCAGTCTGGTACACGCGCTGGATTTGCGTGTAGTCTCGGCGGTACTGCGTTCTGATTGTTGCTCGTTGTTGACGTTTGCCTGGCTCTGGTTCTGAGTGGATTTACTGTTGGTGTTTGGTGTTTTGGTTTCTAGAAGCCTCGGTTGTTTATCTCTTCCTTGTTGTGTCGCTCATAGTGGGTTGTCGTTAGTCTGTCATCCGATTCGTCCTTGTTTACCTGGTGGTGCGTGCTCCACCGCCGGTGGCTTCCCCGCCTGGCGGCTCCGATCTGCAGCCCAAGGCGTTCCCGCGGTTGGTTTTGGTTACTACAGTTACACAAATGCATATCCGTCTGGTCTTAAATTAAAAAATATAGCGATAAAATACACATTGAGTATGAGCCTATGGGTTTTGGTCTTAACATAACCACTTAATATAAGTACAACTATGTGGCAGCCTCATGTAAATGAACCACAGTCTTATAACAAAACCAATATCAAAAAGTTATCCCCCTTTACGTCGACTATATACTTATGTAGTCGTGAAAGACCCTGTTCTGAGGTGTATGCGGCGATCACCGGACCAAAACCAAGAAAAAGTAAAATTGAGGGGGAGGGGGGGGGGGGGCTATCGCCCTAAAATACAACATTCTCCCCACATTCATAAAAGAGTTGACTGCGTTCGCATGGTTCACTGTTGCCTCAAAGGGCTCTATAGAACCTCGTCAAAAACACTATAAAAGCTATGGTCTGCAGATTCGAGTTTATCATTAGGCAGTAAGTTAGGGTATCAGGGCTAGTAGAAATCCTTGGGTAACAGAAGAAATATTGAATTGAATTGATGAAAGGAGAAAATATAAAAATGCAGTAAGTGAAGCAGGCAAAAAGGAATACAAACGTCTCAAAAATGAGATCGACAGGAAGTGCAATATGGCTAAGCAGGGATGGCTAGAGGACAAATGTGAGGATGTAGAGGCTTATCTCACTAGGGGTAAGGTACATGGTGCCTACAGGGAAATTAAAGACACCTTTGGAGAAAATAGAACCACTTGTATGAATATGAAGAGCTCAGATGGAAACCCAGTTCTTACCAAAGAAGGGAAAGCAGAGAGATGGAAGGAGTATATAGAGGGTCTATACAAGGGCGATGTACTTGAGGACAATATTATAGAAATGCAAGAGAATGTAGATGAAGATGAAATGGGAGATACGATACTGCGTGAATAGTTTGACAGAGCACTGAAAGACCTGAGTCGAAACGAGGCCCCCGGAGTAGACAACATTCCATTGGAACTACTGACGGCCTTGGGAGAGCCAGTCCTGACAAACCTCTACCATCTGGTGAACAAGATGTATGAGACAGGCGAAATGCCCTCAGACTTCAAGAGGAATATAATAATTCCAATCCCAAAGAAAGCAGGTGTTGACAGATGTGAAAATCACCAAACTATCAGTTTAATAAGTCACAGCTGCAAAATACTAACACAAATTCTTTACAGACGAATGGAAAAACTGGTAGACGCCGACCTCGGGGAAGATCAGTTCGGATTCCGTAGAAATATTGGAACACATGAGGCAATACTGACCTTACGACTTATCTTAGAAGAAAGATTAAGGAAAGGTAAACCTTCGTTTCTAGCATTTGTAGAGTTAGAGAAAGCTTTTGACAATGTTGACTAGGATACTCTCTTCCAAATTCTAAAGGTGGCAGGGGTAAAATACAGGGAGCGAAAGGCTATTTACAATTTGCACAGAAACCAGATGGCAGTTACAAGAGTTGACGGACATGAAAGGGAAGCAGTGGTTGGGAAGGGCATGAGACAGGGTTGTAGTCTCCCCAATGTTATTCAATATGTATATTGAGCAAGTAGTAAAGGAAACAAAAGAAAAATTCGGAGTCGGTATTAATATCCATGGAGAAGAAATAAAAACTTTGAGGTTCACCGATGACATTGTAATTCTGTCATAGACAGCAAAGGACTTGGAAGAGCAGTTGAACGGAATGGACATTGTATGGAAAAAGGAGAATATAAGATGAACATCAACGAAAGCAAAACGAGGTTAATGGAATGTAGTCGAATTAAGTCGGGTGATGCTGAGGGAATTGGGTTAGGAAGTGAGACACTTAAAGTAGTAAAGGAGTTTTGCTATTTGGGGAGCAAAATAACTGATGATGGTCGAATTAGAGAAGATATAAAATGTAGACTGGCAATGAGAAGGAAGGCGTTTCTGAAGAAGAAAAATTTGTTAACATCGTTTAGAGACTTAAGTGTCAGGAAGTCGTATCTGAAAGTATTTGTATGGAGTGTAGCCATGTATGGAAATGAAACATGGACAATAAATAGTTTGGGGGAGGAAGAGAATAGAAGCTTTCGAAATGTTGTGCTACAGAAGAATGCTGAAGATTAGATGGATAGATCACATAACTAATGAGGAGATATTGAATAGAATTGGGAAGAAGAGGAGTTTGTGGCACAACTTGACGAGAAGAAGGGACCGGTTAGTAGGACATGTTGTGAGGCATCAAGGGATCACAAATTTAGCATTGGAGGGCAGCGTGGAGGGTAAAAATCGTAGAGGGAGACCAAGAGATGAATACACTAAGCTGACTCAGAAGGATGTAGGTTGCAGTAAGTACTGGGATATGAAGAAACTTGCACAAGATAGGGTAGCATGGAGAGCTGCATCAAACCAGTCTCAGGACTGAAGACCACAACAACAACAATAAATTTGAATGCTTTCTAGAGTGTCAAGCTTTTTTCCTTATACGTATTCATGTTATATAAGTGGAATCCAAGCCCACTTCAATAGTGTTTTCTGTCCTCCCTAGAGCCGATGATGGCGGCTTTAGTTTCGCCGAAATCGGTAATCATGGAATAAAAATAATTCCTGCAATCTTCGCTACCAGTTTATTGTTTTACAGGTTATTAATGTACCAGCATTTCAAATTTTCGATGGCTTAGCTCGCGTTTACATCAACCTGCGATCTTGCACTATTAATGGCTTAAATATGTTACCTATCTAAATGTATTCCCGAAATTTCATTACTATACATTAATCATTTTTTTGGTGCGGCGTTTTTTTCCGTCAGTGCATATGGGTAAAATTTAAGCTGTACAATTGAGACATTAAGGGTTGCATTAACGCTGGTGACAGTCATCGACCTTCATGAACATAATTTTGGTCCTTACATCTAAATGTAAGACTGTCAAAATACAAGTTAACTTATGAACAATATGCATTATTTCTGTTTATTTTCTAATGCCTGCTAGTGATGTCGATCACATTCGAACCAATTTCCAGAGGAAATAAACGTTTGTATAATTCAAATGAAACGTATTGTCTATGTGTTAAATACACAGTACAAACATACCGAGCAAGACAACTCGGTCTTTGTGCTCCATATGAAAGAAAAGAACAGCTGAAATTACGCAGTGTTGTAACCTGAGATGTAAGTGTCAAGTACAACCAATGTTGTATCTGATCGTTATTCCGAAACCTAACAAACAATACAACAATAACGATCACACATAACTGGCACCTGCACCTCAGGTTACAACATAATGTAACTTCAGCTATTCGCTTCTACACTGATCAGCCAGACCATTATGACCACCTGCCGAATGGCCGGTATGATCACCTCCGTCACGGATAACAGCGGCGAAGCGGCGTGACATGGAAGCAATGAGGCGTTGATGGCTCACTGGAGGGAGTTGGCACTACTCCTGCAGCCGGCCCCGATGGTCTAGCGGTTCAGGCGCTCAGTCCGGAACCGCGCGACTGCTACGGTCGCAGGTTCGAATCCTGCCTCGGGCATGGATGTGTGTGATGTCCTTAGGTTAGTTAGGTTTAAGTAGTTCTACGTTCTAGGGGACTGATGACGACAGATGTGAAGTCCCATAGTGCTCAGAGCTATTTGAACCATTTGCACTACACCTGCACACACGTGTCACCTAACTGCCGTATATATTCCGGGAAGGTGGGTGACGATCCCTGTCGCCGCACTGAATCACACCCCAGACGTGTTCGATCAGAGTCGGATCTGGTGAGTTGGAGGGCCAGCACATCGATTGGAAGTCGCCGCTGTGTTCTTCGAACCACTCCATCACACTTCTGGCATTGTAACGTGACCCATTTCTTGTTGAAAAATGACACTGCCGTCGGGAAACATGATCCTTAACCAGTGTACGATACTCCTTGGCCGTCATGGTACTCCGCACGAGCTCCACTGGACCCATGCATGCCCCAGAGCATAGTGGAGCCGCCGCCAGCTTGACTCCGTCCCGAAGTACGGGTTTCAAGGAGCTGTTCCCCTGAAAGACGACAGATTCGCGCCCTCCCATTGGCATTATGAAGAAGGTATCTGAATTCGTCTGACCATTCGATGCTCTGTCACTTGGCCCAACATCCAGTGCCGATGGTCACGTGCCCGTTTTAGTTGCAGTTGCCGATGTCGCGGTGTTAAATTGGCACATACAGTACAAGGGTCGTCGCCTACGGAGGCCTATCATTAGCAGTGTTCGGTGCATTGTGTGTTCAGACACACGTGTTTTCTGCCCAGCATTAAAGTCTGATGTTAGTTCTGCCACATTTCGCGGCCTCTCCTGTCTTATCAGCTGCCCAGCCTACGATGTCCAACATGGGCATTGAAAGGTGGCCGCTCAACCCCTTGACGTATGGACATGTTCTCATCTTGGTTTGGCCACGTTTTGAAGACACTCACCGGAGCACTCCTCGAACAAGGCATGCAGTTCCCGAAATGCTTGAGTCGAGCATCTGGCCCATCACAATCTGCCCTCGGTCAGACTCAGACACATCGCGCGCTTTCCCCATTCTATCCATACACGGACAGCACGCACACTAATACTACTTTCACCGTGGGTGTGTCTGAACAGCAGTCGTTTCTCGCCAGGTGAAGCTGCTATCGTCTGTACGGGTTTATATTGACAGCACCTCGGTCGTCATAAAGTTGCGCCTGAAGGGTGTATTATATGAAGCACTAAAATTGAGTTATCTTACTCATTACATTTGTGTTGTGTATTTAACACCTACACCTTAAGGTTCATTTGGATTATACGTATGATTACGTCCTCACGATGTTAGTTCGAATATGATTCACTTCACTAACATCTATTTAAGAAATAAACAAATATAATGCTTGTCGTGCATCAGTTAACTTGTAATTTGACATAAATCGTATGTAGTATTGCTTGATCATATAATCTATAGTACGTACCTATGTGTAAGGTCCTATGATTATATTGATGAAATTCGATTCCTCTAACGACAATTAGTTTAACATCTAATGGCTCAATTGTACCACTTAGGTTGTATTCATCTATTTAGGGGTTTGTAATTAAAGCCACTTATAACGTTAATTGTAATTGGCACCTAGACTAGGAGTTACATTATTACTCGATTTATTATTCAGTATTATGCAGTTATAATTTTTTTATCATTAACACTGTGAAGTCATGTGTCTTAAAATACCGTAGTGCTTTCAAGGACCATATAAATTTCCTTCCTTTTTCGTATGTCCTTATTTTGTATTACTTAATAAATAGCTTGTGTTCTGTACCTGGCTACCACAGAGTGTAGGAATTGATGGTAATTCCTTACGTTTTATGTAACGTAAATTTAGTAGAAAGTTTGTGACGTTACAGCTCTTTATATTATTACAGAGGCACGACTTTGTAAGACGTAGTTGCTAGTAGTGCCATTTGGCATTTAGCCTTTCCTTGTACCAATAACGCTACTTACGTGGCCTGTTCTCCCACAGCCATGATACAGTTATTTCCTTGTTCCTGTAGCTAGCGTCGCGACTGACGCTCCATGTTTACAGTCACGCCTGGACTATTTGATAGATACCATGGTCAGTCAGCTTGCATTTAAACGCAAGTGCGGCGATATTAGAACTGGAGACATATATGGCTAACGTTGTAAATTATCACTTACCAAAGGTACATTTTATGTCTTTCTTTTTGTCGCGATGTATAAGATTTTTTAGTGTGAACATGACAAAAACAGCGATTCAGTTCAACAGATTATGACGATGTGAAACGCCCGGTGGCTGATACACACCGAATTAAGTAATAACTTTTATTGGGAGATATCATCGAATGGAAGTTTAAATATAAGCTGTATTATGCTATTGCGTACCTTTTATGCAATTTTCTGTGTTTTAGACCTGGAGATGCCCATCAATAAGCTGAAACTAATAATCAATAAAAGAATTTCAGCAATCTTGACCTGAGATTTTTATCCACAAATTTTAAAATAACACATCGGCTCTCTTCCGATTTGACAATATCACATAACAACAAAGTAATAATAGCAAATACTTTTTGACATTAATTTCACTAGACGATTGCAGCGATGTGTGATATTTAAAAATTCAGGGACAGTATTACACTAATATCATCACAATTCATCGACACACACACACACACACACATGTATATATATATATATACTGACATAGAAGTTCATGATCACAAATGTGTAAGTATTCCTCAGAGACAATAGAATAACCCATCGGCGTCGTTAGTGTCTTTTCTTTTGGAGCATTAGAACGTCTTCCAAGAAATATTTCTCTGCCTTACGTTTCGTATTCCAATGCTGGAGACATCATCAGGGACTACAACAATTCAGACAGCAGGATCAAGCTCAGTAAGTCGAACTGTTTATGGTCACTGTATGACAACCCCACGAAGCAGTTACTCAAAGATCTAAGAATAACGGTACTCTGCAAACTGAGGAAACTGGCGAAAACGAATCGATATTAACTGCACCGATACACAGACTGCGAAATTAAGAAGACACAGTCAGATTAGGAGGTCTCGCAGATCATTGCTTGCAGTAATATGTTTAGAAAAACGAGTTCAATCAAATCGAACAGAATGACGAGTCAGTATCGCTCAGAAACAGTACAGAATTTTTCTTACTTCGCAGCCCTGAGAAATGACAAAGTTAGTACACTGCAGATGCGTTCCGACTTTCCCACGCTCAGCCCGCAGATGAAACAACAAGATAAGGCCCCAGGCAACTACAGCTATTCCCAGCTGTATACAACGCTGCCGAGCGTCGTAGCCGCGCTGGCGATTCTGGGAACAGACTCAAGGACTTGTGATTTGGGCCAAACAACATAGCAGTGTACTGTCTTAATGCACTGACGACAAAGTTGTAAATCACGAAAAAATTCCTCACTCTTAGATGAAATGCCTAACTGCTACGCATAAACTAAAAGCTGTTGTTGTTGTCGTTGGTGTTACTGCCGTTGCTGTTCTTCTCGTTGCTGCCGTAGTAGTTTTGAGTACGTAGACTGATTTGATGGTGCTCACCAGATTGAATCGAACCAGTTTGTTTCAAAATGGAACACAGGGGCCATACCGCCGACATTTTCACTACTGCCTACATATTTTCCTGGCAACTAGAGATCCATAAATATTATAAAATTCGACATAGGTATTGATGTGTGTGTGAGTGTGTATGCATGTTCCGCATCTGCTCCTAAATCACTGGACCGGTTTCAACCAAACTCGGTACACAAATCGCTTACCCTCAGGCAACAATTCTCGTCGTGGTAAGAATCCCTTACTTATCACATTTCAGGACATATGGAGTCGTAAACAATGAGGTGCGTGAAAAGCTACTGCATCGTGCATGACCTTTAAATTTATTGCTTTTGTGATACTACCCCTATTCGCAACACATTTCGCTGTCAGTATCCACATAGGCCGCAAAATACACCTACACAACTATGTTACCACGCCCAGTTCAGTAGATATAACGTCATAAACACTGAGAGGCGTGATCATGTATGACGTTTAAATTTTTTACTCTTTTGTCACAAATTCCATTCGCAACACATTTTGCTGACAGTATCCAAATATGCTTTTAAATATACGTACACAAGTACATTATTGCATGACACACAGTTATGAAGATATGACATCACAAATTTATTCTTTACTACTAGGAAACTCCTACAGTCGAGTCGACTTACGGAAATCCCTGGCACCAGAGATTTTAACAGCTTTCATTTGGAAAGTGCAAAAGGCTTTAGACGAAAACAGCAGCCGTCTATAGGGCTACGATGAGGCGTTTCCGTGGGGACATATACAAAAACGTATTGTAGACACGGTAAGCAGCTGTAATTATACATTTTGTACGTTATGCATGCTTTCAGGAATACATGGAATTTGGAATTTTTTCGCTATTACACCAGAAACACAGTTGATTCTTTTCCGTTTCTACTAGCAAATTGGCAAAATTAATACCTGAGCAATGACGGGTTTGTCAGCTAAGGGAACGACGAACGGGATTAAGCAATCAGTTGCTCTGTAAAGCGCCGCTACATACGACGGGTCCCTCACACCAGAATATCAAGAATAAACTACGAAATTGTCCCCTCTGGAATTCAGTTTCACTTCTTATAAAGTACTTGACAGTTAAGCACAATCAAAAACGAGAAATACTAATCACAGAAATAACAATACATTCGGTATAAAGCTTTATTTAAATTGGACCTTTAATTTTTAAGGTAAGCCTTGTCCTCAGTGGATACTATAATAATCATGACAACATATGCAGGAATAGTCCTACACCTGCACACGGGACTATAGTAGTGGGAGACGTTCCTTAGCTCTTCTCTCCTGAATCATGTACGACGCCTGTCAAAAACTCAAGCAGAGTACTGTCACATTGCACCAACTGTCTCGGTACGCAGCTTTTTAAGAAGGATGCATACGTCCAGATAGATCTCTGAAATGAAAAATGTGCCTCTTAGACGACGACAACACCTGTGATCCATTCCTTTCTCATGCGTACGTCGCAGGTAGCCAAGTGTTGGCTTCAAGTCACTACTGACGGCACACGTCACTTGGTCGGTTGTTCACCTAAGACGGAGACTGTTTTATGCTACTGGGCGTACCAAACTCAATACAGTGCACATTGTCAATGATGTACGCCAGTCAGAATTCGCGAACTTGCGGAAAGTACTGATTCTTGTTTCTGGCTTCGCATTAATATTGCAGAGATGATTACTGTACGTCAGGACAATGTTGTGCTGTTGAATTTTTTAGAAGATGCAAAAGTAAGGACCTTCACGTATCTCAAATTGTTGAAATGGCTCTAAACACTATGGGACTTAAGATCTGAGGTCATCAGTCCCATAGAACTTAGAACTACTTAAACCTAACTAACCTAAGGACTTTACACACATACATGCCCGAGGCAGGATTCGAACCTGCGACCGTAGCGGTCGCGCGGTTACAGACTGAAGCGCCTAGAACAGCTCGGCCATTCCGGCGGGCTCACATATGCTCAGATAAGTCTTTTTTGTATCTTACAAATTAGGTAAAATGACAAAAATTCGAACTGTGTAAGTGAATTACTTTCACATACTTGCAGAGATATTTCCATAAGCTGAAAGTTTGGATGGATGTTGGTCCTGGGATGTAAAAGTTGGTGAATGACTAAGCTTTTGAGACGACATATCGTTAATATGTAGCTCACTATACGAGTATAATATTTTGTAATAAATTACGCTTTTTATCTTGATATCTGTACGGATTAAGCAAAAGCCAGAAAACGTATGTGCTTATTTTGTGTAAATACCTGACACTATGCACATAAAGGAATTCCCTTTGTTACTAAAGCTTAATACGGCATTTCACACATATTCTTGTGGAAACGTTAGAAAACTAATGCTGCGTTCGAAATACTTATTTTGTCTTTGAAGCGATGAACTACAAGAATTTACAATTTAAAAAAAAAATGTATTCACTGAAGAACGGTGATTTTGTCGTTTGTTAAAAGAACTGTCAATATATTTCAACTTGACCACATGTAAAAACAATAACCACTGCTTTATTAGCAGGAGTTTCGGTGAAATGAGGTGGACTGCACTACTCCATGTGTAAGAGTTGTACTACAGTTCGTTTAAATGTCAAAATCAATACATGATTTCAGCTATAAATGAGAGAAACTGTAATTGTCAGCTCCACACAGCTTTCTGCCCGGAGTCACGTGACTTGGATGTTGGTTTCAAGCGTTAACATCGCAGAGATAGGGACAAAAAAAAATGCTCCAAATGGCTCTGAGCACTATGGGACTTAACTTCTGAGGTCATCAGTCCCCTAGAACTTAGAACTACTTCAACCTAACAAACCTAAGGACATCAAACACAACCATGCCCGAGGCAGGATTCGAACCTGCGACCGAAGCGGTCGCGCGGTTCCAGACTGTAGCGCCTAGAACCGCTCGGCCATTTTCGCCGGCAGATAGGGACATGCGCGCTCAATGTTATATACGGTATATACCAAAAGTCGTCGAATTTCGCTTTGCAATTGTTTCTTCGCAGAGATAAAAGATAAGGTTACCGATGTAACAAAGAGTATGTCGCTACTTGCAAATATTTTCAGTGCTTTAGCAATGAACAGAAAAAGAATAACGCAAATGCAACCTTGCCTCTTTCGCTGCTTCATCGTCTTATCTCAAAATCATTGCGTCCAGAATATCAGTTTTCGAGGTCGCCATGGTTTCGTTATCCTGAAGCTAAGCAAACAGCAAAACTTCTTTTTGAGAATTTGCGTTTGACTAAGAACTCGGTAACTACACATGGGAAGTCCCAGGCAGATGGTATTTTGTACTAAAAAATCAAAATCGGATGAGAAACGACGAAAACAGAAATTCACAGGACAGAGAAGCAATGTTACAGGTTGTCGGCGATCGCGTACTATTTCGCCTGCACAAAATATCTCGTTACAGAACAAAGCACGTTAAGCAAAATATTAGACTTGTGTAATGGGATTCTGTGAAACTGTATCATACGGATACGTCTACGAATTGCTATCGATATTTCAATGAACATTTCCTTGGCATAAGGAAAGGAGAAGCTCTAACATCAGCAGCAGTACTGGTACAGAATTTATTAAGATAGCGCGAGAGTCCGGCCCAGACATTCGATATTCTTGCGTCAAGGCGCCAAATGAAAGACTACCCCGTAGCGAAGCTATAATATTGAAATTCCAACCCCCCGATTCCTTCTACGTACGTCCGATGCAAGTATTGCAGCAATGAAAGAAGAGACGCGAGAAATCTGATTTTTCTGGTTTATGGTTCTGACTTCAGGAAAGGACGACGACAGATGATATTGCTATGAAATGTTTCGTGATATTCTCGACATTTGCACGCAAATATGCACAGGCAGCTCAGTATGGGACACCTTTGTTTTGCAGTGTAATACTAGAGCATTTCTCGTCATTATTGTCATATACTTTTGTTCTTACCGTGATACATATACTAATGCAGACTCATTTTAATTGGAATTCCTGCGACTCGTTATGAAACACATTATTTTGCCGATACAACAAAGACGGAGGACAACAATTCCCCATTGTGCCTCTTTATAAAGATCTCAGTTGATAAATAATGCAAAGGTGGACTGATTGCGGTGGGCGTATCCCTTATCACGATTGCATGTCGCAATTGAAAATGTGGATCCCGCGAGATGAAACTCTTTGGATGAGGGTTGGGTTGGGTTGTTCCGGGGAGGAGACCAGACAGCGGGGTCATCGATCTCATGGGATTAGGGATGGATGGGGAAGGAAGTCTTCCGTGCACTTTCAAAGGAACCATCCCGGCATTTGCCTGGAGCGATTTAGGGAAATCACGGAAAACCTAAATCAGGATGGCCGGACGCGGTATTGAACCGTCGTCCTCCCGAATGCGAGTCCAGTGTGCTAGCCGCTGCGCCACCTCGCTCGGTCTCCCCTTTGGATGACTTCAGCGGGAAATGCGGCAGTAAATGAACTAAATGAATATGCCTCACGGCGCCATCCAAAAACCGTTGGCTCTTTCAACTCCTTCGATTTTTAAAGAATGGAGTAAATCCAGAAGTGCCTAGAAACTTTTGATTGGATGACCGTCAACGTTCCGGATACTCAAGCGGCTGTCAAGCGTAGGTGTCCGAATTTTACCTATAGTCCCATTCCCAGTTTTTTAAAGATATCACATACACTCATGAGCGAGTAAATTATGGAGACCGGGCATCACAGGAGGAAGTTTAAAGCGACGACAGCTGGCGCGAGCACTCGACACGGAGTGCATGATGTTCCCAGGACGTAACTGGCGTCTCGACTGGTGAGTACCAGTGCTACGTTCTCCATCACAGGAGAAGAAGGAAGCGCATCACGGAAACAAGGTCTGCAGTGCGGGTCAAAAGAGAGGGCATCTGTCATATCTAATGAATGACCCTTTACTCGTGAGAATCATAAGGAGCTTTCAGAGCTTCTGCCAGAATGAGGGGGGAAACGTTTCCCTAATTCGAAGCCAAGTGCACAGGGACACGAAGTCGTCGACTGTGATCGCGGGACTGCGCTTCACCAAATGCAGATAAAGCAGTAACAGAATTGATAATTTCAGTAATAAAATCTTGCACCATTTACATTTTTTCATACCGCACACAAGTTTCAGGAATTTACTCCCCATCTTCAAGTGCAACTATTCTCACATGTTCACTGAAGATCCGAAGAAACTGCTACAGCTGCCTAATATACTGTAGGGCCACCACGACCAAGCAGCAGTGCCGCAACACGACGTAGCATGGACTCGACTGATGTCTGAAGTAGTACTGCAGGGAATTGGCATTCCCTGGACATGGGAAATCATCAGGTCGTCCAAGCACATCTTAAGACATCGCTAAGCGAGTGATACAACGTTTAGTCAACAGCCCTACGGAATCAACCAGGCGAGCATCTCGCGAAGTGCAAATCGCACTTACGACTGTTTGGCATGTTTTGAGAAACCGTTTGCACATGAAACCGTACAGATTGACGATCGTATAAGCAAGAAAAGACACTGAAATTGCCTGCAACAACTCCTATGCAGATATGTTAAACCGAGTACATGAGGATGAACATTTCTTGGACAAAATTATCTTTTCTGACGATTCGACTTTTCACTTAAGTAGCAAGGTTAACACAACTAACTGTAGGATTTGGGGCAGTGAAAATCCACATCAAACATTACAACATGTTTGTGATAGCCCTAAACTGAACATTTTTTATGCCTCGAGCTACAACAAAGTGTGCGGCCCTTTTTTTTCCGTGAGAGATCCATCAATGGTATAGTGTACTTGGATATGTTACAACTATTTTTGATAAGACAGGTAGATGAGGATGATCAAGAACAAAATGTTTACTTCATGTAAGACGATGCATCAGCTCACTATCTGGCTGAGGTCCGGGATTTTCTCAGCGACCGCTTTCCAGGTCAATTGATTGGCCATGATGGGCCCATTGCATGGAACCCAAGTTCCCCAGACCTGACACAACTCCTTTTTTTAAGGAGATTTATCAAGGACATCGTGTTTGTACCTCCTGTGCCGCCTTTCTACCTCAACTTAGAACAACTATTTACGCCGCCTCTGAGTAAGTTACACCTGCAATGTACAGCGATTTTGGGAACAAATTGACTTCCAGTCGGATGTGTGCGGGATAACCAGCACAAACCTCATACAACTGAGCCGCAGCGAGCTAGCGCCAGTGTTGTTTTGTTCATATACTGTTGAGATCGATTGTGGTTGAGATAAGTTATCTGTGCTTTTCGCGTGTCTTATCTTCCGGGTTGGTGGGCGAAGCGAGTTGGCTTTTAGCCTTCGACGGGTAACTCTCGATATCTCATCACATTCGTGGGGAGACGAGTGTCAATGGCTGCTGAACGTGCGTGATGACCCCTTACATGTTGTGGTGTGTAATTGGTTGGGCGTTTTGTCGACATGGGCAGCTGGAGCTACAAGTTCTGTGACTTCGCTGGGAACAAAATTTGAAGGGAAGCGGTGAAGCTGTGGAACGCGCTCCTTCATATTGTGTACCTGATACGAGTATGTCGTCGTAATTGTGTTTGTTCACCGACGCACTCAGAGCCATTTAAACTTTATTATTATGGTGAGAGTTTCATGGTCGAACCTTAAGACGGTGTGGGAAAGTTCAGTTGGCCTAGTTAAATGGTGACCATTATTTGAAAGTTTTCTGTGAAGTTTTACTAATGCCTTGTGTCTGTTGCAAAAAAAAAAAAAAAAAAAAAAAGGTTCAAATGGCTCTGAGCACTATGCGACTTAACATCTATGGTCATCAGTCTCCTATAACTTAGAACTACTTAAACCTAAGAACAACACACAACACCCAGCCATCACGAGGCAGAGAAATTCCCTGAACCCGCCGGGTGTCTCTTGCAGTCAAATGATTTTATGTTGCCATTTTTAAAGCCTGCACTCTATTAATACAGTTGTCCATGTGTATGTGAATCAAAGGTTCTGCCGAGTGTTTGTATCTTTCAGAGTTATTAGAAGGTCTTTGCGATTCGAGCAGAAACTCTTGATTGTGCCAGCGCCTTGGTGGGGAGTGAAATGTATTCCGAGGTCTAGGCCTGGTAATGCTTGAGACCTGACCGCTACCGGAGTTGTTCACATACCGCCTTCCATAGTTTAGTATTTATCTTCCTTCCACGAAGGCAGTTTAAGCTGGTGGATATATAAATACATATTGTATGTAACCTGTTCGTATATGAACTTGTTTCCTTAAATATTAGGGACTGGCAACTGACTAAACATTAAACTGCATAGAACCTGTTGAGTTCCTTGTGCATCCATTTCTAGTAAGTTTTTTACTAACACATCTTAGCCCGTAAACTTTTATTTTAAAGATCAATGTTTCTGCTGCAGTTTTTTTTTTTTTTTTTTTTTTTTTTTTTTTTTTTTTTTTTGTTTAAGTGACTCTATCATGTTATGTAATTGGATCTTAGCTTGGCAATAGCGTTCAAATGTCGTTGAGTCAATCTTTACTTGTAATTGATTTATTATATGTATTTTCAGGGAAATAGTATATGGGAGTTTGAATTTCTGAAGTTTGTCGGTAATTCTGTTTTCTTAATAAGGGACTGTTTGAGTGCTGAGTACGTTGGGTTTCTAACTGTATTTGCAAATCTTTATCTAGTGGCTCGTCCACAATTTGTAATTCTCAATTTTTTTCAACGGCGTATTGTCAATAAATGATCTTAATTATAAAGTGTGACTACCAACCATGATTCCATCCCGCTTCCTCTTTTATGGTATTTAAGATATGGTGTGTAAGTGTGGTACGATTAAAGAATCATGTGTCAGCAACATCTTTGGTTTAAGATAAAATACTTGTTGTGTTTCCCTACAAAATAACACTATACCCAGCTCTGTATCTCCGTTCAATAAATTTATGTGAATTTTTAAAGTTGTTAAGTCCTTTTGAAACACCTTGTACTTCTCATGTACATTGTCCGCACAGTCAACGAATATGACACCACACCTGGAAAAATCCAAGTCCACAACAGTAATCAATTATTAAAACGCAATCATCTGATATATGCATGTATGAATCACAGTCTACATAAATTTCATTTTGATATTTTAATTTACTATTGACGGTATGTTGCGTTGTACCATTGATGGAAGTCATGCAGGGTGTTTTCACTTTATTTCATGTCCAAGTAAGAACACTACCAGATGAGCTGCCGTAAATATTTTCATGACATCTGAAATTGCTCAGATTATTGAATGCTGCTGTTAATAAAGCTTTTGTATCATCAGTAGCTCTTGGCAGTTCTGAACTTCGCGTTGTTTCATTTAATTTATCTACGTGTTGTGGGGCAGCATCTGCACAAACTATATTGATATGCTCCTGATTAATTTGGGGCAACGGCCTTGCCGCAGTGGATACACCGGTTCCCGTGAGATCACCAAAGTTAAGCACTGTCGGGCGTGGTGGGCACTTGGATAGATGACCATTCAGGCCACCTTGCGCTGTTGCCATTTTTTGGGGTGCACTCAGCCTCGTGATGCCAATTGAGGAGCTACTCGACATAATAGTAGCGGCTTCGGTCAAGAATACCATCATAACGACCGGGAGAGTGGTGTGCTGACCCCATGCCCCTCCTATCCGCATCCTCCACTGAGGATGACACGGTGGTCGGATGGTCCCGGTAGGCCACTCGTAGCCTGAACACGGAGTGCAGTTTAATCGCCCCTCCACTGTTGCAGTCCACGACAACAACATGTCGACAATGGCAGCGGTGTTCTTTGCTGAATCAAGGGACTGACGCGTCTTGCACCCACAATCAGGCCACGATCGAATGTACTTCGTTCCTCCCGTGCTCGGCTGTCACGCTGATGGCCAGGACAAAGCCGGACGCCATGCTGTGTCCGCCAGTGGAGGCGCTACACAACGCACCAAATAGAGCCACCAGCAAGGACCGTCTGAACTGTGGCGCACGTAGTTGCGGTCAAACGGCATAGAGAATGCTCATAAGAGACTATATTATGCTTCTGGTATATGTCATTCAAATAGTACTATCCATCAGCCTTAATTCCATGTCAGGCAAATAGTTCCCAAATGAACACTGATCCAGCAACTGCGGATATAAGAGGACGCACAGCCCCACACAGCCAGTGCCTCCAGAGTCTCACAGTGTCGCAGAGCACGTGTGCCGACAGATTGCCCGGACCATAACCGTGAATAGAGCAAGAATGCACAATAAGAAAAAAAAAAGAACGACGCACAACGAAGGAACTATAGGAATGAGAGAGAAATCGGCAGATGTGATGTGCATTTATGTACAAGGAAATCATTGCAGTTTCAGAGAAATGTGATAGTTTATTCAAGAGAAAGCTTCACAGATTGAGAAAGTCAATAACGCGTTGATCCAGCTCTGGTTCTTATGCATGCCCTTACCGGCTTGTCATTGAAATGAAGTGAAATGTCGTGTGGCTAGGACCACCTGTCGGGTAGCTCAGTCGCCAGTCGCCTGGTGCACGACTTTTGATTTGACACTTCGGCGGCTTGCGCGTCGAAGGGGATGAAGTAATGATGATTAGGACGACACAACATCCAGCCCCTGAGCGGAGCAAATCTCTAAGGCGGGAATCGAACCCAGGCCCCTTGGCACGATAGTCTGTCGCGCTGAGCCCTCAGCTACCGGAGCAGACTGCTTGTCATTGACTGATACAGTTGTTGCAGGTCCTCCTGAGGGACATCGTGCCACATTCTGTCCAATTGGCACGTTAGAAGGTTACAAAATCACGAGGCGACTGGAGTGCACTGCCTGTAGTGCTGCAAGCGTTCACCAGAGACCTGTCTGGCCAAGGTAGTGTTTGGCAAGTACAAAGACAACCAGTAGAAAATCTCGCCGTATGCATGTGGCCATCATCCTCTGAAATGCAAGCCCAGGAAAGCCTTCCATGAAGGGCAACAACACGGAGTGTTGAATATAGTCGACGTACTGCTGTGCTAGAAGAGTGCCGCAGATGACTGACAGGTAAAGGGTCCCTGCTGTACCCCAAAACATCAATCCTGGTTGTCCGGCCATGCTGTAAGGGATAGTGAGGTTGGTATACCACCGCTGTCCACGGCGTCACCGGATACGACTTTCGTCTGCCAAAAGAAATGGTACCCCAAAACATCAATCCTGGTTGTTGGGCCATACTGTAAGGGACAGTGAGGTTAGTATACCACCGCTTTCCACGGTGTCACTGGATACGTCTTTCGTCTGGCAAAAGAAATGGTACCCCGAAACATCAATCCTGGTTGTCGGTCCATGCTGTAAGGGACAGTGAGGTTGGTATACCACCACTGTCCACTGCATCACCAGATACATCTTTCGTCTGGCAAAAGAAATGGCACCCCAAAACATCAATCCTGCTTGTCGGGCCATGCTGTAAGGGACAGTGAAATTGGTATACCACCGTTGTCCACGGCGTCACCAGATACATCTTTCGTCTGGCAAAAGAAATGGCACCCCAAAACATCAATCCTGGTTGTCGGGCCATGCTGTAAGGGACAGTGAAATTGGTATACCACCGTTGTCCATGGTGTCACCTGATACGTCTTTCGTCTGGCAAAAGAAATGGTCCCCCAAAACATCAATCCTGGTTGTCGGGCCATGCTGTAAGGGACAGTGAGGTTGGTATACCACCGCTGTCCATGGCATCACCAGATACGTCTTTCGTCTGGCAAAAGAAATGGTACCCCAAAACATCAATTCTGGTTATCTGGCCATGCTGTAAGGGACAGTGAAATTGGTATACCACCGCTGTCCACGGCATCACCAGATACGTCTTTCGTCTGGCAAAAGAAATGGCACCCCAAAACATCAATCCTGGTTGTCGGGCTATGCTGTAAGGGACAGTGAAATTGGTATACCACCGTTGACCATGGCGTCACCTGATACATCTTTCGTCTGGCAAAAGAAATGGTCCCCCAAAACATCAATTCTGGTTGTCAGGCCATGCTGTAAGGGACAGTAAGGTTGGTATACCACCGCTGTCCATGGCATCACCAGATACGTCTTTCGTCTGGCAAAAGAAATGGTACCCCAAAACATCAATCCTGGTTGTCAGTCCATGCTGTAAGGGACAGTGAGGTTTGTATACCACCATTGTCCATGGCGTCACCAGATACGTCTTTCGTCTGGCAAAAGAAATGGTACCCCAAAACATCAATCCTGGTTGTCGGCCCATGCTGTAAAGGACTGTGAGGTTGGTATACCACCGCTGTCCACAGCACCACTAGATACGTCTTTCGTCTGGCAAAAGAAATGGTACCCCAAAACATCAATCCCAGTTGTCAGGCCATGCTGTAAGGGACAGTGAGGTTGGTATACCACCGTTGTCCACGGCGTCACCAGATACGTCTTTCGTCTGCCAAAAGAAATGGCACCCCATATCATCAATCCTGGTTGTCAGCCTATGCTTTAAAGGACAGTGAGGTTGGTATACCACTGCTTTCCACTGCATCACCAGATACGTCTTTCATCTGGAATCTCATTGCGTGGAGTAGGATTGCCTTCAGAGACGAATCCCACTTCCAATTGAGCCACGATAACCAGAAAAGACGTGTCTGGAGATGTCCCAGAGAGCGGCGGGATACCCGCATGTCGCACCACTTGCGCGTCGATTGGGATGAAGTGATGATGATTAGGACGACACAACATCCAGCCCCTGAGCGGAGAAAATCTCTAAGGCGGGAATCGAACCCAGGACCCTTGTCACGATAGTCCGTCGTGCTGAGCCCTCAGCTACGGGGGCAGACTACTTGTCATTGACTGATACAGTTGTTGCATGTCCTCCTGAGGGACATCGTGCCACATTCTGTCCAGTTGGCACGTTAAATGGTTACAAAATCACGAGGCGACTGGAGTGCACTGCCTGTAGTGCTGCAAGCGTTCACCAGAGACCTGTCTGGCCAAGGTAGTGTTTGGCAAGTACAAAGACAACCAGTAAAAAATCTCGCCATATGCATGTGGCCTTCATAATCTGAAATGCAAGCCCAGGAAAGCCTTCCATGAAGGGCAACAACACGGAGTGTTGAATATAGTCGACATACTGCTGTGCTGGAACAGTGCTGCAGATGACTGACGGGTAAAGGGTTCCTGCTGTACCCCAAAACATCAATCCTGGTTGTCGGGCCATGCTGTAAGGGATAGTGAGGTTGGTATACCACCGCTGTCCACGGCGTCACCGGATACGACTTTCGTCTGCCAAAAGAAATGGTACCCCAAAACATCAATCCTGGTTGTTGGGCCATGCTGTAAGGGACAGTGAGGTTGGTATACCACCGTTTTCCACGGTGTCACTGGATACGTCTTTCGTCTGGCAAAAGAAATGGTACCCCAAAACATCAATCCTGGTTGTCGGGCCATGCGGTAAGGGACAGTGAGGTTGGTATACCATCGCTGTCCACTGCATCACCAGATACGTCTTTCGTCTGGCAAAATAAATGGCACCCCAAAACATCAATCCTGGTTGTGAGGCTATGCTGTAAGGGACAGTGAAATTGGTATACCACCGTTGTCCACGGCGTCACCAGATACGTCTTGCGTCTGGCAAAAGAAATGGTACCCCAAAACATCAATCCTGGTTGTCGGCCTATGCTGTAAAGAACAGTGAGGTTGATATACCACCGCTTTCCACTGCGTCACCAGATACGTCTTTCATCTGGAATCTCATTGCTTGGAGTAGGATTGTCTTCAGAGACGAATCCCACTTCCAATTGAGCCACGATAACCAGAAAAGACGTGTCTGGAGATGTCCTAGAGAGCGGCGGGATACCCGCATGTCGCACCACTTACAGAAGTGGTGTTGTGAGGCGCCATTTCTTTACATATCAGAAGCCCTTTAGCTGTCATCTGCGGCGCACTAACAGCACACAAGTACGTCGACGATATTCTTGGACCAGTTTTTGCCCGTCATGGCAAACCACCTTGGGCTTATATTTCAAGAAGGTAATGCCCATCGGCCCGCACACGGCGGAAGTTTCTACTGGTTGTCTTCGTGCTTGACAAATTGACAATCTAACGCTCCAGTTGCACACAATTTGGAACGATGTCGCTTAGGAGGACATGCGAGTGCTTGCATAAGGGCAAGACATAAACAGATACTCTATTAACTTTCTCAATTTGTGAAACATTCTCCTGAATAAATCATCCAAGTTTTCTGAAACAGTACTCATTTGTTTGACTGTACATGCAGAAACTAGACTAGCGTTCAAAGCTGTGCCTGTCATGGTACGAACTTTTTCCCGTGCACCATCTTCTACATCATCACACTAAAGATATGTAATGTATATAACTTTTTAATAAATTACTGTTAATTCTACCTTAAACTGTGTTTCCTTAAACTACTGTTAAGACCAATTTTTCCCTCTGACAGGACTAATTAGTTGCTGCAACCTTAAACAGCTACTTCAACAACAGCAACTGCTTCTTATAGTTTCGGGCTCGACTCGTGGAAGCCAAGTTTATTTGGTGAACACGACAGTAACACGTCAAACTACAGCATTCGACGCATATAAAGGGCTCATAAAAGTACTTAATTCAGTCTTCGCTTGTTTTCACCACAAAGAATCATATAATACAGGGTTTCGACATTGTAACTTAACTCAAGGGCTTTCGAAAACTCACTACACTTTATGCAGTAGTCCACAGGTCGAACTGAAGATCACTTTAGCGACCACCCATCCCTCACATAAGCAACAAGCTACTGCCGATTCTCATAGTGCTTGGCTGGTGTTAACAGCTATTGTTTTAAACACGACGCCATTTAACAACAAATACTACAGATAGATCTCCAGCCATATATTCAAGCACTATTTACCGTATCTTAACGCATCTTGTTGCATATAAAACTTTTGATTAGACAATATACATTAAGTGCCAAAGCAACTGATACACCTACATAATACCGTGTAGGGCCGCTGCACGACGTGACATGGACTCGACTAATGTCTCGAGTACTGCTGGAGGATAATGACACCACGAATCCTGCAGGGCTGTCCATAAATCCGTAAGAGTATGTAGAGTGGAGCTCTCATCTGAACAGCCCATTGAAAGGCATCCCAGATATGCTCAATAATATTCAGTCCGGGGTGTTTGGTGGCCAGCGGAAGTGTTTAAACTCAGAATAGTGTTCCTGGAGCCACTCTGTACCCATTCTGGACGTGCGGGGTGTCGCATTGTCCTGCTGGAATTACCAAAGTCCGTGGGAATGCACAATGCGCATGAATGGATGCAGGTGATCACACAGGATGCTTACGTACGTCTCTCGTTAGAGTCGTATCTCGACGTATCAGGGATCCCATATCACTCTAAAAGCAAACGCCCCACACCATTACAGAGCCTCCAACAGCTTGAATAGTCCCCTGCTGACACGTGCAGTGTGCATGAATTCATGAGGTTGTCTCCATACCCGTACAAGTCCATCCGATCGATACAGTTTGAACCGAGACTCGTTCGACCATGCAAGATGTTTCTAGACATCAGCAGTCCATTGTTGGTGTTGATGGACCAGGCCAGGCATAAATCTTGGTGTCGTGCAGTCATCAATAGTACACGAGTAGGCCTTCTGCTCCGAAAGCCGGTATCGATGTTGTTTCCTTGAATGATTCGCACGCCGACACTTATTAATAGCCCATCATTGAAATCTGCAGCAGTTTGTGGAAAGGTTGCACTTCTATCACGTTGAACGATTCTCTTCAGTCGTCGTTGGTCCCGTTCTTGGAGGATCGTTTTGCGGACGCAGCGATATCGGAGATTTGATGTTTCAGTGGATTCCTGATATTCACGGTACACTCGTGAAATGGTCGTATGAGAAACTCCCCATTTCATCGCTACCTCGGAGATGGTGTGTCCCATCGCTCGTGCACCGAACATAGCACCACGTTCAAAAATCGTTTGAATCTTGATAACCTGCCATTGTAGCATCACATTATTAAGAAAAGATCCTTTATTTGAGGCATACATCTAGTAGTTCATAGAATTATACGTGGCATTGCTAATAAAACCACCAAACAATCCGAGTTGGGAAAACAGATAATGGCTTTCAGCCCGATATGGCAGATTTTCTGAAACGGCAAGGCTCAGCTAATGGGATAATTACTAATACACAGAGTGGTAACGGGAATGCTGAATGTCTAACGCTCCAGCATAGAACTGTGTAATATTTTCGTACTTTCACTGTCCACCGCAAAAATTCACAATATTATGAGAAAGAAACGAAAGTAAAACTTAGTTTATACTACATATCCTCATGTTTCTGTTAAGAGCATACATTTAAGTTGCAAGTTGTCCTGTTGAGACTTATTAGTGTCACAGTGTACTGTCGAACGTTGTTAGATAGGAGTACAGCGTCACAACAACTTTGACCCTTGGCAGTTCAAAAATTTGCGATCGTGCCAAGAGCATGGGGCTGGACCAGCGAGAAGGGAGGTCGCGTGAGAGCACATTCATTCTGCGTAGTGCCTCATACGACAAGAGGTGAGAACACGTAGTGCACCCAAGAATATTGCAGAACATAGTGTTTTTGATGGTCTAGGTGTTATTGTATGGGAAAGGATAATGTTACATAGGCGTACTCACTTCTAACTTTGACCACGGTAAACTCGTGGATCAAAGTAGTTGTGACACTGCACTCTTTCCTCATGTGCTTCTTTTCAGGGGTATGTTGCGCCCTGATTTCGTTTACATGGATGACATTGCGCGAGCTTACTGAACGGCGGACATGGAAGGTCCATGTATTCATAATGTTATCTCCATACCTGTACACGTCCATCCGCTCGATACAATTTGAAACGAGACTCGTCCGACCAAGCAACATGTTTCCAGTCATCAACAGTGCATTGTCGGTGTTCACGAGCCCAGGCGAGGCGTGACAGGTACACCAGCGGTCCCTCGACTCAAAAAGCGCGTATCGAAGATGTTTCCTTGAATGTTTCTCACGCTGACACTTGTTGATGGCAAAGCATAGAAATCTGCAGCAATTTGCCGAAGGGTTGTACTTCCGTCACGTTGATCTATTCTCTTCAGTTGTCGTTGGTCCTATTCTTGTGGGATTTTTTTTCCAGCCGCAGCGATGTCCGAGCTTTGATGTTTTACCGGATTCCTTATTTTTACGGTACACTCGTGAAATGGTCGTATGGGAAAATCCCCACTTCATCGCTACCTCGGAGATGCTACGCCCGTCGCTCGTGCGCCGACTATAACACCACGTTCAGACTCACTTAAATATTTAGAAGCTGTCATTGTAACGGCAGTAACTGATCTAACAACTGCAACAGACACCTGTTGTCTTATATAGGTGTGACCGACCGCAGCGCCGTATTCTGCCTGTTTACCTATCTCTGTACTTGAATACACATGTCTGTAGCAGTTTCTTTGGCGCTTCCGCTTCAGTGAACATATATATATATATATATATATATATATATATATATATATATATATATATATATATGCAGGTTTCACAGAACGGATTTGTAGTCAGGGGCTTGTACTGTTAGCCAAACGACGAATTGTAATAATACTTAGAAAGTACATATTTTGTGCAGATCATACACTTTTTTTAAATGTAACAATAATTATTGACACTAACAAACAAAAAATATGGTAAACTAGGATGTCAGTGGCGTTTGTTAAATGACTCAAGTGTGAGTCGCTTAAGAGATATTGTATTTTGAAAAGTTTGCACGCCGACACTTGTACAATACCCGTGGTAGCACACACTAAAGAACAACACAAGTACGTGCACTAAATATGTGGCTTATGAAGAGTAACTTAACAACTGACCACCTTTGGTTGTGTTTAAAGTGACCACTGGCAATTCACCTTTCCCGTCTAGCATGGAACGACTGCTGTACATGTCCTCGCAATTTAGCGGATATGTCCCAGCAGAATGCAGTAATACGCCATCGGATATCATCGGATGTTGTTGGTATGTCCTTGTAGGCAATATTTCCCCACAGAAGAAAGTCTACAGGCGCCAAATTCGGGGAACTGATCGGCCATGGTACAGGTCCTCTGCGTCCTATCCAGTGATTTGGAAACGATTCGTGAAGTCAGTCTGTAGTACTTCGTGCTGCAAGCGCTTGACAGTATTCTTGGTAGTAGCACAGGCAGCTCCTAATCTGCGAGGAACGTCTTTTAGCATCCGTGGACGATCGTCTGTTAGGAGGGTGCGATAGTTGTGTGTGATCAGTGTTCCGTCTATGAAAGACGGCTACGTGAGCAGATGGTTCACTATCTCACATCACACGTTTTAACTTCATAGACGCTGACGTTCCATCTCACGAAGCTAACTGGAATCTTCAACAAACAAATAGTATGTTTCGGGTGATTAGCAGGCCCTGACTGATAAATGTGGCTTCACCACTAAATAAAACACATGATATATCTGCACTACCCTATCTTAATACACACGGATCTCATAATCGCTTCCATGCAGCTCTTGATGTCAGATGTGATAGGGACGGAACCTATGGTGATTAAGAATGCGTAGTACACTTACCTGACTCATGTCACTTCCTCGTGCGGCTTTTCGCGGGAGCTAACGCGAGGATCAAATGCAACAGCAGCAATAACTCACGATCTTCTGCTTGGACTGTTATACACTAACAGACTAGCAACTCGCAGTGCAATCAAGGAACACACAAGTACACAGTAAACAAACATAACAGTATCGTACCTAACAACTACGCAGGTTGAATGACACAAACAAGTGTCTCTGTGGAAACTTTTCAAAATACGATACACCACAATAGAATCCTGCAACAAACACCACTAACATTCTAATTGACCCTACTTCTAGGTTGTTAATATCAATAAGCATCTTTCCATTTAAAAAACGTGTACGGTTGCACAAAAAATACACTTTCTAATCATTATTACAATCTGTTGATTGGCTAACAATACCAGCCCCCGACTACCAATCCATTCTCTGAAAACCCCAGTTTCCGTTTCCGCAATATTTGCTGTGCAAGTTTTAGATGATTCACATGATGCAAGGTGCAGAGAAGGAGAATGACAGAACACATCAAGAAGTATGAGAAAAACAAGCTAAAAGTCAATATTGAAAATAAATCTGGTTTAAAAACGGCCAAGCGGAAGCTTATGACTGGAAATAAACAGCTAATAGCGTTAGACACAGATGAACGCCGAATTAGTGATCACAAAGAAATACTCGAATATATTGATTTTTTTTTTGGTAACTTGTTCAGCGAAGTCAGTGATGATATCTTAATCATAAGTGAAACTGAAGCTTCTGTTTCCCAAATCCCACAAATACTACCATCAGAATTCAAACGTGGTGCAGACAAGATGAAAAAAGTAGCTGTTACAGACAGTGGGGACCAGTCAATCGATATTTTAAAGCTGATGGATGAGGACACTATGAGGAATTTAGTTAAATATTTTTCAAGTTTATTTCACAATGGAAAGTTACCAAGAGATTGGAGTAAAGCCAAAATAACCCTTATACATAGGAAAGGTAGTACTAAAGTATAAAGAATTATCGTCCTATCAGCCTTCTATACACTCTGCAAATTTTTTACTAGAATTTTGAATACCAGATTGAGCGGTATGCTTGACCTGGCTCAACCCACTGAGCAAGATGGGTTCTGTGCAGTATTTAACACAGTTGATCATACCCTCACTCCATGCGGAACAATTAGTAAAACAAATGAGTACCATCCACCGCTCTGCCTTGTTTTTATACATTTCGGAAAGGCAGTCCATTCTTTCAGTCACCCACCTGTGTTTGAGGCTCTGACAGAACAAGGAATAGAACAGGAGTCTTATATAACATATACAAAACCTCCACAGCGCTTATGAGTGTTCTTGAAGAAATCAACGAATTTCTCATTGAAAAGGGAATATACCAAGGCGACTCTATATCTCCAAATCTATTCTCGGCAGAAAAAGCAATGTCTAAATTGGATAGGAAAACAAAGGAAATCCAAATTCTGGGAAAGAGATTAAATAATCTAAGGTTTGGTGACGATATTGTTCTGTTTGTAAGTAGTGTAGAAGAACTTCAAGAATTGGTGAGGGAACTTGTCTTAGTCTGCTCTAACGTTGGTCTAAAAATAAACTATAATAATGAAGGTATCATGACGAATGAATGTACACTAGAGAGGAATACATGTGTTGGAAATAAGAATTTGAACGGGGGCGCAGAATCTTCCTATCTGGGTCAACTTGTAAATACGAAAGGAGACTTAAAACCGAAAATATTTTGATGTTGCACCACTAACATTCTAATCGCTCCTACTTTTAGTTTGTTAATATCAATAGGCATCGTTCCATTTAAAACTGTGGACGTTTGCCCAAAAAATACACTTTCTAAGCATTGTTACAATCTGTTGATTGGCTAAGAATACCATCCCCCGACTACTACCAATCCATAGCTGACAGCCGGCCACAGTGGCCGAGCGGTTCTAGGCGCTACAGTCTGGAACCGCGTGACCGCTACGGTCGCAGGTTCGAATCCTGCCTCGGGCATGGATGTGTGTGATGTCCTTAGGTTAGTTAGGTTTAAGTAGCTCTAAGTTCTAGGGGACTGATGAACTCAAAAAGTTAAGTCCCATAGTGCTCAGAGCCATTTGAACCATTTTTGAACGATAGCTGACAGGCTCCTGAAAGATTCTGTTTAATTTTGAAATCTAAAACGTCGGCTGAGATGAAGAAAATAGTTTTGACCAATATATACTGCTAGTAATAACCTATGACTGTGACACGTGTACATTACATTAATTCCATGTTAGAAAACTAATAGTAACCGAAAGAGGGCTGGAAAGACCAATGACAGGCTACACAAAGAAAGATAGAATTAATGCAGTTGATATTAGATGGGCAACCAAGGTTAATGACGTAGTGCAAAGAGATAATACCTTGAAATGGCAGTTGGCTGATCATGTTGCTCGAAGAAAAGATGGAAGGTGGTCAAAACGAGTACTAGATTGAAGCGCAGTTTACCAGAAAAGATCAAGAGGCAGACCATCGGACAGCAGAGACAGAGGCTTAAGAGAGACAGCTGGATAGAACTGACAACATGAAGCTCAACAAGATAGGCATAAATGGAAGAACTTGCAGGGATCGTAAGACAAAGAGGCCACATCGGCAGGTAATCGAACTGACTGATATATAATTTATTTGTCAGATCCATTATAAATAATTCATCATAATTTGAGAAATTGAAACTCACCTTGCGTTCATTCAGAAGTTCAATATTCGAGATACTAATGAGAATATACGTGCAGTATGATAAAGAATAAGATGGCAGACGATTACGATTCATCCCATACGCCGATTGACGTTGAAATGTTGGGACATAAAGTCATCATAGTTGGTACGTATGTTGAGGCCGCATTAGAATAAACTTCGTGGGACCTGAATATATACGTAAAATATTAAAGAAGTGTTGTGACATTAGATGCTATATAATGTGCAGTATCGAAGTCTACAGAAATATTGTGCCGTTGGCAGCAATATGTAACAGCAGCTTACTGTGAGCTTATAGATTATTTGAGCAAAAATAGTGCTTCACTGAACCACGTAGAGCAGAGTATAAATACCTGTTTACTCCCTGTGCCAAAGCTACTAGCTACTAGCTAGGGCGTAACCACTTACGGCAAGATAACATACACCAACAAGCGGAAGCGTTGGCAAGCCCTTGCATATCAACAACGTTGACTGGATGTACCAGTAGGGAAACCGATGAGCCCGCCCACTGACACTCAAACAAATCGCCAACATCACCCTACACTGTGTATCTGATATATGACCTATCGGACACAAAACAATGGTAAACCTAACTGTTTCAGGTATGCTGACGCTGACCGAGAAACCAACACCGGCACCCAGCGGCAGTCGCCGAGTAGCAGCACCGCACAACGTCAACGGTACCAACATATATGATACCCACTACTAACAAGCCTACCCTTGCATGACCTGTCGCAGGCAGCAAGACATCCGCTACTGCTCTTACTACCCAATCTAACCATCGCAGCCGAGCGGGATACGCCGAGCGGTCTAATAAAGTACGTTGTCCAAGACGCGACGCACACTAGCGACTGCGACGGGTCGGTGCGTAACGTCAGAAGTTGTCCGCTGGCGCATGCGCAGTTCGAGTTTGGGATGCGACGCGCGACTGTTGCGGCAGCTGACGCAGCACTGCACCAGTGAAGTCGGACGACACAAAGACGTACGGCTGGCAGAAAGACGTCGACCCAGTACTTATCGCATGATGTACTGTGAAGTGACAATGCAATACTCACGGGAAGTAATACCCAAACCGAGTGTGGCTATGATTTACCTACCACAACATATAAAAAATACACTCCTGGAAATTGAAATAAGAACACCGTGAATTCATTGTCCCAGGAAGGGGAAACTTAATTGACACATTCCTGGGGTCAGATACATCACATGATCACACTGACAGAACCAGAGGCACATAGACACAGACAACAGAGCATGCACAATGTCGGCACTAGTACAGCGTATATCCACCTTTCGCAGCAATGCAGGCTGCTATTCTCCCATGGAGACGATCGTAGAGATGCTGGATGTAGTCCTGTGGAACGGCTTGCCATGCCATTTCCACCTGGCGCCTCAGTTGGACCAGCGTTCGTGCTGGACGTGCAGACCGCGTGAGACGACGCTTCATCCAGTCCCAAACATGCTCAATGGGGGACAGATCCGGAGATCTTGCTGGACAGGGTAGTTGACTTACACCTTCGAAAGCACGTTGGGTGGCACGAGATACATGCGGACGTGCATTGTCCTGTTGGAACAGCAAGTTCCCTTGCCTGTCTAGGAATGGTAGAACGATGGGTTCGATGACGGTTTGGATGTACCGTGCACTATTCAGTGTCCCCTCGACGATCACCAGAGGTGTACGGCCAGTGTAGGAGATCGCTCCCCACACCATGATGCCGGGTGTTGGCCCTGTGTGCCTCGGTCGTATGCAGTCCTGATTGTGGCGCTCACCTGCACGGCGCCAAACACGCATACGACCATCATTGGCACCAAGGCAGAAGCGACTCTCATCGCTGAAGACGACACGTCTCCATTCGTCCCTCCATTCACGCCTGTCGCGACACCACTGGAGGTGGGCTGCACGATGTTGGGGCGTGAGCGGAAGACGGCCTAACGGTGTGCGGGACCGTAGCGCAGCTTCATGGAGACGGTTGCGAATGGTCCTCGCCGATACCCCAGGAGCAACAGTGTCCCTAATTTGCTGGGAAGTGGCGGTGCGGTCCCCTACGGCACTGCGTAGGATCCTACGGTCTTGGCGTGCATCCGTGCGTCGCTGCGGTCCGGTCCCAGGTCGACGGGCACGTGCGCCTTCCGCCGACCACTGGCGACAACATCGATGTACTGTGGAGACCTCACGCCCCACGTGTTGAGCAATTCGGCGGTACGTCCACCCGGCCTCCCGCATGCCCACTATACGCCCTCGCTCAAAGTCCGTCAACTGCACATACAGTTCACGTCCACGCTGTCGCGGCATGCTACCAGTGTTAAAGACTGCGATGGAGCTCCGTACGCCACGGCAAACTGGCTGACACTGACGGCGGCGGTGCACAAATGCTGCGCAGCTAGCGCCATTCGACGGCCAACACCGCGGTTGCTGGTGTGTCCGCTGTGCTGTGCCTGTGATCATTGCTTGTGCAGCCCTCTCTCAGTGTACGGAGCAAGTATGGTGGGTCTGACACACCTGTGTCAATGTGTTCTTTTTTCCATTTCCAGGAGTGTATAATTGATGGCAAGGCGATATTAAACTAATTTGAACGTTTTTTCGCTCTGTTGAAAAACGTTAATTTTTGACATTTATTGGTTTTGTTAGGACGTCTACTTCTACTTGGGTATCCTCGTCCAGGTTCAGAAGAAAATACTAGAGGTGAGTAATTTATCCTCTTCCCCAGAATGAAAAGGAAATATATTGAAGGCAGCATGTCTTTACTTTTAAGAAACCTACATTTCGTGGCATTTTAAATTAAATAGTCAAGAGCATATGCAGAAATATTAGTAACTCATACCGGAGAAATATTTGGTTTCATTAGGTCCAAATGTGTCAGCGAAACAAAACAAATGCATTCTCTATCATGTGGTGACCACACGATTCACGTTTCGCGTCGACAGAACTGGCGGCCAGTCGCGACGCTCCCGGAGCTGTATGAGCCCAAATCTCGGAAACGGAGATCGATATCATTCTGATCTCAACTTTAAAAATAATTTCTATATGCTAGCTCCTTTTCATCGGCAACGATGTATGACCTAACGTGAACAATACGCAAAGTAGCCAGCGACAACCTTTTTCACTGTACACAACTCAAATTTTATGCAGTAGGTTACTTGTAAATTAAGTATCGGAATAATTTTTACGAATATTCGAAAAATAGACACCTCATTATCAAGCTGTAATGTGAAACTGTAAGATACGCAAACATCAATTTTTTGTGCCTTTTACTTTCCTCACAATCGATAGAGAAGTAATATACAGCGAAAAAAACACGCAAAACCGGAAGAGATACTTTTCAATTTTTTAAAGAATCTGTATCGAAAAACTGACTCTGGGAGCCGATATAACTTTGTTCCATTAACATACAGTGTTTTTTACAGCAAGAAAATCGGATTTCTTATTTTTTCTTATGTATTTGGATCCGCCGCCGCCGCCCAGAGCTTGGGACACAGCGACGACTCCCGTCGTGTTGAGGCCGTGTCGCCGTCTGCCAGGGTGGAAAAAAGGAGAGGAGGGGGGAGCGTCGCAGTCGCAGCCAACTGTCGCGGCTTGCACAACGTAGCTTAAAGGCGCTGCAGTCATGGACTGTGCGGCTGGTCCCTGTGGAGGTTCGAGTCCTCCCTCGGGCATGGGTGTGTGTGTTTGTCCTTAGGATAATTTAGGTTAAGTAGTGTGTAAGCTTAGGGACTGATGACCTTAGCAGTTAAGTCCCATAAGATTTCACACACATTTGAACATTTAACTATCGCAGAGGTTTTTACCCTTGGCTCTTGCCTTGGCACCTTTTTTCCTCTGCCCTTCAAACCGCTATCCTTCGTTCCACTTTCGACCTAATCCATCTCCAGATGAGCGCGTATTAATGGTAAACCTTAACCAGACGTACGCAAACATCGCAGTACCTACATCCTGCGACACCTCAATCTAGTGAAAGCTAACCCTTATGCAGAGGTGTCAGTAGACCTTTTGAGTTGGCCATTATGCCGGTGTGGGCGTAAAGCGTGCCAGTGTGACTATAGAACCTGTAAATACTGTAGGGGATGAGTTCACTTATAAGTGGCTAACACTGTCTATTGGACTGAATGCCATATAATCCGTGTTTAAGGCCTACCGACGTAACCTTTTTTCAAAATTTTGTGTTAGCGCTACGCAACGAAACTTGTACAAAGAAGTTGGAGAACGAGCGTTTGAAGCTACTGCCGCCATCATACGTTGCACTAAGGACTACGAAGATCGGATACGAGAAATTACTGCTCAAATGGAGGCACATAGATAGTCGTTTTTCCCTCGCTCAGTCTGTGAATGGAACAGGGAAGGAATCGACTAGTAATGGTACAGGCTACCCTCCGCCACGCACTGCATGGTGTCTTGCGGAGTAGGTACGTAGTTGAAATGTGGTGTGTTTCCTACAGAACTGCCTCAGTCACGATCGCCCACCCATGTCCTATGCCGCTACATATTACAAAGATACACAGCTACATATAATAAAGATACACACCTTGTTACTGCGAGGGGAAGTGTTCACGCGCCACAGCCGCAGCTGCTACCCCCACCACGGGTGGCCCTCGCACCCTCCTCTGGCTTCACCCCCTGACACCACCAGCAGTGCCGCCACTGCTGTCAAGTCGAACAGATGTGAGTGATTCCCTGGCACAGAGCATGCCACATGCTGACGGGTTATCAGGTGTATGATAAACAGCCACTGGCGATCGCCCATTGGGTGGGTGTTATCGCTCAGTAATGGACCGGCTGGAGTGAGACTCTTGTGTGTCGTGAGACTCTTGTGTGTCTTATTGACTTGTGAAATTATAGTTCATTAAAAGCAGTTGACACTGTGGCTTAGTCGGAAGCGTATCTTTACGCAAATTATAGTTTAAAAATGAAATGAGAAGGGGAAAAATCATTTATTATTACTTTCCGTGTTACAACCAGCACAGTGCTGTTTAATCGGAGGAGACTCACCAATATGGCATCGTGCATACACATCATAATATTGAGGGAACACGTCATTCGTGTCCGCAGCATACCCCAAGCTGTATATGTCCCCTGGATGGTTGTCAACGTGTAACAGTACTGGTTCCATTGTTATCCTCACTTACATCACGTCACAACATATAAAGCCGATGCGACAAAGCAGAGAAACAGTCTTTTTGAGGACCATTAATACAGAAAATTTGGTCCCTGTGTTAAAACGTGCATGCTGAAGACTGAAGGCATTAGTAGAGCCAAATGCCATAATCTTTGCAAGATACTAGATGAGAACGGAATCGGTTTGGTAGCCATTCAGGAAACTCATGTAGAAATTGAAGACCACCTTGCTATAAGAGGTAAAATACCTGGATTGGATCTACTTGGTGTTACATGCAACAACGATATGTTCTAGCAACGTGCATTCGGAGAGGTAGGCCCACACTGTCTCTACCAGCACCACGAATAATATTTACGAACTCTGTCAAAATTGGCGAAATAACTGCCGTGAATCCAGAATGAAATTTTCGCTCTGCAGCAGAGTGTGCGCTGATATGAAACTTCCTGTCAGATTAAAACTTGTCCGTGAAATTTTAGTCTCGGTCCAGCACATAATTTTAATCTGCCGTTTCATATCAGCGCAGACTCCTCTGCAGAGTGAAAATCTCATTCTGGAAACATCCCCCAGGCTGTGGCTAAGCCATGTCTCCGCAGTATCCTTTCTTTCCGGAGTGCTAGTTCTGCAAGTTTTGCAGAAGAGCTTCTGTTATGTTTGGAAGCTAGGAGACGAGGTACTGGCAGAACTGAGGCTGTGAGGACGGATCGTGAGTCGTGCTTGGGTAGCTCAGTTGACAAAGCGCTCACAAACCCAGAAAAATTTTATTGAATGTGACAATGGCCGCTGAATCCTACGTTTATAATCGATACACAGCTCAACCAGACTATTTGCATCATCACAGGAACAATCAGAAATACAACAACTTGCTGGCTGCCTGTTCTCAGCCACATAGTTCGCCAATTTCTTGCGCCGTGAAGCTGTTCGGAGAGTTTACAACAATATCTGGTGATCCTTATCTCCTTACGCACAAGGACACATCTGAACGCAGTAAAAACAGACTTCTCTCCCATCACTCATATCTATAAGATGCAAAATCTCTGGCGAACAATGGAGCAACACCAACAAACTGATGGACAGAAACAACCATACCCCAGAACAGCTGAAGATGCTCCGCGTCTCGACTAATCCACCAGGGTCTGAAGAGTATCGCAAGGTCTGTTCTGCACACGATGGAGTAAGGACATATAGTGGAAGATGTGCTGACCGAGTGTACAAAAGGGAACTAACAACATCATCCAACTGTGAACAATGGTGCAGAATGACAATCTGTTCAGCAAATCGTACGTACGTATACAAATCGATCCTTTCTGGTGGTCCGGAAGAGTTCCTGATATCAACTAATGCATCAATTGTACACTGCCGTTTGTGAAAAGTGCAACACCGAGAAGGAATTACCCGAATAGCGCCACACTTGGTGGAAGTAGCGACGGATGTGCAAGCAATAAGTGATACGTTTTACATCGAGATGGGGTACACCTAGGCTGAGCAGAGCCCTGTAATTTCGGTCCGACAGGGTCCGTGTTGCGCCTAGTGTAGTGGGAGCAGAGCTGTCACACGAGGTGGAAGCAATACAGTGAGTGCCAGTATGCCTCGTCGACGTCAAAGAGAGTCATATCGGCATGTGAGCGAGTTTGAATGGGGCAGAATCATCGGTCTCCGGGAAACGGGGTTGTCATACCGTGACATTTCGGCTCGCACAGGCCATGCTGCTACGGCAGTGATGCGTCTGTGGAAGCAGTGGATAGAGGAAGGTCGTACGCAGCGACGAGCAGTAACTGGACCACGGAACATTATCACAGCACGGGATGACCGTCATCTTGTCCGCATGGCCATTACGGAGCGTACAGCAACATCCACAGTGTTGGCTCGTCGCTGGAGCACTGCAACAGGTGTGAATGTGTCTGCATCGACGGTTCGTCGCCGTCTGTTGCAGGTTGGACTGTTTGCACGCATGCCGTTACGTCGGGTGTCATTGTCCAGAAACCACAAGCTCCTCCGACTGCAATTGGCACGTGAACACCGTCGCTGGGGTGCTGCGTGGCAACATGTAATCTCTTCGGATGAGTCCCACTTTATTGTGTCCTGCAGTTATGACCGCTTACGAGTCCGGCTGTACCGTGGTGAGCACAACCTAGAGGTATGATGGCTTGGCGTGCCATTGGTTACAGCCAGTCGGAGTGGCCGAGTGGCCGAGTGGTTCTAGGCTGAGATCGCGCGACCCCTACGGTCGCAGGTTCGAATCCTGCCTCGGGCATGGGTGTGTGTGATGTCCTTAGGTTAGTTAGGTTTAAGTAGTTCTAAGTTCTAGGGGACTGGTGACCACAGATGCTAAGTCCCATAGTGGTAGAGCCATTTTAACCATTTGAAGCATTGGTTACAACAACCAATCTCACCTCGAAGACCTATTGCGAGAACTTTGAACAGCAACCGGTACCTAGCGGAGGTTGTAGAGCCTGAGGTTCTCCCCCTGCTTCAGACATCTCCACAGGCCACATTTCAATAGGACAATGACAGGCCACATATTGCGAGGAATGTACAGGCCTTCTCCAAAGAGCGACGGCTACCATTGCTTCCCTGGCCTGTACGTTCGTCAGACTTGTGGCCCGTTGAACATGTCTGGGATACGGTTGGTCGGCACCTAGTGCGTCACACTCCTCCAGTAACTGGTGGCGCGGATTTCTGGGCTCGGATACAAACTGCGTGGAAATCCCTCAGGAACGTATTCAGAACCTCATTTATTCAAAGCCACGACGTATAGCAGCACTAATTGCAGCGCATGGTGGCCACACGACATACTGAATAGTAGGGCTCAAAGCACATATGTGCAAATTTGAAAAGGTAATCATTTGTTACTTGTCGTGTATCTAACCTGTGGTATTAAATTAGTTGAATTCGTGCGTTTCCTTCTTGGTGTTGCAATTTCCACAAATGGTAGTCTATATGATCAGCAGTAACTGTGATATTCTGTGCGTTGCAAATACTGTGAATTCAACCAATTTGTCATCATAATTTTCTTTTCTATTTGTTAAAAGTCCGTATATGTATCTTAAAGAAAATATGTTTCCTTTTGTGACATACGATAAATAAATGAAATTATAACGTTCGGAGCACGGCTCAAACATAGAAAGAAGCATATCACTTTTAAGCTGCTAAAGCAGTAACATAACCAGTGTGAAACATCACACAGCAGAGGTATAGGGTGTGTAGGAAAGTAGGAACCAGTTAATAATCTGTACCATTTAAACTCTGACATCTTTCTTTAAATTTCCTTTAAATGTCGAAAATCACACATATATTGTGATTTCAGTCACTCAAATGTGGAATAGGCAGGAGTGACTCGATCATTGTCACCTTGGAAGCCATAATCCTGCAGCTGAATCATCGTAACACCTTCAGGAATGTCCAGAACGTCTAGGTTAAGTGATTTTCTGAAAACACCAAATTGGTGCAGTCACTCTTCTTCCTAGTTAGTAATGTAATGGTGGACACATCAGTGGACCTGACTTACGTACAGCATGCACTAACTACCTTCATCTAAGTTAACGACGAGCACAGTCGCTCCACGGATGATCAATACTTTGTTCATTGCGACGACGAAATGACAGCAGAAGTCTGTCTTTTGCACTCTGATTTTTTTATGTTGTATGCGCTGCTGCAAATAATGTATGTAATCGATGAATAATTCAGTCATGAGAGAACCAGCAAAGGATTAAGAAGTAGAGGTGCATTGTAGCAACAGGTGAGGTGAAGCAGCCACATGATGCGGTGATTATGATGTTTGGCGTTAGCTACAGTTGAAACAACACAGGCTGTAAACATATCAGAGTCGGTATGACATCTCGTCAGGAGATCCGTCAAGTGGTTCTACCAGAAAATCCACGATTTTGTGATGAAAATGGCATCAATTATGTGGTCACAATGCACATTTCGGTTTGCTCCCCGGGAACGTTCATTCGCCGTCAGTAATGCTTCGAGCTCATACAGCTGTCCCAGGAAATATTACAATATTTCACAGTAGAGAGTGCTTACGATTAAGGTGGCAATCGTAAGTTCACAGACTCTATGAGACGTTGTGAAGTAAGCTCTTGGAGCCTGCCCGCCAAACTCTGCGACCATCACAGAAAACTGTTGCTCAGTTGTATGATACAGTTTAAATCTGCCAGGAAGTTTCATATCACCACACACTCCACTGCAGAGCGAAAGTTTCATTGTGGAAACATCCGCCAGGCTGTGGCTAAGCCATGTCTCCGCAATATCCTTTCTTCCAGAAGTGCTAGTCTTGGAAGTTTCGCAGGAGAGCTTGTGCGAACTTTGAGAGGTAGGAGAACGAAGTACTGGCCGAAGTAAAGCTGTGAGGACGGGTCGTGAGTCGTGCTTGCTTAGTTCATTCAGTGAGCAGTTGCCTACGAAAGGCGAAAGTCCCGAGTTCAAGGCCCAATCCGACACACAGTTTTAATCTGCAAGGAAGTTTCCTATATAAGTCTGTTCATATACCCTGAAATACAGCAGAATTTATAATTTTTTAAAAAAAGTTTGGAGTTACATGCATTCTCCGTAAACTAACATGTATGCCAATGTGGGACAAAACATTCCCTGTCTTGCAGTAACCGAGTGGTCCTCCAATTATGATGTAAACTGGAGGAAGAAGAAAAATTTCTCATTTTCCCCCAATAACGCACATGCTTGAATTATACGACCTTTAGATTGTTGGAAGACTAAACTTGTTCAAACTCTGATAACACATCCTGATGAGGTCCGCTCCGAGTGTATATATATTTTTTCAAAAACTCTATTTCAGCCAAAATATCAGCTGTAGCAAGAGATACTGCACGGTATTAAAGGGGTAACGTATCAGCGTTCAGTGAAAGCGGCGCTATTACACCGCCTGAGAAAGTGCAGACATACAGCATATTTATATTTGACGGCATTGCAGTCACCATATGCAAATTGATAAATTTTATTTGAGTCAAGCATATCCAAGGATCCCGAAGCAGATAGTACGCGATAGTGTAAACCTAGTATAGTTTTCAAATAGGATAATCTGGATTGGAAGCATATGTAACGGGTTCATGTGGGAACCGTTGCGTTATTCGATGCATTCGTAACCAATCATGGGGAGTGCTGGAATAACTTGCAGTATGGTTTTTCTGGTTATTGATAAAATTAGGAAATTAAATGAACGCCGATATAGACGAAACCTTGACACAGCTCTCCATAAAAGAGAGAGGGCCACAACGTAACTGTGTAGGATATTGTCAGCTACGGTCAAATTCACATGAATGCAGTGCACTCAGCCTGATGAGATGAAGCACAACCCAAACATACGTTTATACATCGACAGAAAAATCGAGAACATCTGCGTAAGATTAATGGAATTGGATAGCCGTGTCAAGGTAGCGGCTGCAAAGGGGAGTCTCAACAGAGTCACAGAAACCAGCGGATTGACCAAGCAATCAGGAAAAGGTTAACGGAACTGAACTGGATTATCAAGGCAGTAGTTAAGAAAGGTGAATCTCTGAATGATAGAACGCAGATATATATAAAGATGATGAACGCAAAGATCCATAATATTTTTACAGAGACTGTAAATACTGCTTTGATGCATCTCTCTATGTTACTCTATCCTGTGCAAGCTTCTTCATCTCCGAATAACTACTGCAAACTATATCTTTCTGAATCTGCTTGCTATATTTATCTCTTGGTCTTCCTCTACGATCCCCCACCCCCCCCCCCCTCCCTCACACACACATACACACTTTGCTCCAAAACTAAATTGGTGATCTCTTCATGTCTCAGAACGTATCCTATCAACCGATCCCTACTTTTTCTTCTTTATATTACGTTGTGCTGCAAATTTCTTGTCTCCTCAGTTCTATTCAGTATTTTCTCATTAGTTGCGTGGTCTACCCAACTAATCTTCAGCATTCTTCTGTAGGACCATATTTTGAAAGCTTCTGTTGCTTATCGTCCATGTTTCACATCCATACATCGCCAAACTCCAGACAAACACCATCAGAAAAGACTTCCTAACACTTAAATCTATATTCGATGTTAACAAATTTATCTTCTTCAGAAACGCATTTCTTGCCATTTGCAGTCTACATTTTGTATCCTCTCTACTTCGGCTATCATCCGTTGTGTTACTGCCTAAATAACAAAAGTCATGTCTTACTTTAAGTGACTCGTTTCCTAATCTGATTCCCTTAGCATCACTTGATTTCATTCGACTGCATTCCATTATCCTTGTTTTGCAATTTTCAATACACTGTCCATTTCATTCATCCGCTCTTCCATTCCTTTGGTGTCTTTGACAAAATTACAATATCATCGGAAAATCTCAAAGTTTTTATTTCTTATCCCTCAATTTTGATTCCTATTGCAAATTTTTCTTTGGTTTCCTTTATCTCTTGCTCAATGTACATACTGAACAACATCGCGGATAGGCTACAACTCTGTTTCACTCCCTTTTCAACTACTGCCTCTCTTTCATGTCCCTCGACACTTATAATTGCCGTTAGGTTTCCGCACAAGTTGTAAATAGTCTTTCGATACCTGTATTTTAATCATGCTACATTCAGAATTTCAAAAAGAGTATTCCAGTCAACACTGTCAAAACTTTCTTTACGTCTGCAAATGCTGTGAAGTAGGCTTGCCTTTCCTTAAGCATTGCTTTGCGTGTCCTTACATTTCTCCATAATCCAAAGCAATGTTCCCCGAGGTCTCCATCTACGAGTTTTTCCATTATTCTGTAAAAAATAAGTATTAGTATTTTTCTGCCATGACTTATTAATATTCACACCTGTCAACACCTGCTTTGTTTGGGATTGGAATTATTATATTCGTTTTAAAGTCCGAGTGTATTTCTCCTGTCTCATACATCTTGCACAACAGATGAAAGAGTTTTTTCATGGTTGGTTCTCACAACACTATCAGTAGTTCAGATGTAATATCGTCTAGCACCGAGACCGTGTTTTGACTTAAGTCTTCCAGAACTTTGTCAAATTCTTCTCGCAGTATCAGACCTCCCATATCATTTTCATCTACGTCCATTTTCCTTTCTATAATATTGCATAAAGTTCGTCTCTATACACTCCTTCCACCTTTCAGCTTTTCCTTCTTTGCTTAGGACCGGTTTGTCATGTCAGCTCTCGATATTCATACAGCTGCCTCTCAGTTCCCCAAAGGTCTTTCTAATTTACCTGTAGACGGTATCTATCTTTCCCCTAGTGAAATATTCTTCTAAATCCTTACATCTATGCTCTAACCATTCATGCTTAGGAATTTTGCGCCTCTTGCCAATCTCCTTTCCTAAATGTTTGTATTTTATTTCTCCTGCTTCATTTGCTGCATTTTTAAATTTTCCTATTTCAACCATTGAATTCAGTATCTCTTGTGTTATTCATGGATTTCTACCAGGACTTGTCTTTTTACCTATTTGATCCTCTGTCGCCTTCACTATTTCATGTCTTAAAGCTACCCATTCTTCTTCTACTGTATTCCTATCCCCTGTTCTAGTCAACCGTTGCCTAGTGCTCGCTCTGAAACTCTCAACTACCTCTGGTTCATTTTTCTTATCCAGCTCCCATTTCCTTAACTTCCTACCTCTTTGCAGTTTCTTCAGTTTTAAGAGATCAACAATCTCCCCCTGTAAATATCGTGGAAATGAAAGGTCAGGAAGAAGACAGCGCAACCCTTCTGAGGTTACACAATGTAATAAATAGAAAGGCTGACGAGAATCTGCATATTCTAAAAATAACCCCAAAAATTTTGATCGTACGTAAAATTTATGAACGCTACAAATAATTCAATATCTTCTTTTGCTGACAGTGCGGGTAATATAACTGATGATGATGATGAAATTTTAAACCTAGCTTTCAAAAACTCGTTTGCGGTAGAGGACTGCAGCACCATTCCCCCTTCAAATTATCGAACAAATGCAAGGATGGCTGACATAGTGTTTAGTGTATCTGGGATTGTAAAACAGTTAAGACCCTTAGACGCCAGGTAGGCATCCGGCCCAGACGGTATTCCCGTAATTTTATCTGTTGACTTTGCTACAAATATACCACCATTATTATCCAACATCTATTAGAGAACACTGGAACAGCGGAAAGTTCCACTGGACTGGAAGATGGTCCAGGTCATAGCAGTCTATAAAAAGGGTACAAAATCGGATGCACATAATTACCGGCCAATTTCACTGACATCGATTTGCTGTAGAATCACGATACATATTTTGTGTTCATACGTAGTGACCCTTCTAGACTCTGAGAAGTTCATCTGTAGAAACCAGCACGGTTTTAGAAAACAGATGTCATGCAAGACGAGACACAGCTGGCCCTCTTTGTGCATATTATACAACAGGCTCTAGATACCGGCTCCCAGGTTGATGCCATATTTCTCGACTTTCGAAAGGCGTTCGATTCAGTTCCGCACTGTCGCTTGATCCAAAAAGTGAACGCTTACGGTCTATCCGATAACATATGCGGTTGGATAGAAAGTTTTCTAACAGACAGCAAGCAATATGTCGTCCTGAAGGGGGTGAATCCAACAGAAGCAAGTGTAACTTCAGGTGTGCCCCAAGGCAGCGTAATAGGTCCGATGCTTTTTACGATTTACATAAACGATCTGGTTGATGGTACTGACAGCGGTATTAGACTGTTTGCCGATTATGCTGTAGTCTACAGGAAAGTAGTATCACACGTAAGTTGTGAGCAAATCAATGAGGATTCGCAAAAAATAAATGCGTGGTGTAACGACTGGCAGTTATCTCTCAATATTAGTAAGTGTAACCTACTGCGTAAAACAAGGGAAAAATCCCCATTAATGTACGAGTACTAAATAAATGCCCAGTCTTTGGAAGCCGTAACGTCCGTAAAGTATCTGGGTGTGACTATTCAAAATGATCTAAAATGGAATGATCAGATTATACAAGTAGCGGGTAAGGTGAACTCTAGATTGCGGTTTATTGGTAGAATCCTGAAGCGATGCAGTCCTTCGACAAAGGAAATAGCTTACAATGTTAGTTCGCCAGTCTTAAAGTATTGTTCGTCTGTATGGGACCCTTACCAGTTGAGTCTGATTCAAGAGATTTAGACGGTCCAAAGAAGAGCTGCAAGATTCGTGATTGGTACATTAGCCATCGCGAGAGAATTACAAATCTCATAGAAAGTTTGAAGTGGGACACACTTGCAGATAGACGGCGCACTAAAGGGAAGGAGCTGCTCACTAAATTTCGAAATCCGATCTTCACCGAGGATGTAGAGCATATATTACTACCTCCAACTTTCAAATCGCGCAATGTTCACCATTCGAAGATAAGGGAAATTGGAGCTCGTACTGAGGTGTTCAGACAATAGTTTTCCACCGCGCGATCCGCGAGTGGAAGAGGGCGGGGAGAATATGACTTATGCGCGAATTGTGCCCTCCGCCACATACCGCTTGTTGGCTAGCGGAGAATATATGTAGTTGTAGATGTAGCTATGTATAAGACTATATAATATGTGTACCGTGTCACGGTGTCATCATTATGCAACAGAACGTCGACAAAACGCAAAGTCATAATCGTGCGGAAAGCTATTCGTCGCAAACTGAGACTTAAAAGTGGGACAGTACGTTTGTGAACAGTTGCTCTATGAAAAGTTTGGACCCGTAACAGAAAATATCAATCATCTCACACACGGTGACGATGTCGGAAGGTGGTGGAAGACGAGAAGAAGAAGAGGCTGAGGAAGGCTATGCCATCATCGATCACATCAGCTCCCATAGTGCTAGTGAATTAGATACAATATATCGGGTCAGTCGAGAACCGTTGTATATGCCGAAAAGCTACCTGTACGCTTAACGAAGAGCGCTTTACACGTTGAAGGCAGGGAGTTTTAGCAGACACTTGGCTTAGTGGAGCTAACTTTTCCAGGGACATCGAGCCCTCAAAAGGATTTGCCGAAAGAGAAGACATCACATGCTGAAATTAACGCACATAGGCAAGACAGTGTTCGTAAAGGACACTTAAAAACCACAAACTGTAAAAAACATATTAACATTATTTTCAGCAGAAAATAATGTACACTCTAAGACAAAAAAAACGACGCATTACGAAGGAAATATCCGAATGGAATGGTAATCAGTAGATGTGATGTACATATACGACAAAGAGATAATTACAATTTCAGAAAAAAATGATTCATTTATTCAAGCGAAAGAGCTTCACAAATTGAGCAAGTCGGTAATGCATTGGTCCACCACTGGCTCTTATACAAACAGTTATTCAACTTGGCGTTCACTGATAGAGATGTTGGGTGTATTGGATATCGCCTTCCTGGCCTGAGTTTGGTTTCACAAGCACGAAGCAGGAGAAACTCTCGCCATGAGTGGTCGAGCATTACCTTGTTGAAATGTAAGCCCTGGGTGGTTTACCAGAAAGGGCAGCAACCTGGGTCACAGAACTTTGTCGACATGCCACTGTGCTGTATGTGTGTCATGGATGATAAACAAAGGGGTCCTGCTATGAAATTCCCACACCATCACTCCTGTCTGTCAAGCCACCAACTGGTCGAGAGCCAGGCTGCTGTTACATCGCTTTCCAAGGTGTCTCCAGATGTGTCCTCGCAGGTCATAGGGGCGCATTTCGAAGTGCTTCTACATGTACATTAAATCTACCGATTCTGTCCCGTTGAGATTTAGATTTTATGTTAAAATCATCTTATCAAAAACATAGATTGCCTACATCTGTTAACGGCATCAGTCGACACAGGGAATACAGTTCACAAGTAGAACTGAGTAGTGAGTAGTGGTTTGGGGTGTGAGACTTGTTCGAAGTATTTTCACTGGGGGGAATGCAGTGGGGAAGCCAGTGGGCATTCTGGTGAGATCCTCTCCTGAGCTGCAGGTTATGTAGCAAGAGTAAGTTGATAAAGGAGCAGGAGCGTAAGATCTGTGCCCTTCAGGTGCAGTAGAAAAACACACAGGAGGAGCTAGATAGGATGAGGAGGGAGAAGGGGGTTGGGGAATGGGAGCTGGCTGTTGGCAAAAGATCTGCTAGGAGAAGGAGATTTTCAGATAGTTTTGCTATTGGTGTTTGTAATAGATATGACCAACTGTCAGAGTCTAGTGGAGAGGAATCTCTAGTAGCTGTAGATGTAGGACGTATGCAGCAGACATCAGCAGTTACGGTGGCTAGGACAGTTGCAAAGTCTAAGAGGAAGAAGAACGTTCTGCTGATAGGTAGTTCTCTTGGTAGAGGTGTAGGCCAGCAGTTGCAGGAAGTTTTGGGAAGTGAGTACCAGGTCACTAGCATTGTGAAGCCTAATGCAGGATTGGCTCAGGTGACTGTTAACATAGGGGGTTATGTAGGGATTTTACTAAAGAGGATCAGGTAGTGATTGTGGGTGGGGCTGGTAATAGTATTGATAGGGATGGGGAGTATGACATAGATGGTGACCTGGAAAAGATAGCCACTCACACTGGCAACACGAATGTGCATTTCGTGGAACTGTTTCAGCGTCACGATCGGCCTCATCTTAATACAGCCGTCAAGCGTAATAACATGAGACTTGGGGGTGCGCTGATGACAGAAGGCATGAGTCACATTTCAGTGGTGTCGGTGGAGTCTATCAGCAGGACGGGTTTCACTAGACATGGCCTGCACCTCAACAGGTATGGAAAGGGGAGGTTGGCAAAGCTTATAGGTGACAGCATAGGTGGGGGTGGTGGGATCACTCATGAGAAAATTCCGGTATTTGTTGGTGTTAAAGCTGTACCTTTTTTAGATTGAAGTCAGCTGATAGGTATTCCTGCTTAAGGGAAGTCTCTCTAACAAAGAAACCACTTTCGACAAAGCTTAGGTATCCGATTAATGAGGGAATTAGTATATTTCATCAAAATATACAGGGTATCAGAGATAAAGTCAGTGAACTGCTTATAGATGTTGACTCTGAAATTATTGGTATACCTGAACACTTCTTAAATAAGGAGATAATTCAGAGGCTTCCTTTACCAGGATACAGGTTGGCTGGCAGCTTTTCTAGGAGCTTCTTGCAGTGTGGGGAAGTAGCCATGTATGTGAAAAACGGTATCTCATTTGAGTCAAATGATGTTTCAAAGTACTGCACTGAAAAAGTGTTTGAATGTTGTGCAGGTGTGGTTAAATTTAGTGGAGCTAAACTTCTTACTGTTGTTATTTATAGAGCCCGAGACTCCGAGTTCGCAACATTTTTGCTAAAGCTAGAGGAGGTTCTTGGTTCACTTTAAAGGAAATACAAAAAGTTAGTTATATGTGGTGACTTCAATATTAATTGTATAACTGATTGTACAAGGAAAAGGATGCTGGTAGAACTCCTTAATTCATATAATCTTATGCAAACCGTATTCTTTCCAACGAGAGTGCAAGGGAACAGTAGAACAACCATAGACAATATCTTTGTTCATTCCTCATTACTAGAAGGGCATTCTGTTAGCAAAAAGGTGAATGGCCTTTCAGATCATAATGCACAAATTTTAACTCTAAAAGATTTTTGTGCTGCATCACGTGTTAAATATAGTCATCAGCTGTTTAGGAAAGCAGATTCAGTTGCTGTAGAGACATTTGTAAACCTCATCAAGGAACAAGAGTGGCAAGATGTTTATAGCGCTGATACAGTAGACGATAAATATAATGCTTTTCTCAAGACTTTTCTCGTGTTCTTTGAAAGTTGCTTTCCGTTAGAACGTTCGAAACAGGGTAGTAGCACAAACAGGCAGCCTGGGTGGCTGACTAGAGGGATAAGAATATCTTGTAGAACAAAGTGGCAATTATACAAAACGTTAGAAACAGTCACAATCTAAATGCAGCAGCCCATTACAAAAAGTATTGTAAGGTGCTTAAAAAAGTTATTAGGAAGGCAAAAAGTATGTGGTATGCAGATTGAATAGCTAAGTCGCAGGATAAAATTAAAACCATATGGTCAGTCGTAAAGGAAGTGGCTGGTCTGCAGAGACAGGTAGAGGATATAGAATCAGTGCGTAATGGCAATGTCCGTGTTACTGATAAGTCGCATATATGTACAGTATTGAATAATCACTTTCTGAATATAGCAGGTGAACTAAATAGAGACCTAGTCCCAACAGGGAATCATATAGCGCTCGTAGAAGAAAGTGTTCCGAGACTGTTACCTGAAATGTTCCTCCATGATACTGACAAGAGGGAGATTGAGTTAATAATTAAATCACTAAAGACCAAGAACTCTCATGAATATGACGAGGTATGTAACAGAATACTGAAGTATTGTTCCATGTATGTTAGCCCAGTACTTAGCCATATCTGTAACTTTTCCTTTGGGAGTGGTCGGTTTCCTGACCGATTAAAGTACTCGGTAGTGAAGCCACTTTATAAAAAGGGAGACAGGGACAATATTGACAATTATAGACCTATTTCTATGCCATCGGTGTTTGCTAACGTTATCGAGAAGGTTTTATATACAAGGTTACTGGAGCATTTAAATTCACATAATGTGCTGTCAAATGTACAGTTTGGTTTTAGAAATGGCTTAACAACTGAAAATGCTATATTCTCTTTTCTCTGTGAGGTTTTGGACGGATTAAATAAAAGGTTGCGAACGTTAGGTGTTTTCTTTGATTTAACGAAGGCTTTTGACTGTGTTGACCACAAAATATTACTCCCGAAGTTGGACCATTATGGAGTAAGGGGAGTAGCTTACAATTGGTTCGCCTCTTACTTTAAGAACAGAAAGCAGAAGGTAATCCTCTGCAATATTGAGAGTGGTAGAGATGTTCAGTCCTAATGGGGCATTGTTAAGTGGGGCGTTCCCCAAGGTTTGGTGCTGGGGCCGCTGCTGTTTCTTATTTATATAAATGATATGCCTTCCAGTGTTACAAATGATTCAAAAATATTTCTGTTTCCTGATGACACCAGCTTGGTAGTGAAGGATCTTGTGTGTAATATTGAAACATTATCAAATAATGTAGTTCATTAAATAAGTTTGTGGCTTGTGGAAAATAATTTGATGCAAAATCACAGTAAGACTCAGTTTTTTCAGTATCTAACTCACAATTCAACAAGAACTGATATTTTAATCAGACAGAATGGGCATATTATAAGCTAGACGGAACAGTTCAAGTTCCTAGGCGTTAGGATTGATAGTAAGCTGTTGTGGAAAGCCCATGTTCAGGATCTTGTTCAGAAACTAAATGCCGCTTTATTTACCACTAGAACAGTATCTGAAATAAGTGACATTTCAAAACGAAAAGTAGTCTACGTCACATATTTCCATCCGCTTATGTCATATGGTATTATTTTTGGGGTAATTCTTCTGATTCAAAAAGGGTATTTTTGGCTCAAAAACGGGCTGTTCGAGCTATGTGTGGTGTAAGTTCGAAAACCTCTTGTCGACCCCTATTCAATAGTCTGGGAATTGTGACATTGCCTTTACAGTATATATTTTCTTTAATGTCGTTTGTTGTTAGCAATATTAGCTTATTCCCAAGAGATGTAGATGTTAGCAGCTTTACTCAGTTAATACTAGGCAAGAAATCAAATCTTCATGTGGAATGCACTTCCTTGACTCTTCTGCAGAAAGGAGTGCAGTGTTTTGCTGTATCCATTTTCAATAAGCTACCACAAGAACTCAAACATCTTAGCGGTAGCCCAAACACTTTTAAGTGTAAACTAAAGAGTTTCCTCATGGCTCACTCCTTCTATTCTGTCGAGGAGCTCCTGGAAGAGCTAAAAAATTAAGCAAATTCCAGTGTTACATTCTTGATTTTCTTTATTTAAACTAACGACTTGTCGCCTGAAGATGTTTCTTATATTTCATTTTATCTGTTTGTACAATCTACAACTGAATATGTTTCTTATATTTCATTTTATCTGTTTCTACAATCGTGTTATAATTTCATGTATTGACTCGTTCCAAGACCATGGAGACTTCTCCTTAATGTGGTCCCACGGAACAATAAATAAATAAATAAATAAAACAAATAAAAAAAGACATGAATCATCTAGGAGCTTCGAGGAAGACATAGAATTGAATAATGGAGACGGCGGTCCATCAACTCCAAAGGCATGCACACAAAATGTCCCAGTGCTGATGAGTCACAATATTTGGTTTGGGCGATTTATGGCAGGGCAATCTCGTCAATATTAGAGAATACTCACGATCGAATAAAGGTTTCAAATATTTTTAATAAACATACGTAATATCCCTTTATATTTTTGTGCTGGCTATTTAAGTGCTGGAGGAAGTTTCCCAATTCCGCTTCACCGTGAGGCCAGATAACACACACATGAGACTGAAAACAATGGTACCTTGCCATTTCTGGATGTGGAAGTATATAGAGCTGCGGAAGGTAAACTGGGACACAAAGTGTACCGGAAACCAACTCACACTAATCGGTACCTGCACGCTGAGAGCCACCACCACCCAGCTCAAAAGTATTCTGTTCTGCATACGTTAACTGCCCGAGCCTACCGGATAAGCGATGAAAATAATATCAAAGAAGAATTAAAGGAGCTACAAAACACGTTTCGTGCCAACGGCTATGATGATAACATCATAAGAAAGGTAGCTAAAACTAAAGGGAGCAGAACACGAGAAGAAGGCAAAGAAGAGAAGCTTCCACTGGTACACTTACCATATGTAAAAGGCGTCAGTGAACGGCTAGGCAACATCTTCCGCCGACGAGGCTTCAGACCGATTTTTCGAAGCAGTCACAGGATCCACGAAATGATAGGTTCCACCAAGGATGCAGTCAACCATCTTAACACTGCAGGTGTTTAGGAACTACGGTGTGAATGCGGAGCTGCCTACATAGGAGAAACAGGGAGACCTATCAGCTTACGAGTAGCAGAACACGAACGCTACGTACGACTACAACAACACAATAAATCGGCGATAGCGGAACACCACCGTGACTGTGGACAACCTATCAGGTTCCAGGAAGCACGAGTACTGGCGAAAGAATCGTGGATGCGAGAACGCAAAATTCGGGAGGCTATCGAAATTATTAAGCAGCCTGACAACATCAACAGAGAAGATGGCTACAAACTCCCAGCGTCCTGGCTGCCGGCCATCCCAGTTCAACGGGCCGCGAGCGGCCGCGGGGCAGAAGCTACACGGGACACGGACATATCTACACAAACAGCTGTAGAGCAACTGTCAGTCCACTTCCGCGCACAACAGGAGGAAAACTTGCCGACCAGAAGCGGAACGCTGATTGGCGGTCAGCTACCAATCGTTGACGACATGGATATCCACGAATAGCCCCTTTCCTTCCATCTTTCCTTACGTCATGACTAGCCAATCATTTTAGAGGGCCAATTAAAATTCTACAACCGTGACGTCAGACATCGATAGTCTGTAATAAATAGTAGCACCTACCCCATGCAAAACCAGTCGTGCCCTGAGGAAAGCCGTTGCAATTCGGCCGAAACGTCGGTTTTAATTTATTATTGTTGTTAATTTTTTAGAAATGACGCGGCATATTACCCAGAAGAATTTTAATCACTATGACACCGGCCGCGGAAGCCTACGTTCTTATATAGGATAGGGAATGAATGATAATAAAATGTTGGAATGTGTGGCTTTTTTAAAATGGATGAATTAAAGAGATTAATTCTTTGGCATGAAGGACAAGCACAATAAGCTAGGCATTGCCTGTAACGGGAAAGGAATCATTTTAGTTTATATTTATATAAATAAATCGTCTTCATAATATTTTATGCCCCCCCCCCCCCATGAACCATGGACCTTGCCGTTAGTGGGGAGGCTTGCGTGCCTCAGCGATACAGATGGCCGTACCGTAGGTGCAATCACAACGGAGAGGTATCTGTTGAGAGGCCAGACAAACGTGTGGTTCCTGAAGAGGGGCAGCAGCCTTTTCAGTAGTTGCAGGGGCAACAGTCTGGATGATTGACTGATCTGGCCTTGCAACATTAACCAAAACGGCCTTGCTGTGCTGGTACTGCGAACGGCTGAAAGCAAGGGGAAACTACAGCCGTAATTTTTCCCGAGGACATGCAGCTTTACTGTATGATTAAATGATGATGGCGTCCTCTTGGGTAAAATATTCCGGAGGTAAAATAGTCCCCCATTCGGATCTCCGGGCGGGGACTACTCAGGAGGATGTCGTTACCAGGAGAAAGAAAACAGGCGTTCTACGGATCGGAGCGTGGAATGTCAGATCTCTTAATCGGGCAGGTAGGTTAGAAAATTTAAAAAGGGTAATGGATAGGTTAAAGTTAGATATCGTGGGAATTAGTGAAGTTCGGTGGCAGGAGGAACAAGACTTCTGGTCAGGTGAACACAGGGTTATAAACACAAAATCAAATAGGGGTAATGCAGGAGTAGGTTTAATAATGAATAGGAAAATAGGAATGCGGGTAAGCTACTACAAACAGCATAGTGAACGCATTATTGTGGCCAAGATAGATACGAAGCCCACACCTACTACAGTAGTACAAGTTTATATGCCAACTAGCTCTGCAGATGACGAAGAAATTGAAGAAATGTACGATGAAATAAAAGAAATTATTCAGATAGTGAAGGGAGACGAAAATTTAATAGTAATGGGTGACTGGAATTCGAGTGTAGGAAAAGGGAGAGAAGGAAACATAGTAGGTGAATATGGATTGGGGCTAAGAAATGAAAGAGGAAGCCGCCTAGTAGAATTTTGCACAGAGCACAACTTAATCATAGCTAACACTTGGTTTAAGAATCATGAAAGAAGGTTGTATACGTGGAAGAACCCTGGAGATACTAAAAGGTATCAGATAGATTATATAATGGTAAGACAGAGATTTAGGAACCAGGTTTTAAGTTGTAAGACATTTCCAGGGGCAGATGTGGACTCTGACCACAATCTATTGGTTATGACCTGTAGATTAAAACTGAAGAAACTGCAAAAATGTGGGAAATTAAGGAGATGGGACCTGGATAAACTGAAAGAACCAGAGGTTGTACAGAGTTTCAGGGAGAGCATAAGGGAACAATTGACAGGAATAGGGGAAAGAAATACAGTAGAAGAAGAATGGGTAGCTCTGAGGGATGTAGTAGTGAAGGCAGCAGAGGATAAAGTAGGTACAAAGACGAGGGCTGCTAGAAATCCTTGGGTAACAGAAGAAATATTGAATTTAATTGATGAAAGGAGAAAATATAAAAACGCAGTAAATGAAGCAGGCAAAAAGGAATACAAACGTCTCAAAAACGAGATCGACAGAAAGTGCAAAACGGCTAAGCAGGGATGGCTAGAGGACAAATGTAAGGTAGTAGAAGCTTATCTCACTAGGGGTAAGATAGATACTGCCTACAGGAAAATTAAAGAGACCTTGGAGAGAAGAGAACCACGTGTATGAATATCAAGAGCTCAGATGGCAGCCCAGTTCTAAGCAAAGAAGGGAAGGCAGAAAGGTGGAAGGAGTATATAGAAGGTTTATACAAGGGCGTGGTACTTGAGGACAATATTATGGAAATGGAAGAGGATGTAGATGAAGACGAAATGGGAGATACGATACTGCGTGAAGAGTTTGACAGAGCACTGAAAGACCTGAGTCGAAACAAGGCCCCCGGAGTAGACAACATTCCATTAGAACTACTGACGGCCTTGGGACAACCAGTCCTGTCAAAACTCTACCAGCTGGTGAGCAAGATGTATGAGACAGGCGAAATACCCTCAGACTTCAAGAAGAATATAATAATTCCAATCCCAAAGAAAGCAGGTGCTGACAGATGTGAAAATTACCGAACTATCAGTTTAATAAGCCACGGCTGCTAAATACTAACGCGAATTCTTTACAGACGAATGGAAAAACTGGTAGATGCAGACCTCGGGGAGGATCAGTTTGGATTCCGTCGAAATGTTGGAACACGTGAGGCAATACTGACCTTACGACTTATCTTAGAAGAAAGATTAAGAAAAGGCAAACCTACGTTTCTAGCATTTGTAGACTTAGAGAAAGCTTTTGACAATGTTGACTGGAATACTCTTTTTCAAATTCTAAAGGTGGCAGGGGTAAAATACAGGGAGCGAAAGGCTATTTATAATTTGTACAGAAACCAGATGGCAGTCATAAGAGTCGAGGGGCATGAAAGGGAAGCAGTGGTTGGGAAAGGAGTGAGACAGGGTTGTAGCCTCTCCCCGATGTTATTCAATCTGTATATTGAGCAAGCAGTAAAGGAAACAAAAGAAAAATTTGGAGTAGGTATTAAAATTCATGGAGACGAAGTAAAAACTTTGAGGTTCGCCGATGACATTGTAATTCTGTCAGAGACGGCAAAGGACTTGGAAGAGCAGTTGAACGGAATGGACAGTGTCTTGAAAGGAGGATATAAGATGAACATCAACAAAAGCAAAACGAGGATAATGGAATGTAGTCAAATTAAATCGGGTGATGCTGAGGGAATTAGATTAGGAAATGAGACACTTAAAGTAGTAAAGGAGTTTTGCTATTTAGGAAGTAAAATAACTGATGATGGTCGAAGTAGAGAGGATATAAAATGTAGACTGGCAATGGCAAGGAAAGCGTTTCTGAAGAAGAGAAATTTGTTAACATCGAATATAGATTTATGTATCAGGAAGTCGTTTCTGAAAGTATTTGTTTGGAGTGTAGCCATGTATGGAAGTGAAACATGGACGATAACTAGTTTGGACAAGAAGAGAATAGAAGCTTTCGAAATGTGGTGCTACAGAAGAATACTGAAGATAAGGTGGATTGATCACGTCACTAATGAGGAGGTATTGAATAGGATTGGGGAGAAGAGAAGTTTGTGGCACAACTTGACTAGAAGAAGGGATCGGTTGGTAGGACATGTTTTGAGGCATCAAGGGATCACAAATTTAGCACTGGAGGGCAGCGTGGAGGGTAAAAATCGTAGAGGGAGACCGAGAGATGAGTACACTAAGCAGATTCAGAAGAATGTAGGTTGCAGTAGGTACTGGGAGATGAAGCAGCTTGCACAGGATAGAGTAGCATGGAGAGCTGCATCAAACCAGTCTCAGGACTGAAGACAACAACAACAACAATATTTTATGCGTACCAATTATTAATATTATGTCCGATCGCCGTCTCCTTGACTGTGGCCGTGTTGTTATATTCGGATCTTCGTAAATTTTCCGAAGTACACAGGTGGGCTTCCGTTCTTCTTATTGCATTACTACTTGAAATAATAATAACTCTCACAAATATTCCGTTAATAAAACACTACTATATTTCTGTTCGATGCACATAGAAAATACACACAATGTCGGTCTGAAATTACTCGCTAAAAAATGGCGGTTCTCACTCGTTCACTCACTGAGCGAAACCTTCCTTCCAACAACTCGTACACGAACAAAAACTGCTCTGTCTTTTAACATCTGAAAGTCAAAAATACCTGACGGTAGGCACAGGCTCTACGCTGGGCTACTATCACCTCATCTTTTCTCTTTGCTTTTAAAGAGGATGAAAACATAAAAGTAAGAAATGCAAAAGGTACATCACACGTTCCATGGACAGGTGGTACCCCACAGTAATGATCCTCTCAAAGCAGTATAGAGAGTCCTCCGCCTATTCGATTACTAATATCCTCGTAGACAGTTGCCTTTTGCGTGTTTCTGGTGCTAGCTCGTAACGTGGGTTATTTACTTGTACATTTTTTCTCACCTAGCTCGCTGTTTATTGTATATTACTTCTGCTCACTTGGACGTATGACAACACAATTTATCACTGCGATAACTGAAGTAATAATGAAGGAATAGATATGGGCTCTTAATTTTGAACAATAATTAGACGGTGCAAAACAATTTTATTTGTAATTGGTGCACTTTATACATAGGCGCGGCCGCTCGAGAGTTAATGGCCTCAAGGTCTGTAGCACAAGAAACGTTGAGGTCATAACAACAATCAAAACTTACCTGTCTACATTAAATTCAGATCTGAATGTTCTACGAAGATCGGTTAGTAAGCACTTTAGTATAGTAATTCCTCTCAAAATGCTGATAGGGTTCTTTGAGGACAATAAGCAAGCCATTATGAATACTAAGTAGGAACTGATTCTCGTTCGAAGTTCTATAGAAAATAATATGTACATTCAAGAAGTGCAAGTAGTGAAAAAAAAACTGCTTTGAGCAAAATAGTGAGGAAAGTACCATCTATTTCTGTAACAGATGATTCCACCTGAAACTTTTACATGTGCTAAAGTCTCGCGTCAGTTGACATTACGTTTCCGTTCATGAGAACTCTGTGAGTATCCAGCTCTACCGACGATTTCAAGACATAGCTGGTTGATTAATACAGCTATTCAAATAGAAACGATTCAGTTTATTATTCTGGGGCTACAGACAAACCGGTTAGTGAATGACACCAATGATTCCAGTTTATTCGCCAGTTCTAACTTAACCAGTGCAGAAATGTTCCTGAATTCAGTATTTTACCCATATGATAATCTAGAACTTAATTGCAACAATGAAAATATTGGTGTACTGTACGAAATGTACTCCAAACATCGCTCTTCTAGCAATGAGGGCAATGAATTTGTATGTATGCTCAGTACACAGAAGTTTAAATAGTTAGCACCAGTTGTCATGATTGGTTGCTCAAAGCAAAATAAAAGTATCAAGGCAGGCACAACAGACATCCCTACTGAATTTGAATCATCGGACATTTTCCCACTAAGCATGGTGATGTACGTATTATTGATGTAAAATCGAATTATTAATAATTCGACTCTCGCAGGAAATGTGCAGCGATTAGTATAAATGTGGCGGTGTTGCTTCGTACCAAAGGCACTCCACAGTGGCACCTCAATGTATGAACATCGCCGTGACACAAAGAGTGTGCACAATTTGTGTGCATTCCTTGCATTCTAAAGCTCTGGACGAATATTGACAACATTTTCAACAGTCATCGTTTCTCCCAAGCCCTTATTATGGTACATATTGTTAAACCTCGTCTGACGGGTGCCTGGTTAACCTGAAATCACCACAGAGGGTGGTGGTACGAAGTATGAAGAAATTGTGACACTGATTCGAAATTACAATCATAACAACAACACTGTTAAGCCATGAAGAGATCTCGGGGCTTTGTGACATTTTCAAAAGTGCATCAGTAAAGGACCTTGAAGATTGGAAGTGCCCAGATATTTGGAGACTCAGGAAAATGTATGGTGATGGACAAATAAGAGATTAGATTTTTGCCGGAGAAAACCTACAAAAATTCTTATGTTGGATTATGGATAATTGAGTTTGTCTTTAAAAAAATACAGTGTTTTATTTATTTATTTACTCACATCACCATCATCATCCTCCTCTTGCGTGGTTCAGGTTAGTATTTATTATATGCTGCCTGTGCAGTTCACTGAGTACTAAAGTTATTATTCTTGAAGCCTCCTCAATACGTTTCTGGACATGCCACCTGCCCACTGCTACCTGCATCCAGGGACCCGCATGAGCCTCTCTGTACATGATAATGACCAGTCATGTAAAATGTGACCTGAGGTACACACCTCTTCTGAGAAATGTGCATTCTTCCTCGCCATCACTGCAATGGCTATTTCAAATGCGAGCGCAGCCACCATGCAGCCGTTGGACCCATGACAGCAATGGCCTGCTGTGTCGGCACAAGGTGGCAACATTGCAGTTGCATGGTCAGACTTCTTGAGATAATGGCGACCGCATGGTCACTGCCTATTGTCAGCTCATAAATGATTCTGCTATTAATGCGGAAGTCCTGAAAACCATTGGAAGACTATTCACCAGATGTGTTGGAGACCACGTATATCCTTGAATGTGATATACTGCATTACTGCACTGAAATATAACAACACTAGCATAAGGCTGCTGTAAACAGGCAGAAGAAAATACTATTTTTGTTATCACAGGATACTAAGACATGATAGGACACAGGCACTGACTTGCTCACACCTACAGATTCAGCAATAAACCTGTCTAGGCACTGATAAATGTTCTCAACACTTACTTATTAGCTGAAATATACATCTCTTAGATTAGATTAGATTAGATTAGTTTTCGTTCCATAGATCCGTGTTGAGGAGATCCTCGTGGATGTGGAACATGTCACCTTTTTTTATTTTTTATTTTTATTTTTTTAAGCTGAAATAACAATACTAATAGTATAAATATATACAACACATCATTTGTTTCTATTAAAAAATTCGTCAATGGAGTAGAAGGAGTTGGCCACTAGTAAGTCTTTCAGGCTCCTTTTAAACTGATCTCTATTTGTAACTAAATTTTTTATGTTTGCTGGCAAATTATTCTGTAAAAAGGGGAGCTTTGGCATGGACAATCATTCCGGGCTAATCACTAGCAGGAGCCACTTCCCTTCCTTCCGCTAGGGAGTAGACTGACAAAAGCAATACTTTGGCGGTAGGTAACACAACATTAATTCCCTGTTGAGTAGACTGGTTGGAGCAACTCTCTACTACTTCTCAGTAGTAACCATCCCAGCTTTCCCTTCATTCCCATTGCTATTACAATTGTCCTTTTTTTCTTCTGTCATTCCTATACCCCTGTCACCACTACAATGAGCCGCATTGCTGCTGCTGTTGATTACGATGGTGCTGCTAATCAGTGGGCCAGATTGGCATTTGATATTGATTTTACAGATTTGTGTCCATATTTCTTTTAAGAAGTTGCATCCTGATGATTAATTCCTTCGTCTTCTGTCCCAGTCAGCACCATACCTTCACCCCTGTTGTTGAACTACTGCACTCTCGAGGATTTAGTGAGGCAGCTTGGGATTCCACAGGGTGGTGGCTGGGTGAATCCTGATTCATATGACTGTGAGTTTCAGTTTCTGTTTCCCTCTTTCTCCATGTCTGTCAATAATAATGAAAGTATCGACCGTTATACACTTTGTTTCTCCCTGTGGCCGCGCGGGGTTAGCGGAGCGGTCTGAGGTACTGCAGTCATGGACTGTGCGGCAGATCCCGGTGGAGGTTCGAGTCCTCCCTCAGGCATGGTTGCGTGTGTTTGTCCTTAGGATAATTTAGGTTAAGTAGTGTGTAAGCTTAGGGACTGATGACCTTAGCAGTTAAGTCCCATAAGATTTCACACACATTTGAACATTTTCTTTTACTGTCTGTTGTAGAATTCTTCAGTGATCTCGAGATCACTGGTATGGATCCAGTACCTCAGCTGAGTCCTATAACCAATGCCTCAATGCTGTGGTAGTCTCCCACAGTCATTAGTGATGACAATGACTATGGTGTGCAGGAGATGGTAGGAGAGCCAACAGAATTCTCTACGGCAAACTGATGGGGATGACACCAGTGACTGAAGGTTGGATTCATGAGAGGTATTTCTTTCTGTTCTTCTGCAATACTAGAACTCAACACACACGACTTCTCTGTTTTTAGGTTCACTCGATGATGTATCCCTTGTGAATGTGTTAACACAGCGTATGAACTTATTCTCCAACATTATTTCATGGAGTATGACGTCGACCATCAAGAAGCGAATAAGTGAGTAACAATAGTTCTTTCTATTGCTCTCCTGTTAGTATTAACATCCAGCACACACCATTGCATGCATGAATTATTGATGAGATGTGTTCTTCTTCGTGGCTATGTGCATTTGATGGCGTGAGCCAGGGGACTGTAGATGCACGGATTGAGTTGGACCCCATGGTGTTGAAGATAGTCTTCAGTAGGATCCCAAGGGCTAACAGAGGTGTGGAAAAATTGGAACTAGAGTAGAAACACTATAGATGCCTGCATATACACTATTGGCCACTACACCAAGAGAAATGCAGATGATAAACGGGTATTCATTAGAACAATATATTATACTAAAACTGACATGTGATTACACTTTCACACAACTTGAGTGCATAGATCCTGAGAAATCAGTACCCAGAACAACCATCTCTGGCCGTAATAACGGCGTTGATACGCCTGGGCATTGAATCAAACAGAGGTTGGATGGTGTGTGCACGTACAGCTATCCATGCAGTTTCAACACGATACCACAGTTCATCAAGAGTAGTGACTGGCGTATTGTGACGAGCCAGTTGCTGGGCCACAATTGACTAGACGTTTTCAATTGGTGAGAGACCTGGAGAATGGGAAGGCCAGGGCAGCAGTCGAACATTTCCTGTATCCACGAAGGCCCGTCCAGGACCAGCAACATACGGTCGTGCATTATCCTGCTGAAATGTAGCCTTTCGCAGGGACCGAATGATGGGTAGAGCCACGGGTCGTAACACATCTGAAATGTAACGTCCACAGTTCAAAGTGCCTGCAATGCGTACAAGAGGTGACCGAGACTTCTAACCAATGGCACTCCATACCATCACGCCGGGTGATACGCCAGTATGGCGATGACGAATACACGCTTCGAATGTGCGTTCACAGCGATGACGCCAAACACGGATGATCCCGTCATGATTGAGTAAACAGAACCTGGATTCATCCGAAAAAATGACGTTTTGCCATTCGTGCACCCAGGTTCGTCGTTGAGTACACAATCGCAGGCGCTCCTGTCTGTGATGCAGCGTCAAGGGTAACTGCAGCCATAAAATGGCTCTGAGCACTATGGGACTTAACATCTACGGTCATCAGTCCCCTAGAACTTAGAACTACTTAAACCTTACTAACCTAAGGACATCACACAACACCCAGTCATCACGAGGCACAGAAAATCCCTGATCCCGCCGGGAATCGAACCCGGGAACCCGGGCGCGGAAAGGCTACCGCAGGACCACGAGCTGCGGACTAACCGCAGCCACAGTCCATGCTGCTGCGAACGTCGCCGAATTGTTCGTGCAGATGGTTTTTGTCTTGCAATCGTCCCCCTCTGTTGACTCAGGAATCGAGACGTGGCTGCACGATCCGTTACACCCATGCGAATAAGATGCCTGTCATCTCGACTGCTAGTGTTACGAGACCGTTGGGATCCGGCACGGCGTTCCGTATTACCCTCCTGGACCCACCGATTCCATATTCTGCTAACAGTCATTGTATATTGACCAACGCGAGCAGCAATGTCGCGATACGATAAACCGCAAGCGCTTTAGGCTACAATCCGACCTTTATCAAAATCGAAAACGTGATGGTAAGCATTTCTCCTCCTTACACGAGGCATCACAACAACGTTTCACCAGGCAACGCCGGTCAACTGCTGCTTGTGTATGAGAAATCGGTTGGAAACGTTCCCCATTTGAGCACGTTGTAGGTGTCGCCAACGGCGCAAGCCTTGTGTGAATGGTCTGAAAAGCTACTCATTTGCATACCACAGCATCTTCTTCCTGTGGGCTAAATTTCGCGTCTGTAGGACATCATCTTGGTGGTGTAGCAATTTTAATGGCCAGTAGTGTATTTGTTTATTTTGTAATTAGGCCTGATAGTTAATATTTTTCCTCCTCCTGTCTGTGCAGGTTACATGAAAGGGATTATGAGTGGCACACATGCACCCGCCGGAGCAGCAGCTGACATGGCTATGGTGTACCTGCAGCCTGCCACTCAGCACCCGCTTGGCCCCGAATGTGTGCCTACGTCCCTGCAGCCCCCTGTGCCACCCATGAATATGCAGCCCTGTCTGTCACCCATGATGATACTACCAAGTGCATACGTGATAATGATGTACCTGCATGCAGCAGCCTGCTTTGCCATACATGATGTACTCGTAGACAGCTGCACTACAGCAGCTAGGACTGTCATCAGCTGAGGTGATGAATGCATGGCCAGACATGCAGCAGCCTGCTCCATCATCATCTGTTGTGTAGTCCATGCCATTGATAACCCAGATCTGGACCACATTCTCTGCGCCCTGGCCCATCTCGTAACCATTAGTACAATCATTGAAGATAAGCAAGACCTGGCAGTGGGTGTAGCAGGAGCAGCACGCCCACCTGCACTGTTATAGATCACCAAGTAATTCCTGTGCTACTGATTAATTGCTGGTGCATTTGGGGACAGCATCTCATTTGCCTGCATTGATACTCGAATGCAAGCTACCGAGATCCAGTCAATTTTCTTAATCCTTGTGAAGCAGTTTGTAAGGTGTCAGGCAAATCCAACACCTTACATGAAAACCCTGACATGATAAGCAAATCCAGTAGTATGTCACATAGCTCCGAATAAATCGTGACATTAAATTAACCAAAGTAATACAAGTAACGAGTGAGCAAATGGAATGCCACAGACTAACACAAGAATGCCTAAATGCATGTCGTACCTTCCCACCGTGAGGCAGACGCAGTTCCGAGGGGAGAAACGAGGACAGAAGCCGAGAGCAGAACCGTGTTAAGCTAGAAGGCCCTACAATAAGGGATGGACACCCACGTCTCCAGCTAACCACTAGGGCTCACCACCCGCACGTTTTAGCGTGAGACTTTTTCGCGTCTCAGGTACATCAAGAACAACCCCCAGCCCATGTTAAAAGATAGAGCCCTCCAGAAGAACAGTATAGATCTTACGATAACGCTAAAAGGACCACACTAGCTGCAGGTTTTAGCGTGAGACTTTTTAGCGTCTCTGTTACGTTGCAAACTTTAAAAACATTGCCCCACCACGAAAAGTATAACGTTTCTCATTGGATAGACAGAATTATTGTAGGCGGAGCTTAAGGTTAACATTGAGACCCTGATTGGTCAGATGAAAACATAGCCAGATAGTTTTTTAAACTAACTTCGGTAAATTGTAGTAAGGAGAAGTTAGGAGTTGGTTCCGAGACGGCGAGCTGGATGGCTGCTGCGCCGGCCGCTGCCGCCCAGACGCTGCTTAAACACCGACAAGCTAATGAACGCACGCGATGCCGCTTTTTTGAGCGCATAAGGCTTCACTCAGAACTGCAGAAGTCTCATCTTTTAAACCCTTTTTGCGTAATACTAGTGTCGATCGTTAATTAAAACTCATGGTGTTCACATTTGCCACTTGAAGAACAGATCTGAAACGCGATGATTTTTCTTTTATATAGTTATTGAGAAGCCACGTCAGCCACTGTAATTTACGACAAGTTAAATAAGTAATTAAAGATAATTGAGGGTCACTGTAGACCATTTTGATAGTTTTCTCTTCTGTGAAACTTAAATTAAACCTAGATTATAGATGTGATATGGCATAGGTCATCCTTCGATCGATTGTAGAACTTGAAAAACCACTCAGGGAATATTCGTTCACATTTTTGTTGAACGCAGTTGGTTTTTACCATCCTGTATTAAAACATTTCCTTTTGTCAATAGTGCAATTTATAAACAACGTTTTGTGAGTAGAATAAAATTTCCAATGTTAAACTTAACTGCTTTTTCGACGTTATTTTACCAGTTAACTAAAAATAGGGAAGCCTTGAACCCTTTCCACTAAATTTTGTTAGTATTAAGATTCTTTTACAGGGAGTGCAGTGGAGCTGACGCTGAAATCATTTAGTATTTGGTTATATCATCGCTAGTCTCACTGAACTCTTCTGAATTCTACATGTCATGTGTGGTTTGGCGTCTCCTTACCAGCAACAGGTCGCAGGTTCAAACTAGTTAATTCCCTAAAAACACGCACAGAGCGTCGTTGCGCGAAAGTGGTAGGGAAACACGATATAGAACAAACAGACACCACCATGAATGTTTAGAAGTTCTGGAAAGGGTGTTTTACAGATATATCAACGATCTGCAGTATCCAGCGATTGGGTGCAAAGTATTTCTGTACTGTTAACTGACACACCCCCGAAAAGAAGGTATTGATGATGGTGTTGAAGAGAAAAGCATCGGCCAGATTTGTAGGTGAGTCCGTTGCAGTGCAATTTGGAACTGATTCAAAGATGTCATAATGGACTATTTTCCCAGAAGGCAGGAGAGAGGGCCTGGTAAGGAGCTCAGCTGTGTACTTCATCTCCATATATATCTGCATGTGTATGAGCCAGTTACTGGGGACACCCAGTATCATTCCTCTTCTGGAACATATATTGCTAAAAAAGGCATGCATTAAGTAACAGAACTTTGAGGACAATTATTCCTTCACATGTTCACATCTGGCAAGACAGAAATTACCCTAAACATTCAGATTGTATCGATATAATTAAAACATCTGGTGTCCGGGGGTATTAACAATTTCCAAAGCGTCTCGTTCCTCACAACACTCCAGGACAACCCAGAAGTCGAGATGCAGAACCTAGATTATTCGATTCATGTTTACACTCTGGATGAAGATGAGCAAGAAGATGAAGACGACTATGAAAACACTGTTCAGAACAAAGAAGTAAAGCAAAAAGTAGCTGAACCCCGCTACTTTTCCAAATTTGGTAGTAAGCACGCATGTTCGAACGAGTCTCGTTTCAAATTGTGTCGAGCGTACGGACTTGAACGGGTATGAAGACAACCTCGTGAATCCATGGACCCTGCATTTCAGCACGGGACTGTTCGAGCAGGTGGAGGCTCTGCAATAGTGTGGGGCGTGTGCAGTTGGAATGATATGGGACCTCTGATAAGTCTAGATACGACTCTGACAGGTGACACGTAAGTAAGCACCCTGTCGGATCACCTGCATCCATTCATGTCCATTGCGCCTTCCGACGGACTTCGTCAATTCCAGCAGGACAATGCGACACCCCACACGTCCAGAAGTACTGCAGAGCGACTCCTGGAACACCCATCTGAGTTTAAACTCTTCCGCTGGCCACCAAACTCACGACACAAGAACATTATTAAATACATCTGGGATGCCTTGCAGCGTGCCTTTCAGAAAAGATGTCCGCCCCACCTTACTCTTACGAATTTACGGACAGCCCTGCAGAATTCGTGGTGTCAATTCACTCCAGCAGACGTTAGTCTAGTCCGTGCCACCTCGTGTTGCGACACTTCTGCGAGCTCTTCAGTGCATTATTCTGTGTATTGTTAACCATGTACACGACTGCACACTATGTGTGCATTAAATATTGTATATATATTTGTGGATATGTGTGTGTATGTTTGGTGTATTCGTCACCTTGTAGTGCTAGTCCCCATTTCCCACACATGCAAATAGAAGAAATGATTGATTAAATATAATAAAATATAAATACTCGGTATTGTGGAAGAAGTGTAATTACTGGATATACTGAAACAAATCAGAAAGTAATAATTATATGGGAAATTTAGTATTTAAGTTGTTCTTTTTTTCCTACTTTTAGTATACCTGTACCTGACAGTATTAGTTTTAAAAAAAGTTGGAAATTTGTGATAAGTTCTACGGGACCAAGTGCTGAGATCATCAGTCCCTGGGCTACTTAATCTAACTTAAACTAACTTACGCTAAGGACAATACATACAGCCATGCCAAAGGGTGGACTAGAACCTCCCGCGGGGGGAGCGGCGCGAACCGTGGCAATGCGTCCGAGACCGCACTGCTACCACACGCAGCTTATTAGTTTTACAGAAAAATGTACAAATAACATATAAAATTACAAGAAAAAACAGTTTATTGTTAAATTACCTTGTAAATAAGCCATAAATTAAGAAGAAGTTATTGTTAATAAACATACAAAAATTGCTAACAAATAATAAAAATTATTGTTAATAAACCATTAGCTATTTTTAATCTCAGTATTATTATTTACAAGATAACCTGACTCTTTAACTACCGACTACAACTGACTAGGCTCATGCAGTTAGACTGTAGAGAGGAAGTTATTGGTTATAATCCGGAATCTACTTTTCTCTTATTTATAAAAAATCTTAAACGTCCCCCCCCCCCCCCTCCCGCGCACCAAGGTGCTCAAACGTCTAATGAAGAGAGTTATACACAGTTGAGCTAGTTGTAAAAAACAACGACATTTTATTGTGCAGCCATGGCTGAGAGAGATAAGGAGATAACAGGGGTTTACCACCAATTTTATACCACACGATCAGCATCAAGTTACGCCCTGCCTGGGATATAACTCACTTTGTTGTCCGGACAGTAGAAACTTTCCCCGGGAATTACCTTGCTGAAGTGTAAGGCCAGGATTGCTATTAAGTGCGATAAAACTGGGCATAGAATATCGTCAGCTCACCGCTGTGCTGTAAGAGTGGCGCAGATGACAACGAAAGGGGTCCTGCTATGAACAGAAATGGCACCGCAGACCATCACTCCAGGTTCTCGGGCCGCATGGCGGGCGACTGTCAGTTTGGAATCCCACCGCTGTCCAGGGCGTCTCCAGCCACGTCTCCGCTACACATCGGAGCTCATTTCGAAGTGTATCTCATCACTCAAGACAATTCTGCTTCAGTCAAAGGAACTACAACCCCCAGGCACCGGTGGGACTCGAACCTGACTGTCTTCCACCATATGTCGCCATAAGCATGAGTGATGGTCTAGGGTGCCTTTTAATTTCATAGCCGACCCCTTTGGTTGTCATCCGCGGGAGCCTGAAGCACAGCGGTACGTCTACGATATTCTACTCTTCGTTTTGTTGCCCTACATGGCAAACCATCCTGGGGTTACATTTCAGCAAGATAATGCCCGCCCGCACGCGGCGACCGTTTCTACTGTTTCTCTTCGTGCTTGTGAAACCCTACCTCGGCAGCAAGGTAGCCAAACCTCTTTTCATCTGAGAGCCTTCGGGCCATTATTGACAGCGCCCTCCAAGCATCTCGGGAGTTTGACGATCCTACGCGCTAATTGAACAGAATTTGGAGCGATATCCCGCAGGACGACATAAAACCGCTATGTCAGTCTGTGCCAAACCGAACAGCTGCTTACACGAGGGCCGGACGTGGCCCAAGTGGTTAATGTGTCGCTCAATTTGTGAAGCTGTTTCTGTTGAATAAGACGTCCAATTTTTTTCTGAATTTGTGATCAGTTGTCTCTACATGTACATCCCATCTACAGATGTGCACAACTATAGGCCTATATCACTAACGTCGATCAGTTGTACAATTTTGGAACACGTATTATGTTCGAGTATAATGACTTTTCTGGAGACTAGAAACCTTCTCTGAAGGAATCAGCATGGGTTTCGAAAAAGACGGTCGTGTGAAACCCAGCTCGCGCTATTCGTCCACGAGACTCAGAGGGCCATAGACACGGGTTCCCAGGTAGATGCCGTGTTTCTTGACTTCCGCAAGGCGTTCGATACAGTCCCCCACAGTCGTTTAACGAACAAAGTAAGAGTATGTGGACTATCAGACCAATTGTGTGATTGGATTCAAGAGTTCCTAGATAACACAACACAGCGTGTCATTCACAATGGAGAAAAGTCTTCCGACGTATGAGTGATTTCAGGTGTGCCACAGTGGAGTGTTGTAGGACCGTTGCTATCCACAATATATATAAATGACTTTGTGGATAACATCGGAAGTTCACTGAGGCTTTTTGCGGATGATGCTGTAGTATATCGAGAGGTTGTAATAATGGAAAATTGTAGTGAAATGCAGAAGGACCTGCAACGAATTGACGCATGCTGCAGGGAAAGGCAACTGAATCTCAATATAGGCAAGTGTAATGTGCTGCGAATACACAGAAAGAAAGATCCTTAGTCATTTAGCTACAATATAGCAGGTCAGCAATTGAAAGCAGTTAATTCCATAAATTATCTGGGAGTAAGCATTAGGAGTGACCATATAAAATTAATCGTCGGTGAAGCAGAATCCTAAGGAAATGCAATCCGAAAACAAAGGAAGTAGGTTACAGTACACTTGTTCGCCCACTGCTTGAATACCGCTCACCGGTGTGGAATCCGTACCAAAAAATGGTTCAAATGGCTCTGAGCACTAGAACTTAGAACTACTTAAACCTAACTAACCTAAGGACATCACACACTTCCATTCCCGAGGCAGGACTCGAACCTGCGACCGTAGCGGTCGCGCGGTTCCAGACTGTAGCGCCTAGAACCGCTCGGCCACCGCGGCCGGCGGATCTGTACCAGATAGGGTTGATAGAAAAGATAGAGAAGTTCCAACGGAGAGCAGCGCGCTTGGTTACAGGATCATTAAGTAATCGCGAAAGCGTTACGGAGATTATAGATAAACTCCAGTGGAAGACTCTACAGGAGAGACGCTCAGTAGCTCGGTACGGGCTTTTGTTGAAGTTTCGAGAACATACCAACACCGCGGAGTCAAGCAGTATATTGCTCCCTCCTACGTATATCTGGCGAAGAGACCATGAGGATAAAATCAGAGAGATTAGAGCCCACACAGAGGCATACCTACAATCTTTCTTGCCAGGAACAATACGACACTGGAATAGAAGGCAGAACCGATAGAGGTACTCAAGGTACCCTCCGCCACACACCGTGAGGTGGCTTGCGGAGTATGCATGTAGATGTAGATGGAGATTTCCATCTAATTTGATAATTCCTTAGTGGTGTGTCTTTTTTTTTCGTTTTTCCTTCAGACTGTCTGTCTGTATCCCGTGAAGTGAGACAGATTTTCTCGCCATGTTGACATCTTCGCTATGGCTACGAGCCATCAGAAATCTCGGGGAAGTGGCCGCCGTGAATGAGCAGGCAGCGCGGCGAGGCCCGCGCGCGGTTACATAAAAGTGACGGCGGTCCAACTGTCGGGAGCTACTGGAGGTTCTCCTCGCCTCGCCTCGCCTCGTCCCAGGCCGGCCTCTCCGCTAATTTCCGGCGTAACCTTCGCGGCTACACTCGCGTTGCCCCACGAGCCTCGGCCGCCTATATAGCCGGCGTCGCGGTGCCGCCGCGGTTCAAACCCACTCCACCGACGCCGACGCCGCGATCGAAGCCCCGCACCACACCGCCGCGCCTCTACTTTTCGCCAGGTAATCGATACGCCTAAGAATTCGCAAGAGTCACAACCTCATAGCTGTAATCTCATTAAGAATGGGATTTTCACGCTGCAGCCTAGTGTGTGCTGATATGAAACTTCTTGGCAGATCAAAACTTTGTGTCGGACCGTGACTCGAAATCGGGACCTTTGCCTTTCGCGGGCAAATACTCTACCATTTGAGCTATCCAAGCACGACTCACGACCCGCCTTCACAGCTTTAAATCCTCCAGTACGTCCTCTCCTACCTTCACAGAAGCTCTTCAGCGAACCTTGAAGAACAAGCACTCCTGGAAGAAAGATTACTGTGGAGACGTGGCTTAGCCACAGCATGGGGAATGTCTGCAGAATGAGATTTTCACTCTGCAGCAGAGTGTGCACTGGTATGAAACTTCCTGGCAGATCAAAATTGTGTGCCGGACAGAGACTCGAACTCGGGACCTTTGCCTTTCGCGGACAAGTTCTCTATCATCTGTGCTACCCAAGCACGACTCACTACCCACCCTCACAGCCAGTACCTCGTCTCCCACCTTCCAGATCTGCCAGGAGGTTCCACATCAGCGCACACTCCGCTGCAGAATTAAAATCTCATTCTGGAAACATCCCCCAGGCTGTGCCGAAGCCATGTCTCCGCAATATTCTTTGTTTCAGGAGTGCTAGTTCTGGAAGGTTCGCAGAAGAGTTTCAGTGAAGTTTAGAAGGTAAGAGACGAGGTACTGACGGAATTAAAGTTGTGAGGGCGGGTGGTGATTCGTCCTTGGGTAGCTCAGATGGTAGAACACTTCCCCGTGAAGGCAAAGATCCCGAGTTCGAGTCTCGGTCCGGCACGTAGCTCTGATCTGCCAGGAAGTTTGCGATCTTCATTACTCTAGCTCTGATAGCGTACAGTGTTAAAGAAAGAATGTAACACAACGTCCCATCAGCAACAGCGTTAGAGACGGATCACAGACTCGAAACAGTCATGTGTTCAACGATATAGCCAAACGGGGAGGAAAACCTACATCTGGAAAAACGGAAGTAGATTTGAACCATATTTCCCAAAAAATTCGAGTTCATTGTCAGACCAGGGTGCGACTTCGGTTCGTTTTTACGTGCGTAGGTGTATAACAGGTCAGAGAAATACCTTACAGAATGGTTCTGGTCATACCGCAGTAAACTGGCCCAGTTCGCGGATTCTGATCTGGATAAAAGGGTGCTCAGAGCTGACACTATTTGTGGTTGGTTGATTGATTTGGGGGAGAGAGGGCCAAACAGCGAGGTCATCGGTCCCATCGGATTAGGGAAGGATGGGGAAGGAAGTCGGCCATGCCCTTTCAGAGGAACCATCCCGGCATTTGCCTGGAGCTATTTAGGGAAATTACGGAAAACTTAAATAAGGATGACCGGACACGGGGTTGCACTATTTGTGGCTGGAAGAATTTTATTTTTGGCACCTGTTCAAGTGGTAAGAATGTGGGCCCGTGTACACTTATGCCGATCGCTTATTTAGTTATTCAGGTTTTTCGTAGATAACGCCCGTGAAAAAGTCAGTGACGTGTGACGCGTCAAGAAAGCTCAATTACATTTAGTAACAAGTTTATCTGTGTAACTACTGCCTGGTCAGTTACAGACGTGTAACATTTTTCAAAGGAACTGAAATATCTGTGGAGAATAAACAGCTGTAATCTGCATTCAACAACGCAATTGCTCGACTTGTCGGAAAAAGTACTTGCACAAACATCGAGATATAATGGGGACACACAAAAATAAGAAAAACGAATTTGGAGGAGGACTGGGTCCGCAATGATAATGCAATTACTGGATGTAGCCATTCCGTATATGGCTGTTAAAAATTTTATTGTGATTGTAATTTTGACTTTTTATAATTTTCAAATATAATGAAAGCAAACAGTTGGCAAATAAAATATGTCGGATCAAAAAATAAAGTAACAAAACTTCATAGTTGGAAACATAACGGTACTTATGGGGGTTTGTCCAAGTCCGCTCTACAACGTTAAGTTGTGAATGCTAAAATACACCTCAAAACAGTTAGAATCCAAATACATATGATGCTTTAAGCATTCCCGCTCTTCTACTATGGAGGTAAAAAAAGAAGGGATGTGGCTCTGCAGACTACGCTGTGCGCTGTTTCGAAGCCAGAGTGGGAGCCATTTGAAGCAGCCCAAAACATCAGCACACTACTAGTTTTGACTGCTTCCTGTTTATTACTTCTGTCGTGTGCGCGCAATAACTCTTTTAAACACTAAAACTTACAGAGGCTACATGAACTTCACAGTGTCAGGAAGGCAATTTCGAACACTTTTATGTTCTCAAATGCGTATTTGTTCTATTAATACAATGCAGACTGACGTCACGGAGAATTGTCACTGCGGTTTACTAAAGGGGTATGAATGCGGTGAACCTAATGTTTTGGGCTAGCGAGATGGCGGACATCTGTTTCAAGTTTGTGATGTAATGGCACCTGCTCTCGTTTTTTACCTGCATGTCTTCCACACAACATACATGTTTGAATTCAGACTTCTGCGAACAGTGTTCCAGCATGTCAGGACTTAACGTTGCAGAGTGGGCTTTAACATCCCACGTAATTACTCTTACGTTTTCAATTCTGAAGTACTGTTTCTTTATTTTTAAATCCAGCGTCATTTATTTGCTTTCAGTACGCTTGAAAATGACAAAATGTCGAACCTGCGATAGCAATAAATTTTCTTAAAAGCCATATGCGGAATGAATACATTCTACAAAATAAAGTCAGATAAGACGTTCATGACTCAGTTAATCGTCAAAACGATAGCGGAAAGTGAAACGATAATGTTAGTCATAACTTTTTTTTACTGCCACATTGTTACTGCAGTAATGGCTTCACATTTTTATCTGCAGGATTCAAACAGAAAGGGCGCCAATTGAGACAGGACTGTTAGACATGACCCGAGATTTCCGCATGGTGTCTTCCGTTGTCTTCATGGATTTGGAAGACATGTTTCACACAGCTCCACAGAATGCTATTCATCGCCATATCTTATAGATGCTAAATAACTAGCCGCTTCCGACCAATACTGTACCGACTAATAACGATTGTATTCAATTAGACTATCATTCGCTGAAGTTAGGGAAATAAGTTCATTTCCCCCCACATGGTACATACCTTGTGTGTCGCTTGGGAAGCTTTTGCTTCTCGCTGTTTTAGCTTTATTCATGTTATTTCTTACTTTATTTCTCGAACCAATTAACCCACCTGTTTGAAATACACACTTCTGGTTGTATCATCCCATAGTTGACTGTTCACTGTTCACTGTTCAATTGAGCAATAGCATTTTTCTTGAAAATGACTGGGTTAACTGATATTCGCAGGGATGAAAACTTCGTTCTGTTATGTTCCCATTGTTCAAACTCCATTACACAGTATTACATTTCAGTACGGGCGTCTGACACACTCAGTCTCACCCTGAGTTTCTGCTCTTTTGTTGAGGACGAGAACAGAGGAATACGTAACGAAAGCGAACGAAAATCCTGTTAACAACAATAATTAACGTATTTTCCTTAAATCAGATAACATGCGTTGAAATGGTTGATAACACCGTTAGCATTCCTACCTTTGCTGCGTATAAATCGTGATAAATATGTTGAAATTGAGACGAGAGTCGGCACCAAACTCGGGAATTACTGTTGCATGCCATCGTGATTATCTTTACTAGGCCCATAATCTGTCAAACATTCTAGACCACTGGCTGCATTGTCAGAAAGTATTGTATCAGTTATTATGCTCCTTTTTTATCAAAAGTTAAATTTACTAGTGGATAGTGTAGGTCATTTTCTTTTCTTATATCTACTGTGTACTATTATAACGTCAATATTACTAACAACTTCAACTGGATTTTTCACAACAAATTCCATTGCTTAATTTAAGGTGAAGCTATTTGCTTGCATATGTGACTACAATGTGTACGGATGTGAAACCCACAAAATATCCTAACAACTGGCCATTCAATACCAACACTAATATTAGAGGTTCCTCGATCGAAATACGTAGAACATTCTGTCTAATTTGATCCATGAAGATAACGTGATCTCCAACTGTGAATTAAGTGAGCTATCCATTATCACCGCCATTTTTACGACTATTCATGCACCGTGTCATATATTCCGTGTAAATACTGACATAATCAAAAGGCGTAGAATTCCTCAACTGCCCAATTGTTTTATGACTAAATTATTTTTTGTGTTTATCTTGGCCGTTTCTGGAGACGTTTCATTGTGATCTGATCGTGGAGGTATTATATGTAATATCAAAAGGCATTTCTAACAGGATGTGGTCGTGGTAATTTGCCGACGTCTGCAGGGTTAAGAACAGTGGCGAACGCTATTTCACGAACAGTCAAATAACGTGTAATTTCATTCGTCCTATTGTGAGCGTAATTTTTTCAACCTTCAGACTGCTCTCATAGTTATTATACGAGTACGTAATTATTTGTAAACACAGACTGTTCTCTTGTTTATTATTTTGAGCAAATGGTCTTAGGTATTGGTTACTGCACCAAATCTGTTCTAAACGTAACCCCCCGCCCACCACCACCACTACCACCGCCACAAACCCGTCCCCTTCCCCAATTCTTTAAATAAATCGAACACTCGTCTATAGCATAGCTACAAACGTCTGATTATTTTACAAATGGCGCAATGTGTTAAATGTTTGACGTTAAGCATGTAAAACTTTTATGTTTGAAGACGCAACTCAATGCCTGTGTCATATCTCCTCAACTATCTTTCGTCCAATGACATAATTTTGCTCGTACATTCTGTGGTATATATGGGTTAGTCAACAAAATTTGTTGGGAATAGAGTTATTAATAAAAAACAGTAAAACGTCATGCCTGATCCTGAAATCTTACTATATGAGCAACAGAAATATAGCAACAAAGTTTCTTCCTTTCTGTGAAGCGAGAGGGCTACATCGTGAAATTTTTTTAAAAAGGTTTGAAATTATGTGCAAATTTTATTGTAACTCACTAAGTGCTTTCATTCTCAAATACTGAATCCATATTGAGCGAGGCAATGTGTTGCGTTTTTTGTGTTTCCATATTGTGGTTCATCGACTGCAGTGTGCTGCAAACTACAAATCCCTGTCTTAAACAGTTTACGAGATAGCGAATTAAATGTGGAGATGGAGGAATCCTGGGTTACGCCTTAAAGCAGCCTCAGGGTGAGATGACGCGTATCTACTTTTCCTTTTTTTCTTTGAGAAGGATATCAGGTTAGCCCGTGAGGGTTTTGGAAGGTAATGAGGGAAACAAGTGATGATCTGGGGCCACCGGTTGGCCACTGACGCGTGTGTGGACAGCGCAGTTGGTACTGCTCATCCGCGAGATCCTACCCAGGTCAGACACGAAATCTTAACTCGTCGTCAATGTTCACAGTAGCGCATAATTCGCTTTAGAGCAGAAAGAGTCGCCTTCCTCCGGAGTGTTCACACGGACACAGGACCATCGTCGTCGTCCTACCACAATCCCCGCCTCGTGGCGAAGCAACGTTCAGCCGCGAGGCGTGACCCACGGCTCCAGCCCGCCATCCCGTCATCCTGTCATGTCATTACAGTTTTTGCGTCCATGGATTACGAGGCTGCCACAGTGAGCCTGGCTATGTGGCTGCATCTGGCCGCACATCTGAGGCGTCCGCCTCTTCCCTCACGCCTCACGTCCACCTTCGACATCTACATTTACATTTATACTCCGTAACCCACGCAACGGTGTGCGGAGGAGGGCACTTTACGCGCCACTGTCATTATCTCCCTTTCCTGTTCCAGTCGCCTATGGTTCGCCGGAAGAATGACTGCCGGATAGCCTCAGTGTGGGCTCGAATCTCTCTAATTTTACATTTGTGATCTCCTATGGAGGTATAATTAGGGGGAAGCAATATATTCGGTACCTCATCAAGAAACGCACCCTCTCGAAACCTGGACAGCAAGCTACACCGCGATGCAGAGCGCCTCCCTTGCAGAGTCTGCCACTTGAGTTCGCTAAACATCTCTGTAACGCTATCACGCTTACCAAATAACCCTGTGACGAAACGCGCCGCTCTTCTTTGGATCTATCTCCTCTGTCAACCCGACGTGGTACGGATCCCACATTGATGAGCAATACTCAAGTATAGGTCGAACGAGTGTTTTGTAAGCCACCTCCTTTGTTGACGGGCTACATTTTCTAAGGGCTCTCCCAATGAATCTCAACCTGGCACCTGCCTTAGCAACAATTAATTTTATGTGATCATTCCACTTCATATCGTTCCGTAGGCATACTCCCAGATATTTTACAGAAGTAACTGCTACCAGTTTTTGTTCCGCTATCATATAATCATACAATAAAGGATCCTTTTTTCTATGTATTCGCAATACATTACATTTGTCTTCCGTGCAGACGAGGGGAACTACCTGACTGTTCTGGTCCACCACATCGGCACTGTTCCCCATGCCACCAGCAGGGCAAAGCACCTTTCACCGCAAATAACTTCTGCTAACATGGGTCCTGTGTTACATCTGCCATGTTCTCTCACCGGCAAGCATTACAGGAACGTACAGTCTGACAATGCGCATCCCCTTCCCAAATGCAGCAAATTACGAGGGACGTTCAGTAGGTAGTGTAACTTTCTCTGAAAAAAGGTTGGTTTTATTCGGGATTCCAATACACCATATATTCTCTGTTCTTGTGGTTACAAAACCGTATTTTTGGACGTGTCGCCTTACTGAGAGGGCCTGTACGACCCCATGGTACCATCCAACTGGTCGACGTTGGAGCCAACGTCTTGTTGTGTCAATAGCCTCCCCATCATCCATGTACTGAGATTGCTCCTTCACTGAGCCAAACAGATAAAAGTCAAAGACGGGAGATACGGGTTGTAGGGTGCAGGAGGAACGACAGTCCAATGAAGTTTTGTGAGCTCCTATCGGGTGTGCAGAATTGTGTGAGGCCATGTGCTGTCATGGAGAAAGAGAAGTTCTTTTGCTTTTTGTGGTCAAAAACACACTAAAGTGATTTCGTCAAGCCGGCCGGAGTGGCCGTGCGGTTCTAGGCGCTGCAGTCTGGAGCCGAGCGACCGCTACGGTCGCAGGTTCGAATCCTGCCTCGGGCATGAATGTGTGTGATGTCCTTAGGTTAGTTAGGTTTAATTAGTTCTAAGTTCTAGGCGACTGATGACCTCAGAAGTTAAGTCGCATAGTGCTCAGAGCCATTTGAACCATCAATTTCTGAGAATAGCACATCACACTTGAGAGTTGATCATTGCGCCATTAAGTAGGACATAAAACAGAATAATCCCTTCACACTTCCAGGAGATCATCGCCAAGAATTTACTGGCTGAAAGTGCGGCATTGAACTTTCTATTCGGAGGAGATGTGGTGTGGCGCCACCCCATGGACTGCCGTTTTGTTTCCGGTTCGAAGTGACGAGCCTTGTTTCATAGTCTGTGACGATGTTTGACAAAAAGTTGTCACTATCAGCCTCGTAACGGGCAAGCAATTCCGGACATATGGTCCTTCGTTGCTCTTCATAGTCTTCTGTTAGGCGGCGACGAACCTAGAGGGCACACAACTCTGAGCACCTCAACTAGTGGACGAGTGTGTCACCACTATCAACAGAGACGCCAGTTGAGGAGCGAGGTGTTCGACTGCGATCCGTTGATCACCTCGAGTGAGAGTGTCAGCACGTTCCAATATTGCAGGAATCACAACTGTGGTGTGGCCGTCCGGTAACGGGAGATCAGGCAGGTTCGCCCGACCTTGTTGCGATGACAACGGGCGTCTCGGCCTACGACTCACCGTGCTTTTATTCACTTCCAGGTCTCAGAAATTCTGCAAGCACTTTTGAAAATTTGCGGTGCTCTGATTTTGTGCCAAAAGAATCTCTATGACAGCCATTTTGAAATTTACATGTAGCACCGCCACCTACCTAAGTTCAAGCGAAACTGACCGAGAAGAAAAAACGTGTTGCATTACTTTTTGAATGCCCCTCTTACAAGGGTTCGAACTTTAATAGTGGCAACACTGCCTTAGAAACGCATCGTAACTGAATCAAATAGCGTCGCTTGTACCATACGTTGTTTACATACACAAACCTTACCAGAGTGCAAATGGACTCTCCTTTCCCTCATCGCACGCATTTGCAGTTACGAGAATAACAGAGACTCGAGTATCAGAGTTATAATGTGCTGTCACGATGTTTTCGGAACAAGAACAACGGTGTTGGATAAAAACTGAATATGTCGCAGGATGTACAGCACGAAGACCGCCAAGACGATTTCAGAAAAGCTGCATTGCCTTAGAGAACAGTGGGAAGCAGGGTGGACGCCTTCAGTATGGGACACAAACAAAAATGTGCCATACATTCGTCAGCCAGGTCGTCTCCGTATCAGCGAAGAAGAAGCGTCTGCTCTTACTGAGGTACTGGACACTGATGGAAGCCAATCTGTTCGTGAACTGATCCGAGAGACAGGATAAACTGACACGATTGGGCTTCATTTTCTGGAGCATGTGAAAAATAGGTTGCACATGATTTGACAGAAATTCTGAAAAGGGTACGATAACACGCTGTTCGTTCCCACTTGGGACCCTATGAACGCGAAGGAGAGGGGCTTTCTTACACGATACCATGGCGTTGAATCAGGCATGGGACAAATCGTACGAGCCACACCGGAAACGCCAGTCAAACCAGTGGCGTCATTGTGTGTCACCGTGACGAGCGAAAGTTCAGCAGAACATCGTCAGTCTGAACGTTACGACGATTCTCGTATACGACAGTGACGGTGGTAACCTAAAACATACAGTTCCTCAACAGCAGACTGCCAGTACACTGTGTTACTGTCCCTTTTCGGAACACAATATGTGACTAGCTTCGAAAAAGAGTCGGCGATACATTCAGCAGAACTCCCAGTCATTTTGCAGGACAATGCTCGGGCACACACAGCGCAAGACGTGGCTGATTTTTTCGATGGGTTTGGCTTTGAAGTGCCGTATCATCCAACAGCGGACATGATCTCTTCCATCTTCGACTTCGTTGCTGATACGAAGTACATCGTGGCATTCGCTTCAGAACTGTTACAGAAATTCCTCGGGCAACAGACGGCTCCATTCAACTACCGAGACAACTGATCCTACTAACGGTATCATATGATTTTCACATCATTGACAACGGGATATGCACAATACTGGTGACTGTTTTGAGGGACACTAAAATTATTTTTATCATCTGTAAATTATAGTCCTCCCCCCATGAACCATGGACCTTGCCGTTGGTGGGGAGGCTTGCGTGCCTCAGCGAAACAGATGGCCGTACCGTAGGTGCAACCACAACGGAAGGGTATCTGTTGAGAGGCCAGACAAACGTGTGGTTCCTGAAGAGGGGCAGCAGCCTTTTCAGTAGTTGCAGGGGCAACAGTCTGGATGGTTGACTGATCTGGCCTTGCAACATTAACCAAAACGGCCTTGCTGTGCTGGTACTGCGAACGGCTGAAAGCAAGGGGAAACTACAGCCGTAATTTTTCCCGAGGACATGCAGCTTTACTGTATGATTAAATGATGATGGCATCCTCTTGGGTAAAATATTCCGGAGGTAAAATAGTCCCCCATTCGGATCTCCGGGCGGGGACTACTCAGGAGGATGTCGTTATCAGGAGAAAGAAAACTGGCATTCTACGGATCGGAGCGTGGAATGTCAGATCCCTTAATCGGGCAGGTAGGTTCGAAAATTTAAAAAGGGAAATGGATAGGGTAAAGTTAGATATAGTGGGAATTAGTGACGTTCGGTGGCAGGAGGAACAAGACTTCTGGTCAGGTGACTACAGGGTTATAAACACAAAATCAAATAGGGGTAATGCAGGAGTAGGTTTAATAATGAATAGGAAAATAGGAATGCGGGTAAGCTACTACAAACAGCATAGTGAACGCATTATTGTGGCCAAGATAGATACGAAGCCCACACCTACTACAGTAGTACAAGTTTATATGCCAACTAGCTCTGCAGATGATGAAGAAATTGAAGAAATGTACGATGAAATAAAAGAAATTATTCAGATAGTGAAGGGAGACGAAAATTTAATAGTAATGGGTGACTGGAATTCGAGTGTAGGAAAAGGGAGAGAAGGAAACATAGTAGGTAAATATGGATTGGGGCTAAGAAATGAAAGAGGAAGCCGCCTAGTAGAATTTTGCACAGAGCACAACTTAATCATAGCTAACACTTGGTTTAAGAATCATGAAAGAAGGTTGTATACGTGGAAGAACCCTGGAGATACTAAAAGGTATCAGATAGATTATATAATGCTAAGACAGAGATTTAGGAACCAGGTTTTAAGTTGTAAGACATTTCCAGGGGCAGATGTGGACTCTGACCACAATCTATTGGTTATGACCTGTAGATTAAAACTGAAGAAACTGCAAAAATGTGAGAAATTAAGGAGATGGGACCTGGATATACTGAAAGAACCAGAGGTTGTACAGAGTTTCAGAGAGAGCATAAGGGAACAATTGACAGGAATAGGGGAAAGAAATACAGTAGAAGAAGAATGGGTAGCTCTGAGGGATCTAGTAGTGAAGGCAGCAGAGGATAAAGTAGGTACAAAGACGAGGGCTGCTAGAAATCCTTGGGTAACAGAAGAAATATTGAATTTAATTGATGAAAGGAGAAAATATAAAAATGCAGTAAATGAAGCAGGCAAAAAGGAATACAAACGTCTCAAAAATGAGATCGACAGGAAGTGCAAAATGGCTAAACAGGGATGGCTAGAGGACAAATGTAAGGATGTAGAAGCTTATCTCACTAGGGGTAAGATAGATACTGCCTACAGGAAAATTAAAGAGACCTTTGGAGAGAAGAGAACCACGTGTATGAATATCAAGAGCTCAGATGGCAGCCCAGTTCTAAGCAAAGAAGGGAAGGCAGAAAGGTGGAAGGAGAATACAGAAGGCTTATACAAGGGCGATGTACTTGAGGACAATATTATGGAAATAGAAGAGGATGTAGATGAAGACGAAATGGGAGATACGATACTGCGTGAAGAGTTTGACAGAGCACTGAAAGACCTGAGTCGAAACAAGGCCCCCGGAGTAGACAACATTCCATTAGAACTACTGACGGCCTTGGGAGAGCCAGTCATGACAAAACTCTACCAGCTGGTGAGCAAGATGTATGAGACAGGCGAAATACCCTCAGACTTCAAGAAGAATATAATAATTCCAATCCCAAAGAAAGCAGGTGCTGACAGATGTGAAAATTACCGAACTATCAGTTTAATAAGCCACGGCTGCAAAATACTAACGCGGATTCTTTACAGACGAATGGAAAAACTGGTAGATGCAGACCTCGGGGAGGATCAGTTTGGATTCCGTCGAAATGTTGGAACACGTGAGGCAATACTGACCTTACGACTTATCTTAGAAGAAAGATTAAGAAAAGGCAAACCTACGTTTCTAGCATTTGTAGACTTAGAGAAAGCTTTTGACAATGTTGACTGGAATACTCTTTTTCAAATTCTAAAGGTGGCAGGGGTAAAATACAGGGAGCGAAAGGCTATTTATAATTTGTACAGAAACCAGATGGCAGTAATAAGAGTCGAGGGGCATGAAAGGGAAGCAGTGGTTGGGAAAGGAGTGAGACAGGGTTGTAGCCTCTCCCCGATGTTATTCAATCTGTATATTGAGCAAGCAGTAAAGGAAACAAAAGAAAAATTTGGAGTAGGTATTAAAATTCATGGAGACGAAGTAAAAACTTTGAGGTTCGCCGATGACATTGTAATTCTGTCAGAGACGGCAAAGGACTTGGAAGAGCAGTTGAACGGAATGGACAGTGTCTTGAAAGGAGGATATAAGATGAACATTAACAAAAGCAAAACGAGGATAATGGAATGTAGTCAAATTAAATCGGGTGATGCTGAGGGAATTAGATTAGGAAATGAGACACTTAAAGTAGTAAAGGAGTTTTGCTATTTAGGAAGTAAAATAACTGATGATGGTCGAAGTAGAGAGGATATAAAATGTAGACTGGCAATGGCAAGGAAAGCGTTTCTGAAGAAGAGAAATTTGTTAACATCGAATATAGATTTATGTATCAGGAAGTCGTTTCTGAAAGTATTTGTTTGGAGTGTAGCCATGTATGGAAGTGAAACATGGACGATAACTAGTTTGGACAAGAAGAGAATAGAAGCTTTCGAAATGTGGTGCTACAGAAGAATACTGAAGATAAGGTGGATAGATCACGTAACTAATGAGGAGGTATTGAATAGGATTGGGGAGAAGAGAAGTTTGTGGCACAACTTGACTAGAAGAAGGGATCGGTTGGTAGGACATGTTTTGAGGCATCAAGGGATCACAAATTTAGCATTGGAGGGCAGCGTGGAGGGTAAAAATCGTAGAGGGAGACCGAGAGATGAGTACACTAAGCAGATTCAGAAGGATGTAGGTTGCAGTAGGTACTGGGAGATGAAGCAGCTTGCACAGGATAGAGTAGCATGGAGAGCTGCATCAAACCAGTCTCAGGACTGAAGACAACAACAACAACAACAAATTATAGTAGGCACTATTGCAGTTCCAGCCGTCGTATATCAGCGAGGTTTACCAGATACGCTACAGGCATTAGAATACTTATGTGGCCGCTAGCCAGCCTGAGTTTAATCATGTTCAGCAAATATATGTTGCTACTGAGAGAGTCCTGCTCACCTCAGACCCAACTCCGTCGAATCTACATGTGTTGTGGATTGGTCGTGTTGCACAAAGGCTTCCCAACGGTTCGTTACACTGTCCAGTCCACGGACCATCGCGGTCAAAAGGCTGACATGGATTCTCACGCGCACCTGAGTACGCTTTTCTTACTAGAGTGTTAATGGGTACAAGCTGAGTCACCTAACTGTTACATCTTAATGTGGTACAAAGTTGATATGTATGGGGCGTACATGGTATCCTTAAAGTACTGCTGTCACTTTAAAATTGTAAGTTGCAAACTATTTGTTTCTCTGTTATACCAGAATATCATTGTGTGCTGAGGACTGCAGCATTAAGAGTCCTGATTGCTTCGTTGATCTGTGCATGAAAGGTGGCTGGTGTTGTGTTCGCGTAATCCTTGAAGTAAACCCACAAAAAGGAGCGTAATATCTGGGACTCGTGGGGACATTGCAACGTGACATCGCCTGTTCATCTCTCATTAAATGAGGTATCCCGTACTTTGAGACTCCAATGTGGGCATGTACCATCGTGCTGGGTGGTGATGGATGGCTGCAGCTCTTCAATGTGTAGTAGCAGGAATAGTTCGAGTATTCTAGGTGAACAATTGCCGTTATGGTTTTCTCTGAGAAAGAAAACAGGCCTACCATCCTATACTGCATTAGGCCACACCAAATACACACATCAAAATAAGTTTTGCACCACATCGGTTCCGAGAGTTCCGGAACCTGTAAAGAAAATTGGAATAGAGATCAACATAAACATCATTTCCGCCCTTTTTATTGCTCATGAAAACCACACATTGCAAGTTGTACCAGCATATAGCGAGACCTTCATAGGCGGTGCTCCAGATTGCTGTGCACACCGGTACCTCTAACACCCAGTAGCACGTCCTCTTGCATTGATGCATGCCTGTATTCGTCGTGGCATACTATCCACAAGTTCATCAAGGCACTGTTGGTTCAGATCGTACCACTCCTCAACGGCGAATCGGCGTAGTTCCCTCAGAGTGGTTGGTGGGTAACGTTGTCCATAAACAGCCCTTTTCAATCTATTGCAGGCATATTCGATGGGGTTCATGTCTGGAGAACATGCTGGTCACTCCAGTCGAGCGATGTCGTTATCCTGAAAGAAATCATTCACAGGATGTTCATGATGGGGGCGCGAATTGTCGTCCATGAAGACGAATGCATCGTCAATATTCTGCCGATATGGTTACTCTATCTGTCGGAGGATGGGGTTCACGTACCGTACAGCGTACAGCCGTTACGGCGCCTTCCATTGCCACCAGCGGCGTACGTCGGCCCCACATAATGTCACCCCAAACAAGCATGAAACCTCCACCTTGCTGCACTCGCTGGACAGTCTGTCTAAGGCGCACAGCCTGAGCGGGTTGCCTACAAACACGTCTCCGACGATTGCCTGGTTGAAGACATATGCGATACTCATCGGTGAAGAGAACGTGATGCCATTACCAAGCGGTCCATTCGGCATATTGTTGGGCCTATCTGTATCGCGATGCATGGTGTCGTGTTTGCAAAGATGAACCTCGCCATGGACGTCGGGAGTCAAGTTGCGTATCATGCAGGCCTATTATGCACAGTTTGAATTGAAACACGACGTCCTGTGGCTGCACGAAAAACATTATTCAACTTGGTGGCGTTGTTGTCAGGGTTCCTCCGAGCCAGAAGGCGTAGTAGCAGTCATCCACTGCAGTAGTAGCCCTTGGGCGGCCTGAGAGAGGCACGTCATCGACAGTTCCTGTCTCTCTGTATCACCTCCATGTGCGAAAAACATCGCTTTGGTTCACTCTGAGACGCCTGGACACTTTCCCTTGTTGAGAACACTTCCTGGCACAAAGTAATAATGCGGACGCGATCGAACCGCGGTCTTGACCATCTAGGCACAGTTGAACTACAGACAACACGAGCCGTGTACCTCCTTCCTGGTGGATTGACTGGAACTGATCGGCTGTTGTGCACCCTCCGTCTAATAGTTGCCCCTCATGCATGGTTGTTTACATCTTTGGCCGGGTTTAGTGACATCTCTGAACCGTCAAAGGGACTGTGTCTGTGATATAATATCCACAGTCAACGTCTATCTTCCGGAGTTCTGGAAAATGTGATCGAGGTGATGTAAAACTTCTTTTGATGCGTGTAGTAAGCTTCAGACTAACTTGAATGTGTGCACGCGCGTTGTGTGGGTTTTGGGAGACATAAATCCCACTTCAGTGATTCACATGTCCAGAAATTTTGAAAGTTGCTGCATCTGAAAAAGTCAGTCTTTCAGCTGGTCATTGTCAGCATTATCGAGGCCAGAAGTGAGATCGCGAATGCCTGCCGCAGAAAACAATCGCTTGTCTGTAACACTTGGACAGTTTTAACTTTGTACGGAAAAAGAATAGCCACTTGTTTAACGCTTTACGGACTGTCGCTCTTGCTTCCTACACTTCGCGTGACGTATGACGAACTGACTTGCCATTTTGATGCATTCCAGGTCACATATGATTCAAAGAACAACGACAATATATTCGTGAGCTGTTGAACGTTTTAGAACACAGCCCACTACAGTTTCTAATATTTTTCAGGTTATCAATTTCTGAAACGATAGCACAACTTTATGAATACCCTGTATGTGTTTGAGCGTGTGGACTGCGGACAGTGACCTGCTTCGGTTGTACTGCTCTAACACCACTGACCACCACCTCTACCTTCTTCTGCGCGCTCAGTCGCAGAACGAACGCACCCCCTAAGCCGCGTAAAGAATGTGAAGCAACGTCCGCAGTGATTAGTATAACGCAAAGGTCACCATCATATTGCCAACCCGGAATAGAAACAAAGCCAATGTCGAGAGAACACCGGTTTTTTGGTTTGAGTACCTGAGTTGGTAAGAACGGAAGCCTCACAGAACCACTTTATTGTCCGTCTCTCTATCTGTATCTATGTCCGACTGCTGAAAATCCTTTTTCTCAGGTACGGGGAGACGTATTAAGTGGAAATTTACTTCAGATTCTAAATTGTATAGTGCAGTATGATCTATATAGGTAAGCTTCCAAGTCAATGCAACCAAAAGATACGGCAATTTTGTCATGTATTTTGATACTTCCAAGCTCACTTAACAAAACCCATAGGCTACTTCCCGGTGGTCTTAGAATCATGAAATACGGCAAGAACGGAACCACTGTAGGATAATTTTGTTGTCGGCCTATCTACCTGTCCGACTCCCTTTTCTCAGGAACGAGTAGAAGTTCCAAGTTGAAATTTATGTGACGTACTAAAAAGTGGCGGTGTGAAAAATTTAAGCTTCTGAGTCAGTGCGATAAAAAGATACAACCATTTATGTTACATATCACGATAGTCGCTAACTTACCATTCATAACCCAAATGGTACTTCCCGTTGATCTAGAGTCATGAAATTTGACAAGAAGCAACGTTTCACGGTATAAGAAAATAAAAAACTGAAATTTGTTAATTTGTAATTATACCACATTAAAAACAATATTTTTTTGTCGTTTGTTATCCGTCTGTCTGCCTGTCCGTCTGTTTAGACGTGCCCAGATGTTGACCCAACGACATCGTCAATTACGATTGCTGTCGGGACGGGACAATCGAGATGCGACCGTCGATCAACGGAAACGTGTCGGCTCTTCGGGTGAATCGTATGTTTGCTATAGTACGTCGTTAGTCCTCTCCGCAAACGACGTCATTGAGCTTGAAACATGCAGAGCGCCATGGTCGCAGGCTGGTGGGAGCAGCACATCATATGAATCTCTCCACTGTATTTGTCGAATCACTCCATCACACTCCTGGTCTTGTGACATGGTATATTGTCTTGTTGAAACGTATCACTGCAGTCGGGAAACATCATCGTCATGAAGGGGTGTGCATGGTCTGCAACAAGTGTAAGATACTCCTTGGCTGTCATGGGACTTTGCACGAGCTCCACGGGATCTATGGACGGCCACGTGAATATTCCCCATAGCATTATGGAGCCGCCGCCAGCCTGTCTCTGCCCCGCAGTGCAGGTGTCAAGTAGCTGAGCTGTTCCCCTGGAAGACGACGAACACACGCCCCCCCCCCCCCCCTCCCCCCATAGGCATGATGAAGAAGGTACTGGCGTTCACCGTATTCACCATGCAATGTTCTGCTGCTGAGTCAATGTTCAGTGCCAGTCACCTGCCTACTTCACTCGTAGTTGCCGATGTCTGGTGTTAACACTGGCACACGCATTGGTCGTCGGCTGCAGTGGCCCATCGTTAGGAGTGTTCGGTGCACTGTGTGTTCAGATACACTTGTACTCTGCCCGTCATTAAAGTCCGATGTTAGTTCCGCCGTAATTCGCCACATGTACTGTTCTACCAGTCTGCCCAGACTACCACGTGTGACACCTACAATGAGAGGTCGTGGTTTCACCCTGGTTTCGCCACGTGTTGAAGACACTCATCACAGCACTCCTCAAACACCCAACAAGTCGTACAGTTTCCGGAATGCTCGGTCAAAATAAATAGATTGCGCGCCTTCCCCAGTTTGCACACGGACAGCAGGCTCGTCGATATTACATGCACCGTGCGCGTGTCTGAATAGCAATCGTTTCTCGCCAAGTGACGCTGCTGTTTATATCGATAGTAGGTCGGTGGTCATAATATTCTGGCTCATCAGTGTATCGCATCTGTTATTCAACATTTATAAGCAATCAAAGATTCATTTCAAATGCCATAACTACGAAAAATTCGTTTTTCAGACAAATAAATACGTATATTTTAAAACTACTTCATTTTTATAAACTTTTTTTTATCTCTTCTTCAATAAGATACGTTACTTGTCTCTTGGAAAGGTGGCACCCCTGGCCTTCGCTAATGCATAACCGAACAGATCGCTAGCGTACGTAGATTGAAACACTCCTGCAACGTATAAGACTGACGTAACCGCAAGAGACTCTTGTCAGTCGGTTGTCTCCCATTAAGTGAAAGCACCCAGATCCGGAGAGTAACTGGAAAACATTTCAGGGGAGCCGTACCCTACCTCGACAATGTTAAATTGGCTATATAAATGCCACGTTTTCTCAGGAACTGTTGAGTATATAGATGTGGTGTTTTTATCACATGTTCTCCCATGTTTTGTGACTGTATTGCTCTACAATCACTTTAAAATAACAACTGGAAAAAAGTTATGATTTTTTCCCTAAAGATATAATTTTTTGGTGTAAATTTTCACAATTTTAATTCTTGAATTCTAACTTTTACAGTAAATACTACTCAAGTAAAGCTACAACATCATTGTACTACCAATGTCATATGGCAAATAATTCGTTGATGTAGATTCAGAAGTTTTTGAGAAAAAGGGGCTTCTATACTGGAAAGTGTGATATTGAGACAATTGCGTTTGAAGAAAAAATTTTAATATACAGCCAAGCGATACATAAGAATATGTTAGAATCCTCCTGGATGGTAGTCCTCATCTCCTCTATCTTCCTCACCCAGTGCTGCCCTCCTTCTCTTGGATCTGGCTTCTTTTGACATATTGTTTGTTGCAATCTCTGCCATTATGATTCGCAGTTGGTCCAAGTGCATCACACTTTTAGTGGTGTTGTAACATTTATAAATGCCAAGAATTCCAAAACCTGTAGTCTTCCAGAATAGCCATCATTAAAACTAAGTACAGCATCCAAATCATCAAGTTCAAAGACTGACTTTCCAACAAACACATTTTTTGGCATCCTTGACCATACAACATTGTTAAACGATTCATTCGAATTCTGTGTTTTGTCCTTCAGACCTTTTTTCAGCAGCTTTGGTTGGACAAGATCCTGAAACACAGGTTTCATGGCAAGAATAACAGCATTTGGTATAGTAATTTTTTGCGAGAAAGTGTCTACTTTACCCTCCTGTTTTGCTTTCAAGTATTTACACCATTCAGTGGAACACAGGTTCTGTATTGGTTCAGCATCTGTAGACAGCTTGTGAAATTGAATTGCCGAAACAGCTCTCTTCATACCATCTAAATTACACTCCTGGAAATTGAAATAAGAACACCGTGAATTCATTGTCCCAGGAAGGGGAAACTTTATTGACACATTCCTGGGGTCAGATACATCACATGATCACACTGACAGAACCACAGGCACATAGACACAGGCAACAGAGCATGCACAATGTCGGCACTAGTACAGTGTATATCCACCTTTCGCAGCAATGCAGGCTGCTATTCTCCCATGGAGACGATCGTAGAGATGCTGGATGTAGTCCTGTGGAACGGCTTGCCATGCCATTTCCACCTGGCGCCTCAGTTGGACCAGCGTTCGTGCTGGACGTGCAGACCGCGTGAGACGACGCTTCATCCAGTCCCAAACATGCTCAATGGGGGACAGATCCGGAGATCTTGCAGGCCAGGGTAGTTGACTTACACCTTCTAGAGCACGTTGGGTGGCACGGGATACATGCGGACGTGCATTGTCCTGTTGGAACAGCAAGTTCCCTTGCCGGTCTAGGAATGGTAGAACGATGGGTTCGATGACGGTTTGGATGTACCGTGCACTATTCAGTGTCCCCTCGACGATCACTAGAGGTGTACGGCCAGTGTAGGAGATCGCTCCCCACACCATGATGCCGAGTGTTGGCCCTGTGTGCCTCGGTCGTATGCACTCCTGATTGTGACGCTCACCTGCACGGCGCCAAACACGCATACGACCATCATTGGCACCAAGGCAGAAGCGACTCTCATCGCTGAAGACGACCCGTCTCCTTTCGTCCCTCCATTCACGCCTGTCGCGACACCACTGGAGGCGGGCTGCACGATGTTGGGGCGTGAGCGGAAGACGGCCTAACGGTGTGCGGGACCGTAGCCCAGCTTCATGGAGACGGTTGCGAATGGTCCTCGCCGATACCCCAGGAGCAACAGTGTCCCTAATTTGCTGGGAAGTGGCGGTGCGGTCCCCTACGGCACTGAGTAGGATCCTACGGTCTTGGCGTGCATCCGTGCGTCGCTGCGGTCCAGTCCCAGGTCGACGGGTACGTGCATCTTCCGCCGACCACTGGCGACAAGATCGATGTACTGTGGAGACCTCACGCCCCACGTGTTGAGCAATTCGGCGGTACGTCCACCCGGCCTCCCGCAGGGTTTACTCTCCACCACTGCCTTATGCGATCGTGAGTCACCATCTCCAAGAAAACTTATGTAGCTAACAGCACGGTCATGCTGGGAACGTTGGAACATTGTCACTGCCGAAGCAACCTCCGTCCCTCCACTAGGTCCTTCATAGTTTCTCTGACAATTCATTTCATGCTTAATTTTCTGTTCAGTACTCTTGCCTGCTTGCCTACAACCCTGACAGTACATGGTCAACACCTCAAAAGTCAACACTTTCCCATTGTCGATGCTGATAATAGATGCACATGAATTCTTTGACTGGAAACCTCTTTTTGCCAGGATCCATCGAATGATAATGCTATGTCAGAACTACCACTTTCTGCTACATACTGCTCTGCTCTTGTAGTCATTGACTCCACAGCACACGCCTTGAAACTACTTCTTACTATGGAGTTGTATTTGATAGATTTTGCAAGGAGACTTGGGACGTTCAACAAGCCACAGAGAACCTTACCAGCGTAATGTCCTTTTCGTATGCGTCTAAGTCCATAGAAGTATCTTAGATTAGTGTCAAAAAGTCCATTCTTTACACTTACTTCTGAAGTCTTGAAAGTCTTTTCGCTTTTACAGTTCAAACACATTATTTGTAAAGTGCACACCAGACCATTGCGTTGAGATAGCTTTTCAGAAATTTCAATTTCCCCTCCACATATACGACAACACACTGTTTCACACAAAGCTGAAATAAGTATATGGAGATTAATAATGATATTGCAGTTGTTTCATTGTCTGAAGCTGCGTTGTATTTTACATCATTACCCAGCAGGTTTTTCTTGGAAGCACTCGGAGGAGTAGAAGGACTGTCACTATTTATAACCAAATTATCAAGCCCTTCGGCGCTAACCACTCTTTTTACTGCTGCTATATTTGTTCTAGTATCTGTTTCCTTTGTTTCGTAATTTTTACACACTCTTTTTGGTGTAGCCATGACGAAAACTATCACAGGAAACACAGAAACTAAAACGCGGCTAATGGATAACTGTTGTACAAATGTACAGTTCGAAGAGTTTACTGCGAGGTACCGCCAGTGTAGCCAACTTATGAAACGAACAGTTCTCTACAAAACAAAAGGAACCACAACCTTCTAGACTATATAGTTGCAGAGAAAAATGCCAATATGCGAAATGATGGAAAACAAAATTCTCGGAAATGTCATTGCATGATTATTTTCAAATATTTATTTCAAATAGTAAATAATCTAATATTTCAATAAAACGAACACCAAATTTAGCATAAACATCCATATTTTCATAATATTCATAAAAGTAAAAATATCAAATTTTGTCATTTTGGACACTACGACTCCCCTTAAGCAACTGACACTGTCGAAGTTCATTCAGTTGTTTCAAATGGTTCAAATAGCTCTGAGCACTATGGAATTTAACATCTGAGGTCATCAGTCCCCTAGAACTTAGAACTACTTAAACCTAACTAACCTAAGGACATCACACACATCCATGCCCGAGGCAGGATTCGAACCTGTGACCATAGAGGTCGCGCGGTTCCAGACTGAAGTGCCTAGAACTGCTCGGCCACACCGGCCGGCTCAGTTGTTTCAATCGACTGAAAAGACCGAGTGAAAGAGAAAACAATCTACTTGCCTATTAGTTGTCAGAGAGAGTCTGTTCTCCGTCACTATGTTGGACTACTTTCTCGTAAGATATATTATTGAAACAGTCTGTTGTGACCAGAGAACCGGCAGGAAAGAAAGAGGTGCCTTGTTCCTGTTCTACGTTGGCTATTACCACGAAATACTGCGACAGAGGTCCGCTGTTCGCTGGAGTTGCGGGGACGCCGGACCAACGCGCAGCCAGCGAGGTCTCTGTGGCGGGCACACACAAATGCGGCCCTCAGTTCTGTGGTAATGGGAAAACTTGGCTGACCCGGCTTCCTGCTTTCACGTTCATCTGGATGAAAGAAAACTGCGGACCGCGGCTTCTTCCGCGGAACACGCCGCCTCATTCGGAAATGGCGCCAGCGCACATATTGCCTGGTTGGCGAGAAGTTGTCCGGCTTAATGCTCGCACCGAGCAACTAGATAAGTTGGAATTATCTAGCGGAATGTAGCAGCAGATGCCGTTACAAGGCCTCGGGATTGTCTGTCTGCTAGTTTGTCTCGATTAAGCCGACAAGGTTTACTGCACGCTATTACAAGAAACGTCCAAGACCTCTATTGCCTTTAAAACCAGCATAAAACTGCTGCTACAGAGGGTAATCCTTATTCATTTGAAATTATCACGCAGCATATAATAAAGTATGCAGTATGCAAGTACTGTTCTGTAACTGGTGAAACGTGCTGATGAAGAGAAATGACATGCAAGACACTTTGGGAATTCATTATGCAAATCCCAAGCTAAAGCATACAAGGAGTTAATAGAACAAATATTTTAGTCCTCTGATCATGTCACTCCTAATCATAAACAATCAATTAAATGTTACCAGGATGGTTCAGTGACTGGTGGTTGGTGAGTAAAACACAGAAAGCTGCCATAACATTTATTGTTATAACTCATACACCGTACTTTGATATTCTGGTACACTCAACAAAGAACATCAGCTCAAAAACACGACATCCGTTACAAAAGAAAAATCAAACAATTAAGACTAAAGTGTTGATAGATAGCACATGATAATACCTACAAGAGGAAAACGCACGGTAAATATATGGAATGGAAGATTGAGATGCGATTATCGGTTCCACTCCTTAATTATATGCCACCGTTTGGAGAGACGACTGTTAGCGTAGGGGAGAGTAATGAAGCTTGGAACACTTCTCAGAGTTTCGCCTTCTATGACAGAAGTTTGATACACTTCGTTATTAGATTCTGAAACGACAGCATTCACGAAATATATGCTGCAGCCTTTTTTCTGAAAGTACAAAAATTACTCAAGAAAAGTAATGTTTTTCCAACTGTGAGAAAATGTTCCAAGACAGAACATGGTCGAATATCTAGGTATAAATACTGTACTCAATTTTAAAAGTTTTGTAATAAGGAGTACCTTGTAAACACTGAATTTAATAACCTATGTGTTACATTATCACTCTGCTACACACCTATAATCGGTAAGTCAAATCTAATTAAGCAAAAGTATTATCAAAAACCACATTTTTAAACAAAACCTATCGAAAACTAACACAAAGTTGCATTGTCAAGACTGGTAACACTTCATTTGCAAACATTGCGTGTTCCAAGGTACAAGAACTTCCGTTTCAAGGTTCAAGATGACGCGCAACCGACGATACACGGCTTACCCCTCAACAAGTTATGTAACTAGTTTTAGAAATATGCAGATTTATACTCACCATAAAACTCTGTAACTGAAGAACTAACAATATGTTCCAAATAGCTGTAATATATTAATAGCACTTACATTTTAGAGCTAAAAATATTTTCAAATGCTATATGAAAGACAACCTTATGTCTCACAATTACAAAGGCAGTAGATAATCCTAGAAACTGCTTATGGCGAAGTTTCCTGCCGCAGAGGTGGCCTAGATGGAAACTTTACTTCAAATTTAAAATCAAACGCTGTGCTGGAACTACAATCGTCCGATCATAATTGTGCGTTATTTCATTGCTCTGAGAGATATCTCATTTGAACTACAACGTGTGAAATGTAAGTTCACTTTATAATAGGAATGAATAGATTCGATTTGCTTAATTTGATGCAGTCGTTTTCCACAAGAGTGCTTGATAATTTAGAGCTGTCATTGACCCTTCAGGCATCACTTGATGCACTAATTCAACAATCAACAAACTATTTTCTTGACGTATCTACAAAAGTACGCTTCCATCCGAGACATAAGCATCTCTCTAGTTCTACTCAATGATGTTGACTGCTTAGTTCACGGGCTGGGTGAGCGCTTTCGTGCTAGGCTCTATATTGACCTCCGTCCGAGAACGCTGCTGTGCTGAGAGAGAGGACTCGTCTTCTCCAACTTCTCTCATTTATCGTTGCGGATTCCAGCGAGACGTCGCTAATGTCTCTGGTATCGATGCGCATTGCTGACTGTGGTGTGGCACTGCGATCTTTGGATGATGGCACAGTAATACCTCCTGCAACAAACACTGACCAGCCAAAACATGGTTCACTGCGTCTTCGTGGGCGTTTGGAACGCAATACATCACCGATACTGCATGGCACGGATTCGTTGGTTTCCAGAGACATGTAGCACCATACGTCTGTCTACTCTGACGTCATTTTCTTACGTTACAGCGTGTTAGTTTGAGGTCACAGCGCTGGCGCCGCACATCATCCCAAATAGCGGCCCAGACGCTTACGTGAGTTCAGTATCCTAGTCCTCCAGTTATCCTGCTGAAAGATGGCATCACCATCAGGGAATGCAAAATGATGGGATGCAGGTGTTCCACAATAAGGCTCACTTGATCCACAGTTGTCTTGGTGTCTTCGATTACTAACAAAGCTCCCAAGGGAGCCCAGGTTAATATCCACCATCATATAATACGTCCTACCAACTTGTCTGTGGTGCGCTGCATATTTTGAGCAGCCTTTCTCCTTGGCGATAGAGTACGTGGATACAACAATCGGCAAGGTATAACAAGAATCGTGACTCATCTCACTAAGCGACACATTCCCACTGATCTACAGCCCAATCTAGATGACCTGCACCAACTGCAGTCGTAATTCACAATGCCGTTAGGCAATGGCTACACAAAGGATTAGTCTGCTGCAGAGCCCCCCATGTTCGATAACGTACACAGAACGCTGTGCTCCAAACACTTGCGCCTGCGCCAGCATTGTACTTTGTCCCACGTCTTCAGAGACTGCCGCCTATGCGGTTTTACAGAGCGGGAAAGACTTTGACCTTCACGTGCTGTGGTTAACTTTCGGTAGATGCTCACAAACCAGCAGGCGAGCAGGCGACCAGCATCGCCATTTTCGAGATGCTCGTTTACGTTCTCCGAGCTGTTACAATCTGCCTTTTATCCACGTGAGAAATGCCAGTGGATTTTCCCTTTCGCAGGCCGTATCGTCACTAGAGTGATTCCCCAGCGCTTGTACAGACTACTGGACATTAAAATTCCTACACCAGGAAGAAGTGCAGATGAAAAACGGGTATTCATTGGACAAATATATTATACTAGAACTGACATGAGACTACATTTTCACACAATTTGGGTGCATAGATACTGCGAAATCAGTACCCAGAACAACTACCTCTGGCCGTAATAGCAGTCTTGATACGCCTGGGCATTGAGTAAAACAGAGTTTGAAGGCGTGTACAGGTACAACTGCCCATGCAGCTTCAACACGATACCACAGTTCATCAAGAGTAGTGACTGGCGAATTGTGGCGAGTCAGTTGCTCGGCCACTATAGACAAGACGTTTTCAGTTGGTGAGAAATCTGGAGAATGGGAAGGCCAGGGCAGCAGTCGAACATTTTCTGTATCCAGAAAGGCCCGTACAGGACCTGCAACGTGCGGTCGTGCATTATCCTGCTGAAATGTAGGGTTTCGCAGGGATCTAATGAAGGGTAGAGCCTCGGGTCGTAACACATCTGAAATGTAACGTCCATGTTCAAACTGCCGTCAATGCGAACAAGAGGTGACCGAGACGTGTAACCTGTGGCACCCCATACCATCACGCCGGCTGATACGCCAGTATGGCGATGACGAATACACGCTTGCAATGTGCGTTACCGCGATGTCGCAAATACGGATGCGACCATCATGATGCTGTAAACAAAACTTGGATTCATCCGAAAAAATGACGTTTTGCCATTCGTGCACACGGTCTCCCGAGCTGCTAGTCCATGCTGCTGAGAACGTCGTGAATTTTTCGTGCAGATGGTTGTTGTCTTGCAAACGTCCCTATCTGTTGACTCAGGGATCGAGACGTGGCTGCACGATCCGTTACACCCATGCGGATAAGATGCCTCTCATCTCGAATGCTAGTGATACGAGGCCGTTGGGATCCAGTACTGCGTTCCGTATTACCCTCCTGAACCCACCGATTCCATATTCTGCTAACAGTCTTTGGATCTCGACCAACGCGAGCAGCAATGTCGCGATACGATAAACCGCAGTCGTGATAGGCTACAGTCCGACCTTTATCAAAGTCGGAAACGTGATCCCACGCATTTCTCCTCCTTACACGAGGCATCATAAAAACGTTTCACCCGGCAACGCCGGTCAACTGCTGTTTGTGTATGATAAATCGGTTGTAAAGTTTCCTCATATCAGCACGTTGTAGTTGTCACCACCGGCGCCAACCTTGTGTGAATGCTCTGAAAAGCTAATCATTTGCATATCACAGCATCTTCATCCTGATGGTTTAATTTAGCGTCTGTAGCACGTCATCTTCGTCGTGTAGCAATTTTAATGGCCAGTAGTGTACTTTCCTCAGCATGTCACGTGTCAACAGTGTCACTAGAAGGCATTCAGAACAGCGGTGGCCAGCGTTTATAACGTTTCGGCTCATCGGTGTATGTGGTGGAAATAACGCACGAACATTCTTGCCGGTAACTCATCACAGTGAGATGTGAATTCAGGTCCGTAGGAATACTCGTAGAGTGAGTGGCACGGATTGTATAGGACGTGTCTGCGAACTTGGGGGTAATCTGCGATCGGTAGTAGGTAGTTGTGCCCACCCTGATCCCGGGCTCACACTCACTGCACGGGCGCTTGGACGGCATTGTATGTGCGTGCTTCCTTGTGGGTTTCGGTGGCCGGCCTTGCCACTGCTGGCCGGTGATTCGAAGCGATCCTCTTTTCACGATGTGATCTCTCAATAGGGCTATTTTTCCGGACTAGCTCTGGAACTGTCAGTAGAACTACTTATGACCACTCTCGATCTGAATATCGATAGTTACTGACAGCGGTGACGGACGACTCCTTTTCACTATGGGCTCCTAAGCTTCTAGGCAAAACCTGGTACAAATTGACGCCTTATAAATGTGACTTGGCTAATATTTCAAGACAAATAATTCCAGTTTCTTTTTGTCACCTTCCACTGGAGCTTTTATTGACAAGTATTATCTTCGATTTTCTTATCTTAAGAGCATCACGATTAAGAAAGATTTTCACCAGATCTGTTTAGCTTCTTGTAGCTAATGCATCAGCAGAGATCATCTTGCAAAACAGTGTACGTGCTTAACATATTCTCGAATTCCAATAACTATGTAGATTAAGTGATGAGAGGGATCCACCTCAGGTTTAACCATCGCCTGTCCATTTTCAGTATATTGTGTGTAATGGGTTTGAGTGCAGATATTTCTATAGGTAACTAAGGACGGTGTACTGCAAAACATTACATCAGCAATTACGTAGATTCCACGCTAATAATTACAGTTATTAACAGTCGTATGTTTCCAGACTGACTAGTACCTCCAAGTATGTGTGGCAAGAGCAAGCCATTAATGCTTATTTTCTTCTGGGCAGCAAGCCAGGTGTTGAAGGGTGAAGGCAAAACAGTTAGCTGTACTGACAGGCGTAGTCCATTCAGTGGGGCAGTTACGACCATGCAAAAAAACATTAGATCGTAAAGTTTGTGACGTGTTTTTGGGAAGAACGTTCGACGAAGCGGAAAATAACCAACACAATTATGTGCGTACATATTAAAAGTAGCACATATAAAAAAAATTGCACTTACACCCATTACACCATGTACAGTGCCGCCATCACCCCGTGAATATTCGGCTAACTTCTCTATTTTCATGACACCAGTTGTCAGCCGGTAGTACAACTCGTTTGTTTTTCATCACTGTCTCTTAGATTACAATGTTTCCCAACTCGCTACACACAGAGCTAACGGAACTACACTGAAGAGCCAAAGAAACTGGTGCACCTGCCTAATATCACATAGGGCCCTCGCGACCACGCAGACGTGCCGGAACACGACGTGGCATGGTTCAAATGGCTCTGAGCACTATGGGACTTAACAGCTATGGTCATCAGTCCCCTAGAACTTAGAACTACTTAAACCTAACTAACCTAAGGACATCACACAACACCAAGTCATCACGAGGCAGAGTAAATCCCTGACCCCGCCGCGAATCGAACCCGGGAACTCGGGCGTGGGAAGCGATAACGCTACCGTACGGCCACGAGCTGCGGACGACGTGGCATGGACTCGACTAATGTCTGAAGTAGTGATGGAGAGAAATGACACCGTGAATCCTGCAGGGCTGTCCATAAATCCGTAGGAGTACGAGGAAGTGGAGATCTGTTCTGAACAGCACGTTGCAAGGCAGCCCAGATACGCTCAATAACGTTCATAGCTGGTGAGTTTGGTGGCCAGCGGCTTGTAGGGTGTCGCACTGTCCTGCTGGAATTACCCAAGTCCGTCGGAATGCACAATGGACATCAATGGGTGCAGGTGATCAGACAGGATGCTTACGTACGTGTTGTAAGTAGCCTGTTTCTATGTTGGCAGCGCTATAGACTGTATTAATATCGCTGACAGACCTCTCCGCCATCACCAAGAGACTGCATGGCTGGACGGACTAGCGGTTAGTGAAGGGCTTAGACATGGGTCCTTCGTGGAGACTCAGTGTTGGTAAGACATACATTGTAAAATGAGGATGGATGTAGTTGGTAATGTTTGGGTAGTGGAATTACTGACAGCTATATAATTCCTGGTGAAACTTTTTGGTGTTTACATATTTTTATCATTTCAGCACTGACCTACGGAATTTTCCCTGACAAAGACATCTCAAACTTAACCTATTCATTTATTACCCACAATACACAGTCCCAACGAAGTCTGACTGCTGTCAAGTGACAAAATGGCTTCAAATCATTAATACAAAAGAATGGCACTGAATTGCAAGAAATCCTAAGGATAGCCCCTACTTTTTCATAAAGCAGTTACCTCACAGAAAATCTTCATACCACGAACTACAGCAATTACAGCAAGCAGCAACTACAGCCAGTTAGATAAAAGGATTCTAACTACTATAGGTTCTAACAACTGGGAGGTATATAGTTAGCAAAAGAAAGATTTTGTTGAAGAGCAAACAATGTATTTATCAGATTTCAGCGTATTCATGTGACATCCAGTTCCAAAAATAAGAGTTGTCAATAATTCCACTACCCATTACCAACTACATCCATCCTCATTTTACAATGCATGTCTACCAACACTGAGTCTCCACGAAGGACACATGTCCAAGCCCTTCACTATCTGCTCGCTAACCGATAATCCGTCCAACCACGGAGTCTTTTGCCAGGGGCGCACAGCGCTGTCAGCGATATTAATACAGTCTACAGCACTGCCAAGATACAAACAGACTACTTTCAGTGTCATCTGTCAGAGTCGTATCTAGACGTATCAGGGGCCTCATATTACTCCAGCTGCACACGTCCCACACCATTACAGAGCCTCCACCCACTTGAACAGCCCCCTGCTGACATGCAGATTCAATGGATTCATGAGATTGTCCCCATACCCGTACACGTCAATCCACTCGGTAAAATGTGAAACGAGACTCGTCCGAGACCAGATTCCAGTCATCAATAGTCCAATGTCGGTGCTGACGGGCTCAGGCGAGGCGTAAAGCTTTGTGTCGTGCAGTCTTGAAGAGTGCACGAATGGGTCTTCGGCTCTGAACGCCCATATCGATGCCTTTTCGTTAAATGGTTCGCACGCTGACCCATGTTGATAGCCCAGCATTGAAATCTGCAGCATTTGGAGGAAGGGTTGCATTTCTGTCACGTTGAACGATTCTCTTCATTCGTCGTTAGTTCCGTTCTTGCAGGATCTTTTTCCGGCTGCATCGATGACGGTGACTTGATGTTTTACCAGATTCCTGATACTCACTGTACACTCGTGAAATGGTCGTATGGGAAAATCCTCACTTGATCGCTACCTCAGAGATGCTGTGTCCCAACGCTCGTGCGCTGACTATAACATCACATTCAAACGCACTTACTGATAACCTGCTATTGTAGCGATCTAACATTGCGCCAGACACTTGTTGCCGACCGCAACGCCGTAGTCTGCCTGTTTACATATCTCTGTATTTAAATACACATGCCTGTATCAGTTTCTTTGGGGCTTCAGTGTCGTTCTCTACATACTATTGTAAAAGCACAGTCTCTCTGCCAGCCTGTGATCCTTCACTAATACACTCCTGGAAATTAATAAGAACACCGTGAATTCATTGTCCCAGGAAGGGGAAACTTTATTGACACATTCCTGGGGTCAGATACATCACATGATCACACTGACAGAACCACAGGCACATAGACACAGGCAACAGAGCATGCACAATGTCGGCACTAGTACAGTGTATATCCACCTTTCGCAGCAATGCAGGCTGCTATTCTCCCATGGAGACGATCGTAGAGATGCTGGATGTAGTCCTGTGGAACGGCTTGCCATGCCATTTCCACCTGGCGCCTCAGTTGGACCAGCGTTCGTGCTGGACGTGCAGACCGCGTGAGACGACGCTTCATCCAGTCCCAAACATGCTCAATGGGGGACAGATCCGGAGATCTTGCTGGCCAGGGTAGTTGACTTACACCTTCTAGAGCACGTTGGATGGCACGGAATACATGCGGACGTGCATTGTCCTGTTGGAACAGCAAGTTCCCTTGCCGGTCTAGGAATGGATGTGTGTGTGTGTTGTCCATAGCGTAACTTAGTTAAAGTTAGATAAGTAGTGTGTAGGCTTAGCGACCGATGACCTCAGAAGTTTGGTCCCATAAGACCGTACCACAAATTTCCAAATTTTTCGCTATTTCTAACGCCGAAGAACCACGATAAATCGTGGTGTCTCCATTATAGAAACTGCCTATGACTAAAAGTGTCATTTCTGTTCCTCTCATTGCCTATTTCTTTTAGTCATCTTCTGTACAATACCTACTGTGACAGTTCTTTCTACATACGGTTGAAGTTTCATCGAACTACGCTATGTAATCAAAAGTATACGGACATCTGGCTCAAAGTGACTTATAAGTTCATGGCGCCCCCATCGGTAATACTGGAATCCAATACGGTGTTAGCTCACCCTTAGCCTTGATGACAGCTTCCACTCACGCAGGCATACGTTCAGTCAGGTGCTGGAAGGTTTCGTACGGAATGGCAGTCCATTTTCACGGAGTGCTGCACTGAGGAGAGGTATCAATATCGGTCGGTGAGGCACGGCACGAATTCGGCGTTACAAAACATACCAAACGTCTTCTGCAGGATTCAGGTCAGTACTTTGTGCAGGTCAGTCCATTACGTGGATGTTATTGTCGTGTAACCACTCCGCCACAGGCCGCGGATTATGAACAGGTGCTCGATCGTGTTGAAGATGCAATCGCCATCGCCGAACAGCTCTTCAACAGTGGGAAGCAAGAAGGTGCTTAAAACATCAATGTAGGTCCATGCAGTGATAGTGCCACGCAAAACAACAAGGGGTGCAAGCCTCTCCATGAAAAATACGACACACCATAACACTGTTGGCACTACACACGCTGGTCGATGACGTACAACATGCATTGGCCATACCGACACCCTGCCATAGGATCGCCACATGGTGTACCGTGATTCGTCACTCCACACAACGTTTTTTCACTGTTCAGTCTTCGAATGTTTACGCTCCTTACACTAAGCGGGGCCTCGTTTGGCATTCACCGGCGTGTTTATGAGCAGCCTCTCGACCATGAAATTCAAGTTTTCTCACCTCCCGCCTAACTGTTATAGTACTTGAGGTAGGTTCTGATGCAGTTTGATAATCCTACGTGATGCTCTCGATAGACGTCTGCCTATTACACATTACGACCCTCTTCTACTGTTGGCGGTCTCTGTCGGTCAACAGAGGATGTCGGCCTGTACGCTTTTGTGCTCTACGTGTCCCTTCACGTTTCCACTTCACTATCACATCGGTAACAGTGGACCTAGGGATGATTAGGAGTGTAGGAATCTCGCACACAGACGTATGACCCAAGTGACACCCAATCACCTGACCACGTTTGAAGTCCGTGAGTTTCGCGGAGCGCTCCATTCTGCACTCTCACGATGTCTAATAACTACTGAGGTCGCTGATATGAATTACCTCGCAGTAGGTGTCAGCACAATGCAATTGTTATGAAAAACGTATGTTTCTGGAGGTGTGCGGATACTTTTGATCACATAGTGTATGTTGTCCCAGTGACACATCATACGAAAGTTACTTTTGTCCTCAGGTTTCCACACTAGTGTATTCATGCACCTTAAGATAGGCAACCCAACTTACAAAATTTTCCTGGGTGTAGAAGACGTAGCTTGGGTGCGTGAAATATTTGTGCACTAGTTTTGCACTAGTGTATTTCACTAGCTTTTAGACAGGCAACCCATCTTACATACTTTGCCTGCAGTATGGAAGAAGCAGCGTGAGTTGCCTGTATTAAGGTGCATGAAATATTACGTGGGCTAGTTTTACTTCCGCCCAACCTGTAACTTACATTCTGCCACACCATACGCGTAGAAGACGTAGCTTGGGTGCGTGAAATATTTGTGCACTAGTTTTGCACTAGTGTATTTCACTAGCTTTTAGACAGGCAACCCAACTTACATACTTTGCCTGCAGTATGGAAGAAGCAGCGTGAGTTGCCTGTATTAAGGTGCATGAAATATTACGTGGGCTAGTTTTACTTCCGCCCAACCTGTAACTTACATTCTGCCACACCATACGCGTACACGTACTGCCCCACCGTAGCGCAACGTTCTTTAACAACGCTGATATAGTGTGGAACACGGGCACCGCGCAAACGACTGCGTATTGCTTTCAGGGTGGCGCCTCCAACGTCGATTCAGCAGACAGTCGCTCGTTGTGGAACTTCAGCACTTTACGAAGAAGTGCCTCACACGCATGGGTCGCTGGAAACCTCGTACCGCCTGAAATATTCATTTCTTACCGGTGCTTGCTTATCAGACTACTTTGTTTAAGATCCCCTATCGTCTGTGTAGGTTGAAACTCAGAGTTTGGGACTTCGCCCACACGTCACGTGATCCCCTCCCTTGGCCCCCACTCGCCCCTATCAAAGTTACACTGAGCTTGACTTCCTTTTTTTTTGTCCCTTGCGGCTGCCGCCAGTTGCCTGACCTCAACAAGTTTGTCTCGGTCCTCCTAACCTCATTTAGTGGCACTGCGGTAACCCAGAGGCACTTGGCTACAACGCGCCATCTTTGCGTTGTCGTAATAGCCGCATGAACGGGGCGGAAAATGAGTTACCTTCCTACTGTGTCAAAGCAACAAAACCAGTGCGTTACTGGAATCTGTTACTGGGCACAGTAACAAAATCTCTAGGCAAGTAACTGTACTTTACTGCAATGGACAATAGTAACTGGATTTTGAGACAAATTTTGGCGAACCTACGTTTGACCACATCTACCTGTTTCACTCTTCATTGCTTCAGTGATTTCGGAGATCCAAAGGCAGAACTGGAGTATCAATGCCTGTGGCAGGATATATTTGGGTACCAGTATTGGCTAACAGGGGAGTAAAACTTCATGAACACTTCAACTTAAGCAACGGTGGTTCAGAACTAAACATATTTGTGCGTGATACAGATCACACATCATAGGGCTAAAATAAAATTGTGTATGTGTGTGTGAGAGAGAGTGTGTGCGCGTGCGTTTGCCTATGCATGTGCACTTGCGTACGTAGCTGTTAGTTACTTAACTATTCTTGTTTATTCATTAATCTGCGTTCACTCAATTTTAACGTCCTTGTAAAAAAAATCATACATACTGTTTTTACGGCAGCAGATGAATATTTCACAGAACATGTTCTAACCGATTAGACTTTTTTTCTTTTTGTTGTCCGATGCTTTTGTACATATCGTACTCACTGAAAGAATATCCTAAGATGTTCGGAAACATATTCGTTGGTACCTTATAGTATGATGACGTTCAATACCAAAGGAATATCTTTGAGAAAAGCTACTGCATGGCTTGAAATAACTGAGCAGTTGAAATACGTAAAAGTTGCCAGATAGCACACAACATACAGCAACATTTCAGTTAACCAAAAGGTAAGACATAGATCGCCCTGGTAATTACCCGTACGGTTGCTGGCTACTAACCTACACCACACGCCTGCGAAAAAGAATCTTCTTCTTGAAAACATAACACATAGCGACGAGGCGGTATTGTAGATCATTTATTTCCAAAGAGATTCTGGCGGTATGTAAAGTACACCAGTGGCAAGAAACAGTCAATACCGTCACTGCGTGATAGTCATGGAAATGTTACCGATGATGGTGCCACTAAAGTGGAGTTACCAAATACGGTCTTCCGTAATTCCTTCGCGAAAGAAGACGATGTAAATATTCCAGAATAGCTATTAGCGTGAGTGAGATAAAAGTAGATATCTTAGGTGTTGCGAAACAACTCAAATCACTTAAGAAAGGCAAATCTTCCGGTCCAGAAGGTATACCAATCAGGTTCCTTTCAGAGTATGCACATACAATAGCACCTTTCTTAGCAAACATATACAACGGCTCACTTGACGAAAGGTCTGGAAAGTAGCACAGGTCACACCAATACTCAAGAAACGAAATAGGAGTAACCCATTGAATTACAGACCCATATCACTGACCTCAATTTGCAGTAGGTTTTTGGAGCACGTACTTTACTAGAACATTATGAATCACCTTGAAGAAAATAACTTATTGATACATAACCAAAACGGATTCAGACAATATTGTTCTTGTGCAACACAACGAGCTCTTTATTCCCATGAAGTAATGAGTGCTATCGACAAGGGATCTCAGATCGATTCCATATTCCTGGATTTCCGAAAGGCTTTTGATACCGTTCTTCACATGTGACTATTAATCAAATTGCGTGCATATGGAGTATCGTCTCAGTTGTGTGACTGGATTCGTGATTTCCTCTCAGAGAGGTCATAGTTCGTAGTACTAGACGGTAAATCATCGAGTAGAACAGAAGTGATATCTGGCATTCGGCAAGGTAGTGTCATAGACCCTCTGCTATTCCTGATTTACATAAATGATCTAGGTGATAATCTAAACAGAACCCCTACTTTGTTTGCAGATTACGCTGTAATTTACCGTCTAGTAAAATCACCAAACGATCAATTCCAGTTACAAAATGATCTAGAGAGAATCACTGCGTGGTGCGAGAAGTGGCAATTGGTACTAAACAAAGAAAAGTGTGAAGTCATCCACACGGGTACTAAAGGAAATCCGATAAATTTTGGGTATACGATAAATCGCACGAATCTATGGGCTGTCAATTCGACTAAGTACCTAGGAATTACAATGATGAGCAACTTAAATGGGAAAGACCACATAGATAATATTGCGGGGAAAGCGAAACAAAAACTGCGCTTTGTTGGCAGAACACTTAGAAGATGCGACAAACTGTAAGTAGGCTGTTTAGGTTTTTATATTGGTAACGCCACGTAGCACTCTGTATGAAAATCACTGACTGTGCTGTGTGCAGTGTGAGGCTGGTCGGCATTGTTGCAATATTTGCCATTGTAGTGTTGGGCAGTTGGATGTTAACAGCGCGTAGCGTTGCGCAGTTGGAGGTGAGCCGCCAGCAGTGGTGGATGTGGGGAGAGAGATGACGGAATTTTGAGAGCGGACGATCTGAACGTGTGTCCATCAGAGACAGTAAATTTGTAAGACTGGATGCCATGAACTGCTATATATACTATGACTTTTGAACACTATTAAGGTAAATACATTGTTTGTTCTCTATCAAAATCTTTCATTTGCTAACTATGCCAATCAGTTGTTAGTGCATTCAGTAGTTAGAATCCTTTATTTAGCTGGCAGTAGTGGCGCTCGCTGTACTGCAGTAGTTCGAGCAATGAAGATTTTTGTGTGGTGATTTGTGAAACGTATAGGTTAATGTTAGTCAGGGCCATTCTCTTGTAGGGATTATTGAAAGTCAGATTGCGTTGCACTAAAAATATTGTGTGTCAGTTTAGTGTTGATCAGAATAGGTAAAGAGCGATATGTCTGAGTACGTTCAGTTTCGCTCAGCTGTTTGAAAATCAAATAATGTAAGATGTTTATCAGCACAGTAATTCATTAATTTTGCTAAGGGGACGTTTCATAAAACCCACTAAAGAGACAGCCTACATTAGACTTGTCCATCCTCTGCTGGAATTCTGCTGCGCGGAGTGGGATCCTTACCAGGTAGAATTGACGGAAGACATCGAAAAAGTGCAAAGAAGGGCAGTTTGTTTCGTGTTATCGAGCAACAGGGGAGAGAGTGTCACTGATATGATACGCGAGTTGGGGTAGCAATCACTGAAACAAAGGTGGTTTTCTTGGCGGCGAGATTTCAATCGCTAACTTTCTCCTACGAATGGGAAAATATTTAGTTGACACCCACCTACGTAAGGAGAAATGATCATAATAATAAAATAAGAGAAATCAGAGCTCGCACGGAAAGATTTTGGTGTTAATTTTTCCCACGCGCCATTCGAGACTGGAATGGTAGAGTCGTAGTATGAAAATGGTTCGATGAACGCTCTGCCAGGCACTTAAGTGTGAACTACAGAGTAACCATGTAGATGTAGATGTCCATGCTACACAGACCATAGTTGCGACGTCTTGGTTTATGTGGAAGGTGCCATGTGGTCATGAAGTCATGAGACTTGTAGCGAGAAGGGATGCAATGCAGCGGCATCGAAGTAACCATCCCAACGTTCATCTGAAGGACTCCACCATTGCCAAGACCTTTATAACCAACGCTCCAGGTCAGTACGTACAAACATGTAATATAACCAGCCGGTATAACTGCAGTTAATATGCCTCTTCCGGTGCGTTAGGAAAGTGCCATGAAACATAAAAGAAAAGTCGTGACTAAAGACTACTCCTATAAATTGCACGCAGCTCTGTTGATCCAATTGGAAACCTCATTATCTTTCTTTTCTTTAGTTTCAAAAGATAAGTGCACTAGACCATTCAAATACACACAGTAATACACTATTGGCCATTAAAATTGCTACACCAAGAAGAAATGCAGATGATAAACAGGTATTCATTGGACAACTATATTATGCTAGAACTGACATGTGATTACATTTTCACGCAATTTCGGTGCATAGATCCCTAGAAATCAGTACCCATAACAACGACCTCTGGCGTAATAAGGGCCTTGATAGGCCTGGACACTGATTCAAACTGAGCTTGGATAACGTGTACAGGTACAGCTGCCCATGCAGCTTCAACACGATACCACAGATCAAGAAGAGTAGAGACTGGCGTATTGTGACAAGCCACATGCTCGGCCACCATTGACCAGACGTTTTCAATAGCAGCGATCGAATGAGGGTAGAGCCACGGGTCGTAACACATCTGAAATGTAACGTCCACTGTTCAAAGTGCCGCCAATGCGAACAAAGGTGACCGAGACGTGTAACCAATGGCACCCCATACCATCACGCCGGGTGATACGCCAGTATGGCGATGACGAATACACGCTTCCAATGTACGTTCACCGCGATGTCGCCAAACACGGATGTGACCATCATGATGCTGTAAACAGAACCTGGATTCATCCGAAAAAATTACGTTTTGCCATTCGTGCACCCAGGTTCGTCGTTCAGTACACCATCGGAGGCGCTCCTGTCTGTGATGCAGCGTCGAGGGTAACCGCAGCCATTGTCTCCGAGCTGATCGTCCATGCTGCTGCAAACGTCGTCGAACTGTTCGTACAGATGGTTATTGTCTTTCAAACGTCCCTATCTGTTGACTCAGGGATCGTGACGTGGCTGCACGATCCGTTACACCCATGCGGAAAAGATGCCTGTCAACTCGACTGCTAGTGATTCGAGGCCGTTGGGATCCAGCACGGCGTTCCGTATTACCCTCCTGAACCCACCGATTCCATATTCTGCTAACAGTTACTGCATCTCGACCAAAGCGTGCAGCAATGTCGCGGTACGATAAACCGCAAACGTGATAGGCTACAATCCGACCTTTATTAAAGTCGGAAACGTGATGGTACGCATGTCTCCTCCTTACACGACGTATCACGACAACGTTTCACCATACAACGCCGGTCAACTGCTGTTTGTGTATGAGAAATCTGTTGGAAACTTTCCTCATGTCAGCACGTTGTAGGTTTCGCCACTGGCGCCAGCCTTGTGTGAATGCTCTAGAAAGCTAGTCATTTGCATATCATAGTATCTTCTTCCTGTCAGCTAAATTTCGCGTGTGCAGCACGTCATCTTCGTGGTGTAGCAATTTTAATGGCGAGTAGTGAATTAGTGTAGCTGGGAGTGAATGAAATCAAAACGAGGATAATGGAATGTACTCGAATTAAATCAGGTGACACTGAGTTAATTACATTAAGAAATGAGACCCTTAAAGTAGTAAATGAGTTTTGCTACTTGGGGTACAAAATAACTGATGATGGTCGAAATAGAGAGGACATACAATATAGACTGGCTATAGCAAGGAAAGCGTTTCTGAAGAATATCGAGTATAGAAGAAAAGGTTGGGAAGCCTTTTCTGAAATTATTGTGTGCATTGTAGCCATGTATGGAAGTGAAACATGGACGATAAGCGGTGCAGGCAAAACGAGAATAGAAGCTCTCGAAATGTGGTGCTACAGAAGAATGCTGAAGATTATATGGGTAGATGACGTAACCATTGAGGAGGTACTGAATAGAACTGGGGAGAAAAGGAATTTGTGGCGCAACTTGACTACAAGATTGGACCGTTAGGTAGGACACGTTCTGAGGCATCAAGGGACCACCAATTTAGTACTGGAGGGAAGCGTGAAGGGTAAAAATCGTAGAGAGAAACCAAAAGATGAATACACTAAGCAGATTCAGAAGTATGTAGGTTGCAGTAGTTTGCTCGGAGATGAAGAGGCTTGCACAGGATATAGTAGTATGGATAGCTGCATCAAACCACTCTTTGTACTGAAGACCAGAACAACAACAGATGGGAGTGAATCATTTTGCAATTATGGAATGTCAGATCCGTACCCTTGGACTGAATGCCTTCAACGTGTACAGACTAGAGGTTTTCCCCCGTCTTCCGACATTCCGCCAAGTTTCAAGTCACCACCTCTAATTGCTGCTTTTGGAAACACAAAGGAATAGGAAAAATGAAAGGAGATAAATGTAGAGTAGACACGTTTCAGAACAGACAAGGATACGAGAGAAGCAGTTTTATCCTTATACTGGAAGAAACAATCATCAAAAATCCAAGATAATTTCGTACTGCTTGGGAACTACTGCACACTTTCACTTATGAGAACTACAAAGCGATGCAGAGGAGAACAAGGCGACGGCACACACAGACTATAGTTTTACATTACCTGCAAAACCTTTGTAGATACGATTAAATCTGGTCGAATACTGAGAGACAAACTCGCGTTAAGGTTGCTTTTCTTGCATACGAAAGAATTAATCGAAGGACTGCTGGAGAAGCTGATTCCATGAACCAGCTGTCAAGCAATCAGGTTGGTGGTAGTACCTGCTGTACTTTGTGGAAGGAATAATAGACTATAAAAAAATATAATTAAATAAAACAACAGAAATAAGTTGTGATCAGGCATCGTCCTACTGGAATATAGCATGCGGAGTAGACTAGAGGACATGCAGTTCATTGGGACCCAAAGCGTGCCTGATGTAGCACATACTGCCACCATACAGGGTGTAGAAAAATTTTAACCCTAGATAGCTGATGCCAGTAGGAACCAAAATTTCTAGTGTTGTGTAGGTCGGCAACGCGTCATTTTTAAACTACGGAAATTTGGCGCCACGCTCTCCGATTGGCCGTGGGATTGCCCTGTTGCCGTTCGTCGGTTGTCGGGCAGCGCTATGGTTGTCGGTTCACACATACAAACGTCCCTCGCCCCGTGACTACCCCAACGTGATACGCACACATTCGCAGTCATGTGTTGTCCAGAGCATCCGGCAACAGGGCAGTCCCGTAGCCAATCGGAACGCGTGGCGCCAAGTTTCCATAGTTTAAAAATTGTGCCTTGTCGACCTACACAATATTAGTAATTTTGGTTCCTACTGGCATCATCCATCCAGGGTTAAAATTTCGTGACACACTTTTACTCCACCCTGTGTACGAGGGGACGTCATATATTGTACCGTACTCAAATCTGTCAGACGTATGATCCGCAAACCACTGTAAAGCGCATGGCAGAAAGTACTTCATACAAATATTGGCAATTTTTTGTCCTATTCTGTTCGCATACCGAGCGATGGGAAAATGGCTGTCAGTATGCTTTTGAATTCACCTTAGCTTCTCTCATCTTCTTATCATGATGCCTACACGAGATATAGGACATTGGCGGCATAACTATCGAATGATATATCTGGAATATAGTCCCATTTCATAAGGATTCTTGACATTACTCTTGAACCCAATGTGTTGTGATTAGTCGATAGCAGTTTCTTTCTGCTTCTCATAGGCATTACTTTGCATTCATCCACATTTAAGATATCTATTGTTATCAAACTAAATGGAAATTTTGTTCAAGTCTTTCAGCATTTTCTTACGATCATCCAACGTCGACACTTTGTTGAAGACAATGGCACTGCCACTGACCAATCTGATAGTGTTGCTGACTCTGTACAAAAAAATAGTTTACACAGGTTGTAACTGGTAAGCCGGCCTCTGTGACCGAGCGGTTCTAGGCGTTTCAGTCAGGAACCGCGCACCTGCTACCGTCGCAGGTTCGAATCCTGCCTCGGACATGGATGTGTGTGATGTCCTAAGGTTAGTTAGGTTTAAGTAGTTCTAAGTCTAGGGGACTGATGACCTCAGCTGTTAAGTCCCATAGTGCTTAGAGCCATTTGAACCATTTTGTAACGGGTACAGGTGCAGATATTTTCATTTCTGCTACCTTAAGATGTGCACATACCAGTGTGTTGGCTGTTTTTCCTCTGCGTAGTCCTGTAAATACATCGCGTGGTTTGCTACCTGATGTTTATTGCGCAGTTGTAACTGCACCAAAACGTGGACTATACCTGTCACATAGAGTAACGATTTTCTTTCACTGCATCCATGCTTCAACGTCTGACCTGCTGTACAGCGGATAATAAACGTTAATGGCTTGCTTCTGCCACATGTACTTGGAAGTACTAACCACCTTAACAAATGTAATCCTTAATAACTATAATTGTTAGTCCGCAAATGATAAAAATACTAATGTAATTTTCAGTAGACTATCCTCAGTCACCAAAATGAATATCTGCACTCACACCTATCACACGAAGTATATATGGAGATAATTATAGTTCCTGTTACACTTTAATGGTGCACAGTCCATGCTACGTTTTGTTGAATATTCACCATTCAGCATAATGTAATGGGTCGTATTGGTCAAATGTTCGCTGAACCAACGACATGTGAGAAGATACTACGTATGATTATATTGTGGTTAGCAATCTACGATAGATTACAGTGTAGAATGCCTTACAGAAATCTAAGAAGAGGGAATCTACGTATTCAGCTGCATCTATCATTCGAAACATATCGTGTATGGATAAAGCAAGCTGTGTTTCATACAAGTAATGTTTCCTGAATCCATGCTGATTCAGTGAAAGCTGTTTGCGTTCTTCCAGTAATATCCTAATGTTCGAACTAAGAAAATGTTCTAGGTTCGTGCAATTGGAGAATGGATGCGATGAGTATCTATAATTCAGTGGATCTAGTTTTCTACTCTTTATGTAAACAGGAACGGCATGCGCACTTTACCATTCTTTTCCTGGGCCACTTTTTTATCCTAAGCAGCGTCGGTAGAACGCATTTTATGATCACTCGCACTGGCGTTGATGCAGGAGCAGTGGAACAAACAGACGGTACCTGAGGTCCATCACGCCGGAGTTCATGATTTGAAAGGCTAGTCAGTAGCAGTCATAAACGGAGCGAGCGTGCCTCTAATATTGTGGGTTGCATACCTTACAAATTAAGGAGGCACTGTTGCGTTATTCTTTTACTGGCTACATTCCTTCCCCCGTATTTCCGCAAGTATGAGGAGGCGGAGAACGTTGGTGCTGTAGTCGCTTTCTGCTTGTCGACATCTTCTCTCTCACTGGAGCGTGCAGAATTGTAAGGTTACTTCAGGTTTAGTATGATGATGATGTTTGGTTTGTGGGACGCTGAAATGCGCGGTCGTCAGCGCCGGTACAAAGTCCCAATTTTTACACAGTCCAATTTTTACACAATCGAATCTAGCCACTGTCAGGAATGACGATGATGATGATGATGATGATGATGATGAAATGATGAAGACAACACAAACACCCAGTCCCCGGGCAGAGGAAATCCCCAACCCGGCCGGGAATCGAACCCGGGACCCCGTGATCCAGAGCCAGCAACACTAGCTACTAGACCACGAGCTGTTAGTATGACCGAATGCTGGAATCATATGACCTCTAACAAATCGGAATAGACATTAAATATTAAAATAACTTTACAGCAGTCTTCAAAAACGTTTTATATACACAGGGTGGAGAAAAATTGTGTCACCAAATTTTAGACATGAATAGCTGATGTCAGTAGGTACAGAAATCACTAATGTTGTGTAGGTTGACAACGCACCATTTTTAAACTACGGGAACTTGGCTTCTCGCGCTCCGGATGGCCGCGGGATTGCCCTGTTGCCGGATGCTATGGACAACACAAGACCGCAAAAGCTTTGCCTTCCACTCAAGGGGCCTGGGGGCGAATCCGACCGGATCCTGACACATCCATTGCAGTTTCATGGTGAAACGTACGGGGAACAAACCCGTTCAAAATGTTCAAATGCGTGTGAAGTCCTAAGGGACCAAACTTCTGAGGTTATCGGTCCCTAGACTTACACACTACGTAAACTAACTTATGCTAAGAACAGTACACACACGCATACCGGAGGGAAAACTCGAACCTCTGGCGGGAGGGGCCGCGCAGTCCGTGACATGGCGCCTCAAACTGCGTGGCCACTTGCGCGGCAACAAACCCGTCAACAGCTGTTAGTCCAAGTACAGAAAGTCTTTTAAAAATTGGTCGGCCCTGAAAAGGACCTTTTTTGTAGCTATGATATTGTTTACTCAAAGCACGTGCTCGAACTGGCTGTCCTGTGACGCGACAAATGCTTGGTAACGTCGAACGGTGCTTTGCCGTAGTCTTTCAAAGATTTCTGGTATTGCTCTCATGCGATTGGCAGCATGTTGAATGCGATCCATTAATTCCTCTTCGTTTCTAGGTGGTTCGCCTCCAGGTAGGCGAACTAGAACCTTGAAGAATCCCCACAGGAAAAAGTCCGGTGGCGGGAGGTCTGGTGATGGCGGGGGCCATGTCCCATGAGCACCTCTGCCAATTACCCGGCCGTCGAAGAGTTCATTTAAATATCCGCACACAGCACGACTGTTGCGTGTGGGCTCCCCATCATGCAGCAACCACATGTGTAGCCGTACGTCCATGGGAACATCTTCCAGCAGGCCGGGTAGAGTTTCTCGCAAAAAGTGGAGGTAATTTCCCCGGGTAAGTCGAGGAGGTAGAGGGAGCGGCCCAGTCAGATGGTCGCCCACAGTGCCTCCCCAAATGTTGAGCGAAAACAGTTCCTGGTGTCCGTTGACGGGCGTAACGTGACGACTTCCCCTTGCCCAGTAACGAGAGTTGTAAAGACCATCCCGACGGGAGGTGCACTCGTCGGTGAACAACACAATGGCAGGGAAGTCGGATCTCTTGCAACACGTCGTAGAAACCACCGGCAAAACCATAGTCTGTGTTCATAGTACTCTACAGGATTTAGGTCCTGTACAGGGTGGAAACTAAATGGATGCTGGCCGTCATCCCTCAAAACTTCCCAGACTAACTGGTGGGTGACCCCCATATCGTGTCCAACTGCTCGAGTACTTGTGTAGGTGCTTCCTCGAAGCGCTCGGGAACAGTCTCTTCAAAGGCACCATCCCGTAGTGTTCGAGGTCGAGCATCACCATGGTATCCCGATAATGAGCCTGTTTCGCCAAGTCGCCAGTGAATTGCTGTAAACCTTTTCGGTTGTGGGTGGCGTCTTCCTCAGTACCGTTCCTCATACAACCGTCGACCATGCGCATTATCGTCGGCTAGTCTGTAAACAAAAACCATATCTCGTTGTTCTTCAAACGAATATTGTGCCACCATGCTTACTGTATGACTAAATCGCAGATGACGTGCGTGTTCCGAAGCGAAGCTTACGTGTGAATGCCTCTGACGTGAGGTGGAGACAAACAGCAAGACCTATTCGACACGTGTGCGCATCACGTTCGGTCTGTGACGGGGCGAGGGACGTTTGTATGTGTGAGCCGACAACCATAGCTCTGCTCGTCGACCGACGAACGGTAACAGGGCAATCCCACGGCCAATTAGCTATCCAGGGTTAAAATTTCGTGACACAGTTTTTCTCCACCCTGTATATAAAGATACATACATACAGATAAACATATACATACATAACGACACACATACATATATAAACACACGCATTCACATGGATACATATGCACACACACACACACACACACACACACACACACACACACACACACACAACGCACACGCAAGAACACGCGCGCGCACACACACACGCTATTCACTGCTAACTGAGTAGTTATTGTACTGATATTGATTTACACTGAAACACCAAAGACACTGGTACTCTGTATTCAAATACAAAGATATGAAAACAGGCAGAATATGGTGCTTCGGTCGGCAACGCCTATATAAGACAACAAGTGCCTGGCGCAGTTGTTAGATCGGTTACTGCTGCTACAATGGTAGGTTATCAAGCTTTAAGTGAGTTTGAACGTGGTGTTTCAGTCGGCGCACGAGCGATGGGACACACCATCTCCGAGGCAGCTATGAAGTGGGAATTTTCCCGTACGACCATTTCACGAGTGTACCGGTGAAACATCAAATCTCCTCTAAGGCGCCTTGCCATGGTTCGCGCGGCTTCCCCGTTGGAGGTTCGAGTCTTCCGTGGGGCATGGCTGTGTCTGTTTTCCTTAGCGTAAGTTAGTTTAAGTTAGATTAAGTAGTGTGTAAGCCTGGGGACCGATGACCTCAGCAGTTTGGTCCCATACAACTTACCACAAATTTCCAATTACATCAAATCTCCGACATCGCAGCGGCCAGAAAGAAAACTTGCAAGAACAGGAATAACGACGACTGGAGAGAATCGTTCGACGTGACAGGTGTGCAACTACTCCGCAAATTGTTGCACATTTCAATGCTAGGCCATCAACAAGTGTCAACGTGCGAACCATTCAACGAAACATCACCCATATGTGATTTCAGAGTCGAAGGCCCAGTCGTGTTCCCTTGATGACTGCACAACACAAAGTTTTGCGTCTCGCTTGGGTCCGTCAACACCGCCATTGGACTGCTCATGACTGGAAACATGTTGCCTTGTTGGACGACTCTCGTGTTAAACTATATCTAGCGGATGGGCGTGTACCGGTATGGAGACAACCTCATGAAACCTTGGGCCCTGCATGTCAGCTGGGGGCTGTTCAGGCTAATGGTGACTCAGTAATGATGTGGGCCGTGTGCGGTTGGAGTGATATGGGTGACACGCACGTAAGCATCATGTCTGGTCACCTGCATCCATTCACGTCCATCGTGCACTCCGACGGACTTGGGCAGCTCCAGAAGGACAATGCGACACCCCACCCTTCCAGAATTGCTACAGAGTGGCTTCAGGAACACTCTTCTGGATTTAAACAGTTCTGCTTGTCACCAAACATCCCAGACATGAAAATTATAGCGCATGTATGGGATTTTTTGGAATGTGTTCAGAAGAGATGTCCATCGCCCCGTACTCTTACGGATTTATGGAAGCCCTGTAGGTTACATGGTATCATTTCCCTCCAGCAGTACTTCACACATTATTCGAGTACATGCCACATCGTGTTGCGGCACTTCTGCTTGCTCGTGAGGACCTACACGATATTAGGCAGGTGTACCGGTTTCTTTGCCTCTTCAGTGTACAATAATTGTCATTCCCAGTGGATGCATATGTAGTGGCAAGTCCTCAGTTGTTCTTGCGAACGCATGTATTCACTCTCGTCTCTACACTGGGTGTGGTGTAGTCCACTTGTACCCAACAATAAACTCAAGAGACGAGTCTTAGGTTACATGGTCATTGGCAAAGACTCGTTAGCTTGAATATGACGTCGTAAGAGCTGCTGGTGAGTTCAAAACGGGAAAAGAGAGCTCATTTCTCATTTCTGGCACCCAGGAGCAACGTCCAGAGCGTAGTAAAAGTCGTTGTGAGCATGCACAAACATCAAGGTAGCAAACTGAATCGAGAAACAGAAACACAGGCATCTACTATCAATGGCGCATCTCGAAGTTTTCAGAGAACGACTAGAACCGTAGGATAAGATCAAGACTGTGGTATTTACAGACATTGTTGCATCTCTGGTTGAGCCATAGTGTCGTGCCCATGGCCGGTTCCTTCGTGGAAGAAAGACTGGTATGAATCTTGAGTATCTCTGACCTTCCCTCCATATCAATAATAAGGCTGGTTGGTGAATCCAAATCACTATCCCCAAACTGTTCTCTACGCAACACATAAAAGCTGTGAGTCTGCGGCCACCAAGGTAGGTAGCATCTCAGCAATACTAAGCCACATCGTTTCAGGACTGTCAGTAAAAGAAACACTGGTTTTGTCACTCGGTACCCCACAGACTGCACATACCTACTGCAGACTGAAGCTACTGTAATTTCTGAACCATGTAAACAGACTTAATAGCATGCACGTAAATAGTTCAAGTATGAGGTTGAGTCGTCAACGTGGCAGGGACACACTCGTTGCTCAGCTTCAGTGCTGAATGAGCTCTGTGGAAGAAGCTGTACCACCTGCCACCAACAATCAGAGAAGATGGCAAGAGACAGAACTGCAGAATTTGAGCAACCCCACCTGTGGGCTGATGACTAAAACAAGCGACATTCACGTAGAACGATTTGAACGAGTCAAAAAGTGAAGACGGGTAGAGCTGCATAGGTACAGCTAACTTTTATCGCTTTAAAGGTTTTACGTGCTCAATATCAAATATTTAACACATTAACTCACTCATAAATTAATCAGACATTTGAACCTATTTTATAAATAGGAATTCGATTCTGTACAGAATCTCGTTGGGGATGGGGTCACTGGTTATTAGCAGTGCACAAATCTCATATATATATATATATATATATATATATATATATATATATATATATATATATGTGTGTGTGTGTGTGTGTGTGTGTGTGTGTGTGTGTGTTTCACATCTCCTTCTAAACCACTGGTCCCATTTCAAACAAACTTAGAATATAATTTCCTTACTGTCACGTAACAAACGCTGTGGGGGTATTAACCACCAAACTATCATAGTTAACGAGATATGGCGTCCTAAGCAATTAGATGCGTAAAAAGATGGCGTGTCATGAATGACGTTTGTATTACTTCTGTGCTATTAACTCTATTCGCGATAAATGCCGCTGACAGTATCCACACGCGCCACTGAATGTAACTATACAGATACAGATACGCTGAGGTGACTAAAGGCCTGGGATAGCGATACGCACATATGCAGACGGTGGCAGTATCGCGTACACAAGCTATAAAGGCTGGAGCTGTCATTTGTACTAGTAAGTAACGCGAAAATGTGCAGACGTGATTACGGCCGCACGACGGGAAGTGACAGACTTTCAACGCGGGATGGTAGTTGGAGGTAGACACATGGGATATTATATTACGGAAATCGATGGGGAATTCAATATTCCGAAATCCACAGCGTCAAGATTGTATCAGGACTACATTTCACAAATCATCTTTCACCACTGGCAACGAAGCGGCTGACAGCTTTCATTTAACGACTTGTGACGTCACCCCCTAGTTGACTTGCCAGACGTAAACCGCGAACGCTAGATTATATCCAGGGCCAGATGATGAAATCAGTTTCTCAACGGAAAACTCCGAATTTTTCTTTTGTTTCCTTTACTGATTGCTCAATATACAGATTGAATAACATCGGGGACAGGCTACAACCCTGTCTTACTCCCTTCCCAACCGCTGCTTCCCTTTCATACCCCTCGAATCTTATAACTGCCATCTGGTTTCTGTACAAATTATAAATAGCCTTTCGCTCCCTGTATTTTACCCCTACCACCTTTAGAATTTGAAAGAGAGTATTCCAGTCAACATTGTCAAAAGCTTTCTGTAAGTCCACAAATGATAGAAATGTAGGTTTGCCTTTCCTTAATCTTTCTCCTAAGATAAGTCGTAGGGTCAGTATTGCCTCACGTGTTCCAACATTTCTGCGGAACCCAAATCGTCTGTAAAGAATTCGCGTTAGTATTTTGCAGCTGTGACTTAGTAAGCTGATAGCTCGGTAATTTTCACATCTGTCAACACCTACTTTCTTTATGATTGGAATTATAATATTCTTCTTGAAGTCTGAGGGTATTTCGCCTGTCTCGTACATCTTGCTCACCAGATAGTAGAGTTTTGTCAGGACTGGCTCTCCCATGGCCGTCAGTAGCTCCAATGGAATGTTGTCTACTCCCGAGGCCTTGTTTCGACTCAGGTCTTTCAGTGCTCTGTCAAACTCTTCACGCAGTATTGTATCTCCCATTTCATCTTCATCTACTTCCTCTTCCATGTCCTCAAGTACATCGCCCTTGTATAGACCCTCTATACACTCCTTCCACCTTTCTGCCTTCCCTTCTTTGCTCAGAACTGGGTTTCCATCTGAGCTCTTGATATTCATACAAGTCGCTCTCTTTTCTCCAAAGGTCTCTCTAATTTTCCTGTAGGCAGTATCTATCTTACCCCTAGTGAGATAAGCCTCTACATCCTCTAGCCATCCCTTCTTAGCCATTTTGCACTTCCTGTCGATCTCATTTTTGAGACGTTTGTATTCCCTTTTGCTTCATTTACTGCGTTTATTATATTTTCTATATTTATATTTTTATTTGTTATTTTATTTATTTATTTATTATTTTATTTATTATATTTATTTTTCCTATATTTAATAATCAAAATAAATCCAGTATCCATGACGACAGCTGTAAACAAAAATGTGACCTGACTAGTATGTTGATAACCCTACAGATACGGCGGAAGACATCAACCAGGTTTCTTGAAGTTACCGATCTCAAGCAAGCATTCAGGAAGCCGCCATCTACTGTAGACCCACTGCCCAACACACACACAATTATCAGGTGACTGCCGGAATTGGAAATCCCCTCGCGACTTTTTCCAGTTGGCAACCGCTTTCATCAAGTCCTAACCTACTGTTGTATCGATAAAACTAACTAAGCTCCGCCTGATGACGAATATTGAAACAAATCAGAAACAGAATAATGGAAACACTGGAACGATATACCGTTCCAAATTTTAGAAAACAGGGATGCATTTTTACGATTTAAGCAGCGACATGCATTTCTTTTACGTTCAAAATTCGGGATCCATTTCATTATCAACTCCTTGCCGTCTAGCGTTGGTAAATCACCAAAAATGAGAACGTATTTGGCATCGTAGAAACTTGTTTCTATTTTTGAGAGCCATTTATTAATATTGAGACATAAAAATATAAATAAAAATGATTCTCGTTTGACGTTCAATGTCACGCACAGACTTATGCACGCAGACGTATGTGCAAGGATATGAATGGTTGCAAATCGATCTTACAAAATTTCATGGATACAAGCGTACTTCTATCAGGTTTCCTTATGGACATTCACGGTGTTTTCTTCCGTTATTTTATTTTGCAAAGTAATTCCTTAGTCCATAAGAGTAACGCGTCTCTTGAACAGAATATTCACATTCTTACTTGTGATTTATAAATGACGTTTCAGAAAAAAATTGAGTTATTTTCCTTACACCTCACACAGTCAGGAAAACTAGAAGTATGTTTAAAAATAACTTGATATTGAACGTTTGCAACTGAAAGCCACAGTTATGTGAAATGAAATGGCGCAACTCGTAAACGAATGCGAAGCAAAGTAATCACAGCGAAGCACCACACAATTTAAAGAATAAAGGAAATATTGGACGTTCTATCTAACGAAAAAGTTCCTCTAAAGTCGACCGACAGACATTTCTATGTGTCGCATTTCTCAATTCTTATATTGTCACGACCAGTCCTACTGAAGTTCGATAAAACCAATACAGCTTGATGTACGAGTGCAGCACAAGAACGCTACACGAATAACGGTGGGATGAAAACAAAGGCAGAGTCTCTTATAATTGCATTCAGATGTTACATTTAGAAAATTATAGGTAAACAGCCAACAGCTGCAATCTGAAAAATTGCGAAAGTCATCTCTATGTACGGATACGAATTAAAACTGTGTACAAAATGTCAAGTACACGAGAGGCTGTTTTAAACAAGTAGCAATTAATTTTAACGAACACAGATATATCTGGAATTGAAGTACTTGTTAATTTATGCCGATGGTATTACTGACGAATAGCACAAATTAAAACCTTCAGTCGAATTTTTTTATAGGAGCTGCTGGATTTCCTCTCAGTTAGTCTGAGAGGAAATCCAGCATATTCGCACTACATTCTTTCATTTTTCTTGAAAGACTGAAGCTTTGGTTGTTAAAAAACTATTGGCGTTACGTCTCAAAACTTCGAAATGCAAGCCAATATTTGTTGTTCACCAGAGTCTTGTAAAGGCAGAAAAGGAGATGCAGAGAGCAAGAAATGCGTACGTATTTTACACTTCAAATTCAGCTGAACAAAAAATCAGGAGAAGTTAGTATCCAACAGAAAAGGGGGAAAAATTTGGCGAATAAAGTCCACGCAATACGCAAAGACGAGAAGCGGTGAAGGGGGAACGATTCTTCGCCACATAGTGCAAAGTTTCTGACTTTAAAGTAAATTATGTCTGAAAACTTTGACAACTATTAAGCTGAATCACTAAATTTTGCTTCCATTTCCGATCATAATCGGTCACGCTGACACACAGACACTGTCACCTTAGTGTCCCTACGCTTAAACAATCACAGCATTGGGAATAATCAGTTTGTCACGAATTATTATAGGATGAAACCTGCTTCAAAAAAATTGGTCTAAAAAAAACATTTTTGTGATGAAAAACAGTTCGAGATTTTATCACTACTGCTATTAGTTTTTGCACCATGTTTTGTGCAGGAATTGTGTTCCAGACTGGTGTAGAATTTCGTGAGAGCAATGGCAAAATCTCATCTTGTGCTTCGTCAAGAACAAGTTTGTTTTTTTTCAGGGGGAAAACTTCTTTAAGCAGATTCGATCGAATAAATATCCGAGGCGGAACGGTCACCTCTAAGTTAATTATTGCTTAGACATGGGGATTTTAAGGTGGAGGTTTCTGTACCTGAGGATGACCGTCTTAAAACAACTTTCTTTAAATATTTAATAGTTGGGGAGCAACGCTGATCGGAAATATCGACATCTTTTCTTTACATTCATTTACTGTACACGACGTTTAGAGTAATTTGAGGCTTTGCTGCGACACAGCAGCTTTCTGTGGACTTTGCCGCCTGTAGAACTGTCTACCGCCCCCTCCCCCCCCCCCCCCCCTAAGTTCCCACTGCGGCTGTTCTCATTCCAGCAAAACGTTCTTTGAATACGAAGGTTTTACTCAACTTCCTAATTGCGCATATCTAGCAGCCAGATGCTCCGATGTGCATATTAATAAGTCTCCTGGCGATGCAAATTCGCTTGCCCTCGATTGGATCTCGGGAAACGAATCGTATTAGATTCGGTCTCAGTTCTTAAGAGTATGTCTGTATATTTAAATAGATCATCTCACTAAAGGTGTCTACATACCGTCATTACACTATACAGGTCAGTATTTGTGAATAACTTTCCAGATTAAAAAGCCATGAAACCATGCGAAATACCGGACTGATGCTGGCAACCACAGGTGTTAAATAATTGCCTAATACATAGGCAAAAGTGATAGACTTGAGTTCGATTGGCGTCATTTCGATGTTACCTGTAGAAAGATACACGGCGGCTCAATGAATTTTAAATACGTGCGGAGTACAGAACGGAAAGTTCTAGTGAATTTAACCAGTGCTCCAAGGCCTCACCCTAATCAGAACCTCGGAAATCGCTGCATATTCCGAAAAAAGTGTCAAATATGTGTAACGATGATGAATCTTTGCTTCCTGTACCATTTAACAACGTCCGCTTAGTCTGTATATGAACTCTACAATCAACTCTTGTTTGCTCCACACTGATCTAAATCAAAGTACTGAAGGTCACTGTCCAGGAAGAAATGACGCACTGAAATCCTCAAAAATCGTCATCAAGTAGTACATCATCGCCTTATGTTTGGAAAGGGGAGAAATAGTAATTGTAACATTGTAAAACTTGACACTCATTTCTGAAAAGACTCGAATAAAAAATAAAATTCAAATCGAGTGATATTCAGCATAACGCAAAAAGAACAAAAGATAGATCGAAGCAAAATAGGCGTAACTAGTTTTGTATCCTATCCCTGTGCCGGCCGTCGTGGCCGAGGGGTTCTAGGCGCTTCAGTCTGGAACCGCGTGACCGCTACGGTCGCAGGTTCTAATCTTGCCTCGAGCATGGATGTGTGTGATGTCCTTAGGTTGGTTCGATTTAAGTAGTTCTGAGTTGTAAGTGACTGATGATCTCAGATGTTATGTCCCATAGTGCTCAGAGCCATTTGAAGCATTTGAACCCAACCCGGTAATTTCCAAAAATGATTGCCTATCGAAGTCACGGAGTCCAAACGATAGATATCAAATGTACGATCGTAAATCGACCATGCGACTGGTGGCGGGTGATCAATTATTTGTAATCGTCATTTTTATGTGTTTTCTGTCGTTCCCTTAGTTTCTCTAAATTGCATACCTCCGCGAATTAATTGTGAGTTACTAGGAAATCCCAGACGATTTATGTCGTTAGTGAGTGGCATGTGAGGGGGGTTCTTGACGTTTCTTCGGCGGATTCTCTCACATGGAAAACTCTAATTCCATGGTTATCCAGCGTAGAAAATTGTTCAACTTTTCGTCGTAAATATGGAGTACTGCCGGATGAGGAAAGAAGGGGCTGTGTAGACTGTGGTGATGTGAAGTGTGTAAAACTTCGAAAGAACAGTTTCGATGCTGAAATACCGTTTACAATTTCATTGCGGACAGTGTGGAAAGCGATCGAGTATTGGGAAGAATACATGGTTCGACTCTTCCAAACCATCCATCCAGACCACCGTAATTGACTGTCACATGGTAACACCGACGACGAGTAAGGTAACGTTCTTCTTTTGTAGCGACCACCGTAAACACTCATAACGCCAGCCACTAGAGTCACATGATCGATCTACGATCGCACTTTCGATATGTATGGCTTGGATCCCGGACATTCTTGGAAATTACCCGCTTGCAGTAGCACATAAGTGCATCATAAACAGACTAACTGTAACTAGTTAGTACATAATATGCAAGTGGCGCTGCTGCAACTCCCAGTTGATGTCGTTAGCTTTCCTTCCATAGGAAGTAATAAAAAAGTTGAGAAAATTATCCTTATATTGTCTTAGTTTACACGCCATCATTAGCATATACTACACAGAGACGATGTTCAGAATAAGGAATAAGATTAAATTTTAAGGACAGAAATAGAAGTCTTAGTGTGTTACACATAACATGCTGCTGATTTTCGAATATTTATGTGTGTGTTACCATTACGCTCCCGGTAAAAGTATGTTACGAAGCTGAACGATTCGATAAACTCCAAACAATAATACTGAGGAACTGATGTGGTACACTTACCTATAATCCGTACGGTGAAGGAAAGCCCTCACAATTAATGTAGGCGTTGATGGTTTGCTTCGCGAGACTCCTACAACCAACTACGTAACGCTGTTTTGTGTACGTCACTGTGGCGACGCCTCACTGTTGCCGCAGATCTACAGACGACTTTTGTTTTCAGTCACGTGGCTTCGGTAGCAACAGTAGGCCGTGCGCTGTACAATAGGGCGTTGACACAGCCATTTACTCTGATGATGACAACGCTTCGCGGCGTGGATTCGACAGGACACCAGAAAACCTTCTTCACCGGGGACGTGCTTCTCGTCGTGAAGCACGCCAAACTTTGTCTCCATCGCTCAGAAACGAGCTGGTACATCACACAAAACCTGTTCCTCGTCGTGATTTGCGAGCACAGAGGTCATCAGTGGAAGTCGTATCTGGCGCGGAAACAACACAGTTTTTTACGAAAATGGATGCACGTAAAATTGCTCTGTTATCTCTTTTAAAACACACACTTACTCCCTTTTTCATTTGCTAGCCAGGTTGTTCTGTCGGGAGCATCCACATTTAAAAACTTTAAAATTTGTGAATTTCACACAAGACAAAATCAAAAGTTCCATGTCAAGTAAGAAATAGGATCATCTTTTAAAACTTCCACTACAAACAGTGCGGAAGAAATTTACATTAATCTTGCACATAAAACAAAAATTAATTATCCTTTCACACTTATTAGTAAAACTATTATTAAATCACTGCTTCCAGCAACTTTCTCTGTATTTGATGTAAGAGAAAGTGTGTGTGTCTGTGTGTGTGCACATGCAAGCGTTCACATGAATATACAACATTTATAAAGTAATGATATATCCACTATGTGGAAAGATTTTAAATTAAAAAAATGAACTGCGAGGCAGGCAATAACGTAGACAGCAATGCTGCAATTTATTGGCTCCTGTACAGAGAGCACCCTTTGTCTGTGCGCAACATCCAGTATTACAAAAGGGTATTTCTATGAAACTGAGAAGAAAGTACCAGAATATTTTACAAAATACAAAGGTGAATTAAAAAGATACACAGTAGCTAGGTCATGACCCGACATCCTAACAGGTCACGATCTCCGGCTCTGCCAATGACATTACTGTTATCACATTTTACTTTATTTCTCCTGTAGGTACATAATAAGTGCTTACTATTGAAACGTCCCCTTAGAAAAATTTATGAATAACTGTGCTGATAAACCTCTTACATTATTTGATTTTCAAACAGCTGAGCAAAACTGAACGTACTCAGACATTTTACCTATTCTGATCAAAACTAAACTGACACACAATATTTTTAGCGCAACGCAATCTGACTTTAAAAATATACCTTTCATGAATCACTTACCTCACAAAAATCTTCGTTACTCGAACTGCTGCACTACAGCGAGCGCTACTACTCTCAGCTAGATAAAAGATTCAAACTACTGAAGGCACTAACTACTGATAGGCGTAGATAGCAAGGCGGACCTGTAAAAGAAAGAATCCCAGAGGCCATATGAATATTCAGTTTAGATTTCATCTAAAACCTCTCAATGACGTGAAGAGTCACCAGGAACGACCTGGCTTGGAAACAACCTCGAACAGCAGGTCCCCACTCGTCAGTTGAATGATTGGAGTAGTAGCCGAAGGGGTTTACAATTGAAAGACCTGCTCTCAGCCATTGAACCACACGAAATTATATCACTGCATTCCTCAGAGCCGTAGGTAACCTTGCCTCCTTGCACCCAGAAGCAGGTGAGCAATTGAGACGCGTGAGTGGAGTGCCGAGCCAACGCTAATGAATTGTTCTCGTTAGCAGCGGCTTAACCCTCGGCTTCACACAGTGTTGTCAAACACGATGGCGAAAGGCGGCCTTGTCCGTCCACAGCGGCGGGAGGTCAGACGCCTGCTGTAACGCTGATAACGCACTCGTTAGCGGGCGGCTGTCAGTTCCGCACTGAGCACGCTTCTCGTATACTGAAGTTGTCCGCCTTAGGCTGCGACTGAGCTGCCTTACTATACGGACTTGACGGGATATGGCCGCGTCATCTCATGGTGAGATACGATAAGGACTGTAGTGCTACTCCGTGCCAACGAGAGAAAGAGACAGAAGAGAGAACTGAGCCGTGACACGGTGGAACTTCACCGGCATTCACTGATCAGCGATAACTTCGTCACCACTGATAACGGCGAGACTGAAATACGCTTGGGGATTCTGCGGCAATGCGACGTGGTAGGGAAAGAGCCGGGTGGTTAAATTAAAGTTCATTCACTCAAAGAGATCCAGTGTGGGCTCTAATGATCGTTGTTGTTGTGGTCTTCAGTCCAGAGACTCGTTTGATGCAGCTCTCCATGCTACTCTATTCTGTGCAAGCTTCTTCATCTCCCAGTACCTACTGCAACCTACATCCTTCTGAATCTGCTTAGTGTATTCATCTCTTGGGCTCCCTCTACCATTTTTACCAGTTAAACTGCTGATCCCTTGATGCCTCAGAACATGTCCTACCAACAGATCTCTTCTTCTAGTCAAGCTGTGCCACAAATTTCTCTTCTCCCCAGTTCTATTCAATACCTCCTCATTAGTCATCTGATCTACCCATCTAATCTTTAGAATTCTTCTGTAGCACCGCATTTCGGAAGCTTCTGTTCTCTTCTCGTCTAATCTATTTATCGTTAATGTTTAACTTCCATACATGGCTACATACAAATACTTTCAGAAACGACTTCCTGACACTTAAACATGTACTCGATGTTAACAAATTTCTCTTCTTCAGAAACGACTTCCTTGCCATTGCCAGTCTATATTTTAAATCCCCTCTACTTAAACCATCATCAGTTATTTTGCTCCCCAAATAGCAAAATTCATCTACTACTTTAAATGTCCCATTTCCTAATCTAGTTGCTTCAGCATCACCCGATTTAATTCGACTACATTCCATTATCCTCGTTTTGCTTTTGTTGATGTTCATCTTACATCCTCCTTTCAAGATACTGTCCATTCCATTCAACTGCTCTTCCAGGTCCTTTGCTGCTCTGACAGAATTACAATGTCACCGGGAACGTCAAAGTTTTTAAATATGGCTCTGAGCACTATGGGACTTAACATCTGTGGTCATCAGTCCCCTAGAACTACTTAAACCTAACTAACCTAAGTACATCACACACATCCATGCCCGAGGCAGGATTCGAACCTGCGACCGTAGTAGTCTCACGGTTCCGGACTGAGCGCCTAAACCGCTAGACTACCGCGGGCGGCGTCAAAGTTTTTACTTCTTCTCCATTGCTGCTCAGAATTTTTCCTTTGTTTCCTTTACTGCTTGCTCAGTGTACAGATTGACCAACATCGCGGATAGGCTGCAGCCCTATCTCACCCCCTTCCCACCACTGCTTACCTTTCATGCCAGTTGACTCTTATAACTACAATCTCCTTTCTGTACAAATTGTAAATAACATTTCGCTCCCTATATTTCACCCGTCCCACCTTCCGAAATTCAAAGAGAATATTCCAGTCAACATTGTCAAAAGATTTCTCTAAGTCTACAAATGCTAGAAACGTAGGTTTGCCTTTCCGTAATCTATCTCCTAAGATAAGCAGTAGGTTCAATATTGTCTCACGTGTTCCAACATTTCCATGGAATCCAAGCTGATCTTCCCCGACGTCGGCTTCTACCAGATTTTCCATTCGTCTGTAAAGAATTCGGGTTAGTATTTAGCAGCCGTGACTTATTAAACTGATAGTTCGGTAATTTTCACATCTGTCAACAGCTCCTTTCTTTGGGATTGGAATTACTATATTCTTCTTGAAGTCTGAGGGTATTTCGCCTGTCTCGTACATCTTGCTCAGAGATGGTAGAGTTTTGTCAGGGCTGGCTCTCCCTAGGCTGTCAGTAGTTCTAATGGAATGTTGTCTACTCCCGGGGCCTTGTTTCGACTTTGGTCTTTCACTGCTCTGTCAAACTCTTCACGCAGTATCACATCGCCCATTTCATCTTCATCTACATTCTCTTCCATTTCCATAATATTGTCCTCAAGTACATCGCCCTTGTATAGATGCTCTATATACTCCTTCCACCTTTCTGCTTTCCCTTCTTTGCTTAGAACTGGGTTTCCATTTGAGCTCTTGATATTCATACAAAGTGTTCTCTTTTCTCCAAAGGTCTCTTTAATTTTCCTATAGGCAGTATCTATCTTATCCCTAGTGAGATATGCCTCTTCATCCCTACATTTGTCCTCTAGCCATCCCTGCTTAGCCATTTTGCACTTCTTGTCGATCTCATTTTTGAGACGTTTGTATTCCTTTTCGCTTGCTTCATTTACTGCATTTTTATATTTTCTCCTTTCATCAACTAAATTCATTATATCTTCTGTTATCCAAGGATTTTTACTAGCCCTCATCGTTTTACCTATTTGATCCTCTATTGCCTTCACTATTTCATCCCTCAAAGCTGCCCATTCTTCTTCTACTGTAAATGTGGCGCTATGAATACGACGCAGGCGTACAGAAGTATTTCCATATGTAATAGATTACATCTACATCTATATCCATACTCCGCAAGTCACCTGACGGTGTGCCGGAGGGTACCTTGAGTTCCTCCATCGGTTCTCTCTTCTATTCCAGTCTCGTATTGTTCGTGGAAAGAAGGATTGTCGGTATGCTTCTGTGTGGGCTCTAATTAGGAATGGAACGTAGGCAGAAAAGGTCAAACAAGTGAGAAAGGTATAATACTGATTTTATTAATAAACCGCTGAATGCACACTTTCTTCAGTATGTGCATCTGTAATTATAACCACTCGGTATATCCAAGCTGAGTACACATGAATGGCAAATCATCCTGCGGACAGTGTGGGCCGGAAATGGCGAAATCCACTCACATATGCGACTCTGACGTGCAGATTATTAAGACTCAGTGCCTAGAGATGAACATCTAGGGAATGGCGAAAGTGGTCAGGTGTCAACATCTACTGTCCTGTTGTCTGTTGTCGTGAGCATCTACTAGAAATGGTTGAAGGACAGCGAAACCAGAAGCAGGCGACAAGATGAATGAGATCTTCACTCTGCAGCGGAGTGTGCGCTGATATGAAACTTCATGGCAGATTAAAACTGAGTGCCGGACCGAGACTCGAACTCGCGACTTTTGCCTTTCACGGGCAAGTGCTCTAGCAGCTGAGCTATCCAAGCAAGACTCACGACCCGTCCTCACAGCTTTACTTCCGCCAGTACCTAGAGCACTTGCCTGCGAAAGGCAAAGGTCCCGAGTTCGAGTCTCGGTCCGGCACACAGTTTTAATCTGCCAGGAAGTTTCAGGCGACAATATGTTGGACGTCCGATAGTAATCGTGAAACGTTGAGGTCGGAGAATTTCCCGCTCTGTACAGTAGGATATACCAGATGACTGCACAAAGTCTGAAAGTGAGTCCATGATCATATTTTGGCACTTTATTTTCCAGGTCCGTCTTGATCACACAAACTTCACTATTACCGGTTTCGGCTACTGCCACCTTCAGATCTGTTACAAACAAAAACTGTGTCTAACCGACTCAGTTTTGCTGACGCTAAATCTATAAAAAGCCTGGTGCTACATAAGAAAGACAAAGGGCGTTTGTATGATTAACAGTCATGTATAGCAGCCATACATACTACAAAATATTCTGATGTAGTATCAACGCCAAACTAAACATGTAGGTACATAGTAAGTGCCGGTGATGATCATAATGCGTCTGGTATTTACGCAGAAAACTGAGGCTATCACAGAGCACTATAACCAGTATCGTAAATGTAATTTTAATTAATGACTACGCATACTGCATTTTAACTATTACATTTACGATACTGGTTATCATGTACCCTAGCTATAGTGCCCTCTGCTGGCCTCAGTTTTTTATATAAATACCGGACACATTATGATCATCACCGGCACTTACTATGTACCTACATGTTTAGTTTGGCGTTGATACTACATCAGAATATTTTATAGTATGTATGGCTGCTATACATGGCTGTTAATCATGCAAACGCCCTTTGTCTTTCTTATGTAGCACCAGGCTTTTTATAGATTTAGCGTCAGCAAAACTGAGTCGGTTAGACACTGTTTTTGTTTGTAACGGATATGAAGGTGGCAGTAGCCGAAACCGGTAATAGTAAGTGTAAAAGTTTGTGTGATCAAGACGGACCTGTAAAATAAAGTGCTAAAATAGGATAAACGGCGATCTGTGCCATATCTGACTACAGAGTACAATTCTAATGCAGACGCAAGTGTTTCGGGAAACTCCAGCGCACATTGTGGAAAGTAGGGGGCGCGTGTTCCCTTGCTGACCCAAAGAAACTATCAATTACAATTGCAGAGGGAGCGGGATGGTCGAGGTTGAACGGTGGATCAATGAAACTGTGTCAACCGTTCGAATAAACTACGTTTCTAGCTACAAAAGGTAGATGGTCGTGCCATCCATGTGAAAGGCTGGAGTATTATGTTATTGGTTACGTTCACCTGGGATTCCATGGGACTTGCGGTGGTAATGAAACCCATCGCGACGACTGTGGACCACGGCAACATTACGGTGGAACACCTGCATCTCTTCGTGCTTGATGTATTCTCCGGCAGAGATGGTATTTTCCATCAGTATAATTGCGTGATTATGAAATATCATCTCAGTTATGTGATTGGATTTGTGATTTTCTGTCAGAGAGGTCACAGTTCTTAGTAACTGACGGAAAGTCATCGAGTAAAACAGAAGTCATTTCTGGAGTTCCTCAAGGTAGTATTATAGGCCCTTTGCTGTTCCTTATCTATATAATCGTTTCGGGAGACAATCTGAGCAGCTGTCTTCTGTTGTTTGCAGATGACGCTGCCGTATATCGACTAATAAAGTCATCAGAAGATCAAAACAAAATGCAAAACAATTTAGAAAATATATCTGAATGGTGCGAAAAGTGTGAGGCCATCCACATGAGCGCTGGAAGGAACTCGTTAAACTTCGGTTACACGATAAATCAGTCTAATTTAAAAGCCGCAAATTCAACTAAATACCTAGGTATTACAATTACGAACAACTTAAATTAGAAGGAAAACATAGAAAATGTTGTGGGGAATGCTAACCAAAGACTGCGTTTTATTGGCAGAACACTTAGAAAATGAAACAGACCTACTAAGGAGACTGCCTACAATACGCTTGTTCTTCCTCTTTTAGAATACTGCTGCGCGTTGTGGGAACGTTACCAGATAGGACTGACGGAGTACATCGAAAAAGTTCAAAGAAAGGCAGCACGTTTTGTATTATCGCGAAATAAGGGAGAGATTCTCACAGAATTGATGCAGGATTTGGGTTGGACATCCTTTAAGGAAAGGCATTTTTCGCTGCGACGGAATCTTCTCACGAAATTCCAATCAACGTCTTTCTCCTCCGAATGCGAAAATATTTTGTTGACACCGACCTACATAAGAGGAACGATCACCACGATAAAATAATGGAAATCAGAGCTCGTACGGAAAGATATAGGTGTTCATTCTTTCCGCGCGCTACACGAGAGTGGAATAATAGAGAATCGTGAAGGTGGTTCGATGAACCCTCTGCCAGGTACTTAAATGTGATTTGCAGAGTATCCATGTAGATGTAGGTGTAGATGTAGGATACCTGGCTGGTCACGAGGCCAGAATCGAGTTTCGGACGCTTGAGGAGCGTGATAGTGAACTCAGGTTGGTATCTTGGCCACCAAACGCACCTGATCCGAGCCCGATCGAACACATGTGGGACTCTATCGGGCGCCAGCCCCGCACCCACAAACTACCGGCCGCAATTTAGGGGGATTGCGCAACGTGTACGTAGGTATTTGGTGCCACAGGTCTGTGGAAAGCTAGCAAACACTTGTCAAGCTCGTACCAAGCATAACTGCAGCTTTACTGCGTTCCAAAGGTGTCCCTGCACAGTATGAAGCAAGTGGCCATTATGTTCTAGCTCACAGTGTAAATTAACATCGTAAGAAAACAATAACTAACGAGGATGTCTTTTTTGACTGGGTAGGACGAAAAAAGTTGTTATGAAGAGGTAGGAACGGTGATTATATTACTAGCTGTCCCGTCTTCGCAGAAATTACAGTTTACCGAGACTGCTAACCGCAGAACCATCTGCATCGTCTCCACGTGTGCAACCGAGCTTTAACAGGAGGGCAAACTGAGACGATGGCCATACCACTTCCCTCCTACATGTTACTGGCAATCGAAGCAGGAACCTTGCAAGGTGAAGGCGTCTATTTCGCAACAGAGTCCACTTGTGCGAACTGTGCGTATGAGTGATTACATATCAAGGAAAAAGTGTGGTAACACTTCTCCAACAATGCAAGCAGTTAACTAGTGGATTAACTGTCAGATTACGTCCTTTAATGAGGCATTGTCACAAAGTGACAGCACGCATACTTCACGTGTTTTCTAAAAGTAACCAGGCCAATATTTTTCATGCCGTTAAGTCGATACCTGGCTCTTCTGTCTTACAAGGAACTCGTATTTTGTTCACAAACTCAGAAGTAAACTTTTGCTGCATTTCATTGCAAATAGCTATATTTCACACAAGCATATTAGACAGATACGGCATATCAACTATTTCTCTCTTTCCTTCTAAATGGCAACAAAATAAATTTAATTAATTAATAATTTAATTATTAATTAATAAAATTTATTAATTAATAATTAATAAATAATAAATAAATAATAAATTAATAATAATTTAAAGCAACAGTGGACATGTTCACAGTCACCATCTTCAATCTTTATCTTTGTACAACGTTCCTCTTTACCGTTCTCCTGCTCTTGTCTGTGTAAAATAATTAGTTCTTGTTGTCTTAAGCCTCTTTGGACACCAAAAACCATCGAACCACGTTTTTCCTGGTACGCAAACGATTTCAGTGTTAGGTTGGTTAACCGTCAACAATTCTGAGTGTAGGTACCTATGTAAATACCCCTTCTTCTTTTCTTGATAGCATCCAATTTTGTCTCAATGTAGGTTTCTATTGGTTTCACATGAATAACATTTTGTTGCATGTGATAGTGAGTTCTTTCTCACAGTTTTCTTTTTGACCTGTTCCAGTCTTTCAACTAATTAACCCTTTTCAGGAAAATACGGTTCAAATGGCTCTGAGCACCATGGGACTTAACATCTGAGATCATCAGTCCCCTAGAACTTAGAACTACTTAAATCTAACTAACCTAAGGACATCACACACATCCTTGTCCGAGGCAGGATTCGAACCTGCAACAGCAGTGGTCGCGCGGTTTCAGACTGAAGCGCCTAGAACCGCTCTGCCACACCGGCCGGCCCTTTTTAGGACAAAGCGTCTACTGTGTTAGGGTTCTTGATATTGCTCTAATGCTTACTTATGCAGGGAGTGTTGTTTTTGTAATTAGAGCCTGACTAGGTACATATAAAAAGACTTTAACTCTCATTTCAATAAGCGAACGTCCTTGGTACGTCATCTTATTTGCTTGAAACGCTATGCCACAGCTTTGACCATTTTATTCTCCGGTTGAAAATGAAATGTTAATTTATTTTAATTACTGAATGATTCACTTTTCGTAAAACAGACCTTTTAAAAGCTTATAATTTTGCACAGATTCTTGTGACTGAACGAAATCCATATAATCTCTACTTAACATTTATGTGTGTACCTACCTATATTTGCAACATAGGTGATAATAAAAATAACAATAGACAAGTGATGGCAGTGGCAGTCTTTAGAAACTTTACTAATTTCAATACCTTCAGACCTTTTGAAACTGGGTAATTTGTAGTTGGAAATTAACTGTCACGACACTAAAGACAAAGGTGCATGGAGCCACAATGGTGATAATCATTGTCAAGAATTTCAGGAAAGTATTTCAATTGATCGATTTGTCGATACGTTTGTAGGAAGTTATTTTATAAAAAGGACTGTTGTTTAAGATTTCACGTTCCTTAGGTGAATTTTTCTGTTGAAATTCTCTCAGATAATCGTCTACAGATACTGATCAGGAGCCTTGGGGAAAATCTGTTTGAGGGGAACGCTGTTAGACAGTAGATTACCCTCGAAATCATCAGGTCTGCTATGGTTATAGGAAAGTTAACCATTTTATGAATCAAGTAAGGTGCGCAGTTTCAATAAGATTGTGTTTGCAGACGAATTAAAAGTCGTATTCGCGATACAAAGAAAAGTTTTGAAAGAAGGAATGAAGGTAGATTGGGATTTAACGTCCCGTCGGGGGAGGTCATAAGAGACGGAGCACAAGCTCGGAATATATCAAGAACGAGGAAGGAAACCGGTCGTGACCCTCCAAAGGAATAATCCTGGCATTTCGCTGGTGCATTTAGAGAAAACCTGAAAAACCTAATTATTGATGGCCGGACGAAGATTTCATTCGTCGTCCACCCGAATGCGAATTTGAAAAGAAAGTGACTGTTATGGATCGGTATATACAGGATTTTTCTTAATTGGTGACCAGTACTTCTGTTACACTGTTCATACAGTAGTCCTAAAGTTGAAGAAACACAAGAACAAATGCTTGAAGTGAGAAGATGGTAAGACAAACTGATAGTGCGCCCATCTTTAAGCTTTTTCTTATTTACCCAAGACAGTTACACTTAAGATGGTATGATGTGGTTTGAAACACTAACGTCAAAAAAAAAAATCATGTAAAGACCCTCATAACTAGCCCTATCGGCCGTGATGTCTCTTGTAAAAATCTTCTCACCCTCAGCAAATTACTCTAACTGATCTGTGGGGGGCGAGGGGGGGGTGGGGGTGGGTGGGTACTGTAAGACCTTCGGTACAAACACCATTAGTTTATTTGCCTTTCGCTCCAGCGAAGTAGGTGAGTGTCAGCAATATGTCTCGTGGTCTTATCGTGGCGTGTTTATCTTCTGCCGTTAGGTCAAACTATAGAAATGCCACTTGTACGCTTAGAGTAGCAGATTGACGGTGACCAACTTTAAACAGAACTTTATTAATTTTCACACACATTTATTATAATAAGAACAAGCATAGATCTTACGTAACTTGATTCTGGATACTGTTTACAATTGACAATCTTATGTTCCTTTGGTCATGGTACATTAATCTTATTCTCACATATCTCTGATACCTGACAAAGTGTCTATACATTTCTCTTCATGGATATGTACAGGAATATGATAATCTTATTAGGCGCAGACTGAAACTTGACTACAGACTAATGCAGACTAATGCTAACTGGTTCTATTTCATTTTTGATGGGCGACTGTTTCTAGAAGTCTTCAGAGTATTGTTCATTAAGTTAAACGGTGCTTAAGCATCCATCGGCTCGTGTATCTTTTTCAGTCTTTTGAATAGTTCTGACACAGACTGTCGATGAATCTTCCATTCCAATCATCAGAAGTATCAATTTTCTTTCTAAGACTTCATGACAGCACTTACGGTTTGTTTATTTAACTCCCACGGTGGAAAGAAAGAAAACGAAACTCTGATCTCATGGAATATACATTCCATATTGTACTTACAAATCAGTTTTAGATTATAACTGAGATCGAAACATGACACAAGCAAGACATAAGAGTTCAGTGACATGAAAAGTGAAAAAAAAAAAAAAACTTTCTTCGTTGGCGTATTTGTTCTTTTAAAGCAGTTGATGCTAACGGTATCAAATTAGGAAACGAGACACAAAAAGTAGACGATGAGTTATGCTATTCGAGCAGCGAAATAACTGACGATGGCGGAAATAGAGACGATACAAAACGCAGACTCGCAATAGCAGAAAAGTATTTTTTTAAAACAGAGAAATTTGTTGATATCTACACTATTGGCCATTAAAATTGCTACACCACGAAGATGACGTGCTACAGACACGAAATTTAACCGACAGGAAGAAGATGCTATGATATGCAAAAGATTAGCTTTTCACAGCACTCACACAAGGGTGACGCCGGTGGCAACACCTACAACGTGCTGATATGTGGAAAGTTTCTAGCCGATTTCTCATACACAAACAGCACTTGACCGGCGTTGCCTGGTGAAACGTTGTTGTGATGTCTCGTGTAAGGAGGAGAAATGCGTATCATCACGTTTCCGACTTTAATAAAAGTCTGATTGTAGGCTATCGCGATTGCGGTTTATCGTATCGCGACGTTGCTGCACGCTTTAGTCGAGGTCTAATGACTGTTAGCAGAATATGGAATCGGTGGGTTCAGGAGGGTAATACAGAAAGCCAAACTGGATCACAACGTCCTCGTATCACTAGTAGTCGAGATGACTGGCATCTTATCCGCATGGCTGTAACGGATCGTGCAGCCACGTCTCGATCCCTGAGTCAACAGATGGACACGATTTCAAGACAACAACTATCTGCACGAACAGTTCGACGACGTTTGCAGCAGTATGGACTATCAGCTAGGAGACCATGGATGCGGTTACCCTTGACGCCGCAGCACAGACAGGAGCGCGTGCGATGGTGTACTCAACGACGAACCTGGTTGCACGAATGGCAAAACGTCATTTTTTCCGATGAATCCAGGTTTTGTTTACAGCATCATGATGGTCTCATCCGTGTTTGGCGACATCGCGGTGAACGCACATTGGAAGCGTGTATTCGTCATCGCCATACTGGCGTATCACCCGGCGTGATGGTGTGGGGTGCCATTGGTTACACGTCTCGGTCACCTCTTGTTGGCATTGACGGCACTTTGAACAGTGGACGTTGCATTTCAGATGTGTTACGACACATGGCTCTACCCATCATTCGATCCCTGCGAGACCCTACATTTCAGCAGGATAATGCGCGGCCGCATGTTGCAGGTCCTGTACGGGCCTTCCTGGATACAGAAAATGTTCGACTGCTGCCCTGGTAAGCACATTCTCCAGATCTCTCACCAACTGAAAACGTCTGGTCAATGGTGGCCGAGCAACTGGCACGTCACAATACGCGAGTCACTACTCTTGATGAACTGTGGTATTGTGTTGAAGGTGAATGGGCAGCTGTACCTGTACACGCCATCCAATCTCTGTTTGACTCAATGCCCAGGCGTATCAAAGCCGTTATTACGGCCAGAGGTGGTTGTTCTGGGTACTACTTTCTCAGGATCTACGCACCAAAATTGCGTGAAAATGTAATCACATATCAGTTCTAGGATAATATATTTGTTCAATGAATACCCGTTTATCATCTGTATTTCTTCTTGGTGTAGCAATTTTAATGGCCAGTAGTGTAGTACAAATTTGTCAGAAAGTTTTTTCTGAATGCACTACGCAGTTCAGTCAGATTAATGTGACCACCTGTCAAAATCATGAATAACCGCCATTTGCAGTGCGGACGTGCAGGATGGGAGTCAATTAGGTTCTGGAAGATATCGACACGAATGTGGAGCCATGCTGGGTCCAGCGTCGTTGCTAGTTTCTCTGTTTAGGGTCTATGACGCGAACAGCCCGATCGAGGAGGTCACACAGATTCTCTATTGGGCTTAAATCCTAGGAGTTTGGTGACAAGGACAGTATGACAAACACATACTGACACACTACAAGCTGTACACTGCAAGCTTTGTGACATGTTGCATTGTCTTGCTGGTAGATGCCATCGTGCCGAGGGAAGAGAAACTGCATGTAGGGGTAGACGTGGTCCCCACTGTGCATTCCAGAATGACGAGACCACCCAGTGAATGCCACGAAAACACTCCCCAGACCGTAACGCTCCTTCCTGCATCCTGAATCCTTCTGACGACTGTTCTAGGGGCACATAGGCCGACGAGCATCTGCCCCGAGGAACATAAAACGCGATTCATCCGAAAAGGCCACCTGCCCCGCTGCGGTACTGGCGTCCAACTGAAAGTCTTCGTCGTTGATGAGCAGCAGTCAGCGTGAGTACATGAACCAAGCACCAGCAGAGGCCCATACGTAGCAACGTTAGCTAATCGGCCGTTGGGGAGACTCTATTGACTGCTTCTTCGATTACCCTGGTGGTCAGTTTCTGAACAGTTGCACGTCTATTCGCCCGTATAGATTTCCACTGCCATCTTTCACCCCTGTCATCTTTGGCCCATGGAGCTTCACACCTGCCTCTGCACCGATTTTGGGTAGCGCATTTTGCCATGCACGGTATATTTTTAATCATGACTGCCCGCGAACAGTTTACAAACTTAGGCCTTTCTAAATTATACCCACCTTTGGCCAGAAAGCCCGCGAACAGTTTACAAACTTAGGCTTTCTAAATTATGCCCACCTTTGGCCAGAAAGTAAATGGTCATGCCCTTCTGGATTTCAAATAAATCGCTCCGTTTCCTCATTATGACAACGACTGCACTAAGAGTATTTTCCGTGTCTCCCCGACAATCTTTACATATCCTCCATTGCTAGTGCTGCCACCTGGCGACTGTAGTTACTGCGCGTTGATATCGAATGTAGGTGGTAGTCTCATCAAGTGGCTGCACCGTACATTTGCATGGAATTCAAATGGTTCGAATGTCTCTGAGCACTATGGGGCTTACATTCTGAGGTCGTCAGTCCTCTAGAACTTAGAATTACTAAAACCTAACTAACCTAAGGACATCACACACAGCCATGCCCGAGGCAGGATTTGAACCTGCAACCTTAGTGGTCGCGCGGTTCCAGACTGTAGCGCCTAGAACCGCTCGGCCACCCTGGCCGGCTTGCATGGAGTGTAGCCACGCAGAGAAGTAAAATGTGGACGATAAATATTCCAGGTAAGAAGAAAACAGAAGCTTTCTAAATGTGGTGCTGACAGGTTGAGTAACTAATCAAGACGTACTATAACAAACTGAGCAAAAAAGAAATTTCTGGCACAACTTGCCTAAAAGAAGGGAACAGTTGATAGGACACTTATTGAGCCATCAAGGAATTATCAGTTTTGTAATGCAGGAAAATACGAAGGGAAAAAATAGTACAGGGAGACGAAGGGTAGAGAACAGTAAGAAGCGCCGACCGCGGTGGCCGAGCGGTTCTAGGCGCTTCAGTCTGGAACTGCGCGGAAGCTAAGGTCGCAGGTTCGAATCCTGCCTCGGGCATGGATGTGTGTGTCGTCCTTAGGTTAGTTAGGTTTAAGCAGTTATAAGTTCTAGGGGACTGATGACCTCAGATGCTAGGTCCCATAGTGCTCAGAGCCATTAGCCATTATTAGAACAGTAAACAGGATCAAACGGATGTAGGTCGTAGCATTTAATCGAAGATGAAGAGGGTTGTGCAGAATGGACTAGTGCCTAGAACTACAGCAAATGAGGCTTCCAACTGAAAACCAGTGTAACAACAACTGCTTTTTTATTGCCTACAAACCTCGAAGGAGAGGAGTACAGTAGGAAGGCCATTTCTTGCAGATACAGAATAGATTATAACACAGGCACAAAACATGAGCCTAAATTCGTGTCTCACGCTGAATGTGAGAAAAACTCTTCAAATTTTATCACAGATTCACTATCTGAATAAAGTATCCTACTTAATACTATCAACATGATTTAGAGCAAATGCAGCCTTATCTCAGTTTTAGCTGGTTATGTGCCACGGGCAGGAATGGTTGCTTAAAAACTCGTGTTTCCATCAGGATGAATAAACAGAGTGGTTTCCTGGTGGAAGCACAGGAAACCCACAAGTATTTTTCGAAAGAAATCAGATATTATGAAGTGTCTAAAACTGCTTTTCCTCATATACATCTGGAACATTCAAGCTCTCCGTTGTAGACCTTGATAAAATTCTAGATCTTTACGAGACCTGTTATCCGCAACATTAATATAATGAGCATATTTTTATAAAAACAACCAGTAGGAAGTTACGCAGATATCAATAATATTTTAAAAAGTATAAAGTAATTTTGTTGCTCTTCAGCTATAAAAGAAACCACATTTTGATCATAGGCTACTGAATCGTTCTTTGTGGCTTGCTAACAAGAATAACTGCAGGTTTCAAATACTACTAAGAGTCTTATAACTGACCAATGGCACATATTTTCACAATCAAAATTTCATAGTTTTTTAGAAGAGAAATAATACGCTTCGTGATTCGATATATCTGCAGAATGAAAGTGAAATATAGCACACGACAATGGCACCATCTTTTGCCTGGTGCTTTTAAGAGCAATCAATACAGATGCGGAGGGGAGATAGTGTTACCCAATAGCTGCTTCCCAGAGGCTGGTAAACGAAACGTATATGTCATGTAAGCTTCCCTGCCACCAGCATCGGCGTACGTTTAAGAAACAAAATTCTTTTCATCTAAGTATTTGTGACTGATATTCAATAAAATTTCCATTCGTGGAACGTGACGAAAGGCGATATAAGGCACAGTAGCAAATAAAGTGAAGCGATAGTATTTGTTTTCATTACCAGCGACACGGCAACTGAATCGGTCACGCTAACTAAATATCTTTCCACGGTCACGCAAAGTGATATGACGGAACACGGAGATATTAATGTAACCGCAGCGTTTAAAGTGGGATACTGCAAACAGGGCGACTGGCAATGAGAAAAGTTTACACGCGAGACTTTAAAATTTAGTAAAATATCAGCACTCCACTCGGTAGCGCCGATTACCTTTACTTTTAGACTTATGTTCTTGTCACTGGCACGTGTTCACCGCCGGGAATGCTGTTAATAGGAGTGCCACAACCGAAGCTCTACTTTAGTGTACACAGGTCAGCAGGACTTTTAGCTCGCCAACATCCTTTAAATTATTCATATCCTAATGTGAAATACTGTCGTGTACTGCATTATTTTCAATTTCAGATTTAATAAATATTTAAAATAATTGTCGGTTAAAATTTCGTTGTAAGGTATTGAAACCCCCTTCTAATCGACGAAGAATGTCTCGTAGGTTTCATCCTTTCATCTAGTAAGAAATATATATATATATATATATATATATATATATATATATATATATATATATATATATATATATATATACTCCTGGAAATTGAAATAAGAACACCGTGAATTCATTGTCCCAGAAAGGGGAAACTTTATTGACACATTCCTGGGGTCAGATACATCACATGATCACACTGACAGAACCACAGGCACATAGACACAGGCAACAGAGCATGCACAATGTCGGCACTAGTACAGTGTATATCCACCTTTCGCAGCAATGCAGGCTGCTATTCTCTCATGGAGACGATCGTAGAGATGCTGGAAGTAGTCCTGTGGAACGGCTTGCCATGCCATTTCCACCTGGCGCCTCAGTTGGACCAGCGTTCGTGCTGGACGTACAGACCGCGTGAGACGACGCTTCATCCAGTCCCAAACATGCTCAATGGGAGACAGATCCGGAGATCTTGTTGGCCAGGGTAGTTGACTTACACCTTCTAGAGCACGTTGGGTGGCACAGGATACATGCGGACGTGCATTGTCCTGTTGGAACAGCAAGTTCCCTTGCCGGTCTAGGAATGGTAGAACGATGGGTTCGATGACGGTTTGGGTGTACCGTGCACTATTCAGTGTCCCCTCGACGATCACCAGAGGTGTACGGCCAGTGTAGGCGATCGCTCCCCACACCATGATGCCGGGTGTTGGCCCTGTGTGCCTCGGTCGTATGCAGTCCTGATTGCGGCGCTCACCTGCACGACGCCAAACACGCATACGACCATCATTGGCACCAAGGCAGAAGCGACTCTCATCGCTGAAGACAACACGTCTCCATTCGTCCCTCCATTCACGCCTGTCGCGACACCACTGGAGGCGGGCTGCACGATATTGGGGCGTGAGCGGAAGACGGCTTAACGGTGTGCGAGACCGTAGCCCAGCTTCATGGAGACGATTGCGAATGGTCCTCGCCGATACCCCAGGAGCAACAGTGTCCCTAATTTGCTGGGAAGTGGCGGTGCGGTCCCCTACGGCACTGCGTAGGATCCTACGGTCTTGGCGTGAATCCGTGCGTCGCTGCGGTCCGGGCCCAGGTCGACGGGCACGTGCACCTTCCGCCGACCACTGGCGACAACATGGATGTCCTGTGGAGACCTCACTCCCCACGTGTTGAGCAATTCGGCGGTACGTCCATCCGGCCTCCCGCATGCCCACTATACGCCCTCGCTCAAAGTCCGTCAACTGCACATACGGTTCACGTCCACGCTGTCGCGGCATGCTACCAGTGTTAAAGACTGCGATGGAGCTCCGTATGCTACGGCAAACTGGCTGACACTGACGGCGGCGGTGCACAAATGCTGCGCAGCTAGCGCCATTCGACGGCCAACACCGCGGTTCCTGGTGTGTCGGATGTGCAGTGCGTGTGATCATTGCTTGTACAGCCCTCTCGCAGTGTCCGGAGCAAGTATGGTGGGTCTGACACACCGGTGTCAATGTGTTCTTTTTTCCATTTCCAGGAGTGTATATATATATATATATATGATATCTCGCCGCCGTTGCTTCGTCGTTGAAGTCTTCTTTCCAGCATCTCGCGCTTTCTCCTTTGATGTGGAGTCCATTGCCATACACGTTTGGGCCATCTTGTGTCTGGCATACACTGTAAGTGACCAATACCAGGGCCGGCAGCGGTGGTCTCGCGGTTCTAGGCGCTCAGACCGGAACTGTGCGACCGATACGGTCGCAGGTTCGAATCCTGCCTCGGGCATGGATGTATGTGATGTCCTTAGGTTAGTTAGGTTTAAGTCGTTCTAAGTTCTAGGGGACCGATGGCCACAGATGTTAAGTCCCATAGTGCTCAGAGCCATTTGAACCATTTTTGACCATACCAGAGTAGGCGCTTCCTTACTAGGTAATCTAGGATTGTGCTTTCGACATTCATATCCTCTCTGATCCTGTCATTTCTAACATGATCAAGCCTGGAATATCCACAACTCCCTCTCCGAAAATCCATCTCGGCAGCCAGCAGGTAATCTTTCTGCCTCATAGTCAGTTCCCATAACTCTGCACCGTACGTTGTGATACTTTCAATAATTGTGTGGGCTACTAAATATTAAGAATTTTTAACATTGTACAGCCCTGTCAGCAACTGTGATAACTGAACACGTATCACGTCAGCCTCAGTTCCAAATAGAAACCAAAATTTACCCAGGTTTCAGCCAAATTAATTTGGCCTTCTTCATAAGCGAGTGACACTGAACTACTGCATGCTAAAGTTTGGCCATGTCAAGTATAAAACTGTAGCATCGTAGTAACTGGTCATAATCTACATTACTTGGGTTGAAGAGAGTTCCGGTGCAGCCCTCGCGGCCTATAACAACTTACAAAAATAAATAAAAACAGAGGGCAATCAATTTACAATTATGTGGTTCTTGAAGGTTTCCCCCAGGATAGAATATTCCATCATTTCTCGGGTGTTCCGGGACAGCAGTAATTCTTCTTTGGATATTTCAGCTGTTAATCATACAGTCATCTTCATAACTAGTCGGTGGCTAAATTTAAACTACTCGACACAATGACATACTGTGGATTTAAACCGAGCGAGGTGGCGCAGTGGTAGCATACTGGACTCGCATTCGGGAGGACGATGGTTCAATCCCGCGACCGGCCATCCTGATTTAGGTTTTCCGTGATTTCCCTAAATTGCTCCAGGCAAATGCTGGGATGGTTCCTTTGAAAGGGCACAACCGACTTCCTTCCCTAATCCGATGAGACCGATGACCTCACTGTTTGGCCTCTTCCCCCAAGCAATCCTGTGGACTTACACGCACATGCGTCTCAGGTAACACCATCACCACAACAGCGTCAGTCATAGATAAGACTTTTGTGGCTAAGAATATGATATACCAAATGCTGAGTCAACAGATCCACAGTGATTACAAATTATGTGCTTGATTATTAAAGTGGATGGCATATAATTCCTCTGAAGAAGCAAGTCGTTCCTTCTTGTTCGTCCAGTGGCCGTATAATTCATCGTTCAAAGGGGGATTTAATGACACAGGCCACATTTGGGCACTGAAATGCATCAATGGTAACAGGTGAAAATTTGTGCCACACTGTGACTTGAACCTAGATTTCCCGTTTTACGCAAGCGGTCGGCCATCTAAGCACGCATCCCTGGCTACCCAAACTCCCAGCCTGCTACTCACTGCTGACATAGCGACACTTGCCCACCAATTCCTTAATCGCAGTCTCTGATCCCCGTAAGAGATCGGGAATGGTGTCACTACGTCACTGCTGAGTAACAGTTCAGGAATTTGGGTCGGCAGGGAAGCGTCCTTAGATGGCCGAGCGCCTGCGTAAAGCGGGAAATTTAGGCTCGAGTCTCGCTCTGACGCCAATTTTTACCGGATACCATTGATACATTTCAGTGCCGAACGAAAAGTTTTGTAATTTTTACGAAATTGCAAAACATCATGCACACAACTCCGTTATGTGGCAGTCATTCGGCAGAAGTGACGAAAAGATTAGCACCAAAACAATGAAATAACGCAGTGGAAACTATCAATAAGTGATAAAAAAATTTAATTTTTATTTGGTGAGAATGGGTTAAAACTTTCAGTTTGGATGTACGGAACTAATAATTTTAACTAGTTGTATGCAGTATTATACCACCCCCATTTTGTTAGACAATTCGTTTGGGCATAATTAAAATTAATATCCAGCTCATGTGTTGCTCGCTCGACTGCAGCTCTACACGCTAATTTATCGTGTGCAAGCCTGGTGACATCTCCGTAACTACTGCACCCTCCATCCCTTTGACCCTGCTTGTTTAGTCAGATCTTGGACTCACTGTGCAGTTTCTCACCAGCACCACACTTCACCCAACACTTGAGTAACGATTACTTGATTTGTTATCCCCTTCTATCGATCTAATCCTCAGAATTCTTCTGTATCATCATATTTCAGAAATGTCTGTTCTCTTCTCTTCTGAACTGCTTATCGTCGACGTTTCCCTTCTGCACAACGCTACTTTCCAGACAAAAAACTTCAATAAAGACTTCCTAAGACTTTATGTTAAATGTTAACAAATTTCTCTTTTCCAGAAAATCCTTGCTTCTTATAGCCAGTCTGTGTTTTATACCACCTGTACGACATCCATCGTTAGTTATTTTGCAGTCGTGATAGCAGAATTCATTGTCTACAAGTAGTGTCTCATTTTCTGTCCTGATTCCTCAATCTTCGCCTTATTTACTCTCAAGTGTCCTTATTATACTATTGTTTGCGTTCACCAAAGGAGAAATTCCTGACTTTGTACTGAACAAAGAAAGTGTTGGAATGACTGCTCCTGAACTGGATCACCGTTCGATTAGAACAACGTAACATCCTACGTCCAGAACAGTTTGGTTTCCAGGCAAAGTTGTTTACGAAACGTCAACTCAACCTGATGGCTGAATTTAACCAGTATAATTATAACAGGTCCAATTCTACGCTCAGCTCCTTCATAGATATAGAGATAGCGTACGATAACGCTTGGGTCCCTAAGATGCTGGTCTAGCTTCTCACCTATACGCCTAATAAGGACTGTTATACAAAGATTTTGGATGGCTTTCTACACGTCTTCGTTCAGCTTGAATGAAAGAACTCTGGCACGAAACATCTCATCTCTGGCATCACTCAGGGCTCCGCTTCGTCGCCATTAGTGTTCAATATTTATGTTAACGACGTCTCACTGGGAGGCAGAGTATCCACGGATCTTTTCGCTGATGAACGGCTTTGTTATGCGTGGCTCGCATCATACGGCAGCTGATTGCCCTCATGCTGCAACAACTGAGTCGTCTTGAAACGGGGGCTTTCTACAAGAAAAAGTAATATTTAACGCAACTGCAGCAGTCTTATTTACGAAGAAACGACGGGTATTGAAAGTAGACTTGATAATCAACAAAGACAGGATACCCTGGAAAACTCACAATAAATATGTTAGTATATGGGTTGACAAGGGACTTATCTTCAAAATACATCCTAAAAAGAAGAAAACGACAATGTCAAAGATATTACATGACCTAGTGCCAATCTTTCTGAGAAGAAGTCTCAACGCGGAAACGAAGATGAGACTCTTCAAGTCCACGGTGCAGTCCACCCCCTATAAGGTAGTGCCTCATGGGGACGACCTGCAACTCTGATACTAAAGACCTTCAGATTCAGCATTTGGATTTGCAGCTCCCTGTGTTTACCTTGTTTGCAGTTAAAATTGTAGGATGTGAGGTCCGCCAGTTATGCAAAACACCGTTTTTTCCAAGTTCCCAAACATGTTTCAGCACCATTGTGCCATCATCAGTGGGTTTCCGTCTTACTTATTCTGTAATGTGAACATTTTTTCTAAATGATTACAAAAGTTATGTGGATATTTAGTTCAAACAATAACTCGTTTCTCTTTGTTAATACCTTTACACTTGGTGTGCATGATCTTCCAGGACCACTTGTGTATTATTTATTACAGGTAGCTTGTCATCTGCAACCAAATGATGTTGATGAGAAATTTTATTAGGATTTAACCTATCATCTAAACCTAATTTAGTTTTTCGTGATATTTCGTGCCTATATTCGTTTTTACTTACGTTTTCCTGTGGCAAGCCGTTTTATTCTCACCATGATGATGACGTGATGAACACGTAAATATAACACGTATTTTCACAAATAAGGTCGTAAAACACTTCGCACTTCAGCAAAACACGGTGTAATTGTGGTTGCTGCGTGTCCCAGTCCAGTCAGTGTTCATTTGTTCAGCAGTGACTTCGGCGCCAAATTTGAATTTTGTTTACATTTTATCTGCGTGTTTCTGTCTGTCTGTGTGTGTGTGTTTGTGTATGTGTTTCTGTACGCTTCTTAGCTGTTAGTGTTATCTTTTAGATGTTCCTTTTGTGTGTAAAATGGTGAGTCTTTGCAGAGTGTAGTGTATCCATTTTTCGTGTGTATGTGTGTGTGTGTGTGTGTGTGTGAGAGAGAGAGAGAGAGAGAGAGAGAGAGAGAGTAGACATTATCTGTTTGTGTTGTCTTTTTTGTAAAGTTCCTTTAATGTGTTAAATAGTGTCCCTTGCAGAGTGTAGTGTATTCATTTATGACCTGTTTTCCTTCTGCTATTACCTTCTGTACGAAGAAGTTTTCCTCAATGGTCAGTTTACTGTATAGGCTGTGGCTGGTTTTTAGTATTCTTTAGTCTGTTTCTATTGTATTTGAGTGGTCATTTTGGGCTATAAGGTGGTCAGTAAATGTGCTATGGGATCTGTTGCTTTTTAAAGCTGTGAGATGTTCTGAATACCCGGTTTTGAAGTTTCTGCATGTCATGTATACTGCTTGGCAAGTGGTGCTTGTAATTTCATATATTCCTGGTCTGTTAAATTTAAACATGGATGTTTCTTGTGCTCTAATGTTTTTCTATGTTGTGTTCTTTGTCCGGTACCCTATTTGGAGTCCCTGTTTCTTTCGTATGATGCCTGTTTTGTGAACAGTCTTGTTATTGTAGGTGAGTACGTGCCACTGCGTGTGTGCTGTTGCTCTGTTGTGTCTTGTGTGTGGTCATTGTTTGTGTTTTGTGTAGTTCTGTGGTAGGTGAGGATTTTTGTGTGTGTGGTGTATGTTCATTTTTATACTGTTTTCATATTTTTTGTTTAACTTGTCTACCATATGGGTATCATAACCATTTTCTACTTCTATTTGTTTTATTGTGTTTAGTTCTTGAGTGTAGTTCTGTTTGTTCATGGGTGTTCTGGTTAATCTATGGAGCAGGAATCTTAAGTTTGATTGCTTATGTGTAAATGAGTGGTTCGATAGGTTGTGAATGGTGGTGTTTGTGGTTGTCGGTTTCCTGAATATTATGAAGCTGTATGCGTTGCTTGTTCTATGTATGGTGAGTTGTAGAAAATTTAGTGTATTTTTAGTTTCTGTTTCTAATGCGAAGATAATTTTTGGGTGTAAGTTGTTTATTTCATTGTGTAGCTGTTCTATGTGTGTATGTGGTTCATCAATCAGGCATATTATGTCATCGTCATAACGTTACCAGTATATAACTTCGTAGTTTTTGGTTTTATTATCTGAAGATCATGTTCTCCAGGTTTTTCACAAATATGTTAGCTAGGAGACCACTAACTGGTGATCCCATTGGCAATACTTTACGTTGAGAATAAAAGTCTTTGCTGAACACAAAATAATTTTTTGATGTTATGATCTTAAGTATGGTTGTTATTTCATTGACGTATGTGTCCGGTGTGCTTCCTTGTTGTTTTAATCTTTGTGAGGTGAAGTTGATTGTTTCATTTATTGGAATACAAATGTACATTGATGTGATGTCAAATGACATGAGGGTTGCTGTGTCTGGTGTGAGTATGTTCTTGTTTCTGTCGATCAATTCCTTTGAGTTTTCCAGGTTCCTGTTGTCATCAAAAATGCACAATTTTTTTAGTAGTGTGTCTGTTTTTTGGGCTAGGTGGTAGGATGGAACATTTCGGAAGTTGATGACGGGCCTTAATGGGATATCATCGTTGTGAACCTTTGGTAGGGAATTTAGGGAGGATGCTTTTGGATTTTTCTGTGTCATTCTTTTTACCTGGCCTTTTGAAAATGTATTTTTGATTTTTTTCCGTGTCTGTAGAATGTTTTTTTTCCGGTACCTTGCTGTTGGGTCACTGGTCAGTGTTGTGATGTTTTTGCCTTTGAGAAAGTCTATGTAATCTTTTTCTATGTATTCTTTTTCATCCACAATCGCAGTAATATTCCCTTTGTCTGCTCTTGTTACAATGGCAATGTTCTGTTTTAATTTTTGTTTTAGCTTGTTGGTTGCGATTTCCTCAGATGTTCTAAGATTACAAATAGTTGTGGATTTGTGTGTTCTGATTATCTGCGTTATTTCTGCAGTTACTAATTCTCTTGTCAGTTTTACATTAAAATCTGGTGTGTTCAGTCTTTATTGTTCCTTTATAATGTGTTCCGATTCTGTTACAAGGTTTTCTATTGTTTTGTGTGCTATGTTTGTGTTAATATTGTGTTATGGTCCTTTTTCTAGTAGGCTCTTCTCTTGTTTGGTATTATGTCAGTTAGGTTAATGATTCTGTCATGGAATTTATATTGTTGGTTGTGATTGTTTTCAGTGGATGTGTCTGTTCTGTTAATAATTCTATTGAGTTTCCTGTTTTGTTTCTCCTGTTTTTCTTGCATTACTTTCTGTATGTATGCCTTTTCTCTCTCTCTCTCTGTTGTTTCCTAAAAGTGAGCTGGTACTGCAAACTTGGTGGCCATTTCTAAATGTGTTTGGTAGAGTTCAATGTTGAGCGATTGCCTGTTAGTATATAATTCCATTATTTCTTGCTTTAGCCACAAATTCTACACTTTCCTTTTCACTTTCTTTGGTGCAAATGACATGCAATTCACAGAGTTTTTGACATAGTCTGGAATTACATTATGAGCTAGGCAATTGTTATTAAACTGTGTATTCAGGGTGGTCTTCTGAAGCTTCATTATGGTGTTCCTGTATTTGTTGCTGTGGAATGAATGGATGGGCGACGAGATATTCATCACATGGATTTGCAGCTCGTTGTGTTTACCGTGTTTGCACTTGAAATTTTAAGATGTAGTGTCCGCCAGTTATGCAAAACACCATTTTTTCTAAGTTCCCAAACATGTTCAGAACAAATGCCTTAAGTGGTGTAAAGGTCTCCCATAGTGGACGATTACACGAGCGATTCACGGAAAACACCTCAGCGAAGAGATACACGACCACGCAAATACCATCTTCCAACAGGTAGACGACTTGCTACATATTGTCCGGAAACGAATACGAAGGCACATCTAACCACGTCCGTGGCACAGATACAGTGTCCCCCGACACCTAACGGACCGATAACACAGGAATCTTCAAATGTTCAAATGTGTGTGAAATATAATGGGACTTAACTGCAAAGGTCGTCAGTCCCTAAGCTTACACACTACTTAACCTAAATTATCCTAAGGACAAACACACACACCCATGCCCGAGGGAGGACTCGAACCTCCGCCGGTATCAGCCGCACAGTCCAGGACTGCAGTGCACTAAGCCGCTCGGCAAATCCCGCGCGGCCAGGAATCTGCCCTGCAGTGTGTTCACCGAGATGTTCAGAGACATTCAACGTTAGTACAGTTCATTGTTCAACCCATTTACATTTATGATTCCAGGGTACCCACCCCCCCTGAAAGTGTTAAATAAAAAGAAAATTTCCTTTCACTACCTAGCCTAGAAGCAGAGATCGCCGACGGCGGTAAGACTTCAGTATTACTACACGTTTTAACAAAAAAAGCCACTTGTAGGGGCTGTACTACAGAATCAGAGAGCAGAAGTGTCTGATCGCCTCTGCTGTCACATTAAATTAGCGCCGGCCTGCGACAAATCATTAACGGCGAAGCCCTTCCGCGGAAGTCCGGACGAGCAACACAAAGCTCACTAGGTCAGCTCTACTTGCTTCGCCGCGCATAACAGCGGCAAGCGGCGGAGATAAGGCGGCCTCGTAAACAGTGCCGCTATCGCCGCACTCGTTTGCTCGTTGCGCAATCTGAGGCGCCGAAACAGATGAGCCTAATTTCCATTGATCTACTTTACCGTAGATTCTCTCACGCCGCCTGTAGATCCCCTCGCACGGCCGCTGCGGATCGTGACTTGCGCGGCTGACCGCGCAAACAGTTGAACATCGTCACAAATTTTTTTGCTTCCACTGTGCGTTAACTGTATGCCTAACTTCAACTGCGAAAAACGTAATTTTAAGATTATCGCTACGTCGAACTAAATTCACGGAGGGACACTCGTCCCTACGGTCTTCAACGTTTCCAAACTATTTGGAAGACTGTTAGAGACGAAACAGTTCTTCCAAAAAATCATTCCCTCTTCATATCCACATCTACATCGATACTTTGCAATCCACCGTATGGTGCGTGGCGGAGGGTACCCTGTACAACTACTTGTCATTTCCTTACCTGTTCCACTCGCAAATAGAGCGAGGGAAAAACGACTGTCCGTATGCCTCCGTATGATCTCTAATTTTTCGTGTCTTATATCGTGGTCCTTACGCGCGATGTATGTTGGCGGCGGTAGAATCGTTCAGCTGTCGGCTTCAAATACCGGTTCCTAGAAATGTCGTCTTCCCTCCAGCGTTTGCCATTTGAGTTCCTGAAGTATCTCCGTAACACTTAACGTGTCGTTCGAACCCACCGGTAACAAATCCAACAGCCCGCCTCTGAATTGCTTCGATGTCTTCCTTCAATCCGACGTGGAATGGTTCCAAAATACTCCAGCAGTACCAGCGTCCCATATGCGGTCTCCTTTACTCATGAACCACACTTTCCAATAAACCGAATTCGACTACTCACCTTTCCTTCCAAGGTTCAAAATGATTCAAATGGCTCTGAGTACTGTGGGAGTGAGTCGTGCTTCGGTGGCTCAGTTGGTAGAGCACTTGCCCGCGAAAGGCAAAGGTCCCGAGTTCGAGTCTCGGTCGGGCACACAGTTTTAATCTGCCAGGAAGTTTCATATCAGCGCACACTCCGCTGCAGAGTGAAAATCTCATTCTGGACTATGGGACTTAACTTCTGAGGTCATTACTCCCCTAGAACTTAAAACTACTTAAACCTAACTAACTTAAGGACATCACACACATCCATGCAAGAGGCAGGATTCGAACCTGCGTCCGTAGCGGTCGCACGGTTTTAGACTGTAGCGCCTAGAACCGCTCGGCTACTCCGGCCAGCCCTTACACAGTTCCGAAGTCCTCGTTCCTCCTCATATCGCTTTTCAGTGTTATGCCCAGATATTTAAATGACTTGACTAGGTCCAACAGGACTCTAGTAATGTTGTGTCCGAACATTACAGGTTTGATCTTCCTACTCATTCGCATAACTTACGTTTTTCCACATTTAGGGCTAGTTGCCATTCATCATACCATCTGGAAATTTTGTCTAAGACGTATATTCCTACAGTCACTCAACTTCGACATCTTACCGTACACCACGACATCACAAGCAGACAACCGCAGATTGCTGCCCACCCTGTCCTTCAAATCATTTATGTATATAGTGAACAACAGCGGTCCTATCACACTTCCCTGGACACTCCTGACGATACCCTCGTCTCTGCTGAACACTCGCCGCCGAGGACAACTTACTGTGTTCTATTATTTAAGAAATATCCGAGCGACTGACATGTCTGCGATCTCATTCCATATGCTCGTATCCTCGTTAACAGCTTGCATCCTGCAGCGTGTCAGATGCTTACTGGAAATCTAGAAATATGGAATCTGCCTGTTGTCCTTCATCCAAAGCATCTTCAAATCGTACTGCGGTTTATGCTACCAATTATAAAACTAACTGGAAGAAATCGAAGCGAATACATTCTTTAGTGTGGTGATGGGTCACAAGTTTGCAAAGGTGACATACAATTGTGGATGGTGACCCCCAAGGCTCCACGTTAGAATCACTGATTTATTCTTATAGATATTAATGATCTTTCATTGGTAACACTCAGAAACTAGGTCTACCTCTCTTTGCAGAAGACACAAATAGAAAATCATATCCATCTTATTGAAACTGTGACGGACGTTTCTAAGTGGCATGCAGTCAATTGGTTATCATTCAACACCGAAAAAAATCCATTGTATGCAGTTCAAAATCAGTATGAAAGTACCGCCAAATATATGTATAAAATATAGAGATTTTCTTATAACTGATACTGTTAAATTACAAATCGATAAAAATTTGTTGGAAGGAACGTAATATAAAGCCATTCGTACAACGAACGTAGATGTTGTCAGGTGCAACCGACAAAAAATGTTAAATACTCTCTCATAATCTGCTTATATCCCATCGTTTACGATATTACAATGTAGAATAATTTTCCAAGTCGAGCTAGTTTTCATGTTCATGCATCTTTCACCTCTGCCCGTGATTTATTAATGCGAATAATGCTTCGAGGTTCAAGCGCAATGTCAAACTGTAGGTTCCGCTGTAACGGACTAGAAAGGTCAGTTCAATGATCGGACAAAGGCAAGGACATACTGTTTCCAAAAGGACCAACTAAAGGAGAGTGGTGTTCATACCAACATTCTGGTTGATGATGTTACTTTTAAACATGGCATATGTCATTTTTGTCTATTACTAGAATCTGTAATTCTCCTTACTCCGTCGAGATTTTTTTCGGCATCGTTCTGTCAGTAACATGATTCTCCGTAAGTAAGATGTGCTGACCAAAATCTAGGCTTTACATATTTGTACAGTCCTTCCAATGTGTTAATTTACGTTTAGGTCTCTCTTAGGTCTCTCCTGCTGTTCCGTTTTCTGATATGCAGCTTATAAGGCTCTCATATTTCCTGTGTCGTCCAACAGTAGTGTTTCCTGATTCCATAAATTTCTAAACAATTATTTTTTCTTACATTTAGAACTAGTTTGTATTCTGGAAATTTTTCCACTAGTTTCCAGAGAAAGTAGTTAAGTTTCTCATTACGCGAGCGTTTGAACTTAAATAGTGGCAACTGTTTATTCACAACCGATGTAAAAGAGTTACATGTTTGCACCTGTTACTGCCCTTCAAAGTAGTCACCGGCTCTGTGTAGAACACGTTGCCAGCAACGTGGAAGGCGTAGTATAATGTTAGCAGAGCCTGTTCTGTTGATGGTGCCAATGGTGCGGTCTGCTGTCTGTCGAATCTCTGGAACAGTTCTGAAGCGAATGCCACGAAGTGGTTCTTTCATCTTCCGAATCAAATCAAAATCGCAAGTCCGGGGAGTATGGTAGATGGTACAGCACTTCCCAGTCCCATCGAGCGAACAGAGCAGCCACAGCTTGCTCTGTATGTGCCCGCGCGTTGTCATGCAAAATGATGATGGGTGGGTTGTGCAGAAGGTGTCGCCACTTCTTCCGCAAAGGTGGTCGCAGGTAATGGTGACTTTGATTTGATTCCGAAGATGAAGGAACCACTTCGTGGAATTCGCTTCAGAACTGATCCAGAAATTCGACAGGCAGCAGACCACTCCATTCGCACCATCAACAGAACAGGCTCTGCTAACGGTATACTACGCCTTCCACATCATTGGCAACTAGTTCTACACAACGCTAGTGACTACTTTGAAAGACAGTAACAGGTTCAAACATATAACCCTTTTGTATTGGCTGTGAATAAATAGTTGCCACTATTTAAGTCCAAATGGCTCTCAGCACTATGGGACTTAACATCTGATCTCATCAGTCCCCTAGAACTTAGAGCTACTTAAACCTAACTAACCTATGGACATCACACATCCATGTCCGAGGCAGGATTCGAACCTGCGACCGTAGCGGTCGCGCAGTTCCAGACTGAAGCACGGAGAACCTCTCGGCCATACCGGCCGGACATACTTAAGTTCTAACCCTCGTGTTTATATAGGACTATTAACGAATTTTGCCGAAAACATCTTTGAATTCAAAATGCTAGGAAGATGAGAAAGCTACATGAAGATTTTTTTATCGAAGAATATTTCTTTTATTCAGGAACACACATTCTCTGTACGTTTCCAGAAATCAAAATCGAAGCTGGGGTCAAAGTTTTACATTTGTCCCAATTTTCTTGAGAGCCACTTTCTCCTTAAGATATGCAGAATGGGAATTAAGTTTAAGCATTTTGTTTGTGTCTAATTTTTTATTTTATTTTGTTTCTCTAACGTTTCTCACACCTGCGAGTATCTCCGATACTTGGGTCTATTAAACGGACAATAAAGCTATCTCTCGAAAGATTGTGTCCAAACGAAATCTGACAAATCGTGGAGCGCCCAGTTACGTACCTGAAGCTCCATATAAAGGATGTTCTGATACTCAGGAATCGAGTGCATCAATTGTAGTTCATCACCTAGGTTTTCTGGAATATGTAATACGATCCCAGAATTGTCCAGTGGAAAATTCCTGTATCCCATAGTGAACACTCGGGCCATGAAGGAATAATGTAGTATGAATACAGTTACGTATAGGTTATACATTTCGTTTAAGTTGTAAATGAAAATATGTACACTTTCTTAAAGGTTTATGTCGTGGAATTCAGAACCAATTCACGTAGAAGCATTATTTTAGTTAGTTTCTAATAAGTACAATGTAGTACTGTTTAAACATAAAATGACAATGATATGTACTTGAAGAAGACTTGGAGACACAGAAAGATACCAGCTAGATCACAACAAGGTGAGACAGAGGTACTGAAATCAGATGTTGGGTTGTAAGGCATACTCAGGAGCAGATAGTGAGACGGATCACAATCAGTAATGACGAAACCTAGATGTTCAAAAGAATCGCCAGGAAGAATTAACGTGCACGGAAGTGGGATACTGAAGTACTGAGGAATGATGATGTACTGTTGAAGTCCTCTGACGTTGTAAACGTTGCGATAACTGTATCGCGATAGATTGTCCAGTTAATGACTACCGGGCATCTCTGAAAATTGTAATCGCGTAAGCTGGACACATCGATAAATATATATGATAGATAACTCCAAGGAAATTGTGGATAACAACAGAAATATAATTGATAGGTGAAGAACGAAATAAAAAAATTTTAAGCGTAAGATTGGAATATTGCATCATATGTCATATATGAAACAAAGTAGAACGAATATATACAGAGTATGAGCCTGGAAACATACCGTCATACTTTCGGAATAAAGTGGTCTACCCATTGCTGACAAGAAGAAGAGGGGCAATGCAGGAAGCATCGCACCAAAGACCTTGACAGCTCACGCACCCAAGTTGCTGACAGGGGTATTACACAGGAGACTGCAAAACAAAATTGAGGATTTTTAATGTGAGGATCAATTAGGTCTTAAGAACGGTTCAGGTAACAAAGTGACACCTGGATTTTGCGCTTGATGCTGAAAACAGAAGTTAAGAACAAACAATACGTTCTCCTATGATTTGGTGAGCCTGCTAGAACTAGTAGAATAAGGGTTCGACAATATGGTGTCTTGCAGTATGTCTGAAGTTTGCAGAAAAATATGTATACGTTAAAGATCAAGGTTGTTAATAAGCAACACGTAGAGGAATCAAGAGGCAAGAATAAGATATGAAGACAAGAGAGGAATGTTCATATTAAAAAAAGAGTGAGGCGGAGATATGTTCTTTCTCCTCTACTGTACAATCTATACACCTAAGAAGCAGAAGTGGGAGTAAAGTTCTGGGGAAAAGCGTACTCGTGACTCGGACTGATGACATCGCTGTCCTCTGGAAAATTGTGCAGAATTGCTAGACATGGTGAAAGGTATGTAAAATCTTTCGAGTGCAGAACATGAATTGAGCGTAAACCAAAGGAAGTACTGGTGGGCAACAAAAATCGAATTTGCAAAAAATGGAAAATTTGGCCCACGTAGTAAACGAAGTGTAGGATTACTGCCACCTTGGAACCAAAATAATGCATGAGCAAGAAGGTCACAGAAAGCAGACTAACGCAGACAACGAGAACTTTGCAACAACAAGAAGTCCATCAGCGTTAACAGAATTACAGGAGTAAGTAACTGCTGCATAACAAGAAGAAGACAGCTGTGTGATGAGACCACTCTACAGTGAAGTTGTTTTTCAAAGGAAACCATCCTCTGGAGACGCGAGCAGCAACATTACCGCATTAATCTGCGAGGGGCCTTCAAAAAGCAAGTTACACATTGGTGTGGCAAGCCAAGTATATTTTATTGTTGAAGCACTAGGCTTCAGAGTAAGAATGATACATGATACTATTTTTCAATGTAGTCACCAAGTCTCTGTTAACATTGGTCGGAACGTTCTACCAACCGTTCGATTTCTCGACGATAGCGCTCCTTGGCCACATATCCATTCGAGAAGCGGTGTGTGGACGTCCACATCTCTGGAAAATCTGCAACTGCTGCGAGTCGGTTCTTCGATGTTCTGAACATCATCGCCTGTGGTCGATGACGATGGTCTTCCTTCCCTATCGGCGACAGCGACGTCTGTACGGCCTTAGTCAAACTGTTGGCGCCACTTCACTACGGCTAGACGTGTCACCGCATTTGGTCGATATACCACTAGAATTTCACGATTAACCTGTGTGCAATACGGACGTGTTGCCAACAAGAATAGGGGAACACTCGAGTTGCAACGCCATTTCACTCGCCAACTGTGATGCAGTTGTTATCCGTAACACGGCAGAACTATGTCTACGGGGAATCGAGAACATGCACTCTTCTGACGATGTGCCACCATTCTTGTTGCGCAGTCGGCTTGGCATGGGACGACATATAATTTATTTTCTGAAACCTCCTAGTAGATACGACGCAGACCATGGCAGCTGTTAGCACTGCATAAGAGACGTACAAAACACATGACAAACGAGCCTGCACCAAGACATGTCTCTTAAAACCGAGTGAGGTGTCTGATTGTTTAAGACGCAGGTCACATTCCAGGCATCAGGGACTCAACTCCGGCATCTGGTCAACTATATTTAGGTTTCCCGTGACATCGTGAAAACGACAGGGCTGATTTCATTGATAACTCTTGCTCAGTCCGAGCTTGTATTACGCCTCTAATGACCTCGTCATCGACGGCACGTCAAACCCTAATCCCTTTTTTTCCGAGCAATGTGGTAAACCCAGCAGCAGTGCAGCGCTCAGTTAGATAGCAGTTCGAACAACAACTTACGTTAAACTCTTTGTGGGCGTATACACACACGGTCAGCTAGTTGCGAGTGGTTCGATGGATATATCTGTCCGCTGAATTCTGTGACTTCTAGTTACGCAGAAGGGCAGGAACACGACGTAGCATGGACTTGATTAATGTCTGAAGTAGTGCTGGGGAGGAACTGAAATCACGAATCCTGCAAGGCTGTCCATAAATCCATAAGAGTAGCAGGGGGTAGCGATTTCTTCTGAGCAGCACGTAGCAAGGCATCCCAGACATGCTCAATAACGTTCATGTCTTGGGAGTTCGGTGGTCAGCGGAAGTGTTTCAACCAATAAGAGTGTTTGCTGGGACCACAATGGAGCAACTCTGGACGTGTGTGGCGTCGCGTTGTTCAGCTAGAAATGGTTCAAATGGCTCTGAGCACTATGGGACTTAACAGCTGTGGTCATCAGTCCCCTAGAACTTAGAACTACTTAAACCTAACTAACCTAAGGACATCACATACATCCATGCCCGAGGCAGGATTCGAACCTGCGACGTAGCAGTCGCACGGCTCCGGACTGCGCGCCTAGAACCGCGAGACCAACGCGGCCGGCTGTTCTGCTACAATTGCCCAAGTCCGTCGGAATGCACCGTGGGCAGGAATGCATGCGGGTGATCAGACACTATGCTTACGTACGTGTCACATGGCAGTCGTATCTTGAAATATCAGGCGCTGGATCTCTCCCCAATTGAGAACGTTTGGAGCATTATGAGCAGGGCGCCAGTTGGACAGAATTTTGTACGTTATCCCTCATGCGGACTTCTAACAATTCCATCTATTAGTGCCAAGCTGAATAATTGCCTGGATAATGACCAAACGTGGGTCAACGCGCTATTGACTTGCTCAATTTGTGGAGCTCTTCCTCTTGAATGAATAAATCAGTTATTCTGAAACTATTATCATTCGTTTATGTGTACACGTGCCTCACACCTACACACCTACACGTGCATCATAGCAACTGAGCCAGAGTAGCTGTTAGAAAAACAGTCGCTCAAGGTGTTAAGGTATCCGGAGTGTGACATCGTGTATTCTCTGTTGACAGAGCCAATACAGACACTAAGACGTGCCGCATAAGTTTGTACGCTACCTACGCTAGTCTCGAACATTGTATGAAGAACTAGATGAGCTGAGACTTTTAGTAGAGCTCGGGAGGTTCCACGTCTTGCGCTAGCAGTATCAACGGAGAAATTCATGAGAGGTGGAGTCTTGTTCGTTAGTTTTCAGTAGATTATTCAGCTTTTTATTTTGTAAATTATGTCATTTTAAGCAAAAATAATAACTTTCCTTTAATTTACGCGTATGGTCACAAACATTTTGTTCACAGATTACCGGTTTCGGTCTATAATGACCATCTTCAGATCTGTGTTTTTATATAAGGACATTGTTTTTATAGAACACAGATCTGAAGATGGTCATTATAGACCGAAACCGGTATCTCTGGAGGAAACGTTTGTGACCATAGACGTAAATTAAATGAAAGTTATTCTATTTACGGGTCACTGTTTTATTCGCGACAATGTCGCAGCTTGTGAAAAATAATAAAATCGGAGGGCGAAATGAGTTACATATCCAGCAATATATTTGATGCGGGTTAATTTGTTATCCATATACCATTCCATTAAGCTAAAAGGAACCTGAGAAAGTGAGAAATACGGCTATGTGTACAGAAAAAATATCTCCACAGCCCACGTCACTGAACTGAAATAGCCCTCACGAGACACTTTCCCAACTACGTAACGGAAGTGCGTGTCCTGTCCACAAAACCAACACAGCAGAATATCGCAGTGGCCGCTTTTAGAAGCAACAGTTAGGAAGTCTGCGGCTCTAACTTTGTTCTCAGCACGATATTCGATCGCATGGCCGCCGCCCGCCGCTTTGGTGTAACACTGGCTCACACGCGACAAGCTGAAGCCTGGGCGAAGCAGCGTTGGTTAAAGATCGTGGGCCGCTTATACTTGTGAGACGTTGTTTTCCTAAATTCTAAAGCATTTTCTGATTTGGCTTCACAGGTCTATTACTTATCGCAAGTGAGTAACGTACTCCTCTGCTCAGGACTTCCCACAGTCTCCCATTTTATCAGTTAATATTCTTTCGACCACTCCATCGATTCCTGCTGCGTACTGATTTTCAAAACGCTCTACATACAGTAGCCTCAACAACACATTTCCCTCACTGATACACTACTGGCCATTAAAATTGCTACACCAATATGAAATGCAGATGATAAACGGGTATTCATTGCACAAATATATTATACTAGAACTGACATGTGAATACACTTTCACACAATTTGGGTACATAGATTTTAAGAAATCAGTACCCAGAACAGCCCCCTCTGGCCCTAATACCGGCTTTGTTACGCCTGGGCATTGAGTCAAACAGAGCTTGGATGGCGTGTACAGTTACAGCTGCCCATGCAGCTTCAACACGATACAACAGTTCATCGAGAGTAGTGACTGGTGTATTGTGAAGAGCCAGTTCCTCGGCCACCATTGACAAAACATTTTCAGTTGGTGAGAGATCTGGAGAATGTGCTTGCCAGGGCAGCAGTCGAACATTTTCTGTATCCAGAAAGACCCGTACAGGACCTGCAACATGCGGTCGTGCATTATCTTGTTGAAATGTAGGGTTTCGCAGCGATCGAATGAAGGGTAGAGCCACGGGTCGTAACACATCTGAAATGTAACGACCACTGTTCAAAGTGCCGTCAATGAGAACAAGAGGTCACCGAGACGTATAACCAATGGCACCCCATACCATCAAGCCGGGTGATAAGCCAGTATGGCGATGACAAATACACGCTTCCAATGTGCGTTCACCGCGATGTCGCCGAACACGGATGCGACCATTATGATGCTGTAAACAGAACCTGGATTCAGCCGAAAAAATGATGTTTTTGCCATTCCTACACCCAGGTGCGCCATTGAGTACACCATCGGAGACACTCCTGCCTGTGGTACAGCGTCAAGGGTAACCGCATCCATGGTCTCCGAGCTGATAGTCCATGCTGCTGCAAACGTCGTCGAACTGTTGGTGCAGATGGTTGTTGTCTTGCAAACGTCCCCATATGTTGACTCAGGGATCGAGACGTGGCTGCACTATCCGTTACAGCCATGCGGATAGGGTGCTTGTCATCTCGACTGCTAGTGATTCGAGGCCGTTGGATCCTGCACGGCGTTCCGTATTACCCTCCTGAACCCACCGATTCCATATTCTGCTAAGTAATTGGATCTCGACCAATGCGAGAAGCAATGTCGCGATACGTTAAACCGCAATCACGATAGGCTACATTCTGATCTTCATCAAAGTCGGAAACGTGATGGTACGCATTTCTCCTCCTTACACGAGGCATCACAACAACGTTTCACCAGGCAACGCCAGTCAACTGCTGTTAGTTTATGAGAAATCGGTTGGAAACTTTCCTCATGTCAGCACGTTGTAGGTGTCGCCACCGGCGCCAACCTTATGTGAATGCTCTGAAAAGCTAATCATTTGCATATCACAGCATCATCTTCCTCTCGTTTAAATTTCGCGTCTGTAGCACGTTATCTTCGAGGTGCAGCAATTTTAATGGCCAGTAGTGTATTTCTGACTGGCCCTATCGTTTCCATCTTCTACTGCTTCTTTCAGCACTGTAACACCTGCTCGAGTACAACTGCCTTGTTGAGTCAACGGTTTTTTACATACTTATTTTCCTTGCGTGTTCTTCCATTACTTCTTATATCTAACTCTACAAGTCTTTCTGAATGTTTCAGTAACTTCGAGCTTCTTTTCCCATTTTCAAACACACGGAGGAGGAGGAGGATATTGGTGTCTAACGTCCCGTCGACAACGAGGTCATTAGAGACGGAGCACAAGCTCGGATTAGGGAAGGATGGGGAAGGAAGGCGGCCGTGCCCTTTCAAAGGAACCATCCTAGCATTTGCCTGGAGTGATCTAGGGAAATCTCGGAAAACCTAAATCAGGATGGCAGGACGCGGGATTGAACCGTCGTCCTCCCGAATGCGAGTCCAGTGTGCTAACCACTGCGCCACCTCGCTCGGTCAAACACACGGACAATGCTGTTCCATATAATGCTGTAAGCAAGACATACATTTTCATAAATTTCTTCGTCGTTTTCTCACCACTGAGGCTGTTTGCTGCAAAGAGCTTCATTCACCTGTCGTACCCTGAGCAGCCTTGCTTCCTATATGATAGAGTTTGTTGTGTCCTGCCTACTCGTCGAATATGGGGTGCCTAGAAAACCTGCTTTCTCGGATCGATAGACGACAAGTCAAGCAATTCGTATCAATGACTTTTTATTACAGTAAGATAAATTACAGTACTTAAGTTTGAGAATTTACAATGGTGTGTCGCAAGCAATGGGTGACAGACAAAATAAGAAAATATCTTCAGTATGCACAACTGCTAACACAAGTGAAACAATGCACTTCCAAAATAGAGCTCGTAGAACGGCTAGTCTTTAGCTGGGACGCGACCAGGCAGTGTCGGCTTATGTTCTCTACGCATAGAGGCCGCTGCTGTCTCTGTGTCGTCCTAGAGAGGGGTCGATGAGCGCAGTATTGGCTGACGCTTCTTCACAGCCCTCTCTGATCTACCGTTCCAGCCCGTCACTTTTACGCCGGTACATTATTCTTTCAGTATTTATGCCATCGCTTTTGGCACTTTTCTCTCCACCCTGCTCCCGCTCACTGTCGTCGTTTTTTCTGATCTTTAACCTTAAGCCCAGTTTAGGTTGGGTTGGGTTGTTTCGGGGGAAGAGACCAAACTGCGAGGTCATCGGTCACATAGGCTTAGCGACGGAAGGGGAAGGAGGTCGCCGTGCCCTTTCAAAGGAACCATCCCGGCATTTACCTGGAGCGATTTAGGGAAATGACGGAAAACCTAAATCAGGATGGCTGGACGCGGTACCCAGTTTTGGGTTACGTAACACCCCTCCCCCCCCCCTCCCCCCCATGAACCACGGACCTTGTCGTTGGTGGGGAGGCTTGCGTTACACAACGATACAGATAGCCGTACCGTGCAACCACAATTGGGGGGGTGGGGGGGGGGATTTCTGTTGAGAGGCCTGCAAACGTGTGGTTCCTGAAGCGGGGCAGCAGCCTTTTCAGTAGTTGCAGGGGCAACAGTTTGGATGATTGACTGACCTAGCCTTGTAACAATAACCAAAACGGCCTTGCTATGCTGGTACTGCGAACGGCTGAAAGCAAGGGGAAACTACAGCCGTAATTTTTCCAGAGGGCATGCAGCTTTACTGTATAATTAAATGATGATGGCGTGCTCTTGGGTAAAATTTTCAGGAGGTAAAATAGTCCCCCATTCGGATCTCCGGGCGGGGACTGCTCAAGAGTACGTCGTTATCAGGAGAAAGAAATCTGGCGTTCTACGGCTCGGAGCATGGAATGTCAGATCCCTTAATCGGGCAGGTAGGTTAGAAAATTTAAAAAGGGAAATGGATAGGTTAAAGTTAAATATAGTGGGAATAAGTGTTCGGTGCCAGGAGGAACAAGATGTTTGGTCAGGTGAATACAGTGTAATAGGGGTAATGCAGGAGTAGGTTTAATAATGAATAAAAAAAATAGGAGTGTGGGTAAGCTACTTAAAACAGCATAGTGAACGCATTATTGTGGCTAAGATAGACACGAAGCTATCTCTGCAGATGACGAAGAGATTGATAAAATCTATGATGAATAAGAGAAATTATTCAGATAGTGAAGGGAGACGAAAATTTAATAGTCATGGTTGACTGGAATTCGATAGTAGGAAAAGGAAGAGAAGGTAACGTAGTAGGTGAATATGGAATGGGGGTAAGAAATGAAAGAGGAAGCCGCCTGGTAGAACTGCACATAGCATTACCTAATCATAGCGAACACTTGGTTCAAGAGCCATGAAAGAAGGTTATATACATGGAAGAGGCCTGGAGTTACTGGAAGATTTCAGATATATTAGATAATGGTAAGACAGAGATTCAGGAACCATGTCTTAAATTGTAAGACTTTCCAGAAGCAAATGTGGACTCTGACCACAATCCATTGGTTACGAACTGTAGATTAAAACTGAAGAAACTGCAAAAAGGTGGGAATTTCAGGGGATGGGACCTGAATAAACTGACAGAACCAGAGGTTGTAGAGAGTTTCAGGGAGAGCATTAAGGAAAGATTGACAGGAATGCGGAAAAGAAATGCAGTAGAAGAAGAATGGGTAGCTTTGAGGGATGAAATAGTGATGGCAGCAGATGATCAAGTAGGTAAAAAGACAAGGGCTAGTAGAAATCCTTGGGTATCAAAAGATATATGGAATTTAATTGATGAAAGGAGAAAATACAAAAATGCAGTAAATGAAGCAGAAAAAAAGGAATACAAACGCCTCAAAAATGAGATCGACAGGAAGTGCAAAGTGGCTAAGCAGGGATGGCTAGAGGACAAATGTAAGGTTGTAGAGGCATATCTCACTAGGGGTAAGATAGATACTGCCTACAGGAAAATTAAAGAGACCTTTGGAGAAAAGAGAACCACTTGCATTAATATCAAGAGCTCAGATGGAAACCTAGTTCTAAGCAAAGAGTAGAAAGCAGAAAGGTGGAAGGAGTGTATAGAGGGTCTATACAGGGGCGATCTTCTTGAGGACAATATTACGGAAATGGAAGAGGAGGTAGATGAAATGGGAGATATGATACTGCGTTAAGAGTTTGAGAGAGCACTGAAAACCCTAAGTCGAAACATGGCCCCGGGAGTAGACAACATTCCATCAGAACTACTGACAGCCTTGGGAGAGCCAGTCCTGACAAAACTCTACCATCTGGTGAGCAAGAGGTATGAGACAGGCGAAATTCCCTCAGACTTCAAGAAGAATATAATAATTCCAGTCCCAAAGATAGCAGGTATTGACAGATGTGAAAATTACCGAACTATCAGTTTAATATGTCACAGCTGCAAAATACTAACGCTAATTCTTTATAGACGAATGGAAAAACTGGTAGAAGCCGACCTCGGGGAAGATCAGTTTGCATTCCGTAGAAATGTTGGAACACGAGAGGCAATACTGACCCTACGACTTATCTTAGAAGAAAGATTAGGGAAAGACAAACCTACGTTTCTAGCATTTGTAGACTTAGAGAAAGCTTTTGACAATGTTAACTGGAATGCTCTCTTTAAAATTGTGAAGGTGGCAGGGGTAAAATACAGGGAGCAAAAGGCTATTTACAATTTAGCAGTTATAAGAGTCGACGGACATGAAAGGGAAGCAGTGGTTGGGAAGGGAGTGACACAGTGTTGTAGCCTCTCACCGATGTTATTCAATCTGTATATTGAGCAAGCAGTAAAGGAAACAAAATAAAAGTTCGGAGTAGGTATTAAAATCCATGGAGAAGAGATAAAAACTTTGAGGTTCGCCCATGACATTGTAATTCTGTCAGAGACAGCAAAGGTCTTGGAAGAGCAGTTGAACGGAATGGACAGTGTCTTGAAAGAAGGGTATAATATGAACATCAACAAAAGCAAAACATGGATAATGGAATGTAGTCGAATTAAGTCGGGTGAGACTGTGGGAATTAGATTAGGAAATGAGACACTTAAAGTAGTAAGGAGTTTTGCTATTTGGGGAGCAAAATAACTGATGATGGTTGAAGTAGAGAGGATATAAAATGTAGACTGGCAATGGCAAGGAAAGCGTTTCTGAAGAAGAAAAATTTGTTAACATCGAGTATAGATTTAAGTGTCAGGAAGTCTTTTCTGAAAGTATTTCTATGGAGTGTAGCCATGTATGGAAGTGAAACATGGACGATAAATAGTTTGGACAAGATGACAATAGAAGCTTTCGAAATGTGGTGCAACAGAATAATGCTGAAGATTAGATGGGTAGACCACATAACTAATGAGGAGGTATTGAATAGAATTGGCGAGTGGAGGAGTTTGTGGCACAACTTGACAAGAATAAGGGATCGGTTGGTAGGACATGTTCTGAGGCATCAAGGGATCACCAATTTAGTGCTGGAGGGCAGCGTGGACGGTAAAAATCGTAGAGGGAGACCAAGAGATGAATACACTAAGCAGATTCAGAAGGATGTAGGTTGCAGTAGGTACTGGGAGATGAAGAAGCTTGCACAAGATAGGGTAGCATGGAGAGGTGCATCAAACCAGTCTCTGGACTGAAAACAACAACAACAACAACAACAACATTGTCCACTACGTAATCCTTTTTTGCAGACGATCGAATAATCCCGCGTGCTTCTCCCTTAAATTCATAATGTTGTTCTGAAATTTTCTGTTACTTTTTAAATTTTTTGGTAACGACATACAAAATAAACAATAATGACGGCAAGATACAATCTTACATTTCATCCTCATTAATGCTAACTTACAATTCTTTATTTCCCTTTTCCGATTTCGTATAAACATACGAGGTGAAATATGACTCCACTGATAAAATTTCGCAGGTCACTCATGGCTATCTCCTATATATATAAATATACAGGGTGATTCACGAAGATGTTCAAATATTTAAGTATGTTATTTCACAAGTAAAACTTTAGAAAAAAGTTCATATAAACATAGGTCCGGCTCATAAAAGATTTTGCCTGAAATTTAGCAACTTCGATAACTGTACGATTTCCAATTATTTTGTTGGATATTTATGTATGGGGATGGATGAAAGACAGTTCATGAGGACAAAGTCAATACACGTGAGGCATTACTTCTCGCATTATGAATGCAATAGGCGAAATTAAGAACAACCCTGCGAAACTGAAACGAGCAACAAAATCTGTTTATACACGAGCAGCTAAATGCATTGAACTAGGTGGAAACATTTTCGAACATTTATTGTGAATGAATTAAATTGTATGTACACTGTGCAACTTCCTTAACATTGAGCTTTATTTTTTCCGGTTTAACACGAATTCACGTGTGCTATGGTATTAATAAAAGCAAATTATCTGACACATCCATATTGTTTGAGTTTACGTTATTACCATCATTTTTCCAAAATTAAATTCTCCAGAACTTCTGTTGAAAATGTTTTGGAATTTAAAAACAAATTCCCCAAAGTACTTAATAAAATTTAAATTTTACGAAGTTACTTCTTTGTTTCTCTGGATGTTTTGGAAAACTACTGCAGATAAACATGTTTCATTAGGTTCACCAGACTAATAATAACAAAATAAATGGTAATCGTGCTTTACTTTAACCTTCTACAGTTTTGCGAAGGCTTCGTATTAGCGAAGTTGCTAAATTTCAGGCAAAATCTTTTATTATCTAAATATTTGTGGACCTATGTTTATATGACCTTTTTCCTTTAGTTTTACTTGTAGAATACTGTCCCACAAACGTTTAAGTTCCTATCATACTTTCGGAGTTATTCTTGGTGGCAATAGTTAGTGACTCATCCTGTATATAATACGAAGTGAAATCGAACTCCACTGCCAAATTTCGTAGATAACTCAGGATTATTTCCTAAGTATATATATATATATATACTCAATTTTTGGTTTCGACATACAAAATAAACAATAATGGTGGGAGATACTATCTTACTTTTCGCCCTCATTCATGCTAACATACCGTTCTTCATTTTCCTTTTCCGATTTCATATATCATGTATTCTAAACGCTATCGTTGCGTAAAAAGTTAAATGACAACAAAACGAGGATCGAAATATAACAATAGCATAAAGAAAACCTAAATCAAAATAAAATGCATATCGAAATGTAACACTTACACTATAGTCGGAAACTACATAACTACATGAGATTTATATATATATATATATATATATATATATATATATATATATATATATATATATATATATGATAGGATGTAAGTTATAAGATATGCACCAATAAGTAAAATAATCCGCCAAATTACAATACATATGCGATAAAATGTGTTATGGTGAAACAAAATGAACGAAATACATGTTAGTCTCTATTCATCAACAGTATCAGGGGCGTGTGAATGTTGAGCCTTTCTTGCGGTGGTGGTGGTGGTGGCCGGGGGGGGGGGGGGGGGGGTGGCGGCGTAGTATTGCCAGTAGTAAAACAGCAGTTTTTGAACAGTATGTGACATGAAGGATAGCATACGCAGTAGTAACTTCAGTATCCGGATTGCACATAAAGAAAGAACAGCATTGTGCAGTTGTTTGTATAGTGTACATTAGAAAATAGTTGAAGTGCGAATATCGTCAGCGTAAATAACATGATACAAATATTCAGGTTACAAAAGTCTACAACAATGAGGCAAAAATTATAAAGTGTCAGGTTGAAGGCTTGGAATACGTTAAGGCGGTGAATACTGAACACATTACTACGAATGTCAAGAAGTGCACTATAATCGAGTTCCACGTTGTAAATATACAGTACGTGCTAATGACCAATGACTATGAAAGAAGTATTGCATCAAGTAATGGGCATTAAGAATAGCGATAAAATCCATAACAAATGATACAGACACCATTGTGTAGATCTTGATATCGGCTACGAACTGAACGTATTTCTATTACATTTAAACAAATAAACAGATAGATATGTTATTTATTGTGTAATCTGGATAGGGGTGCCAGGACAAAGATTTCTCTACATGTATACAAATGAATATCACGAGCCTGAGAGAGCTGTTCCAATATCCTATCACTCCAAACGTTTAATGGCACTTCGGTTACTCAATGTAAATAAGTTTGTCATTTGACTACCATAGGACTGCAGCAACTAGGTGAATACAGGTGCCCTGTTGACTACGATTTTCGCAGTCCCGTGTGTGGCATAAAACGGAATAAATCCAGTTATGGTGAGTAGATTTGAATTCGATAATGTGACACGAGATGACAAGCTACCAGTACACAAAAATACACAGCAGGTTCTAGATAATCCGCCAGCGTAAAATCTGTTTTCGCAGCTAAATTATAGCTTCAAACATGTTCAAACGTCACAGCTTTAAATAGGGAAAATCCGGGAGGAATGCCACACATTTTCAAAATCGCATATGTGAAGTCCGATGGTGCACATTTAGTCAAAAAGAAATTGTAAACCTAAATAGATCAATTGTCTATAACATACAATTTCTTTGAAATTTCAATGTAACATTTAAACATAATATTTCACCGTGAAAACATCTTTACATTGCAGCTTCTATCCCTTATGCTGTGGGTGATACGCCGCATCACAAAAAAAACGCAAAATTACCCTGTTTTTCAAGTCAAAACATATCCTAGTGAAATATTAAATGAAAGACAGAAGTAATATTTGTAAACTTAGTTCATTTGCTTTTCTTTCTATTTTCTCGGCCGCAATCTACTCAAAATAATGTCAGATATTGTGCAAGCATAACTTACAGGCTGTGCAACATAACCAATCACAGTTTTTGTGGTTTTCAGGTATAGTTCTCCCCACAACTTACACACATATCTGGAGATACTTCTTTGATTCTTTTATGTCGTCATCCAAGTCGTCGGGATCTGAAACGTTGCTTTTAAAATCTAATTTCCTTTTGCCAATCTGAGCGTCAAATCTGAGACCTTTCTCATTAATATTATGAAAAGGATAGACTGCTGTTCACAATGTAGTGGACACGCTGAGTCGCAGATTGGCACAATAAAAGACTACTAAATAAGTAAGCTTTCAACCACAACGCCTTCTTCTGAATTAGATGCCTTAGATACACACACACACACACACACACACACACACACACACACACACACACAGAGGCAACTCACGCACTCATGACCACTTTCTCTGGCTGCCGGGGCAATCTATCCTTTTCATAATATTGTCTTTCTCAGTTCTCTTTCAGCCTTTTCAGTCAACCTCTTCTTTAGTTGTCATCGATTTTTTTTTAGTTTAGTAAAACTGCACCTTCCTTTTTTCCTTCCGTTGATTCTCCGTCATTGAGTTTTGGTGTGGGTGAAATATCAGGAAGAAACTTTGAAGGCGTCACCTCGGATTCAGGCCCAATACTGTCTTTGCTACAACCAGGTTGTAGCTAGGTATCAGGGGATTTCGAAACGCTTTGCTGAGGATTTTAGCTGAGATTGTGTGGCTTCACTTTCATGATTGGGCATCATGTTGTCCGATATTGAGAATAAGTTGTCTAGGAGAATATTTTTGTTCACAGGGAAAATGCCGTTCGATATTTGAAGCCACACTACTGCCATTTCCTACGAAGCTGCTTTGTGCCACGATTCAAAGATTAAGGCATCGACATGGTAACTTATTCACTTTCAGCCAACATGCTGATCAACCTAAGTGTTATTAGCGGTGCTGAAATAAGCTTTCAAAAGGGTCGAAGAAAGACTCGTCAGGTAATTGTAAGTCATGCGGTGTGTGGTGGCAGACAAAGTAAAGAAAGTAAAGAAACATCTTGAACTTCAGCAAGGCCAAGAAGAGCTTCAGGTCTTTTCCTTTGTAAATCGATGCTGGAGGAAGAAATCTCCCTTGCGCTGCACAACATATCACCAAGCTTAGTGTTTCACCGTTTTCTGCTTTAGTAATTTTATTTACTAGCTTCGCTCCCTTTTTTTGCAAGAACCTTTATTTATTAGTTGAATTCCACTTTCATCGTCATTGAAAACGTTTTGCGGCTTGTACGGCAGTTTACGCTACTTAATCTCATTCTGATGCAGATCATAGAATTTGTTTGCAACTTCTCTAGTTAGCTCTTTGTTCTGACCATAGATAACTCCGCAACCTTCCTAACCGATAATTCAGGTTGGCGACGCAAAAAGCTCCAAAGCCAATCATAGCCTGGCATCTTCTCCTCATTATTAAACCTATTATCTGTGTTTAAGGCAACAGCAAATACATTATCCATTTTTCTCACAGCCGTTTTGTCGAGGTAAAATACAGCATCTCCTGATTTCTTGATACTTCTCACAACCCTCTCCTCATTTTCAGGTCCAAGGCTAGCTGAAATCCAAATAAGGTCAGTGCTCGGTGGTTTTATCACGCCAATGTGCACCTGGGAACTACGAAAATAAGCATAGCGATACTGTACTTAGCTTTGTAAAATCTTCCAAAGTTATGTAAGGTATAATGTAAATTTAAAGAAGAAGTCTAAGTTAACCTAAAACGTTATTGAAAGACTTCCTTGTATTTTTCCTGTATACTTCCTATATTTTGTTGTCCTCGCTGATACCGCAGAGTATCTGTCGGCGCCCCGAAAGGGTATATCCCCCGCCTGTTTTCTGGCACTAGCCTTCTTCAATCTTTCTAGGTCCCAAAGACCACGAGGTTTGGCCCATGGTTTTCATTTGTAACGGGTGGCCTAAAATGAACCACATGTAATACGCTAAACATGCATCCTAACTCATCTGCTCGGAAATACGAACAAAACAGAAATGTGTTCATTTATTTAAACCGTTATTTGATTTGTGCGATAAGTATCCCTAACCAGAAAATGTGCTGCGTATCTAATGGATTTTATTTTCGCGTGTAGACGCTAGTTCTTAGCATAACTAAGAACTAATCATGGCGCTGAAAAGGTTTTGAAGGGATATCTTTACTCTATGGAAACGAAAGCACTTTTATTATGGCCTGGCGTCCACTGAGCAACTGCAACGTTTGCGGCGCCTCCCCCGGAATTACCCTAAATAAATCGACGAACTGTTGTACAAAGATGCTGAAACATCTACTTGTATATGAAAAAACAGTGTTTTGCGTAGTGGGTCGATCTTGTATCCAATGATTGGTGTTTTATTGGGGCAGTGAAAAGTTTGAAAGATAAACACACATGAAACGAGGTTTCTACTCCGGCGGTGTTTCATGACACTTATCATCACTTTCGACACTCGTCCCGTCAAACGTATTCTGTGACAGACGTACCATAACCGTATGAGAGGGAAGAGACAAATGCCGAGTCACACAGCAGCTACAAAAACCCAAAAGCAAAAGAAAAGCGAGTTCGAGGGATATTACCATTTCCGTATCTTGAACTTCCGGTTTCTAGCTTTACCAATACAATAATCTGTTCCATGTGGCAGTTCTAGAACCTAATACCAACATTAACTTTAAGTATATGCTTTTAAAACTACTTTGATGTTGGGAGTGACACTAATCGAGATCTTATAGTTACGAAAATCGAAAAAATATTGAAGTTCAATCACGCAAAATTATATCAGAATGAAATATGGAATAAATATTATTAACTGCGTTAGACGAGGGACTAAAAAAATAGTCAAAATACGTGAGAATCCGGAAAAACTGGCGACGCTAGTGGTTATGTAGCACTTTGTACAGAACTTCGGTCCAATCTCATTGACGTCTCTTTCTCTTAGAATATTGTAACAAAATCCGAGCTTAAACGTCAAGAGATATCTCGATCAGAGCTCTCCCTGCCAAGCAACACGGATCCCGAAAACACCGATCATGTGCAATCCAGCTCACGTTTTCTCACATGACATCCTAAAAGCTGTAGACAGCTAGGTGCAGTATTCCTTGATTTCTCAAAACCATTAGACTCACCACCATATTTACGCTTACCATCGATAGCACGGTCTTTCGGGGTATTAAGGAAAACGACTGGATTGAGGATATCTTGGCAGAGAGGACGCTGTGGCATTTGTGAAGAGTCATAGATATATTTACAAGATTTTTAGGTGTGCCTAAGGGAAGTGTATTGGGTCCCTTGGTCTTCGTTTTGTATACTAACGACTCTCCAGAGAATATCTGTAGCAGCCAAAGGCTTGTCGAACCTGTTCCCGTGAGATCACCTAAGTTAAGCGCTGTCGGGCGTGGTCGGCACTTGGATGGGTGACCATCCAGGCCGCCATGTGCTGTTGCCTTTTTCCGGGGTGCACTCAGCCTCGTGATGCCAATTGAGGAGCTACTCGACAGAATAGTAGCGGCTTCGGACAAGAATACCATCACAACGACTGGGAGAGCGGTGTGCTGTCCCCACTCCCCTCCTATCCGCATCCTCCTCTGAGGATGATACGGCGGTCGGATGGTCCCGGTAGCCCCTCGTGACCTGAAGACGGAGTGGTTTAAAGGCTGGTCGCAGATGATACAGTTATCTATGATGAAGTACTAGTAAGGTTTGGAAGAAGTTGTGCAAATATTCAAAGTAGTACAAAGATTGGCAACTCGTCTTAAACGGTCAGAAATATAAAACAGTGAACTTAAAAAAAGGAAAAAAAAGTAGTATTCTATGCCTAGAATATCAGGACTGGAATCGGTCGACTTACACAAATACTAAAATGCAACAGTTTGTAGGGGTATGAAATGCAACGATTACATAGGCTGAGTCCTAGTGAAATTAAGTATGGACTTCGGTTAATTGGTAGCGAATTAGGAACATGCAAACAATGTAAGAAGGAGACTGCTCATGAAACATTTCTGCGACACAGACACTGCAACATATCTCAAGTGAGAGTGGCCGTATAAAATAGGAGTAACAGAGATACTGATCCAATGTAAAGAAGATCACAATGAAAGGTTACAGGTTCCTTCCACCCGTGGGAGAGTGTAACGGACGTACTGAAAAATGTGGTGTGGAAGACGCTTGAAGATACTGTAGACAATCTCGTGAAATCTTACTTACAAAGCCTAAAGAACTAGCCTTAGGAGATGAATCTATGAATGTACTCCAACCGCCTACGTATCACTCCAGTAGGGGTCGCGAAGACGTGATTACAGAACGCACGGTCATTCGTTTGTCCCGCACTCCATACATGAATGGAACGGGGAGAAGACCTAATGACGAGCACAATGGGAAGTTCCGTGTGCCATGCACTTCAGTGTGGATTGCAGAGTATGGGTGCATATAGAACAAGGCGAACGATGGTGACAGCGTGTAAGAGGTACAGGATGTGCTGTGCAGCAGGTTTTAATCTTCTTGTTATCCGCTGCACCCATTCCTCCACCAACACCAAACATTGACAAAGAGCTCCCTGAAGTGTGGTCTTTACACGTCCCTAATGGTAACAATCTAATGGACCTTAATCAGTGGAAAACTTCTGCCACTCCATCAGACGCACCCATCTCCAGATATGCCCGGACAACTATCTTGCAATAAAATGAGCACCATAGTGCAGAAAAAAAGTTGGAACTGTCCCATATTCAGAGAGCAGCGACGGCAGCACATGTTCTTTTAACAACTGCAGATAACCGGCTGCTCTTAGAGTACCAGCCGGCCGCGGTGATCTCGCGGTTCTAGGCGCGCAGTGCGGAACCGTGAGACTGCTACGGTCGCAGGTTCGAATCCTGCCTCGGGCAAGAATGTATGTGATGTCCTTAGGTTAGTTAGGTTTAAGTAGTTCTAAGTTCTAGGGGACTGATGACCACAGCAGGTGAGTCCCATAGTGCTCAGAGCCATTTGAATCATTTAGAGTACCATGAAGCCGCGCGGTCTCAGGCGTCTTGTCACGGTCCGTGCGGCTTTCCCCGTCGGAGGTTCGAGTCCTCCCTCGGGCATGGGTGTGTGTGTCGTCTTTAATGTAAGTTAGATTAGGTAGTGTGTAAGCTTAGGGACCAATGACCTTAGCAGTTTGGTCTCAGCCCGCATCTCGTGGTCGTGCCGTAGCGTTCTCGCTTCCCGCGCCCGGGTTCCAGGGTTCGATTACCGGCGGGGTCAGGGATTTTCTCTGCCTCGTGATGGCTGGGTGTTGTGTGTTGTCCTTAGGTTAGTTAGGTTTAAGCAGTTCTAAGTTCTAGGGGACTGATGACCATAGATGTTAAGTCTCATAGTGCTCAGAGCCATTTGAACCATTTTAGTTTGGTCTCATAAGACCTTATCACAAATTCTCAAGTACTATGAACGAATAAGGGCCAACAATACGAGAACCCCGTATTCCATACCAAAGCATCTCTTTCGATGTACCAACTATCTTCGACGAATTCATCCAGTAATGACTGACATCTGACCACTTGCTGCGATTCTGTTTATTTACCTATCCGTTTACACAGAGACGAGCTTTATCCGTAAACATTATATCATAGAGAAACGATGCTTTTCCTCCAGCTTGTGTATCACAAAATGTGCATATTGGATCCCACGATCTGGACCGAACTCGGTAAGTTGTAACATTTGTATTTCGTAAGAGTGCCATATTGGCCAACAGTTTCGTTTCTGATGTACGGCTGGCCCCATTTTCTTGCGAGAGGACACCGAAGGAATTCAGAATCGGACTGCTAGATTTGTTTCTGGTAGGTGCGAACAATACGCAACTGTTACGGTGATGCTTCGGGAACTCAAATGGAAATCCCTGGAGGAACGCTACAGCGAAAATTAAGAGATGTGAATCTGACTGCAGTACGATTCTGTTGCCACCAACATGCATAGGGCGTATGAACGAAGAAGATAGGAGAAATTAGGGGTTCATAGGGAGCCTCCTTTCTTCCTCGTTCTGCCTGCAAGTGACAGATTGCGGAGAATCGATGTAGATGCAGATCTATACAACGCTGCTACAGACAGAGAAGTCTCAAAGCTAGAAAATTTTAGCGAAATGCAAGAGCATCTTGTTTCATAGTATCGAAGACGAACAAGGCCACCTATCTCTTGAGGGATGCGCTTTAGAGCTCTTGTTTGCTAGTCTTTTTTTGCTGTATTGCTATAAGGAACCTGTCCCTAAAGTTTGTGGATGTTTTTTTGGGACTCCCTGTAGATCTACATCACTCCTCTGCGACTCACACGTAAGTGTTTCGGTCATTATTCCCTATGTAGATGGGAATCAACAAAACGTTTTAGCACAGGAGGCGAATTTTTGTGATGGAAATTCCGTGAAAAGATCGCACCTCAACGAAAAAACAGCCTTTTTTAATGATAGTGATCCCAATTAGCGTATCATATCCGTGACACACTCATCCCGATTTCGCGACAGTTCAAAACAGCTGGCCTTCTGTGAAGTGTGTCGATGATCTCCGCATATCCTACTTGGTAAGTATCTCATATTGCGCAGCAGTCCTCCAGGAAAATGTAAAAAAAGCGCAGTAGATTTGTTGCCTCTTCTGAGTATTCTGCCAAGAAAACGCAGTCTTTGGTTTCCATACACCACAATATTTTTTGTGTGATGGCTCTAATTTAATCTGTTCGTGATTATAATCACTAGGTATTTAGCTGACTAGACAGTGTTTAAATTTATGTGATTCATTGTGTAGGGTTACCAGAAATTTAACGGAATTTTATGAGTACACATGAGGAGAAACGTTTTATTGTTCACGGTCAATCGTCACTTTTCGCAAAAAAATGGTTCAAATGGCTCTAAGCACAATGGGACGTGACATCTGAGGTCATCAGTCCCCTGGACGTAAACCTAACTAACCATGCCAGAGGCAGGACACGAAGCTGTGACCGTGGCAGCAGCGCGGTCCCGGACTGAAGTGCCTAGAACCGCTCGACCACAACGGCCGGCTCTTTTCGCAACATTCAGGTATCTTATCTGAATTATTTTGTAGCTTGTTTCGATCTTCTGATAGGTGACGACAGCATCATCTGCAAAGAATCTAAGAGGGCTACTCAGATTGTCTCCTAGATCGTTTATACAGATTAAGAACAACAGAGGTCTATAGCATTACCATGGAGAACCCAGATATAACTTCGGTTTCATCAGATGACTTTCCATCAATCACTACGAAGTGCGAGGAAATCACGAACCCAGTCACAACACGTCTCTTCTCAATGCACCTGTTATGCGGGGTTATTCATAAGTATATCCGGATTTTGAGGCATATAGAAAATGTCAGTAGAAGAGCATCTCTCCTGGATTTTGTTTGACATTACGCAAGTCGTTGAAGGTGCTATCACTAAGGGAATGACAGCAGTCCTCTTGGATAATCTGCTCGCTGGATTGCCTATCTATAGTTGCGAAATAATTTGTTGCGACAATAAAGAGTGATTGGTATACAGGGTGCCCTGGAAATTGTGCGTCATACTTCTAGGCGTTGTAGAGGATGTCTAAAGGAAGAAAACGAGAATAGGGAACCGTCATCGAATCACGCAACAGAGCGTCAAAGTTAAGGGTGCCAGCGCCTGCAACTAGGCCACCCCTTGGGCAACAAAGGTGACATTATGCTTTGCTGGACCGTAGGCGGAATGTCTTGCAACGTTGTTTGTTAATCAGTAATCGCAACTGATTGGCGTGATCGGCAGTGGTGAAGGTGGGGCTAGCTGCTGCGTAGACAGGCTTTGCCTCCTGAGTGCGATTCTCCGTGGTCCCCGTGGATGACGGTTTCGGAAACAAGTTTCCATCTGCAATTTATTTTTCTCCTGTGTACCGAAAAATATTGGAGATTTTAGAAGGGTTCCAAGAGAAAAGAACTGCAGATGGAAACCTGTGTTGGAAACAGTTATGCAACAGAGCATTGCATTCGTAGGAGACAAGACCTGTCTACTCTCCAGATAGCTCCATCTCCTCCACTGGCAATCGTGGCAATCAGTCGCGATTATTGAATAACAAAAAACAATGGGACACGTTCCACCTATGGTCCGTCAGCGCACCAAGTCACGTTAGCTGCCGAAGGAGTGGCCCAATAGCAGGCGCCGGCGCCCGTAACTTTGACGCTTTGTAGCGTGATTAGATGACATTTCCGGAGACGGCTTCCAATCCTCGATTTGTTCCTCAAGACAGCCTCTACATCTCCTCTAAGCTTGTTGCTTGTTGTTCTGGGACATCCTGTGTCTACATGTTCCGATTCTGTTGCCCCTAGTGGTATAGCCTGCAAGTTCATCACGGCACGTGTTATACACTGAAGCGCCAAAAAAACTGGTATAGACATGGGTGTTCAAATAAAGAGATATGTAAACAGGTAGAATACGGCGCTGCGATCAAGCAACGCCTGTATAAGACAACAAGTGTCTATCGCAGTTGTTAGATCGGTTACTGCTGCTACAATGGCAGGTTATCGGGATTTAAGTGAGTCTGAACGTGGTGTTACAGTCGGCTACTCCGAGGTAGCGATGGAGTGGGGATTTTCCCGTCCGACCATTTCACGAGTGTACCGTGAATATTACGAATCCCGTAAAACATCAAATCTCCGTCATCGGTGCGGCCGGAAAAAGATCCTGCTAGAACGGGACCACTGACAACTGAAGACAATCGTTCAACATGCCAGAACTGCAGCCCTTCCGCAAATTGCTACAGATTTCAGTGCTGGGCCACCAACAAGTGTCAGAGTGCGAACCACTCAACGAAACGTCATCGATTTGGCTTTCAAAGGCCCATACGTGTACCCTTGATGAATGGACGACACAAAGCTTTACGTCCAGCCTGAGCCCGTCAAAAACGACATTGGACTGTTTACGATTGGCAACATGTTACCTAGTCGGACGAGTCTCATTTCTAATTGTATCGACGCAGATGGAGATATACGGGTATGGAGGCAACCTCATGACTCCATAGACCCTGCATGTCAGCAGGGAACTGTTCATGCTGGTGGAGCTCTATAACGGTGTGGGGTGTTTGTAATTGGAGTGATATGGGACTCCTCATATGTCTAGACAGGACTCTTACAGATGGCATGTACGTAAGCACCCTGTCTGATCAACTGCATCCATTCATGTCCATTGTGCAATTTCAACAGGAGAATGCTACAAATTAAACGTCCAGAATTGCTACAGAGTGGCTCCATGAACTCTCTTCTGAGATTAAACACTTCCATTGGCCACCAACCTCCCCAGACATGAACATTGTTGAGCATATCTGGGATGCTTGCAATGTGCAGTTCAGAAGATTTCCCCAACCTGTGGTACTCTTACTGATTTAAGGACAGCCCTGGAGGATTCATAGTGTCAATTCCCTACAGCACAGACATTAGTTGAGTGCATGCCATGTCGTGTTACGGCACTTCTGCGTGCTCGCGGAGACCCTACACGAGACTAGGCAGGTGAACCAGTTGTTTTGGCTCTTCAGTGTATGTCGAAGCCAACGGCGTTGTCGCAGTGGTAACACCGGTTCCCGTCAGATCACCGAAGTTAATCTCTGTCGGGCCGGGCTAGCCCTTGGATGGGTGACCACCTGGTCTGCCGAGCGCTGTTGGCAAGCGGGCTGCACTAAGTCATTGTGATGATTAAGAAGTAGCGGCTCCAGGTTCGGAAACAGACGTACAGTCGAGAGAGCGGTGTGCTGATCACATGCTCCTCCGTACCCGCATCCAGTGCCCCTTTGGACTGAGGATGACACAGCCGCCGGTCGGTACCGGTGGGCCTTCAAGGCATGTTCGGGATTTTTTGCTCTATATATAAACTGGAAGGAAAGCTGCACCCATTGATATGTGTTATATTCCTGTATGTTTCGAAGGTCTCTGGGAGTCGGCTTCTGAAACATACAAAGGTACGTGGGTGGGCAAAGTACACGTGGTCTGTTAAATATAGGTTGCACCTTAAGACAGACATCAACTACACAAGGGGCAGATTACGTACGTTGGGTTGCCTATGTTAATGTGATGCAATATTTACGACGGCGATTTTATTTCGTCCACTTTGAATAATGGCAAATTTTGTCCTTTCCTGGTCCAAATGACTAGAAAGGTGTCATTTTCGATACATGACCCTCCTGCATTGGACAGAGTCACTGTAACTGGTCATGTGGAATGTATCCCTCATGTGTTTGGTTTAGTTCCTCCAACAAGAATCAGCAGCGTTCTGGGTGTGAGCTGTCCTGCATCTGCCCTGCTCCCACGTCCAGGCTACCCCTCTGACTAACGCGGCCCTCTTCTTTCCGAGCAGCGGGCAGCCCGACAGGCAGCGAGAGCCGAGTATGGTGACGGTGGTGCAGTTGCTGCTGCTGCTGCCGCCGCTGCCGCTGCCGCTGCTGGCCACCGACTACTGTGCGCTGTGCCGCGCGCCGGGCAGCCACACGCTCTGCCTCTACCCGGAGCCCGGGCCGTCCGCCGGCTGCACGGGCTACGTGCCGGCGCCGCTCACCGCCGCCGAGAAGAAGGCGCTGCTCGACACGCACAACGGGCTGCGCAGCCGCGTCGCGCTGGGCCACGGCTGGTCGCCCAACAGCACGCACGATGCCCAGCCCAAGGCGGCCAACATGCGCCAGATGTACTGGGACGACGAGCTCGCCACCACCGCGCAGCGCTGGGCTGACAGGTACTCGTATCGTGCTATTGATGTTGTTGACGATGAATATGTTGGTCCCGTCCTCTTCAGTCCCAACACTGGTCTGATGAAGCTCTTAATGCGAGACTTCCTTGCTGTAAGCAAGCCCCCTGTTTAAATAAACCTGTCTTGGGAAGCCAACAAAATCAGACAAGTCAAGACATTATGACCACCTTCATAGTACTCTACTGGCCATTAAAATTGCTACACCAAGAAGAAATACAGGTGATAAACGGGTATTCATTGGACAAATATATTATACTAGAACATTTGGTTACATAGATCCTGAGAAATCAGTACCCAGAATAACCACCTCTGGCCTTGATACGCCTGGGCATTGAGTCAAACAGAGCTTGGATAACGTGTACAGGTACAGCTGCCGATGCAGCTACAAGAGTAGTGACTGGCGTATTGTAACGAGCCACTTGCTTGGCCACCAATGGCCAGACGTTTTCAGTTGGTGAGAGATCTGGAGAATGTCCTGACCAAGACAGCAGTCGAACACTTTCTGTATCCAGAAAGGCCCGCACAGGACCTACAACATGCGGTCGTGCATTATCCTGCTGAAATGTAGGGTTTCACAGGGATCGAATGAAGGGTAGAGCCACGGGTCGTAATACATCTGAAATGTAACGTCCACTGCTCAAAGTGCCGTCAATGCGAACAAGAGGTGACCGAGACGTGTAACCAATGGCACCCCACACCATCACGCCGGGTTATACGCCAGTATGGTGATGACGAATACACGCTTCCAATATGCGTTCACCGCGATGTCGCCAAACACGGATGCGGCCATCATGATGTTGTAAACAGAACCTGGATTCATCCGAAAAATAACTTTTCGCCATTCGTGCACCCAGGTTCGTCGTTGAGTATACCATCGCAGGCGCTCTTGTCTGTGATGCAGCGTCAAGGGTAACCGCACCCGTGGTCTCCGATCTGATAGTCCATGCTGCTGCAAACGTCGTCGAACTGTTCGTGCAGATGGTTGCTGTCTTGCAAACGACCCCATCGGTTGACTCAAGGATCGAGACGTGCCTGCACGATCCGTTACTGCCACGCGGATAGGATGTCTGTCATCTCGACTGATAGTGAAACGAGGCCTTTGGGATCCAGCACGGCGTTCCGTATTACCCTCCTGAGCCCACCGATTCCATATGCTGGTAACAGTCATTTGACAGCACGGCGTTCCGTATTACCCTCCTGAACCCACGGATTCCATATGCTGCTGACAGTCATTGGACCTCGACCAACGCGAGCAGCAATGTCGCGATACGATAAACCGCAATCGCGGTAGGCTACGATCCGACCTTTATCAAAGAAACGTGATGGTAAGCATTTCTCCTCCTTACACGAGGCACCACAACAACGTTTCACCAGGCAACGCCGGTCAACTGCTGTTTGTGTATGAGAAAACGCTTGGAAACTTTCCGCATGTCAGCACGGTGTAGGTGTCGCCAGCGGCGCCCAACCTTGTGTGAATGCTCTGAAAAGCTAATCATTTGCATATCACAGCATCTTCTTCATCTCGGTTAAATTTCACGTCGCGTCTGTAGCACGTCATCTTCGTGGTGTAACAATTTTAATGGCCAGTAGTGTAGTTAGTTTGTCCGTCTGTAGAACGAAATACAACATTGATACTGCTCATCACGGATCCGATAGTTTGTTGGGAGGTTTGTGGAGGTATGTTACTTTAGATATCTACGCACAGGTTATGTATTTCGCGACCGCAGTAATGGCGTCCGATAATTACTCATATGGGTTCCGTAAGATTTACACCAGGCGAATTTGGTCGCCGAGATGTAAACGTGAGTTCACTATAACGCTCCTCAAATCACTGTAGCACGGTTCTAGTTCCCAGACACGATCAGGTATACTGTTGAAAGATTACATCACCGTCGCGGAAGACATCAAACACAAAGGGATGCGGATGGTTCGCAGTTGTCACCGCGTTTTCTATTACTACCACAGGTCGCATTCAACTATACGTGAATGTCTCCCATAGCTTAGAACGGCTACCACCAATCTGTGCTGCAAGTTTCAAGCCATCGTTCACCTCGATAACAGCGTTTAAGGAGATGACGATGAACCTAGTGTTGCAAAAATGTGATTCACCCGAAGAGCGGACACATTTCGGTTCGTCGACTGTCGAATCCTGATGGTCCTGCGCCCAAAACAATCGTGTCCTTGTCGATGTCGTGTCAACATGTGAAAAAGTAGGGGTGATCTGCAGCGGAGCACCATGTTCAACAACGGACGATGAATGGTATGCTCCGAAACACTTGTGATCTTTCACCAGAGACGCCACAGATCACCATCGATCCTATTGGAAAGGGCAGGAAAGCCCCAGTCCATGTCTGTCTCCGTCCGTGTCTGCTAGGCTTACATGCTTTTGTTACCAAATCACGTGCAAGCAATGCTACTAGGTCACTGGTGATAATGTCTTGGCTGTTATAAGTGTAAATGCACAGTCAGATGTACCTCAAATAATTTTGGCCAGTCATTTGAAGTGTCGAAACTTAGCACACACTACTGCAGAAACTATTAAAACGATTCCAAGTTTAGAAGTTCTTTGCGAGCTTCTTAACTGCAATATCAATAAAAGAATGCAGCTGGAAGAGATTAAATCAAATGAGCTAGGAAATTAAAGGAATACACTTGAAATTCCACAATTTTGTAGCTAAAATATAAGTGTTCTAGTAGCACTAGATATCTCAGTCTATTCTAACCAAATTCACAAAGTGTCTCTCATGCGGCTTTTCGCGGATGATGATGTAGTATACAGAGAAGTTGCAGCATTAGAAAATTGCTGCGAAATGCAGGGAGATGTGCAGCGGATAGGCATTTGGTGCACCGAGTGGCAGCTGACCCCTAACATAGACAAATTTAATGTGTTGTGAATACATAGAAAGAAGGATCCTTTTTTGTATGATTTCATGATAGCGGAACAAACACTGGTAGCAGTTATTTCTGTAAAATATCTGGGAGCATGTGTACGGAACGATTTGAAGTGGAATGATCATACACTCCTGGAAATGGAAAAAAGAACACATTGACACCGGTGTGTCAGACCCACCATACTTGCCCCGGACACTGCGAGAGGGCTGTACAAGCAATGATCACACGCACGGCACAGCGGATACACCAGGAACCGCGGTGTTGGCCGTCGAATGGCGCTAGCTGCGCAGCATTTGTGCATCGCCGCCGTCAGTGTCAGCCAGTTTGCCGTGGCATACGGAGCTCCATCGCAGTCTTTAACACTGGTAGCATGCCGCGACAGCGTGGACGTGAACCCTATGTGCAGTTGACGGACTTTGAGCGAGGGCGTATAGTGGGCATGCGGGAGGCCGGGTGGACGTACCGCCGAATTGCTCAACACGTGGGGCGTGAGGTCTCCACAGTACATCGATGTTGTCGCCAGTGGTCGGCGGAAGGTGCACGTGCCCGTCGACCTGGGACCGGACCGCAGCGACGCACGGATGCACGCCAAGACCGTAGGATCCTACGCAGTGCCTTAGGGGACCGCACCGCCACTTCCCAGGAAATTAGGGTCACTGTTGCTCCTGGGGTATCGGCGAGGACCATTCGCAACCGTCTCCATGAAGCTGGGCTACGGTCCCGCACACCGTTAGGCCGTCTTCCGCTCACTCCCCAACATCGTGCAGCACGCCTCCAGTGGTGTCGCGACAGGCGTGAATGGAGGGACGAATGGAGACGTGTCGTCTTCAGCGATGAGAGTCGCTTCTGCCTTGGTGCCAATGATGGTCGTATGCGTGTTTGGCGCCGTGCAGGTGAGCGCCACAATCAGGAGTGCATACGACCGAGGCACACAGGGTCAACACTCGGCATCATGGTGTAGGGAGCGATCTCCTACACTGGCCGTACACCTCTGGTGATCGTCGAGGGGACACTGAATAGTGCACGGTACATACAAACCGTCATCGAACCCATCGTTCTACCATTCCTAGACCGGCAAGGGAACTTGCTGTTCCAACAGGACAATGCACGTCCGCATGTATCCCGTGCCACCCGACGTGCTCTAGAAGGTGTAAGTCAACTACCCTGGCCAGCAAGATCTCCGGATCTGTTCCCCATTGATCATGTTTGGGACTGGATGAAGCGTCGTCTCACGCGGTCTGCACGTCCAGCACGAACGCTGGTCCAACTGAGGCGCCAGGTGGAAATGGCATGGCAAGCCGTTCCACAGGACTACATCCAGCATCTCTACGATCGTGTCCATGGGAGAATAGCAGCCTGCATTGCTGCGAAAGGTGGATATACACTGTACTAGTGCCGACATTGTGCATGCTCTGTTGCCTGTGTCTATGTGCCTGTGGTTCTGTCAGTGTGATCATGTGATGTATCTGACCCCAGGAATGTGTCAATAAAGTTTCCCCTTCCTGGGACAATGAATTCACGGTGTTCTTATTTCAATTTCCAGGAGTGTATAAAATTAATTGTTGGTAAGGTGGGTGTCACGTTGAGATTCATTGGGAGAGTCCTTAGAAAATATAGTCCATCAACAAAAGAGGTGGCTTATAAAACACTCGTTCGAACTATACTTGAGTGTTGCTCTTCAGTGTGAGATCCGTACCAGGTCGAGTTGACAGAGGAGATAGAGAAGATCCAAAGAAGAGCGGCGCGTTTCGTCACAGAGTTATTTGGTAAGCGTGATATCGTTACGGATATGTTTAGCAAACTCAAGTGGCAGACTCTGGAAGAGAGGCGCTCTGCATCGCGGTGTAGCTTGCTGTCCAGGTTTCGAGAGGATGTGTTTCTGGATGAGGTATCGAATATATGCTTCCCCCTACTTATACCTCCCGAGGAGATCACGAATATAAGATTAGAGAGATTCGAGCGCGCACAGAGGCTTTCCGGTAGTCGTTCTTCCCGCGAACCATACGCGAGTGGAACAGGAAAGGGAGGTAATGACAGTGGCACGTAAAGTGCCCTCCGCCACACACCGTTGAGTGGGTTGCGGAGTATAAATGTTGATGTAGATGTAGATAATTTACAAATAATTTATTAAACCGCTAATTCTAAAAAGTATATCAACACACTTGCTATGAAAGCTGTAAAGTCCCTAATGCCTTCATTCATGGAAAAATTCTAAGTCATGATGTGAGCAATCTCGTAAAATCCAGGCCCAACAGTTGCACTATGCCACCACCAGTCATCCAAAAATCAATTTCACAGACTTCATAAACTCGCATTCTGGTGTCAGAGCGTTCGACGTCAAATATAGAGTTGCCCCCACTACCGTTTTTAGCTTGCTTCCCATTGCCTGCTGCTTTCAACCCTTTCCTAGGGACATGCATCACACTTCAAATACGAGGGTCACTCTAAAATAAATGCGCACTATATTTGTAAAAATACAGATTTCATTCTGCATGTGTGAAAGTTGTACAGTGTGTAGATACATCCTTCCCGCTTGTTTTCAAACTTAGTTCAACCTGTTCCCGTGAGTGGCGCCATCACAGCATGTCTTCAAGATGGCTGCTACACTTGATGTTCGCCAGAAGCAACGCGCTGTCATAGAACTACTGTGCTGTGAAAACGAGATAGTGGGAAACATCCACAAGAGTTTGGAAAAGGTGTATGGAGATGCTGCTATCGATCGCAGTACGATTAGTCGGAGGGCAAGCAGGTTACGTGATGAAAGCGGGGACGGCAATATTGAGGACTGTCCTCGCAGCGGCAGGCCTCGTACTGCACACACTCCAGACAATGTGCAGAGAGTTAACGAATTGGTGGCTGCTGACAGACGCATCACAGTGAACGAATTGTCACGCTACGTTGTGATAGGGGAAGGAAGTATTTGCAGAATACTGAAAGTGTTGGCGTTAAAAAAAGGTTTGTGCCAGGTGGGTTCCCAGGATGCTGACAGTGGCTCACAAAGTAACAAGAAAAACGGTATGCAGCGAACTTTTGGAACAGTACGAGAATGATGGAGATGAATTTCTTGTAAGAATTGTGACACGTGATGAAACATGACTCCATCATTTTTCACCAGAGATGAAGAGGCAATCATTGAAGTGGTTCATTCAAATTCACCCAAGAAAAAAAAAAAAAAAACTTTCAAACATGTAGAATAAAAGATGGATTTAAAAAAAAGTGTGCATATCTTTTGGAGTGACCCTTGTACAACTTTTGAATGAATTTACCAAAATTAATTTTAAAAATTCATAATAAATTACAGTCAAATTCTGATCAAAATGATATCAAACACTCTATATTTCAAATTAATTTATACTCATTAAATAATACGTTAACATAAATATCTTGTTTCTAACCTAAGGCACAAATAATTTGCAATTTTTTAATATTAAGCCCTGGTACTGAAGTTTAGAAAAAAACGTGTACTGCTCTGCATGCTGTGGTGTGTGTACATTTATTTGTTGTAAGTCTGAGTAGGTGGAAATACTAATTCCGTTGCTTTCGGCGACAGTTCCACGTTGCCGATCCTGCTGGCTAAGCCGCGCGCGGGCCGTCACACATTACCTGCCCACATGCCTGCACCAACTATTAAGCATTTCAAACGCGCCGAATTGAATGTCAGAGCACGTTCACCACAACAGCGCCCGCTTCAGCTTTCTGAACTGGAGTCACCTAGGTCCCATTTACAAATTTCTAAAGGAACTGCCACAAACATTTGTGAGCTCGCAGCTTAGCATTGCTTGGCTCAAGAGCTTCATATTCAGTGTTCACGGCTTCTCAACGCATTGAAACTCACGCTTCGGAGTCACCCAGATGTCCTGTGAGAGGCTTGGAGCGTCTGTCTACTCAGAACCTCGCTCTCCACACTGTAATTACCTGTCCAGTCACACCAAAACGCGGGCGTCCGTACCGTAATCTCCAACGGCGCAGCCTTCTCCGTAACTACTGCAGTCGACATCCAGCTGAATCTGCTTACTGCAGCCAAGACCTTGATTTCTTCTACAAATTTTACCTCCCAAACGTTCTTGCTATTCCAAATTGACGGATACTTGATAACTTAGGATGTGTCCTACCAACCGAACTCTTCAGTCATGTTGTACCATAAATTTCTTTTGCCTCAAATTCTATTCTTTGCATCCTGGCCTAAAGGCAACTCAGTAGGTGACTTATCGATACAGCACGATCAATGACAGACGGTGCTAGGAGGCGCTTCTAGGACATCCAGTAGTGCCCTGAGCTACGGTACAGGTGCTGTATACAGAGTGCTCTAAAATTCTCCTTACAAACTTCTGGAATTTCTAGAGGGGACTGAGTAGACAATATTCTGAACTCATATCCGGAAACTACAGATTCCGTGGCTACAGCTGTTGGAAAACATATATGCTTGATAGGCATGCAATAGCGTAGAAAAATGGTTTAAATGGCTCTAAGCACTATGCAACTTAACATCTGAGGTCTTCAGTCCCCCTACGCTTAGAACTACTTAAACCTAACTAACCTAAGGACATCACACACATCCATGCCCGAGGCTGGGTTTGAACCTACGACGTAGCAGCAGCGCGGTTCCGGACTGAAGCGCCTAGAACCGGCAACAGGGTAGACATGGTGCTTATGTCGTATCGGCTGATGTCTCTGACCTGGCCGGCCGCGGTGGTCGTGCGGTTCTAGGCGCTTCAGTCCGGAACCGCGCTGCTGCTACGGTCGTAGTTTCGAATCCTGCCTCGGGCATGGATGTGTGTGATGTCCTTAGGTTAGTTAGGTTAAACTAGTTCTAAGTTCTAGGGGACTGATGACCACAGAAGTTAAGTCCCATAGTGCTCAGAGCCATTTGAACCATCTCTGACCTGATTCGCGCGTCATTCATGCGTTTGTGAGTGTTAGAGCCACATGGTTCAGTACACGTATGCAGAAGAAATTCCTGTGGCACGAGTTGTCGTGACTATGATAGAAGCCGTGTACCAAATTTCTAGATACAATCCATGCACCGAAATTGGCGGTCGCCACATCGAACCTCACTTGTAGTGGATCAGAATGCCAACCATTCTCAGTACACGACAAAAACGCTTTTGTGAAAAATGATAATTTTTGTTTTGATTCTTTGGTTATTAATGAGCGGGATTATAAAACAAGTAATGTACTGATTCACGCCTAATAAACTACTTGTAAAAGTGGTCGCATTACCAACATGTATCCAAATGCAGAATCAGATTTTCACTCTGCAGCGGAGTGTGCGCTGATATGAAACTTCCTGGCAGATTAAAACTGTGTGCCGGACCGAGATTCGAACTCGTGACCTTTGCCTTTCGCGGGCTAGTGCTCTACCAAATGACCTACTCAAGTACGACTCATGCCATGTCATCACAACTTTACTTCCGCCAGTACCTTGTCTCCTACTTTCTAAACTTTACAGAAGCTGTCCTGCGAACCTTGGTAGAGCACCTGCCCGCGAAAGGCAGAGGTCGCGAGTTCGAGTCACGGTCCGGCACACAGTTTTAATCTGCCAGGAAGTTTCATATAAGCGCACAGTCCGCTGCAGAGCGAAAATCTCATTCTGGAAGCATCCCCCAGGCTGTGGCTAAGCCATGTGTCCGCAATATCCTTTCTTTCAGGCGTGCTAGTTCTGCAGGGTCGCAGGAGAGATTCTGTAAAGGTTGGAAGGAAGGGGACGAGGTACTGACGGAAGTATAGCTGTGTGGACGGAGCGTGAGTCGTGCTTGGGTAGCTCTGTTGGTAGAGCACCTGCCCGCGTAAGGGAAAGGTCCCGTGTTCGAGTCTCGGTCCGGCACACAGTTTTAATCTCCCAGGAAGTTTCATGTTTCCCAATGGTTGTAGCACAGAAACGGTACGTTGCCTGACATGGATTCCAATTCAAAATATTATCTACTCAGACCCTCTGATAAGTCCTAGAAGTTCGTAAGGAGAATTTTAGAGCACCGGGTATATTACCTGCATCGGCCGTGCAAGAGCCCTTTGTATCTTCAAGTGGTTGGTGACTTCGCCTGAATCCGTCGTGGAGATCTAGCATTGGCTGTGGTCGCGGATACGTACTATTAAGTACGAAGACTTGTCTCTAGCTCCGTGAGTATTCTGTTTAAACCAGGTTTGTCTGTTTTGTGTTCTGCTGGACTTCAACTAGGCACTGACAGGGCATCTGCTGTACTGTTACTGTTGTTCCACTTTGTCTATTCTCTTCTTGACTGAAAATGTTTATCACCCACGTTTCGCTTCCGTATAAGGCTACATTCCAGGAAAATAATAAATGGCTTCCCAACACAACTATATTCAGTGTTCAAACATCAGTCTTGTTCAGAAACGCTTTTCTTGCTTCTGCCTCATCCCGTATTGTAGATACTTTCTGTTTTTGTTATAGTCAGTTATTTTGCTGTCAAAACGCTCTCCGCATCAGCTGATTTTATTCGACAGAATTCCACATAGCTTGCTTTATTTTTGTTGATGTTATCTCAAAACTATTTTTTAAGACATGATCCATTCCGTTCAACTGATGTTCCACGTCATTTGCCCCATCTGACAGAGTTACAACGTCGTCGGCAAATGTTAAACTTTTTACTTCTCCTCATTTGCACTTTATGTCCTTTCCGAATATCTACTTGGCATCCCTAATCTATGGCTCGAGATACAAAGCGAATAACATTGAGGCTAAGCTACAACATTGTGACTCCTTTCTGAGCTATTGCTTCACTTTCATGTCTGACTCTTCCATCTCCAATCTCATTTGTATACAAGTTGTAGATAATCTTTCTCGCTCTGTATTTTTATCCTTGCTACCTTTTGATTTTCACAGAGAACATTCCAAAAAGTATTTTCAGAAGCATTCTCCAAATATATAATAAACGCCTTTATTCAGTCTCTTTTTATGATACGTTGTAGGGTCATCATTTCCTTGTGAGTTTCTCCGGAACCAAAACTGATATTCTGCCAGTCTTTAAATTTTTCTACAAGTAATGCGCGTCAACATTTTGAAACAACGAGTTATTAAATTAATTTTTCTGTAATAATCACACCAGTCTGCATCTGACTTGGTTTATAGTTGAATGATAACATTGTTCTTGAAGTCAGCGGGTGTTTCGGCTGTCACGTAGACCATGTCAGGTTGAACAGTTTTCTAATGGTATATTCCTACAATTCCGAGGGAATGTTGTCTACAGCAGATGCCCTGTTTCGACTTAGGTCAGCTATATGGCAAACTAGAAATGGCTAGACCAATGATTCAGAGCTGCAGAAGTATACATAACTTCCGGAAGGACAGATGACGCGTGTAGAAAAATTACATAAATCTTTGGAGAGAATAGAAATAGCTATGTGGCTATCAGGAGGCTAAATGATAGCCAGTACTAAGCAAAGAAGGGAAAACTGAAGGGTGGTAGGAATATGTGGAAGGGATTCACGAAAGAAACGAACTTGAGAACAGTATTATGGACATTTGTTTTGAAGCTTTCATTCCCCACCTTAGGGCATAGAGCGGACACTATTAGAGGCAGTCCATCACAGAGAGGCGGTTACTTTCATCCAATTACAAGAGCTCGTCGTAAAGCAGAGGGTTCTCTATTACGACAAAGTGGGGTTCACAATGAAATGAATACCATTAGCTGCATACAGGCGTCGATATAAATCAACGGAGACAGGTGAAAATGTGTGCCGCGACCGGGACTCGAACCCGGAGTCTCCTGCTTACATGACAGACGCTCAATCCATTTTTTTTTGTTTATTTATTTTTTAATCTCATTTTGTTCGTTTTTGATCGTTGTATCTGCTCGGGGCGGACGTCGCAAGACACCCGTTGCAGTTCGTCGTTGATCCATTAACTCATTTTCTTTTATTATTACTGTGGGCAGCTAACCCTCTGACCGAACACCTGAGTTACCGTGCCGGCCTCCATCTGAGCCACCGAGGACACAGAGGATAGAGCGACTGCAGGGACTTTTCTCTGGCACGACTCCATGAGACCCACATTCGCAACTTATTGTCCCGCACTATATTCATAGTGCCCCTGGCATCATACTCATTACTCGCGGCTTTACTGCCGATTCCCTTAAGAGTTCGTGTACTGTTTATGCATCCGTACAGAAGAAGATGGTCAAATGGCCGGCGAGCCTTAACTGTATATATATGAAGATAGTATCTGTTCTTTCGGACATGTGGGTGGGTGGAGGGTGGGTGAGTGGGTGGATGGGTGGGCGGGTAGGTGTGTTGGTGAATACTACGGAAAATGGAGAGAAAATAATGAAAATTAGTTTGGAAGTAGCACCCGGTAAGAAACGATCTGAAAAGGCCATAAGGGTTTGCAGGGAATATTGCACCGAAAAACAACTGTCAAGAAAAAAATTCGATATACTGCGCCCTTTCCAAGTTAATAAGCATTGAAGTTAGCCAGTCAGCTCGTTGCCCACGCAAACTAGAGCGACCCGCCAGAGACGGTGTCACGAAAAATGTTCTTCCTTTGGTTACCGAAAACCAAACAAGAGAGCTATAGAAAGTTGGACGTGGGACGGCAGTAAGGGTCGAACCCGAGCCGAAGGCCGACCAGTTTTGTGCGCTATCATTTACGCTATGGCAATAAATGACACTAAAAGTGTATCAAGAGGGTCGCTTGAATTTGCTCGCGGAAATTAACTCGGAAACGGCACAACTTACGAATTTTCTTCTTAATATTTTTTTTTCGCACAACTTAAGCTGTAACACCGTCACAGACTTTTCAAATTGTTTCTGACCACTCTGCATATTACTCCGAGAGATCAGTGTGTTGAGTAATGACCGTTTTTTTTTTATTCCGCCTTTCCTTTCGTCTTGCGTATTTAGATGTCTTCCTTCAACCACAAGGCTAGTCGCTTGTAATGAAAGCATATGCCACCAGACGTCTGCATCTACATCTATGTCTATAGTCTGCATGCCACATTACGATGTGTGGTGGAAGATATTTCGTGTACCACTGGCATTTCCTCACTCTCCAGTCCCAGTTTAAATCTGCACAGGAAGACGTACTATTTCAAGACCGTGTGCGTCAGAATCCCTCTAATTGAATTTTCACGGTCTTTTCGCACGATATACGTAGGAGGATACAATATTACTCTTCTAGGTGCGCACGCTCTCAGAATTTTAACAGTAACGTTCCCCGTCATGCACAATGTTTACCATGTAGCGTCTTTTGCAACGAATCCGTCTCACATCATCCATTCCTAGGTTATGCATCGTCGTTTCACTGAAAATCACACCGTACACATACTCCCACACTACAGCAAATAGGTGCCTTTCCACATGTATTGAAAGCTTGCACACGCATACTCCAACAGAGATCTTTCTTGGCTCACGACAGTCGGCTTATGTCGGAAAAGTACCCTACTGGCACTGCACACTACTGGTGTTTTGACAGTATGGTAAACCACAAGCGGTTTAAGTTTTTGCTAATTGTCACTTTCGCCGTTACAATCCAGCAGCCACTACGTGGCCGTTGGTGACAATTCTTACTTCTGATTCGTTGGCTTGCACAGAGCTCGACATGCTCGCATATTTTCTTATATAGCTTACAGTCTGTGGAAAGACACTGCGCTTCGTAACTACATTCATGAATATAAACTGCGGATTAAACGAAAATTACTGTTACCTATTTCGACCAGGAAGATCACCATAAAATTTAATGCAGTACACATAAAACAAATAATATGTCAGTAATAAAATATAGCCTGTGGAGTTCTGTTAATAGCCATAGCCACATTCGGTAGACCACACGGAATCACGTCTGTAACAGTCACATTCACAGGTCACAAATCCTGATCACTGGAGTTCATTATTTGCTATGCCCACTGTTCGAGCACCGCATTAAACACCACACCAGAATAAACACGTATCCTTTCGATATTCCAGGCGACACTGGAAAACGAATAAGAAGAGTAGGATAACGGAGGAATCTTCCACAGTTTTGTGTGTGTAGAAAGGCATTTCTCCTACATTTTACGACTAAGTGTGAGCACACCTCGTTTCTGTGGCACAATTATCAGAATTAATAACATGTTCCATGCAAAGCTCTCTCACGTTATTGGTTTGTAGAGCTCCCTTTCGTACCTGTCTACGAAAGAACGTTTCCTCTTCGGTCTGATGTACTAGAGGCAAATACTGTTTCTATTCTTCCTGAAATATTCTTGCCTTCATGTTCGGTAATTACGAGCTGTAATTAGATCTCTAGGTGTTGACCTTAGTTCTAAATCAATCTTTAATAATAGCATAGTTTCCTATATATACCGCTTCTGGATACATCCTATCCCACCAACTCCCCCAGCATCGCTAATACGCAGATTCCACCTTCAGCTAAATACGCCGGTAAAAAATAAATAAAAACATTTCTGTGTTTTTGCATTCCACATCATTAATTTGACTGAAATAACAGATCTGCATTCTCGTGTAAATTTTGTTCATTCTCCACATTTTTGCTTCGGTTGCAAAGACATCGCACGGAAAAATCATGTTATCGTATTGCCGTCACAGTGTTATTAGCCGGTATGGAGTCTATTGCCGCTGGGAGCTAGATTTAATTTTTTTTAAATATTATTCGGTCCACTCGTGCACCCTTGATGACTGCACGACACAAAGCTTTACGCCTCGCCTAGGCCCATCAATACCGACGTTGGACTGTTGATAGCTGGAAACATATTGCCAGGTGGGACGACTCTCGTTTCAAATTGTATCGAACAGGTGGACGTGTACATCTATGAAGACAACCTCATGAATCCATGGTCCCTCATTTCAGCAGGGGACTGTTCGAGCTGGCGGAGGCTCTGTAATGGTGTGCAGTTGGAGTGATATGTGATATGGGACCCCTGACACGTCTTGGTACGACTCCGGTAGATGACGCGTACGTAAGTATCCTGTCTGATCACCTGCATCCATTCATGTCCTTTGTGCATTCCGACGGACTTGGCCAATTCCAGCAGGACGGTGTGACACCCCACACATCCAGAATTACTATAGAGTGGCTCCATGAACACTCTTCTAAATCCAAACACTTCCGCTGGTCAACAAACTCGCCAGACATAAACATTATTGAGCATATCTGGGATGCCCCGCAACGTGCTGTTCAGGAGAGATCTCCACCCCCTCGTACTCTTATGGATTTATGAACAGCCCTGCAGGATTCATGATGTCAGTTCCATCCAGCACTACTTCAGACATTAGTCGAATCCATGCCACGTAATGTTGCCGCACTTCTGCGCGCTTGCGGGGGCCCTACATGGGATTAGGCAGGTGTACCAGTTTCTTTGGCTCTTCGGTGTATTATAGGAGTAACTCAACAATCAGTACCGGGTGAGGCGCTCGGAGCATTCGTCTCGTATTTGGGAGAAGCGAGTTCTGCTTCAGGCACAGCTATTCTGTTGCTGGTTCCAGGCGAATGCCGCGTATAGCTTCATATAGAAGGAAGCGTCCGATTCTCTTGACTACCACGGTCCTGCAAAATTTGAGGTCTGTCACTACTGACCACGTAGTCAGTGGGACGTTCAGCTAAAATTTCCCTGAAACAACAAAGCGCTACGATCAGGAAAAGAGAACGATCAACAGTTTGATCAGATGTTTTGAGATGTGGCTGCTGGGTCGTCAACAGATAAAACAGCTATCCGTCAGACGGTGTAACAGTCTGCTTCTCGCCTTCTTAAGAGGCTCACTGGAGATAATATTTTTATCATCACCTTCAAAGAACCCAAGCGTCATTTTGGCGCGCTTTACATGGTGGAGGACTGAAACCTGGTGATTATCCGGCCCTCCACTGCTGGTGCAAGTCATGGCAGCTAAGTGGTCTGTATATGCCAGCCAGTTGTACCGGATCAGCGCAGCAAAATGTGTCGCCTTCGAGATGTTAAAATGGCGGCAATTAACAGGTATCGAAGAGCCGCGCTGGATACGGTGTCTTATGGACGGTGCCCAATTTTCATCCAAAGCGCTGAAATATGGTTCAAATGGCTCTGAGCACTATGGGGCTTAACATTTGTGGTCATCAGTCGCCTAGAACTTAGAACTACTTAAACCTAACTAACCTAAGGACATCACATACATCCATGACCGAGGCAGGATTCGAACCTGCGACCGTAGCGGTCAAGCAGTTCCAGACTAAAGCGCCTAGAACCGCACGGCCACAACGGCCGGCACGCTGGAATAGTTCATTCATTTGTACGGAAGGTGAAAATGGCTATGAGCACTATGGGACTCAACTGCTTTGGTCATCAGTCCCCTAGAACTTAGAACTACTTAAACCTAACTAACCTAAGGACATCACACACATCCATACCCGAGGCAGGATTCGAACCTGCGACCGTAGAAGTCGCACGGTTCCGGACTGCGCGCCTAGAACCGCGAGACCACCGCGGCCGGCACGGAAGGTGAGGCCAACCGTGTTTGCCCTCTTTCGGCCCAGCGTTTTATAAAGAAACTGTAAAATTTTGCGCTACTTATAGCTTTATATATGAGCTTCGTCATGATGGGCCCGTCATTTCGTTAATGGTTAAGGTTATTGTGATATTTGCGTGGAAACAAGACACTGGACTATATACGAGAAAGTCTACAATGAAAAATAGGGGCCACTATGATTTTGCATTTCGTGCATATTACATAATATTTTGCTGCATATAAAATGCAGCTAACATACTGAATTTTTCTTTAGACTTGCATGCACCACATTGATTTGCGATTGCGCGGACCAACGATAAAGCCATAGTGAAATATACACATTACTCATATTTAATAAACGTTTTGAGAAATCGAATTTCGGAAATGATAGCACAGAATGCGGAGAGTATTTTGCCATATGGATGTTATGCAAAACTTCATTATCTACCGTGTTATTCCACAAACTACAGATTTTTTAATGAAAGAATGTAATTTTTTAGGGCCATCGATATCTGGTGAAATGATAAATGCTGTGGGTTTCGGGACATGTAAGTGAAGACATTACATGTTTGTTTTTGTAACGAGGATGTGGTTTTTCATGAGCTACCGAGCCTACATTTTCTCAGATCTTCATGTAATAAACCACTGTTTCCAACTTCTCTCGCAGTTGCGTGTGCAAAACATGTTTGTTAAATTGAAATGGAGATGATAGCCTTCATTGGCCAGAAGGCTCCTTACGAGGCACGTCCGGCCACTTTGATGCAGGCCTCAATGCATTAGACGCCACATTGGGCGGCTTGCGTGCTGGGTAGGGATGAAATGATGATGCGAGCACAGCACCCAGTCCCTGAACGATGGAGGCAGAAGTGATGACACTTTCTGCTGGACCTGGCCATCATTTTGCAGGACAATGCTCAAGCACGTACAGTGCAAGCTGTTACTGATTTGTTTGGTTGATGGAGCTGCTTGCTATACCACCTACTACACTCCCCTGACTTAAGCCCGCGTGATTTCAACTCGATTTCTGAATTGAAGAGAACACTTCACGGCTTTCGCTTCAGAACTGCTGCAAATTCGTCAGGCAATAAACCGCGCCGCTCGAACTGTCAACACATCTGGCACTGCTAAGAGCATCCTACGACTTCCACATTGCTAGCAACGGTTTATGCACAATGCTGGTGACTACTTTGAAGGTCAGTAAAACTTTGAAACACGTATCTATTTTGTACGAGCTGTGAATAAACAGCTGCCACTACTAAAGTTCCAACCCTCGTATGTATGACAGGCGATGAGGAAATTTTCGACGAGACTAAGGGAGCACGAAAACGGTTTTAAACAGGACAGTTACGGCAGATGAGTGTTTGCCGAACATATATATAAGACTGGCCACCCTCTGAAAGACATACAAGAGATATGCGCGTAGATAAGAAAGAAAAAACTTGATCTACTCGAGGAATCTGAAATAGCAATTCACCGGGTTAGGTTTGACAATGTACTTAATGCACAAGCCGCCGAGAGAGATACTGTTTTCTACAATACTACTGTGGATCGTTTCAATGTTAGCGTTAGCCTATTTTATACAGATAACATTTGGTATGCTTGTAACATCTTTGGAATTTTATGCAACTGTTGATAGCTCAGTGCAGTCTCTTGGTGCCGACACACGTTTACCGAACCAGCCGGTACGCCAATAGGCGGAACATGAAACTTGCAGCAGATGAGACTGGTGTTTAGCGCCGTACGGAAGTAACGTTTAGTGGATTCTCGGTGTAATGCATAAGTGGAGTAGAGAATCTGTTGTTGTCGTTTTTTAAATTAAGACGAAGACTTCATGCCCGAATAACTTTATTTGTTCTTTCTTTTTTGATTTTGTGTGCCTTTTAAGCGCATTGTGGAGTTAACACAGACAGCCATACGGTGAGAGCTTGACTCCTATAATGCGTTGCTGAGGATTGAACAGTAATAGTACTAAATTTAAAAAAAAATAGAAATGAGAATCACAATCAGGCAAATCTCGCAGCAGAGGAAATTGTAATACCAGCAGATCGTACCTACACTAAGAAATAGTAAGTTCGTTATTAGCGTTTTCCACAGTTAATATGCACGTTTCCTGTCGTAATGAGGTGGAACGAGTCCAAAGGTTACCTACGCAGTATTTGTTTTTGTATATGATAAGCTAACGTGAGATGGATTAACAAATTTTATAAATGCTTCAACTTAATTAAAAAAAAAACGAGGGCATATTAGACGTTCATACTACCCCCATTTAGCAAATATACTTAAACAAAAGCAACAAAAGTAAAAACGATATTCTTCAATCCTATACTCGTTACTAATGAGGAATACTTACATTCAATAAAAAAAAAGCAAACTTTTTCTGTTATACTACACATACTAGAAGTTTTTAAGTAAAATTTCACCTACGCAATAGCACAAATTGTGCAGAGAAGCTGTTCTACATCGATATCATACTCCGCAAGCCACCTAATGATGTGTGGCCGAGGGTACTTTCGGTACCAATATCTGATCCCTCCAATGATTAAAGGAAGAATGATTGTCAGTAAGCGTCTGTATTGGCTCTAATTTCTCGAATTTTCTCCTCGTAGTCAATATGCGAGAGGTATGTGGGTCATTCCACTGAAGGTCGCTCTGGATAGTTACGCCTAGATATTTTAAGGCAGACGCTGTCTCCAGCTGTTTGTCTTCAATAGTGTAGCTGTACAGTAGTGGATTTCTTTTCATACGTTGCGCAATATGTTAAATTTATTTAAGTTCAGGGTCAACTGCCAGAGTCTGCACCAATCATCAATTCTCTGCAGATCGTTCTACAAATTCTGAAACGTCCCCTTAGAAAAATTCTACACGAATGTGCTTAAGCTGACATACAATATTTTTAGCGCAACGCAATCTGACTTCCAAAAATCCCTACGAAAGAATGGCCCTGACTAACATTAACCTATACGTTTCACAAATCACTTACCTCACAAAAATCTTCGTTACTCAAGCTACTGCAATACAGCGAGCGCCACTACTGTCATCTAGATAAAAGATTCAAACTATGGAAGGTACTAACTACTGATAGGTATAGTTAGCAAATGAAAGATTTTAATAGAGAACAAACAATGTATTTACCTTAGTAGTCATTATATATATATATATATATATATATATATATATATATATATATATATATCAGTTCATGACACCAATTACTGGACTCGCATTCATGAGGACGACGGTTCAATCCCGTCTCCGGCCATCCTGATTTAGGTTTTCCGTGATTTCCCTAAATCGTTTCAGGCAAATGCCGGGATGGTTCCTTTGAAAGGGCACGGCCGATTTCCTTTCCAATCCTTCCCTAACCCGAGCTTGCGCTCCGTCTCTAATGACCTCGTTGTCGACGGGACGCAAAACACTAACCACCACCACCATGACACCAATTCTTACAAATTTCAAAATTCCGCCATCTCTCTCCCCACGTCCACCAATGCTAGCGGCTCACCTCCAACTGCGCAACGCTACGCGCTGTTAGCATCCAGCTGCCGCAGCTCAACACTACAATGGCAGACAACAATGCAAACTAAACACAGACTGCGAAAAGCACAGCCAGTGATTTTCATACAGAGCGCTATGTGGCGGCGGCGTTACCAATAAAAAATCCTAAACAGCCTACTTACAATTCTTACTATCTTATGCCGTTGCTACTTTGGTATAAACAACTGCATCATCTTCGAATAGCCTTAAAGAGCATCCGACGCTTTCTACTAGATCATTTATATGTATGGTAAACAGCAACGGTTCTATCACACTTCTCTGTGGCGCTATGGATATTATCTTTACATCTGTCGATTTACTTCCGTTAAGAGCGACGTGTTGAGTTCGATCTGCAAGAAAGTCTTGAATCCAGTCGCAGATCTGCTCCGATACTCCGTAAGCTCGTACATTTTTTCATTAAACGGCAATGCGGGACGGTGTCAAATGCCTTACTGAAATCAAGGAACACGGCATCAACCTGAACGCCGCTGTCCCCTGCGCCGTGGATCACGTGGAGGAACAGAGAGAGCAGTTTCGCAGGATCTCTGTTTGCGGAATGCATATTGATTTTTATAGAGGAGATGCTCATTTTCCAATAACGTCATAATTCTTGAGCATAAAAGATGTTCCATAATTCTACAACAGATTGACGTCAACGATATACGTTTATAATTGTGTGGATCTGTTTTACGGCCATTCTTAAAAACAGGAATGACCTGCGTTTTTTTCCAGTCGTTAGGTACCTTTCGTTGCTCAAGCGATCTACGATAAATTACTGCTAGAACGGAAGCAAGTTCTTTCGTGTAATCTTTATAGAATCTTATAGGTATCTAATTTGGTCCTGAAGCCACTACTTAGCGATTGTAGCTGCTTTTCAGTTCCGCAATCGGGTATCTCAGTATCTGCCATTCCGACGTTCGCACGACGATTGAAAGGAGGGACAGTGTTAGAATCTTCCGCGGTGAAACGTTTTCGGAAGACCGGATTCAGTATTTTGGTCTTCTCTCTGTTATCTTCAGTTTCGGTGCCGGTGTGGTCGCTGAGAGAATGAATGGAAGATTTTGATCAACTTACTGATTTTGCACACTACCACAATCTCTTAAGGTTTTTACTCAGGTCCGTTGACAACGTCATACTTTCAAAATCACTGAACGCTTCTCTCATTGCTCTCCTTACGCTCATTTTCGCTTTGTTCAGCTTTTGTTTGTCAGTTACGTTTTTACTTGTCTTGAATCGGAGATGAAGTGCTCTTTGTTTACGTAGCGCTTTTCTAACACTGCTATTAAAACAAGGTGGATCTTTCCCGTCTCTTAAAACCTTACTCGGAACATACTTGTCTACATCTTCATCTACATCAATACTCCGCAAGCCACCTGACGGTGTGTGGCGGAGGGTGCCCAGAGTACCTCTATCGGTTCTCCCTTCTATTCCAGTCTCGTAGGCATACTGAGCGATGCCTTTGAATTTCTTCCATTTGTTCTCCACATCTTCGTCCCATCGCCGAATATTTGATGCTGACTGCTGAGATATTCTGAAATTTGTATGCTTGCTGAGCAAATATATCTTCCTACCTCTCTTAACATTCCTTGTAAGACCCGTCGTCATAGATGCTGTTACAGCATTATGATCACTGATACCTTCCTCTTCGTTAAGTATTTTTTTTAAAAGGTAGCTTTGCTCTAGGCCGGGCATTTTATTTATTGGGTAATGACGACTATTTTAATAGGCTGAGGAAAAAATCCATAGGTAATGCTGACAACTCACGTTATTATGGAACAAGTACGAACATCAGAAAGATATCAACACCAACTCTTTGTTCTCATAAAAGACTGATACCTGGATATAAAGCAGATGAGGACTTCGTCGGCAACCATTATTACATGAAGGGAGCAGTAGTTAGCGCTTTTGTTAACACTCAGAGTTGTATTTAGCGTTGCGAGTGGTGGTCGGTAGAGAGAAAATTTTGTGTAGATGCCTGATCTTACTAACAGTTTAACAAATGATAGAAATGAATTACTTGAAGCAAGCAGCCATGGATTCCGAAAGAACTTACTTAGAAGGATTTCTGGAAAGCCACTGCATGGGTGTCCGTGATTTTATTCGCAAACTGTCCCGTGTCACATCGCTACGTCAGCGAATAACTGAAGTCCACACATGTCACGAAGTAAACGTACTAAAATATAAAAAAACATGTAACTTTGATTTCTGTAGAACTATTGTTAGTACACGCGCGTAATGTGTAAAAAGGCTCTGAAAAATGATAAGAAAAGTGTTGAAGGAATAAGTGAAGGTAATAAGAATAAGCTCTATGTGCTAATTTCTGGTGGACACACAGAATGGAAAAAGACAGGAAAGCATATCCTAGGAAAGGTACAGCGATCAACGTCGATTTGTTGTATGCGTATGTTAGGGTAGGAGATCTGAATACGCGGTACCAGGATGACAAAGAGCAGCAGAGGGTAACAGCCAGTGATGTTCTCTGTATTAAGAACACAAAAAATGTAGTTTCTTCGATTTTTATGCCATTCCATGCACCTTTGTTGTTTTGAAATAGGGTCAAAGTAAGATACTTATTTTTTCTATCAAAATAAGGATGTTTGCATCATTGCAGTATGCTAACACACTTTGCGTTAAGGCACTCCATCAGTTTTGAAAATAACTAGAAAAAAAGCAAATCTCCATATTTCCATTTACTCTTGATTCAGCGGTAGGCAACAAAAAATGTTATTACTAACGCCGCTCAAGTTGCATTATTAGCCTCGAAGCTGGTTTTGCATCGAGATCCATTGCGACGGTCAAGGTTGTAGCTAGTAATCAATTAACACTGTAGAAAACCACTAGTTCTACCAGGAATATTAAAAACGTAAAATGTCAAGGATATCCTTGCCAGTATGACTATTATCATACATTTGTAGCATCACAAATCATGCATAACTGAATCCTGAACTTGTTTTGCTTGTCATGCAGAGAATTGACGCTGCGCTTCTATATATATATTTTTTATTTCCTGAGATCTTAAGACTATCCAGAATGTTTCACTTGTTTCTTTAAGGAACATCAGACGTCTTAAGACAATCCTGTGTATTTCCCGATAGCGCGTTATACATTCAGCAGTGAAGAAGCACAGCAACTAATTTTCGGCAGTATAGTTCTGTAGCACACAGTTACACAACTCGGTGTATGAAATACCGAAAATGCACACACACACACACACACACACACACACACACACACACACACACACACACACACAAGAAGTACGTTTTTCGTTTCCACTACCCAGTGTCACAAGTTTTCAGTTATTCTGTTAGTTATTTCTTATTTACGGTGAAGTAATAATTTCTGTGCAAGCTCAGCTATTCAATGATACCACTTCATATTCTACGGTCGCCACAACCCCCCTACCGTGCTGACGTAATTTCTTTCAAATGGCTCTGAGCACTATGGGACTTAACTTCTGAGGTCATCAGTCCCCTAGAACTTAGAACTACTTAAACCTAACTAACCTAAGGACATCACACACATCCATGCCCGAGGCAGGATTCGAACCTGCGACTGTAGCGGTCGCGCGGTTCCAGACTGAAGCGCCTAGAACCGCTCGGCCATATCGGCCGGCCTAATTTCTTTCCTTTCAGTTGTACTACTTTTACTATTTCGTTCATCCGTTGAATCCTGGTAGAATGCATACTGACGAAAAACAGAGTGTTTATAAAACGATTTCATCAACTATTTGATATCCATCGCTGGACTCTCCCAATACTTACCATCTTCAGAGGTAACTATCTACACACTTCCCACGAGGTAAGGGTTTAAATTTTTTTCTCTGATCTAGCAGAGAACTTCGCTAGCCCATCTGCCAATCACGCACCTGGACACACATCCACCCACTTCCATTTAATTTTCATTATTGTTGTAATTCCATCCCAGATCCCAGTCTGGCACCTCTCCCATTTATTTATTTACCTTTACGTCCTGGCATTGGCCAGCACGCGGTTCTCCATTGCTAGCAGAGCAGCCTTCAGTTTTTCAATGTTTTTCGCATGAAAGGCCCATGCCATGCGTCTTACTTCTAATAATACACTGGCAATAATATACATGTTGGGGAAGATAAAACGGGCACAGAAAAATGTTTCGTACACTTTCAAATAGACAACCCGACTTACATTATCCGCCCCAGTTGTGGATGTTGTAAGTTGGACTGTCTATGTTAACGTGAATGAAATACTTATTTGTGCCAGTTTCCTTTTGCTCACCCTGTTCTTTCCGTCTCGGAAATATTAGAACTTTCGATTTGAAAACTTCGTTTGGCTCGCCTAACGCTCTTGTGGTTACTATTACTCTTCCATCCACTTCTGTTTCTGCCCTAAAGACAAAACGTAACTCATTCTTTGGCTTAATTGTACGAGGGGCGATCCATATTGACCTACACTTTATTTGTCACTATAATTCATATTGTGCTATTTGAAACATCTTTGCGTTGAAAGTATATGGTAATTTGTTGTAACCTAGGTGGCAGGACAATCATTAGAAGTCCAATTCCCATTTTCCCAATTGCTGTCATTATATGATCATCAAGAACAGCGATGGACGAAGTGGTTTCTGTGGCAGGAGGGTATAGACAGTGCTGATGTTCACAGGCGATTGGTGGCAGAGTATGGAGAGTGTGCACCGACACGAAACGTGATCTTGCAACACGACAATTTTCGTCCCCATACGAGTCGGAAGGCTACGGCTTCCATCGCTGAAATGGACCTCCAGGTGCCGCCACACCCACCGTACTTTCCTAACTTGTACTCTTCTGATTACTTGGACTCTTCTTTTCTTTTGAGTGTGATGATTAGATATTGCTGTACTCTTTTAAAAATCGTTCTCACTGATATTTTCGAACTTGTTTTTTAAGTTTTTCAATTCGTTGTCAAATTTCGTTTGTAATGGAGGCAAGCACTACCAGTGGAGAATGAACTTCTACTGACTGTCGCTCAGATATGTCGGATCTGTTCTAGCTAACAACGAGGTCATACAAATAAGGAACGGCCAGTGAGTAGCTTATCAGTGACCCTTTGGGCTCAGATAACGATCTTATAACACCCAGTGTCACTTTAAGCATCCTGTGTCACGTTACACATATGGGCTCCTTGCTGACACCCAATACCTCTCTCCGCCCCTCCCCTTTACCCTGGGAACCACCTGTGATTGATCAGGGTCAGAGTAATCCCGCACGAGGCGCCGGCCGGGGTGGCCGAGCGGTTATAGACGCTTCAGTCTGTGAGCGCGCGACGCTACAGTCGCAGGTTCGAATCCTGCCTCGGACATTGATGTGTGTGATGTCCTTAGGTTAGTTAGGTTTAAGTACTTCTAAGTTCTAGGGGACTGATGACCTCAGATGTTAAGTCCCATAGTGCTCAGAGCCATTTGAACCATTTGAACCCCACGCGGCTTAGGCAATTTGTGAGTTATCGATAGTAGTCACATCATATAAAATTGGGGGAAACCCCTCTCTGTCTCTCTCAGCCAATAGGAGAACAACAAAATGACGATAAACTCCTGGACCAATAAGTATTAGCTCTCCCATCCCCTCCCTTTATTATATTATGAGTCAAGGTGCCTGAGCCCACCCTCATCTGAGACCTGATCTTCATATAGGTAAGAAACGACAGTTGCCTTGTTTTCACCTCCCTAGTTTCAGCTATGTTTCAAGGTCATCCAACTCTCCATTACAGCATAAAAGTAATAACAGATTAAAGCAACTGTTTATGAACACGAAAAAAGTCAGTACAAGTTTAAGTAATACTACAAGATGAGCTTAATTTTTCGACACCTCGACAGAATGGAAGCAGTGACCCATGAGGAAACTCTTCAGTTTCGATTTGAAAGCGCATGGATTACTAATAAGATTTTTGAATTCGAGTAGTAGCTTATTGAAAATGGATGCTACAGTATAGTGCACACCTTTCTCCACAAGAGTTAAGGACGGGCCGGTCCAAATGCAGGTTTGATGTCTGCCGAGTATTAACTGAGTGCAAACTGCTTATTCTTGGGAATAAGCTAACATCGTTAACAAGAAATGACAGTCAGGAATATATATATTGAGAGGCCAATGTCAAAACATCCACACCCTTGAACAGGGGTCGACAACAGGTTCGTGAACTTAAACCACTTATTGCCAGAATCGCCCGTTTCTGAGCCAAAAATATTCTTTCAGAATGGGAAAAGTTACCCCAAAATATGATACCATACGCCATAAGCGAATGAATACAAGCAATGTAGACTAATTTTCGTGTCGAACGATCACTAACTTCAGATACCGTTCGAATAGTAAAAATGGCAGCGTTAAGGCTTTGAACAAGATCCTGAACGTGGGCTTTCCACGACAGCTGACTATCTATCTAAACACCTAATTTGAACGGTTCAGTTTCATATTCCCATGCTGTGAAATTGAAACGTCAGGTTTTGTTGAATTGCGTGTTAGAAACAGAAAAAACTGAGTCTTACTGTGATTTGGCGTTAGTTTATTTTCTACAAGCCATGAACTAATGTCATGTACTGCACTATTTGAAACACAGCCACTGTTGCACGCAAAATCCTTGACTACCTAGCTAGTGTCATAAGCAAACAGAAAAATTTCAGAATTACCCGTAATACTAGAAGACATATCATTTACATAAGTAAGGAGCAGCATTGGCCCCAACACTGATTCTTGGGTCGCCCCCCATTTGACCGTACCCCACTCAGGCCCCACATCACAGCCATTCTCAACACTGTGAATAATGACCTTTTGCTGTCTGTTGTAAACGTAAAAGATGAACCAATTGTGAACTACTCCCCATAATCCGTAACGGTCCAATTTCTGGAGTAATATTTTGTGATCAACGCAATCGAGGCTCTTAGTCAATCAAAAAATATGCCTAGCGTTCGAAACTTTTTGTTTAACCCGCCCAGTACCTGACAGAGGAAGGAGAATAATAGCATTTTCAGTTGTTAAACGACTTCTAAACCTGAACTGTACATTTGATAACAAATCGTGTGATGTAAAATAACCGATTATCCTTACATACACAGTCTTTTCAATAACTTTAGCAAACGCTGATAGCATAGAAATAAGTCCAAAATTACTCATAAGTGATGCAAATGTCTGTATAGGAAAACGTTTTGCTGAAGGCATAAAACCTGGACTACGCAGTAATGGAAGAATGTTATTTGGTCGGATGATTCTTGTTTCACAATGTTACCAACTTCCCGCAGAAATTACGTACCAAGAGTGAAACATGGTGTAGGTTCGGTGATGATTTGCGCAGCCATGTCGCATATCGTGATACTCCATAGCCAGCATGGTCACTCTGCAATTTCGAATTACTACAAACGATTATGTGACCATTTTGGCTAATCAGATCCAAGACCACAGGGCCTCTGTTCACACCTCGCATCGTCCAGGACTGGTTTTGTGAGCACGAGGTCAAATTGTCTAATTTCCCCTCATTACCACAGTCACCGGAGCTAAATACACTGTTCAAAGGAATTGGAGGAACACACGTATCGACGTCCGGTATATTAAATCAATTTCCATACAGTCGGTACCTATGGTCTTATTGCATAGCTTGAGATCTTCACTTTCAGCGAGCATTACAGTATCAGATGACCTCTCAGTAGGAAATGAGTACCGGTGTCCCACTGTTTTCTAATGAGGTACGCAGATGGCACTTGTCGCTTGTGGACGTTGTGTTCAACCACCCACATGCAACGCAGAGCAAGTTGTTAGGGCCGCCTATCTGATCCAAAACAAGATGAACTTTCGTTCGTGTCGCAGTAGATGCCAATGTGTCTCCAAGATACAGACGTTGTGGTCAGGTTGGAACTCAATGCGAGTTTAACAAGGTCGCCAATGCTTTACAACCCCACGTGAAGAGCGATATCTGGCCGACTCTGCGTTGCGCCGTCAGATCGATAATGCAAGACGATCTCAGAACGGCCACTGGAGACACCGCGTCTCTTCAGACTGTAATGAACAGGTTGAGAGAAAGGACCTTACGACCCAGACGTGCTGTATGAATACTTCAATTGAAAGGACAATGTGTTGCAGCTCGCTTTCATTTTTGCCATTTATGTCAACTAGTGGCTTCGTCACCGGCGAAAAGTGTTATTTACAGAAGAATTCAGATATCCTCTGACGCAAAGTGATGGTAGTGTTCACGCGTGAGGGACCTACGATGAGAGACACCTGCAAATTTTGTCGAGGAAGTCGACAGATTCCTAAGTTTCTGTGATACTGTGGGGAGGTGATGACTGCTATATGGATCTTGTCATTTCACAAGGTCACCTTAAAGGCTAGACGATACATCGAACAGGTACTGTAGGACCATGTGGTGGCTGCTGGAAAACGGCGATGACCCTGAATTCGTTCTAATGCCAGGACGTACGTAGCGGACGTCAATAGGGATTTCTAGCGAAACTTGGATATTGAAGTAATGGAAAGTAGGACATGATTGATAGAAGTGTCCGTGGTCGTCCTATGCCACCACAGCCTCTTCAAGAACTCTAGTGGACTCTCATTGAAGAATGGGAACGGATAGCGCCGAAAGGCATCTGTAGATATATACCTAGCATACCACATAGGTGTTACGCATTGATAAGAGCTCACGGAGGAAATACACGTTGCTGAAACTCTCAAAGTCCCCTCAAAAAGCACCCAGGATGACGGAATGGATGATTTTTTCCACTCTGTTTTCAACACCTGTCGGTCATTTCAGTTAGTTGAATGTATACGTTCGTGGACGTAATCTACATCTACATGGATTCTCTGCAAATCAAATTTAAGTGGCTGGCAGAGGGTTCATCGAACGACCTCCACAATATGCCGGCCGGAGTGGCCAAGCGGTTCTGGGCGGTGCAGTCTGGAACAGCGCGACTGCTACGGTTGCAGGTTCGAATCCTGCCTCGGGCATGGATGTGTATGATGTCCTTAGGTTAGCTAGGTTTAAGTTCTAAGTTCTAGGGAACTGATGACCTTTGAAGTTAAGTCCCATAGTGCTCAGAGCCATTAGAACCATTTGAATCTCCACAATAATTCTCTGTTATTCCACTCTCGAACAGGGCATGGAAAGAACGAAAACCCATGCTCTATTGTGAACATAAAGACAAAGGTACAATTTGGTAACGTACCCAGTCCCCATTTATTGCTCAGTGGAGTATGGCAGGCGCCCAAAGTCGTGTTCCCCTAATTATTTTGAGCAGTGCAGTGTTAAACTTCGGAGAGAAAGGTTCGTGATCCCTATCCGTCATCATCGTTGCGTTAATTTGCCACTATTTTCTACGTGGAAGCAAATCGGCCTTATTGCCAGTACATTTTCTATTAGACGTCGTGTGTCAGGCTGTGGCGGCGCCGGCAGCGTCGTAGCAATTAGGTGGGGGAGCTGTAATTAGCGCGGAACGGCCATCAGACGGCACGGCAGGGAGGGTCGCGCGCTGTTTGCCTCGGCCGTCCTGCGGTGGCGGGCTTAATAGCGCCGGCAGCGCGCCCATCTGCGGCTGCCGGAACTAATGAGGCAGCCGCAGGGGGTCACGGCCGCCCGCGGGGCACGGCGCGAAAAAGCGACCCGCTGAGGACCCGGCAGACCACACAGCAGGCCGCCACTGCGCTTTCGGCTACTTCGGCTTCGGAGGACCCAATGCGATGGAATCCAACGTTCTTATTCTGCGCAGAATTGCGTCACTTGCTTCACAGAGCGAAAGCTGTCGATTCGAGTCCTTCCTCTGCCAGCCACGTGACTTTTAAATGTACTATCCCTGTGTCTCTGTCGCCACGAGCTACTCGCTAGAACCTCCCATTAGTACCAAACCTCCACAAATGTCTCAGTTTCGATAGTGCGTCGATAGAGGTTGGTTTTATCATTTTCTCCTTTGGCAATACCAGGTGTAGAATTATGAAACCGAATTTGGTTGCGATAATTACACATCTGTTGTTTGAAACTGATAACCAATATTTTAATCAAAATAATCTCCATTGTTATTTATACATTTCTCCCACCTCTCCGGCAGTCAATGAATGCCACGCCAAAAAAGCAGCTCTTTTTTTAAGTGAACCAGTCAGCGAACCATTTAAGTGCATTTGCATACGAACTGAAGCGTTGTCCAGCGAAAGCGCGTTCCAGTGACGAAAATAGATGATGATCGGACAGAGCCAAGTTTGGAGAATAATCTGTATGGCCTAGTATTTCCCAACTGAACGCCTCGATCGTTTCCCTGTGGATGGATGGATGGAGAGGGTTTTAAGGGTGCACGACAGCAAGGTCTTGAGCACCCGCTCAGTAACAGATTGAGATGGGTGTCAAGAAAAGACTCATAACAATAAGATAAAACAGAAGACACAGGAAACTAGCTTGGAAAAATATGTGCCTACCCAGACTGAAGCGTGGGATGAAGCATGCAGCCAGCAGTAAAACATGGACAAACCAAGAAGAAAGTGGTCGCCAGCAGTAAAACATGGACAACCCAGGAAGAAAGTGGTAGAGAGAGGTAAAACAATATAGCCGGTGGTAGTGGCTGGCTGACCGCAAGGAAAAAAGGGAGGAGCCAGCCACCTTGCAATACACTAAAACCTCTAGCCTAATGGTTTAGGTCAGAATCCACAAAACTTTAAAACCCTAGATACACATGCCTCATCATTAGCTAAAACACAGGGCAGATACCCATCAACTTGTGCTTCTGCTCTTGCATCACAATACAAAATGCAGTCTGTTAAAATGTGCCGGACAGAGATGTGCACACCACAAGCCTCACAAATCGGGGGATCCTCCCACCGTAATAGAAAGCTATGTGTGAGAGGACAGTGCCCAATCCGAAGACGCGTGAGGGTCACTTCTTCCCGCCTGCGCACCCAGCAGGAGGTACGCCACGGCCGAGTGTTGACTTCACCAGCCGCAGTTTACTGACCGTCACCGCAAGCCATTCTTCCTCCCACAACACCATGCACTTCTTGTGGAGTGCAGAAAGGACAGACTGCAAGGGAATAGGACACAGGACTACATCCTGGTCTCTGCAGGCCTCCTTGGCAGCCTGATCGCCCTGTTCATTGCCCCATATTCCTATATGACCAGGCACCCAGCAGAAGGAAACCTCCTTACCCCGCCTTTGGAGCAAGTACATATATCAGCTGGACCATCTCCTCAGTTGGGTACTGATTCTGAAATGATTGTAAGGCACTGAGAGAATCGGAGCAGAGGAGAAATCGATTGCCCCAAAACACGATTCATCCGCTCCAGTGCCTTCAGGATCGAGTGGAGCTCCGCTGCGAAAACGGTTTATTCATCAGGGAGGTGAATCCGTGTAACCTGATCAGGGAACACTACAGAACAGCCAATGAAATTCTCCTGTTTGGAGCCATCAGTGTAAACGATGGTAAAACCGTGATGCGCATCTAAAATGTTAAAAAACTGAAACTGGAATGTAAAATCTGGTGAACTTTCTTAAAATTAGTCAAATCTAAAATAAGTCTGGGTCTCCGGAGGAGCCAAGATGGAAATCTGCCCCAACCGCGACGGAAATCGTGAAGATCAGCCATATCCATCGCAGAGAGGCAATACTGTGCGCGAATCCCATAGGGCCGCCTCGCTCGTTGCTAGTTATGAAATAGCCATGCCAGAGGAAGCTGAGCAACGGTATGGTATGCATATATGTATGCTGTGGACAAAGTTTTATACGCCTGGCGCAACGTAAGTAGCCGCCGCTGCATATGAAGTGGCGGTTCACCACCATCTACACAGAGTCTTCGTATGGGGCTAGTTCTGAATGCCCCAGTGGCCAACCGAAGCCCTTCATGGTGCACAACGTCCAACATCTTTAAGTAAGAAGGCCTCGCAGACCCATACACCTTGCATCCATAATCGAACCGAGATCGCACAAACGCCCTGTAAAACTGGAGCAGACAAGTCCTGTCGGCTCCCCATGTACTGTGGTTAAGACACTTTAAAATACTTAAAGCCTTAAGAGACCGTCGTTTCAGGTCTTTAAGATGAGATAACTACGTAAGCTTCGAGTCAAAAATGAGCCCCAGAAATTTCACCGTGTCTTTAAAAGCGAGGGCAGTGTCCCTTATTCTCAACTCAGGAAAGGTTAAAATTGAAAGAGAACGGTGAAAAAGAACACACACGAACTTCTCGGTGGAAAACTTAAAACCTCTCTTCTGCGTCCAGTTATTTAAACGTCTAAGAGTAAGTTGCAACTGACGTGTTGTCGTTGCAAGGCTTGATGAAGAGCAAAACAAAGAGAAATCATCCTCAAACAAGGAACACTGGACAGGACTTTTCACTATGGAGGTAATGCTATTAATAGCGATGGGAAAGACTGTCACACTTATAACGGTACCCTGAGGGACACCGTTCTCCTGCTCAAAGCGGTCAGACAGGACGTCACCAATTTGGTATCTAAAATATCGTGGCGAGAGGAAAGACTGAATAAAAAGAGGAAGACAACCACGAAAACCCCATTCTTGAAGCTGCTCTAGGATGGGACGCCTCCAAGTGGTATCGTAGGCCTTCTCGATGTCAAAAAAAAAAAAAAAAAAAACACCTAGAAGGTGATGACGGCGTAGGAAAGCTTGTTGTATAACCGCCTCCAGGAGGGCAACGTTATCGAAGGTGGAGCGAAACCTCCTGAACCCACACTGAAAGCGACTAAGGAGTTGCCGGGATTCTAACATCCAGACAATGCGGCGGTTGACCATCCGCTCCAAGGTCTTCTTCATGCAACTAGTGAGGGCAACACAACACAGCTACTCGGGCTCCTGCGGTCTTTCTCAGGTGTTAAAAAAGGAATTAAAACTGCCTCACGCCATGAGTCAGGAAAGTGACCTGACGCCCAAATGGCATTAAAAAGTGCGAGGAGGATTTCTTTGTTGGGCCTTGGGAGGTGCCGTAGAATACTGTAATGGATCCTGTCGTGACCAGGGGATGTGTCACGAGCTGAAGACAATGCAGAATCCAGCTCCCACATAGAAAATGGGCAGTTGTAAATTTGAGAGGTGGACTGGATGTCCAGATTACACTTCTCAACAACTGCTCTACGGAGCTGGAAACCCGGATCCTGACTGGTTGTTGCAGTAACCATGGCAAAATACGCTACCATGGTCTGGGCAATGTCTCGCAGATCCGTGTGGAGAGTGCCGTTAGCCATTACAGAAGCCATGGGGCACCTCCCTCCTCTCCCAGAAATTCCCCTGATTGTCTCCCACACAATGAAACTCTTTTTTGAACGATTAATGGTGTTCAGGAACTGTTGCCATAACCTCTTCTTGCTCTCTCGAACAATGCGGTGACATTTCGCCCTCGCCACCCTAAAGGCTGCAAGATTCTCAGCAGTCATCTGACACTGGAACCGATGCAGAGCCGCACGCCTGGTCCTCATTGCAGAGCGGCATTCGGCACTCCACCAAGGGACAGGTTGCCTCTTCTGGTCGCCTGTGGACTTTGAAATGGATGCTTCAGTGGCGTGGTGGGCCGTTTTGGTAATATGATCCACCCATGCCTCAACATACGCACAGTGTTCAAACTGGGCCAACTGGCTCTAAAGTGTCCAGTCTGCCCCACTGAGCACCCAACTTGGTGGTCTCCTTTCAGGGCCCACGCCATCTGGCAGGTGAATCCAGATTGGGAAGTGATCACTGCCATGCAAGTCAGCGCCCACTTCCCATTGAGCACTGGTGGCAAGGGCTGGAGAGCAAAGCGAGAGATCAATGACAGAGAAGGACCCAGTCGCTGTGCAGAAGTGAGTGCTCTGTCCTCCATTGAGCAAGTAGGCACAGGATGACAGGAGAAGCCTCTCAATTGCTCTACCCCTGGGACAGGTAATTGCTGAGCTCCAAAGCTGGCGGAGCTGTGTAAGGTCGGTGAGGGCCGCTTCATCAAGTGCATCATGTGGGGGCAAGTAAAGTGAACATACAGTCAATGGATGAAGCACGTGCACGGACACAGCGACGGCCTGTAAAGTCGTCGGAAGCGAGAGAGGCGAGGAGTGGTAGTCCTTCCTGAAAAAATAACTACGCCTCCTCTAGCTCTCTCACCACACAGGTCGTCCTTTTTGTGGAGTGTATAGCCTCGTAGCTCAGGCGAGTATGATGGATGGAAATAAGTCTCCTGAAGACACAGACACAGTGGTCTACCCTGAGAGAGTAGACAAAGTTCCTCCACATGCGTCCTGAATCCCTGCAAGTTCCACTGAAGTATGGGAGCCATCTATGATGGGGGTAGCATTTGCATCCTGTCTCTCTGACTGGGTGGGGAGACTGCAGCAGGTGGAGGGGCAGGCGTGAGACGAGATGATTGCCCCACACATACCTTGTACTCCATCAGCTCTGGGGAAGAGTGAGATCAAGCCTCACATAAAACGACACCTGCATGGTCAGAAAGTTTACTACGTGATTTGACCCGCTGTTGCTGCTGTAAAGAAGCTTTCTGCGGTTTGGTTGGCTTTGGGGGATCGGACGTGGGAGGGGTAATGGCCGTTCTGGGCTTCGGAACAGCGTCAGCTGTTGGAGGTGCCACGGGCTGGCCTAAGTTCGCCACTGTACCTTTGTGTGCCGTTCGAGTAGGGGCTACGGGCTCTGAAACACTGGCTGCGTTGCAAGTGCACTGACATCGGCAGGTGTTAGTGCCAACACTCACCAGCTCTGTCTGCATAGAGGCATCAGCTTTTGGAGTAGGCTTCTGAACCATGCATGCAAAAGATGCAGCAAATGTGGGAGGGTGCATGGACTTGTAGATCTTTTTGGCCTCACCATAGGGGATACACTTGGTTGTTTTTATTTCCTTGACTTTGTGTTCCTCCAAAAATATTCGGCAATCCCTACTCCATAGAGGGTGGTTCACAGAGCAATTGATACATTTGGCTGGAGACGAGCAACTAACTCCTTCATGAGCAGCAGTTGCCACAAGTCGCTTCGCCTTTGCACCCTAAGGTGGTATGCCCAAAACGCTGGCATTTAAAACAGCGCATTGGGGTCGGGAAATAAGGCTCACTCTAAGGCGAGGGAAGCCAGCTTTATCATGCCCAGAAAGTTTCGTGCTACTGAAGGTCAGAATAAAGGAATCGGATTTGACAAGATTGCCGTCAACCCTCTTCATGATATGTTGTACATCGACGATACCTTCCAGAGCCCACCCACGTTGCAGTTCTTCCCTGGGAATGTCGACTAGATCCCGGCGTGTCACAACACCTTTGCTATATATTGGAACGAATAAGTCCTCGGTCACAAATATTAAGTCAAAATTGACCTGGTTTCGATGCTACTATGAGCGTCGTCTTCAGAATTAGACTAACTGTACTAAAACATATTAGGTATATAGTACATTAATAAAGTTAAAAATTTGTACTGACTCGAAAAGATGCAGTACTTACAAGTCACATGTTAAAAAAGATGTAAGCCGGAAAGGCGACGTCATGAATGGTTGTGAGATGGCGAGCCGCTAAGGGCTGCTCGTACTGTGAACAAGGGAGGAGGAAAAGAGAATTTTGAAGGATCCATCTCAGTTCCCACGAGCAGCTAGGGAACTAGAAGTCCACCTAGACAGAGCCCCGCGTGCCTAGGTAAGCCTTGTACAACTGAGGTGCGGCAGGTTCCCCAGAGGTTGCCCGCTAACGACTGTTCCACCTCAACAGCCATGCATCTCATCAGCGCGCAGCACACCTTGAGATTGAGGGGTCTTTATAGAGGTTTATTCCATCCTCGCGATCCGGGCGGTCAAGCCAAGATCCCCACTCCCTGAGACACACAACGTTCCACCGCCGCGCCGCACGGTGGTCGCTGAAGCATGGCCATAGCTTACGGTGACAGGGGACTGGCGGCGCTTACCAGTCCCCAGCGCAGGAACCCCGGGGTCGCCAAGCCCGTACCCGGCACCTGAATGCCGAGCCCCTGGGGGCCGTTTCCCCGAACCGTTCTGCTGTGTGTGATGTGTTATCATGAAGCAATATGACTTAGTGTTGCCTTTTTCCATATTCTGGTCGTTTTTCAAGTAATGCTCGATTTAAATCGATTATTTGCTGTTGGTAACGATCAGAGTTAAAGGTTACACCAGGTTTTAGCAGCTCATAATAGATGACACCCTTCTGAGTCCACCAAACACAGAGCATTGTGTTCTTTCCACGGCGATTTTGTCTTGCAGTGGATGTCGGTGGTTTACCTGGATTCATCCATGATTTACGATCCTTAGGATTCTCGAATTTTTCATCATCTGTCACTAGTCGGTGGAGAAACTTCTTTTGTATCTGGCAAGCAGAATTTCACAAGAGGTCTTTCGATTTTCTTGCTGTCTTTCCTTCAGTTCATGCGGGACCCATTTTCTCACTTTCTGCATCTTTCCCATAGATTTTAGTCGAAGAGAAACGGCTTTCTGCGTCACATTCAATTGTTCCGCAAGTTCCTGTTGAGTTTGCGTATCATAGTCATCCAATAAGGCCTGTAATTCGTTGTCTTCGACCTTTTTCGGGGGTTTCCCGCGATCGTCGTTTCTCACGTGAAAATCACCAGTTCTGAATTTTTTGAAACACTGTGTTCTCCCAAGAGCATGTTCGCCGAAAGCTTCAACGAACGTTCGATACGATTCTGCCGCCATTTTGCTTTCAATTGATAACAGAAAACCAATGCTGTCCGCAAATTGCAGTTCGTATGCACAAAACTCGACATGTTTACGGGTTTGAAACAGATACAGATGTGTAGATCTTGGGTTACTGTGCGTTGACATTCGTCGTCAACCGTTACAGGAAGCAAATAGCGCTGCAGACACGGTCTGAAGGGCCCTACACTAACGGCTAGCACAACCTATACGGAAATTCCGGTTTCATACTTCTACAGCTGGTATACAAAGATTACGAAGCTACGACATGTCAACATTTAAACACAGCTCCCCAACATAAAATTACACAAATGACAGGAGCTATATAGAAATATCAACGTCTTTTATACATTTTATCGCGTCACTCGTTGCTGTCAGGAAATATTCGTATGGACTCTTGTAGGTACATGCACAACATGTTGATACAACATGAGTAACTGTCTGTCGTTCGACGTGACAGTCACGTGGTGATGAAGATTCGCCCCACTTGTCGAGAGTGTCTGCACATCTCCCATGGCCCATTCAGCTGCAGTTCAGGGTAGTCCAAATTGCCCAAAGTTGGTCAAATCCAAGTGGTTTCTTCTGGATGCAAGGGAGTTTCAGGAGTTGTGAATGATAGTTTTGTTGCCAGTAACGTTTCTGTTCATCGATGGTACTGATTTAGCTTCCATGAGAGCCTTGGCTGTGATGAGAGTGCGATGTCACTATGCAAGGAAATACATTGTTCAATTTTGGAAGGTCAGTGTTATCAGTAATCTCATGGTCTTCGCGCAATAATGCGCTCTTCTATCTGATATCAGAAGGTTAAATGTGGTTCAAGATTGGTAACCATTACTTGTGAATAGATCATATTGGCTCACTAACAATGCACTTGACCTCGTTGACTTGTACATCTATCTTTTTTATGTGTGGACTATTAAGCCAGACAGGTGCAATGTTTTCTGCCTCAGAGTATACCTGGCCGATTGCTGATACCCGAAGAGTGTCTGCTGAAGATACCCAATGAGTGTCAGAGAGTTTATAGAGAATGTCGTTATTATCTTTGAACTTAGCAAATGTTTGTCTCAAGTGCTCCTTAAAAGGAAGTATCCTGTCTAACAGGACCCCAAGGTATTTTGGAAGCATGTTATGATGAAGTTTGTCTCCCTCAAAAAAACAGCTATGGGTGCCAATCTATTGGACAGATGAAATCATGCAAGTTTTATTTGAGTTTGGCTGTAAATAGAATGATGGATCTATCAACTCTTTTCCACAATCTGGCTAGTGCAAGTGGAATATGTAGTTGTCACTAAATTTCTGGGACACATTGCTTGGGAAGAGCAGACATTCGGTGTACAACTTTTTTCGTGGTCCATAAACAGAAGGTACATGTCATTCTGGAGATATTCGTATTTTTCCATTGGGATTTTAATGGTATGAATGTCGTCTACAGCAGGGCCAAGAACGGCGTGCCGAACTTCACACGGTGCGGGTGTGAGGTAGGACTGTTGATGTTTTTAAGAATATCAGGAATCCGACTTATCGATACTTAAAGAATTTATCATCGGCTCTCGGTAAATCGAAAGAAAAGCAACGACTTATTGATATATCGACTGAAAAAATATCAACGTACCGGCCTATAAAAGTACCGGCTGCACACTGTAAATATACTGCCGGTTTTAGAGGTGTGTCTTTAAGTACTGACTTATTATCAGAAATTTTGTACGTCAACAAGCTAGCAGCCTGCCCACCCCTCCCTTGAAGCAAGAATTGAAAAGAAAACGATGTCCGTTCACGCTTGGCGATCACCATTTGCTGACAATGCTAGCTGCATGTAAGTGGCACAATAAAGTGCAATGAGTCCGTCGTTCGGTTTCGTCACATATCAGATTGTTCCGGAACACTTCATGTCGACTTCCCTGTTTTTTCATAACGCCAGCAACCTAGCAGTCGTAGTGTCAAAAATTTGTGGTGGAGCTAAACGTTGCAGTTTCTGTAGGTAGCGCCGATTACGTCAGCATTTCACCTAACACGTCTACCCCCTCCGCAAAGACCAGTCTTGTCATTCAGATTTTTGTTCATCATTTTCAGCAACTGTTTTTTTAATACTCTGTCGATTTGAATAAACAGCACACTAGTTGCGCGAAAAATTGTTTTTTTAAGGCAATTGGTGTGCTGTTTCTTTGCATCAGAAATCGTGTTATTTCATTCGCACTGCCCTCTCTCTTATTCTTTTGTGCCACATATTCTTGAGCCGGCCGCGGTGACCGAGAGGTTCAGGCGCTCAGTCCGGAACCGCGCGACTGCTACGGTCGCAGGTTCTAATTCTGCCTCGGGCATGGATGTGTGTGATGTCCTTAGGTTAGTTAGGTTTAAGTAGTTCTAAGTTCTAGGGAACTGATGACCAAAGATGTTAAGTCCCATAGTGCTCAGAGCCATTTGAACATATTCTTGCTTCACACAGTCAAAGACAAAAATTGCACTCCTTCACACAGTGAAGATAAAATTATGTTCTACTACAGATTCAAAACTGTGAAAGAATTTCATATACAATAAAAATATCAGCACTCAGTTTTGCCTATTAAAGTGTACAGTATGCAATGGAAAGGGATGACACTCCATCGACGGTATTAACACACTGAACCTAAACACTGCATGACATTGAGAAAGTGGTGAAACAAGCTGCTGGAGGAAACATTTCGTTTGGGAGCAGATGCGAGTGGCAACTTCACGGGCCAAGTACAACGGAAAGCTCTTAAAAGTGACCCGAGGCATGGGACAATGAATGGGCCAGGTGACTCATCCAGGAGGGCAAGCAGTGGGCCACCAGAGTGGTACAGAAAGAATCTTTAGGAAGCTGCAGTGGGAATTTCCAGATAGATATGAACAAACCAATGATGCAGTTGATCACGTGAGCCGCGTGTGATTAGCCGAGCGGTCTGGGGCACTGCAGTCATGGACTGTGCAGCTGATCCCGGCGGAGGTTCGAGTCCTCCCTCGGGCATGGGTGTGTATGTTTGTCCTTAGATAATTTAGGTTAAGTGTTGTGTAAGCTTAGGGACTGATGACCTTAACAGTTAAGTCCCATAAAATTTCACACACATTTGAACATTTTGTTGATCACATGAATTGCGCACGGTACGCTCATGCCATTTTGATATGGATATATCAAGGTTTAGGAGCCAGGTTTTAAATTGTAAGACATTCCCAGGGGCAGATGTGGACTCTGACCACAATTTATTGGTTATGACCTGTAGATTAAAACTGAAGAAACTGCAAAAAGGTGGAAATTTAAGGAGATGGCACCTGGATAAACTGAAAGAACCAGAGGTTGTACAGAGTTTCAGGGAGAGCATAAGGGCAAAATTGACAGGAATGGGGGAGAGAAATACAGTAGAAGAAGAATGGATAGCTTTGAGGGATAAAGTAGTGAAGGCAGCAGAGGATAAAGTAGGTAAAAAGACGAGGAATAGTAGAAATCCTTGGGTAACAGAAGAAATATTGAATTTAATTGATGAAAGGAGAAAATATAAAAATGCAGTAAATGAACCAGGCAAAAAGGAATACAAACGTCTCAAAAATGAGATCGACAGGAAGTGCAAAATGGCTAACCAGGGATGGCTAGAGGACGAATGTAAGGATGTAGAGGCTTATCTCACTAGGGGTAAGATAGATACTGCCTACAGGAAAATTAAAGAGACCTTTGGAGATAAGAGAACCACTTGTATGAACATCAAGAGCTCAGATGGAAACCCAGTTCTAATCAAAGAATGGAAAGCAGAAAGGTGGAAGGAGTATATAGAGGGTCTATACAAGGACAATATTATGGAAATGGAAGAGGATGTACATGAAGATGAAATGGGAGATACGATACTGCGTGAAGAGTTTGACAGAGCACTGAAAGACCTGAGTCGAAACAAGACCCCCGGTGTAGACAACATTCCATTGGATCCACTGACGGCCTTGGGAGAGCCAGTCCTGACAAAACTCTACCATCTGGTGTGCAAGATGTACGAAACAGGCGAAATACCCTCAGACTTCAAGAGGAATATAAAAATTCCAATCCCAAAGAAAGCAGGTGTTGACAGATGTGAAAATTACCGAACAATCAGTTTAATAAGCCACAGCTGCAAAATACTAACACGAATTCTTTACAGACGAATGGAAAAACTAGTAGAAGCCGACCTCGGGGAAGATCAGTTTGGATTCCGTAGAAATACTGGGACACGTGAGGAAATACTTACCTTACGACTTATCTTAGAAGAAAGATTAAGGAAAGGCAAACCTACGTTTCTAGCATTTGTAGACTTAGAGAAAGATTTTGATAATGTTGATTGGAATACTCTCTTTCAAATTCTAAAGGTGGCAGGGGTAAAATACAGGGAGCGAAAGGCCATTTACATTATGTACAGAAACCAGATGGCAGCTATAAGAGTCGAGTGACATGAAAGTGAAGCAGTGGTTGGGAAGGGAGTGAGACAGGGTTGTAGCCTCTCACCGATGTTATTCAATCTGTATATTGAGCAAGCAGTGATGGTAACAAAAGAAAAATTCGGAGTAGGTATTAAAATCCATGGAGAAGAAATAAATTCTTTGAGGTTCGCCGATGACATTGTAATTCTGTCAGAGACAGCAAAGGACTTGGAAGAGCAGTTGAATGGAATGGACAGTGTCTTGAGAGGAGTATATAAGATGAACATCAACAAAAGCAAAACGAGGATAATGGAATGTAGTCGAATTAAGTCGGGTGATGCTGAGGGAATTAGATTAGGAAATGAGACACTTAAAGTAGTAAAGGAGTTTTGCTATTTGGGGAGCAAAATAACTGATGGTGGTCGAAGTAGAGAGGATATAAAATGTAGACTGGCCATGGCAACGAAAGCGTTTCTGAAGAAGAAAAATTTGTTAACATCGAATATAGATTTAAGTGTCAGGAAGTCTTTTCTGAAAGTATTTGTATGGAGTGTAGCCATGTATGGAAGTGAAACATGGACGATAAATAGTTTGGACAAGAAGAGAATAGAAGCTTTCGAAATGTGGTGCTACAGAAGAATGCGGAAGATTAGATGGGTAGATCACATAACTAATGAGGAAGTATTGAATAGGATTGGGGAGAAGAGAAGTTTGTGGCACAACTTGACCAGAAGAAGGGATCGGTTGGTAGGACATGTTCTGAGGCATCAAGGGATCACCAATTTAGTATTGGAGGGCAGCGTGGGGGGGTAAAAATCGTAGAGGGAGACTAAGAGATGAATACACTAAGCAGATTCAGAAGGATGTAGGTTGCAGTAGGTACTGGGAGATGAAGAAGCTTGCACAGGATAGGGTAGCATGGAGAGCTGCATCAAACCAGTCTCAGGACTGAAGACCATAACAACAACAACATATCAAGGGAAAAACATCGCCGATTTTAATCGATATGCTTAGGTAAAAATATTGTTATATCGGTACTTTATCCACAGCCCTAGTTTGCACAACAAGGCTCGGTCTACCTCGTCTTTGCTCGTTCCTTCCCTGAAGTACTCTGTACAGCACGCATTATTCCCCTGCCAATTCCAACAGTTCTCTATGGAACTGAACGAAGGTACGGAGAGTTCATAATTTACTGCAAAGTACGTTGGTTAAGTCAAGGGTTATGCCTAGATGCTTTTTCGCTATTGTTGGATGTATGAAGGGAAAAAAGTGCAGGTACCAAAATTAGAATATCTAGGACAGACCTCGCAATTTAGCGGACTTAATTGCACACTGCCACAGTAATACATTGCTAGCTGAGAAACAACTTATTTCTCATTTGATGGGGATACACCTCAAAAGGAAATCGCATTGTGGAAGGGATTCTGACAAAAACAGTCGACTTCCCTAAGCTCACTGCCGTTAAAGAAAACGCGAGGTTTCAATGATTCAGTGTGCCCTTGAAAGGATTACAGTGATAGTAGCCCAAACGTTTTGATAACACTGCGAGTCACACATATGTTTTCGAGCTGTTCCCGAGATCGTTTGCTGTTTCTGTTGAAAGCACCCCTGTGCATATGCAGATGTAACTGATTGACCTCCGAGGTAATTCCCGTTTTAATGACAAATCCTTTCACGTTATACTGTCCAGGATGTCTACACTGCTTTCCTCAGGCAGTTCTGTATAATGAGATAGCAAAAATGCTACAATACTTCGATAGAAATGTTTGTGTGAAAGAGCGTTTTTTGATTATAAAACTAAATAAGTCACGACTTCAAGGCAACCTGAGTGCGGAATTCTGTGTAACTGTCTGCGCCTGTCTGTAGGCCGACGGTTTGTATCAGGCAATAATAATACTAATGAGCGGGGCGGTTCGGCCGCCGCTCCACAAGTTCTTTGACGCCACAACGGCGACTTGCGAGTGAAAGGGGATGAAGTGATGATGGAAAACACACAAAGTCATCTCGAGGCAAAGAAAACCCCTATCCCGCTGGGAATCGAACCCGGGACCCCATGCGCGGGAAGCGAGAACGCTACCGCAAGACCACGAGCCGCGGACTGTATCAGATGAAAATTATGTCTTCAACACGTCAAAAATAATTAAATAACACTGAAAATTTGTTTTGTTTGTGACCTACGTTGTCGCCAAATGTGAAATATAAGACCAAGCTACACGGTGCGACTGCACTGCCATTTAAATGCAGTCCGTTCACAACTTCCCCCTCTTCCCCCTCCTGCCGCTCAGAAAGCGTGGCGTGGCGGTGAGGGAAGCGTGCAGCCAAGCTGAGCGCTGTGGTGTCTACGCCGACTGCTAGGTCACAGTTGGTCTGTAGTCCCTACCAAGCTGGTCAAACCACACCAGTTGGACGTAGGTTTCATTACCTCAATAAATCTGTTTGCAAATACTCTTTCCCACACCTTCAATAGTTGTGAAGTTCGTTTTTTTGTGATAGGTTTCACAGTCAGTTATATCGCAGAGACCATCATGCAACAAAACTAATGTCACAGATACTGAACGTGTGTGAAAGCGTGGTTGCAAACAGATTGAAGAATGTATCACAAAACTACGTCCAAACAATGTGGTTTTACCAGTGCAGTAGGATTTATACATGTTATTCGCACCGATAATATCCTAATGGAAAAATACAGATACTTGAAGGTAGACCTCCATTTTCTATATAAAGATCAGAATTACTGAAAGATCAAATAACGACTCAGTAAGATGTATGCTACAAGACAGAAGTGCTGCAGTGGCACAGCCAGTACCGGAAGTAACCGAAAACAGAACTCTTCTAAACTCGTTTCGAAAGTTGAAGGTAATCATTTAACTCAGAAATGAAATCGAAATAAAACGTATTAGTTTCTAAGAAGCGTTACCGGATTTATGTCTGCTATTATACCATAAAATGAGTGCGGTTTTAGAAGGTGATCGCTCTAGTTAGAGGCAGAATACCCCAAAAAACGTTCCTCGCTGGAGATAACTGTCGGGGAGACAGAATGTTAAGTCAGGCAAGAGAGAGCTTAAGAGAATATCGATTAGAATCTGGAAGGCAGCGATGCTCTCAAATCTCAGCTACTTAAAGAACTCGTTAGGTAGTCAAACTAGCTGAATATTTCCTTCAGTTGCGAACACAGTTTCTCGCCGATGATATACTTGTATAGAACTTTCTCGGATATCTTGCAACATTCATTGTTCAGATGACATCCTGCAGCTACTTTCTCAAGAACTGCTACGTTCTCAAGAACTGCCTGTGTGTCTCATGGTGCTGTGTATCACTTACAAATACTTGTAAAAATGGATATATGTATGGTTTCTGAGTGTGTGTGTGTGTGTGTGTGTGTGTGTGTGTGTGTGTGTGTGTGTGTGTGTGTGTGTGTGTGTGCGTGTGTGTGTGTGTGTGTGTGTACGTATTTCAGAACATTCTACGTCACAAAGACTGAGATGCGTGAAAATGAAACAGCAGGAGGAAATTCGCTAGAGATACATGTGAAATATGTACAAATACATGGGAAATATGTTAAATACATGTGAAATATACTTGACATGTGCGAATGCGGGCAAAACCACGGATGAAACGCTCATCCTAAACTCCCGGAACTAATTCAACAAAATTTGCTACATGTATTAGTTACAATCTGGAAAGAAATACTTCGTGTGTGAGAACTACCAGCCTATTACTGGGGTGAACGTGATAACATGGAGAGAGAAGGAGCAGGAGGAGGTGGACAGTGTAGGGGAAAGAGGAGATGGGCATAGATAGGAGGGAGGAGAAGGTGAAGAGAGGGAGGAGCAAAGAAGAGATAGAGATGTATGAGGAGGAAGTGGACAGAGAGGAAGGAGGAAGAGGAGATGGACAAAGAGAAGGGGAGGAGAAGATGGAATTAGAAGGGGAGGAGGAGATAGAGAGAGGGCGTAGGAGCAAATTGACAGAGAGGGGGAGGGTAACATGCACAGAGAGAGAGAGGCAGGAAGACATGAACACAGAGAGGGAATGATGGAGGTGGACAGAGAGGAAGTGAAGGAGAAAGTGGACAAAGAGAGGGTGAAGGAGGAAATGGACTTACGGAATATTAGAATACATACACACCTGAACAACCATTTAATATATAGACTGTTGTTAGAAAGAGAGATTCGCTGTCCCAAATATTGTTTAACTGTGTTTTAAAAGGCAATTATAGAATGGCGAGAGCAAAAATCTAGTAAAAGTATAGATCAATCAATCGAGTTAGATAAAAGTAATATTAGAGTAAATTGCCTCACATTTGCAGATGATCTGGCAGTTTTAACTGGGCTATCAACCAGCAAACCCAAGACTTAAATCCAGAAAGAGCTTCCTCAGATCTACCGAGGCTCTAGTTGGGGCACCACAGCAATGCCCAATCGAACTATGGCGTGCAAGGCTTACCAGTACTGGGGGATGGATTACACCAAGCGAAAGACTACCACCTGGCTAATCAGAGAATTGGAGTACACGGAGATCCCTCAACAGACTACGCTCAGGTGTCACGAAATGTAAGAGCAATATGCCTAATTGGGGTTTCCTAGAGGAGCTCCCACTCTGTGAGTGTGGAACAACGCAGACTACCTTCCACCTGCTCCAGTGTACTCAATGTCCAGTAACATGCTCAACAGAAAACCTGCTATATGCAACGCCAAATGCAATAGAGGTCGCTAACATCTGGGCGGCAAAAGTGTAAATAATTGTCTTGTAAATTCCGGGTGATCAAAAAGTCAGTATAAATCTGAAAACTTAATAAACCACAGAATAATGTAGATAGAGAGGTAAAAATTGACACACATGCTTGGAATGACATGGGGTTTTGCTAGAACCAAAAAAAAATATTGCTAGACGCATGAAAGATCTCTTGCGCGCGTCATTTGGTGATGATCATGTGCTCAGCCGCCACTTTCGTCATGCTTGGCCTCCCAGGTGCTATTACTGGCTTTCGGGTTACCTGAAGTCGCAAGTGTATCGTGATCGACCGACATCTCTAGGGATGCTGAAAGACAACATCCGATGCCAATGCCTCACCATAACTGCGGACGTGCTTTGCTGTGCTGTTCTCAACATTATTCCTCGACTACAGCTATTGTTGAGGAATGATGGTGGACATATTGAGCATTTCCTGTAAAGAACATCATCTTTGCATTGTCTTACTTTGTTATGCTAATTAATGCTATTCTGATCAGATGAAGCGCCATCTGCCGGACAAAAATATGGCTCTCGCTATGGGACTTAACATCTGTGGTCATCAGTCCCCTAGAACTTAGAACTACTTAAACCTAACCTAAGGACATCACACACATCCATGCCCGAGGCAGGATTCGAACCTGCGACCGTAGCAGTCACGTGGTTCCGGACTGAGCGCCTAGAACCGCTAGACCATCGCAGCCGGCCTCTGCCGGACATTTTTTGAACGTTTGCATTTTGGTTCTAATAAAACCCCATGCCATTCCAAGCATGTGTGTCAATTTGTACCTCTCTATCTACATTATTCCGTGATTTATTCATTTTTCAAATCTATACTGATTTTTTGATCAGCCGGTATATATATCCGCAGCTCGTGGTCTCGCGGTAGCGTTCTCGCTTCCCGAGCACGGGGTCCCGGGTTCGATTCCCGGCGGGGTCAGGGATTTTTCACCTGCCTCGTGATGACTGGGTGTTTGTGTCGTCTTCATCATCATCATCAATCATCCCCATTACGGTCGGAGGAAGGCAATGGCAAACCACCTCCACTAGGACCTTGCCTAGTATGGCGGCGCGGGTCTCCCGCGTCGCTCCCCTACGCTCGGTAAACGGAGTATGGGACTCATCATCATCATCATATATATATATATATATATATACGCCATGTAAATATTGTACATTATTTTATACACCGTAAATGATTCTTACACGAATAAATAAAATAAATAATTAGGGATATTATAACAGCTCCAAAACAAATTGGAATTCTCAAAGAAGTTGCGGAAAAAGTAGGACTACAAACATCATTACAAAAACGGAATATATGACATGCAACAAAGTAGCACCAAAGTCTTTTAACACGAAATATGGAAAAATAAAAAGAGGTTCTCAGTTTAAATACCTGGGGGAAATCACACAAGAAAGCGGCATGGAGAAAGCTGCAAACGAAGTTCGCTATCAAAAAATGGCAATTGCATTCAGATTAACACAAAATATTTATAATAAAAAATCACTTTCTAAATTCAGTAAACTTAAGCATTACAGCACTGTGATTAAACTTGAATGTCTTTATGGAGCAGAAAGTTTAGTTTTAAACAGAAAGGGGGATATTGAAGAAATTGAAAAGAAAGAATGAAAGATTATTAGGAAAATGTTAGGCCCCAAAATTGCTGATGGAGGAACCTAATGGCTGAGAAGTAAGAAGGAAATAAAAGAATACATAGACATACATGATAACATGAGAAAGCAAAGACTTAAATTTTATGGGCACATTAAAAAAATGACACCCACTAGTTTCACAAGACAATTTGTAGAAAACGGAAGCAAGGCCAAAGGTGTGTGAATAAAATGGATCTCTGCGATTTATGAGGGTCTTAAAGTAGCCGGTATAACTCAGCCAGCCGGCCGCGGTGGTCGAGCGGTTCTAGGCGCTTCAGTCCGGAACCGCGCTGCTGCTACGGTCGCGGGTTCGAATCCTGCCTCAGTCATGGATGTGTGTGATGTCCTTAGGTTTAAGTAGTTCTAAGTTCTAGGGGACTGATGACCTCAGAAGTTAAGTCCCATAGTGCTCAGAGCCAATTTTTTTTAACTCAGCCAGACTTTACAGACAGAAAAACATTCAGACAAAAGATATTTGATTGGAAAATTGTTCAGAGGGAAATTAGAAAACTGACTGGAACACCGTGGTCTGATAAAAGAAAGAGACTTCGTTGTGAAAGGATGAAACAAATTTGTACCTCGTATGGTCCTATTGGGTCCATACGTGGATAGTAATAACAGCATACCCGAACAACGACGGGTATTCAGCTGGTTTTCTGTCTCAAAAACACACGTCATGGTTACATCATGCAGATAAATAAATCCACGTATTCACCCTTTCAGCAGTGAGAGACCGCTACCGGTACAGCCACTGTCGGAGTACTGCTCTCAAGCAACACTGATTTCCAATAACAATTAGAGGAGCAGTGATGTAGTTCAATTGACACTACTTTCAGTCAACCGTACGCTACCAGCAGTTGGCAGCATCTGTCTCTGAAGGCCTGTAATTTGTCACGCAAAGTCGCGTAAGTAAGCTTGTACAAGAACTGGTAGTTTTATCGCGAATGGGGTAAGTCTGTCACACAGGCTTTATCGGTTCCTGTTGTAATACACATACAAGTACACGAACTGACCAAACATATCTGTACACCGGTCACTGGACATCAGTGCGGGATGTGTCCACCCCTCGCATTTATAATGGCTTGACCCCTGTTGAGGACACTTTCAGTAAGATCGGTAAGATAACACATGTGGAAGCATGGCAATCCATTCTTCCCTAAGTGCCGAAACCAAAGAAAGTATGAATGTTGGGCACGGTGGTCTGGGGCGACGTCGACGTTCAACACATCCCAAAGATGTTCTAGTTGATTCGGATCGGGCCTACGAGCAGGTCAGTCCTTTTCAGGAATGTTAACGTCCGCAAACTACTGCCTCACATCTGCGGCTTTATGACAGGGTGTCGTGTCATGCTGACACAAACAACGGTCGTCTCTCAACTGTTCCTCTAACGTACGTACTGCACAATGCTGTAAAATGTGCTACTATCCGATCACATTTAGAGTTTTCTCAACCACAATAAAGGGACCAAACCCTTACCGCGAAAAACACCCGCATTTCGTAACACCTGTACTGCATTCTTGGCAACAAAAATGATAACGTTCTCTACGCTTCCGCCAAACCCAGACGCTTCCATCGGATTACCGTGGGGTACAGCGTCACTCATAACTACAAATCTCTAGTTTCCTATAAAAATGGGTGGCTAATGAGGAGTTCCTCAGCTGTTGCACCCCAGTCATTTTAACCCTTTACTACATTGGTGGGGTAATTTATAATCACTGGCGTCACTCTTTCGTTTACGATTCCGTTCGTATTTCAACATTGTCGGTCCCCCTCTGTGTAATCTATTTACCGGCTATGCTTTTGCATGGTGCAGGCGGACGTTAATAGTGCTGTTATTGTTAGCTGACGCATGCCGCTGACTCATTGGATACACCAGATTCTTTTAAAGGTGCAGTCGAGTTCAATGATAAAAATAAAAATAAATAAAACAGGAATATCTCATCATGAAACTGACAATGAAACACAGGATAATGAAGAGGAGGAAGAAGATAATGTTCTCGAGGAAAATCAGCAAATAGTAAGACAATCTAGCTCCATTTATAGAAAAAAACCGTTATAGATAGAAGTAACAAGACGGGCGTTGATATTTTATAAAACAGGTCAACATGCAGTTGATCAGAGAAAACATGAAAGAGAGGAAAATGAGTTCCAAAAATTTCTCTCGGGACTTGCACATTGCAACAGACAAAGCTCTTCGCAAAAATTTTGAAAATAATCTGCAGTGCAAGTCCAAGCCAGACCGAGTGAGCCAAAACTGTCTAAGGTATCAAAAATGGTTCAAATGGCTCCGAGCACTATGGAACTTCACATCTGAGGTCATCAGTCCCCTAGAAATTAGAATTACTTAAACATAACTAAGGAGATGACACACATCCATGCCCGAGGAAGGATTCGAACCTGCGACCGTAGCGGTCGCGCGGTTCCAGACTGAAGCGCCTAAAACCGCTAGGCCACTTCGGACGGCATCAAACGTATCACGACGCCTCTTACGTCCACGCCATAAGACACAAAAACTACCAAACATGCTGTAAATGTCACAAAAACGTGTGAAAAATGCGTTCCATTGACAAAAAGGTATGTCTTCTCAAAATACGTGGTTAGTTAATTAGTTCATCTATCTACTGTCATTTTCTTATTGAAAGACATTGTTCATTTTCTTCTTTTTTAGTTTACTGAGTTGATCATCATTTGATCTCAGAACATGTTTTTGAACATTGTTGAAGCAGATTTTTTTAATTAATTACAAAAACTCTGTTGAAGCTCCCATTGTTAACGTAAGACTACTAATTGTTGGTAAGATCATGTTTTTCTTTTTAATACAGACTGAGCTTTCATAAATGGAAGCATTTCTTTTATAAATTATTTAGCAGCAGTTTAGGGAAACATAGGAGTAAATAAATTTCAGTTGGTTTTTGTTTTGGGGTGGAAAACTACCCCACGAACTTACTAACGTCAGATTAAATAGCGACTTTGCCTTCTTTTAGTTTATCTGCGGTTGTTTCTTAGCGCTTCCAGTTCTCCGTTTCCAACAGTCGACATGGGCAGATTTACATGTATTGAAATATCGATATTGAAGTTGTTGCTCAGGAGACATCCAATGATTGATCACGTTCGAAGTCACTGAGCTCTCATAAAAACTCTTGCTGCTTGTCTACAGGTAACGTAATACTCCTCGCTTTCTTTTATATTGGAGGGCCCGCTTGTCGTGACATCTAGTGGCCAAATGCCATTTACGCAGAAGTGTCCGGATAGGTTTTGTCAGGTAATCAATATGGTGAACAATGTGGTCGAGAAACTGGACCACCCCTTCCAATCCAGGCGTCGGGAAATGTTTGATTTAGGATCTCACGGATATCCCGTGCACAATGTCGTGGTGCATCATATTATCCGGAAATTATGGTTGATTGAAGGTCAGGTAGTTTTGTGCCACGCATTCCGTAAAAAGTTCCATGTACACGTTGGTAGATATTGGTGCCCCTCCGATGAAAAACTAGACCAATAATGCGGTTACACACCATTCCACACCACACATTTATCTATGCCACTGAATTTCCACAATCACATGGACGTTTTCGGATCACCAGCTTCTCGCATTTTGTGTGTTCATTTTCACCGAAAGCTGAAAGGACGCTTTGTCACTGGAACAAATTGGGGCTCAAAATGATTCATTTGCAGATATTTGTTCCAGCAATTCAACTGCAAACTCCTTTCGTCTCTGTTTATCATTTGGTTCCATTGTCAGTAACAACTGCACTTTGTATGCGCACGATCTCACATTTTAGCGTAGGACTTTGTACACTGTTCAGCATGCTATCTATAACTGTCTGGCAGCAGTCTGCGAGAATGATCGATGTTTATCGGAGATAATTGGTGTTTTCCTTAAATGTTCCTGCCGATCGCTGCGCCTATTACCGAGTGCTGTCCCCGTCTCCATAAATTTCTTGTGCCATGCACGAGGTGATAAAGATGAATCTCTTCCGTCTTGGAGTTCAGGTGAAAATTGACGGCTATGGAGATGTGAGAAGCAGGGGAGAATTGATAATTCCGGGAGAGGGAGAGACAAAATAAAAACTCAACGGCTACTTGCTTTCCTATAACTAGTCTGTATTACCACTCGTATTTGTCCCTTCTTTAATATTATTCAGGCTGTTCTTTGGGACGCTCCACTTTTCTGCCCTCAAACATGCTTATAATTGCTTTACTTCCGGTCTGGGACTGCACACGCTATTTTTAATATTTGATCCAGGGATCATCTTTGTCTAGTCGGTTTGTGGTGATGGCATCCAACTTATTCTACTGATTAACAGGAGATACTTGTCTGCATGTTAAGGATTCGTCTATTCATCATTTAATTATTTATTAACTGAATTAACATACACCACGGTTAAGACAAAAATTAACACACATAGTTCAATTAAGATAGTGACTTATTACCACTAGGAGCGCACACTGCGTGAGGGAGTGGTTGGGATTGAGTTTCGTGACAGACCGTAATTCGTTAGTCTGGTGTGTATGCATTCAACTACACGAAATGAGAAATCAAAAACAGTATGACAGGACTGTATTAAGACAGAGAGCGCTAGGGAGAGAGCAGAGATGCACTACTTGCATTCAGATCTTTAATGGACACGAGGTTAGCTTTTGCGTACAAGAAAACATTTCACTTTCTAAGCTTCTTCCGTCTGTACGCGCCTAGCTTACAGTGCTCGCCTATTGTGCCGATGACCACGTGGTCCTGATCAAACACATCACCCGGTATCCTGATTGTAAAATCGACCTAACGCGCGTGTCAAATGTGCCGTGAAGCGGCAAGGATTACTGAATCGAATCGGTTCGGCATCTGATTTTATCGGCGGTGGGCAACAGTCGTTTTAAGAGAGGCACTGTGCACGTGGTCCACGTATACCCTCATGGGTCACAAAGAACAAACCGTCACGAAATTCACTAGCCAGAACGGAGATCTTCACCGTCGTTAATGTAGTCATTTCACGCACGGTAAGTGCTTGCAGTTAATGTAATAGGGGAATGTAAAAGGCTTAAACTTCAGCACTGGCTACCAAGTGGCGAGGAACAAAAAACAGTCCTCTCCTTCACATTTTAAAACAAATCTTACACTACTGGCCATTAAAGCTGCTACACCACGAAGAAATGCAGGTGATAAACGGGTATTCATTGGACAAATATATTGCACTAGAACTGACATGTGATACATTTTGACGCTATTTGGGTGCATAGATCCTGAGAAATCAGTACCCAGAACAACCACCTCTGGCCGTAATAACGGCCTTGGTACGCCTGGACATTGAGACCGAGCTTGGATGGCGTGTACAGGTACAGCTGCCCATGCAACTTCAACATGATACCACAATTCATCAAGAGTAGTGCCTGGCGTATTCTAGCGAGCCAGTTGCTCGGCCACCATTGGCCAGACGTTTTCAATTGGTGAGAGATCTGGAGCATGTGCTCGCCAGGGCAACAGTCGAACATATTCTGTATCCAACAAAGCCCGTACAGGACCTGCAACATGCGATCGTGCATTATCCTACTGAAATATAGGGTTTTGCAGGGATGGAATGTTGGGTAGAGCCACGGATCGTGACACACTTGAAATGTAACGTCCACTGTTCAAAGTGCCGTCAATACGAACAAGAGATGACAGAGACGTGTAACCATCGGCACCCCATACCATCACGCAGGGTGATACGCCAGTGTGGCGATGACGAATACACGCTTCCAATGTGCGTTCACTACGATGTCGCCAAACACGGATGCGACCATCACGATGCTGTAAACAGAACCTGGATTCATCCGAAAAAATGACGTTTCGCCATTCGTGCACCCAGGTTCGTCGTTGAGTACACCATCGCAGGCGCTCCTGTCTGTGCTGCGGCGTCAAGGATAACCGCAGCCGTGGTCTCCGAGCTGTTAGTCCATGCTGCTGCAAACGTCGTCGATCTGTTCCTGCATATGGTTGTTGTCTTGCAAACGTCCCCATCTGTTGACTCAGGGATCGAGACGTGACTATACGATCCGTTACAGCCATGCGGATAAGATGCCTGTCATCTCGACTGCTAGTGATACGATGCCGTTGGGATCCAGCACGGCGTTCTGTATTACCCTCCTGAACCCACCGATTCCATATTCTGCTAACAGTAATTGGATATTGACCAGGAATGTCGCGATAGGCTACAATCCGACCTTTATCAAAGTCGGAAACGTGATGGTACGCATTTCTCCTCCTTACATGAGGCATCACAACGTTTCACCAGGCAACGTCGGTCAACTGCTGTTTGTGTATGAGAAATCGGTTGGAAACTTTCCTCACGTCAGCACGTTGTAGGTGTCGCCACCGACGCCAACCTTGTGTGAATGCTCTGAAAAGCTAATCATTTGCGTATCACCGCATCTTCTTGCTGTCAATGAAAATTCGAATCTGTGGTGTAGCAATTTTAATGGCCAGTAGTGTAATAAATTTTAAAGAAATCAGACATATAGTCTTTCCTATGCAACGATGTGCTAGAAACAGGACGGATTAATATATTTGTCAAATATTCAGATACCTTCGTTCTGAATTTGGAGATAGACGTACTGGAGGTACGTCTGCTCCCTTACGTTTCTCACTCTGTCTCCCATCTGCCCGAGCCTTGCCAACATAGAAAAATTTATTCCACTAAACTGAAGTTAAATTACCATTAAATGCTTATTATTGTAATTTACTCACCTAAAATCAAAATTTCAGTGCATTGATAACTTACAAAGAAATTTTTTGTCATCGTCATGGGATATTATTATTATTATTATTATTATTGCTAAAAGGAAGTTTACTAAGTTCAGATTTCACCCACCACATTAATGTAGTTGAAGCCACAGTATTTCATTCTCCTCCTTGTCCTGCAGTAGGTCGACTTCCGTGTCCACCGCTGAAGTACTGGGACCGAGGTAAGATACCCATGGAGCATACGCTCTCCTGGTGGCGATTGCTTGGACAACATTCTCCGGCACCTCGTAATCGCGACAACACTTACCAACACGATTGTGACCAGCTCTTAGTGTAATTATGGCGTTCACCACAATAGTAGTTATTCTGTTCCAGAGAGACGTTTTTATCAAATTTGGTTGGCTAAAGGCCCTTTCCACCTCTGCATTGGACCATGGTAAAACCAAAAGCATAATAACCAGATCTGAGAGTTCTTGGAAAGGACTTAAGCCACCGGTATCTCTGTATGACCTAATTTCATTCCAGAACGCCGCAGTGTTGTTGATTTGTTTCCATTGGACAGTAGTGAGCTTGGACCACTGAAAATGAATTCTTGTTACTGTACTGTCCGACTAGCCCATTCCCTTAGCCAGCGATACTATTGGTGCTCCAACATTCCCTTGAAGCAATTAAGGATACTTTTTGCAGCACTATTACATTTGGAGCAAGCGGCGTTGCAGCTCATAACCAAGGCATCAAGAAAATGTTCACATCTTTTCCTTCAGGCTTTCTCAAATTCAGATGAAATTTTGTCAGACGTATTGATATCCCGCAGTAAGACTTCGACTTCATGAACTAAGTATATTCTTGGTGACTTATAGTTGCAAACATCTGCTATTAAAAGATCGCCTCTACACCCTAGAACAGTAATTTTCCTTACGAGTCCACTGATCAGTAAAACAACATCGTTTAGGAGCCGTGATTGGTCTGCAGAATTTGACTGAAATACCTTATTTGCCATCTGATATTCTTCCAAATCAGGTTTCAGAAAAGTAAGATAAATTTTGTTTACGTCATTACTGTACATATTATGGAGGACTTGGGCCGTATAGCACTTCTAATGAAGCGCAGAAATCTCAAAGTGGGTTTTTAGTACAAGCCACTGAGACAAAGCCCGAGAAACAGCCTCTAAAATAGACATCCAACGTGTGTTGCACTTCTAAACTATTTTGAATGGATTAGCTCCGTCATTTATCGCACTGAATAACTTTCTATAAGAAATTTGAGTAGATAAAGACTTGGAAAACCGAGGATACGTTTCTGACAACAAAAATTTCAAATTCCCGGGCAAAGTTTCAGCTGCGGCAGAAGATACCGCCTGCTGCACGCAATGACAGACACAAGGAATTAAGACAAGATGAGGAACTTCTCTTTTCAAATTCTGGTACACACCATTATTGATGCCTACCATAACTGCTGCATTGTCAGTACCCAAACCGCGCATTAAATGAAAATTCAAGCCGTACTCATTAAGCAAAGATTTCAAACCATTGGCTACTGCCACTGCGTTGCCTTCATCTAACGCTGCCATTCCCAAGAATGTGGAAACAATGCGACCTTGGGCCTCAGAAAAGTATATAACACTAATTTCTGTAGAGTCATCTAAAAGTGCACTGAAATATCCGTCTCCTATCACCTTTTTCAGAATGGCATTGAAATGTTCGCGAATTCTTTACAGACGAATGGAAAAACTAGTAGAAACCAACCTCGGGGAAGATCAGTTTGGATTCCGTAGAAATATTGGAACACGTGAGGCAATGCTGACCCTACGTCTTATCTTGGAAGCTAGATTAAGGAAAAGCAAACCTACGTTTCTAGCATTTGTAGACTTAGAGAAAACTTTTAACAAAGTTGACTGGGATACTCTCTTTCAGATTCTGAAGGTGGCAGGGGTAAAATACAGGAAGCGAAAGGCTATTTACAATTTGCACAGAAACCAAATGGCAGTTATAAGACTTGAGGGGCGTGAAAGGGAAGTAGTGTTTGGAAAGGGAGTGACACAGGGTTGTAGCCTCTCCCCAATGTTATTCAATCTGTATATTGAGCAAGAAGTGAAGGAAACGAAAGAAAAATTCGGAGTAGGTACTAAAATCCATGGAGAAGAAATAAAAACCTTGAGGTTCGCCGATGACATTGTAATTCTGTCAGAGACAGCAAAGGACTTGGAAGAGCAGTTGAACGGAATGGATAGCGTCTTGAAAGGAGGATATAAGATGAACATCAACAAAAGCAAACCGAGTAAAATGGAATGTAGTCGAATTAAGTCGGGAGATGCCGAGGGAATTAGATTAGGAAATGAGACACTTAAAGTAGTAAAGGAGTTTTGCTATTTGGGGAGTAAAATAACTGATGATGGTCGAAGTTGTGGTGTCACCGCCAGACACCACACTTGCTAGGTGGTAGCCTTTAAATCGGCCGCGGCCCGGTAGTATACGTCGGACCCGCGTGTCGCCACTATCAGTGATTGCAGACCGAGCGCCGCCACACGGCAGGTCTAGACTTCCTAGCACTTGCCCCAGTTGTACAGCCGACTTTGCTAGCGATGGTTCACTGACTTCTACCCTCTCATTTGCCGAGACGATAGTTAGCATAGCCTTCAGCTACGTTATTTGCTACGCCCTAGCAAGGCGCCATTATCCGTACTACTGATATTGTGAATCATGTACCATAAAGAGCGACGTTCGTCATTGATGGATTAAAGTTAAGTATTCCACCAGCTACGTCCGTTTTTCTCAATTCTAATTCCCTTGTCATGTTCCAGACCTCACGCCAGCCTGCGTGAGCTAAAACGCGTGCATTTCGGCCTCCTTAGTAACCCTGTGTTGGCTCCCCCGCCAACTACAACAGAAGTAGAGAGGATATGAAATGTAGACTGGCAATGGCAAGGAAAGCGATTCTGAAGAAGAAAAATTTGTTAACATCGAGTATAGATTTACCTGACAGGGAGTATTTGTATGGAGTGTAGCTATGTATGGAAGTGAAACATGGACGATAAATAGTTTAGACAAGAAGAGAATAGAAGCTTTCGAAATGTAGTGTTACAGAAGAATGCTGAGGATTAGATGTGTAGATCACATAACTAATGAGTAGGTATTGAATAGGATTGGGGAGAAGAGCAGTTTGTGGCACAACTTGACTAGAAGAAGGGATCGATTGGTAGGACATGTTCTGAGGCATCAAGGGATCACCAATTTACCATTGGAGGGTAGCGTGGAGGGTAAAAATCGTAGAGGAAGAGATGAATACACTAAGCAGATTCAGAAGGATGCAGGTTGCAGTAGGTCCTGGGAGATGAAGAAGCTTGCACAGGATAGAGTAGCATGGAGAGCTGCATCAAACCAGTCTCAGGACTGAAGACCACAACAACAACAACAACAACAACAACATTGAAATGTGGGTAAAGAATGTTTTTAATCACACCACTACTTGCTTCTTTGCGAACACGTCGGAGTGACATGCTCAGCACCTACAAAACAACTTTTTGAAAGGCTGCACAGGTAATCCACAGATCTTATGGTTAGCCACAAATATACACAATCCAGCTTCTGCAAGAGAAACTTCATTGGACTGCCTAGCTACATGTGCATCTAGTCTCAGCTTCCCCTGTGAAGAAAAGGATGAAGTAGATTTTACATGCATTTTTTCTTTTTGAATGTTTCAAAAAATGCAACAGACACGTTTTTAATTGCTGTGGCAAAATCGACATCGCACACTACAAGGATATGTGGGGGTCTCAAAAAGCCAGTCTTTCAGTTATTTGTTGCTAAGTCACTCTTTTCTAAACTTTTGGGTGAACTTTTTTTTCCTTTTGCTTCGACATTTTGATGAGACAACTAGTAAAAAAAATACAGAAAATCACTGGTTACAACGCGATTAACTGCACCATAAACATTAACAATTCAGCACTATGCACTGTACCGACTTCGGTCCACAGTAATTTGTAACTGCAATGCTAAAAGCAAAGAACTAAGACTGGAAAGGATTGTTGTGTTGTGTTGAGACAGGGGAAACACTATATCGAAATCTGATTATTAAGAGTTATCTGGAGCCATACTGTTGCTAGTTTAGGATTTTCCACGATAAATATAATTTCAAATTGTATAATGGATAGACTGAATTAAACGGGTAAAATAGTGTTGCAGATATCAATCCACAAATCTGTTGTAAAAACCCGTTGACAGCCAAATACACAATTTCAGCCTCTGACAGTGTGTAAAATCCCCCAAACTTAGCGGAAATTCCGCTAACTTGGCAACCCTGCTCTGCCGATTGGCAGGCACCTAATATTCTTCTTGGGCTTCGGTGGAGGGGATTAATGAGCCAAAAAACTTCCGTGACCAACCTCTCCACCTCCAAGCTCTTTTCGGTTCGGCCTTTGTAGTTCTTTACTTAATTTTAGAGAGACTTTGTGAGCACCTGTTAATCTATTACTACATGACATTCATCTTTAAACGTTTCTAACAAGCAGCTTTACTGTATGATTAAATGATGATGGTGTCCTCTTGGGTAAAATATTCCGGAGGTAAAATAGTCCCCCATTCGGATCTCCGGGCGGGAAATACTCAACAGGTTGTCGTTATCAGGAGAAAGAAAACTGGTGTTCTACGGATCGGAGCGTGGAATGTCAGATCCCTTAATCGGGCAGGTAGGTTAGAAAATTTAAAAAGGGAAATGGATAGGTTAAAGTTAGATATAGTGGGAATTAGTGAAGTTCGGTGGCAGGGGGAACAAGACTTTTGGTCAGGTGACTACAGGGTTATAAACACAAAATCAAATAGGGGTAATGCACGAGTAGGTTTAATAATGAATAGGAAAATAGGAATGCGGGTAAGCTACTACAAACAGCATAGTGAACGCATTATTGTGGCCAAGATAGATACGAAGCCCACACCTACCACAGTAGTAAAAGTTTATATGCCAACTAGCTCTGCAGATGACAAAGAAATTGAAGAAATGTATGATGACATAAAAGAAATTATTCAGATAGTGAAGGGAGATGAAAATTTAATAGTCATGGGTGACTGGAATTCGAGTGTAGGAAAAGGGAGAGAAGGAAACGTAGTAGGTGGATATGGATTGGGGCAAAGAAATGAAAGAGGAAGCCGCTTGGTAGAATTTTGCACTGAGCACAACTTAATCATAGCTAACACTTGGTTTAAGAATCATGAAAGAAGGTTGTATACATAAAAGAAACCTGGAGATACTAAAAGTTATCAGATATATTATATAATGGTGAGACAGAGATTTAGGAACCAGGTTTTAAATTGTAAGACATCTCCAGGGGCAGATGTGGACTCTAGCCACAATCTATTGGTTATGACCTGTAGATTAAAACTGAAGAAACTGCAAATAGGTGGGATTTTAAGGAGATGGGACCTGGATAAACTGAAAGAACCAGAGGTTGTACAGAATTTCAGGGAGAGCATAAGGGAACAATTGACAGTAATGGGGGAAAGAAAAACAGTAGAAGAAGAATGGGTAGCTTCGAGGGATGAAGTAGTGAAGGCAGCAGAGAATCAAGTAGGTAAAAAGACGAGGGCTAGTAGAAATCCTTAGGTAACAGAAGAAATATTGAATTTAATTGATGAAAGGAGAAAATATAAAAATGCAGTAAATGAAGCATGCAAAAAGGAATACAGACGTCTCAAAAATGAGATCGACAGGAAGTGCAAAATGGCTAAGCAGGGATGGCTAGAGGACAAATGTAAGGATGTAGAGGCTAATCTCACTAGGGGTAAGATAGATACTGTCTACAGGAAAATTAAAGAGACCTTTGGAGATAAGAGAACCACTTTTATGAACATCAAGAGCTCAGATGGAAACCAAGTTCTAAGCAAAGAAGGGAAAGCAGAAAGGTGGAAGGAGTATATAGAGGGTCTATACAAGGGCGATATACTTGAGGACAATATTATGGAATTGAAAGAGGATGTAGATGAAGATGAAATGGGAGATACGATACTGCGTGAAGAGTTTGACAGAGCACTGAAAGACCTGAGTCGAAACAAGGCCCCCGGAGTAGACAACATTCCATTGGATCTACTGACGGAGTTGGGAGAGCCAGTCCTGACAAAACTCTACCATCTGGTGAGCCAGATGTATGAAACAGGCGAAATACCCTCAGACTTCAAGAGGAATATAATAAATCCAATCCGAAAGAAGGCAGGTGTTGAGAGATGTGAAAATTACCGAACAATCAGTTTAATAAGCCACAGATGCAAAATACTAACACGAATTCTTTACAGACGATTGGAAAAACTAGTGGAAGCCGACCTCCGGTAAGATCAGTTTGGATTCCTTATAAATACTGGAACACGTGAGGCATACTGACCTTACAGCTTATCTTAGAAGAAAGATTAAGGAAAGGCAAACCTACATTTCTAGCATTTGTAGACTTAGAGAAAGCTTTTGACAATGTTGATTGGAATACTCTCTTTCAAATTCTAAAGGTGGCAGGGGTAAAATACAGGGAGCGAAAGGCTATTTACAATTTGTACAGAAACCGGATGGCAGCTATAAGAGTCGAGGGACATGAAAGTGAACCAGTGGTTGGGAAGGGAGTGACACAGGGTTGTAGCCTCTCACCGATGTTATTCAATCTGTACATTGAGCAAGCAGTAAAGGAAACAAAAGAAAAATTCGGAGTAGGTATTAAAATCCATGGAGAAGAAATAAAAACTCTTAGGTTCGCCGATGACATTGTAGTTCTGTCAGAGACAGCAAAGGACTTGGAAGAGCAGTTGAATGGAATGGCCAGTGTCTTGAGAGGAGTATATAAGATGAACATCAACAAAAGCAAAACGAGGATAATGAAATGTAGTCGAATTAAGTCGGGAGGTGCTGAGAGAATTAGATTAGGAAATGAGACACTTAAAGTAGTAAAGGAGTTTTGCTATTTGGGGAGCAAAATAACTGATGATGGTCGAAGTAGAGAGGATATAAAATGTGGACTGGCAATGGCAAGGAAAGCGTTTCTAAAGAAGAAAAATTTGTTAACATCGAGTATATATTTAAGTGTCAGGAAGTCTTTTCTGAAAGTATTTGTATGGAGTGTAGCCATGTATGGAAGTGAAACATGGACGATAAATAGTTTGGACAAGAAGAGAATAGAAGCTTTCGAAATGTGGTGCTACAGAAGAATGCTGAAGATTAGATTGGTAGATTACATAACTAATGAGGAAGTATTGAATAGGATTGGGGAGAAGTTTGCGGCACAACTTGACCAGAAGAAGGGATCGGTTGTTAGGACATGTTCTGAGGCATCAAGGGATCACCAATTTAGTATTGGAGGGCAGCGTGGAGGGTAAAAAACGTAGAGGGAGACCAAGAGATGAATACACTAAGCAGATTCCGAAGGATATAGGTTGCAGTAAGTACTGGGAGATGACGAAGCTTGCACAGGATAGAGTAGCATGGAGAGCTGCATCAAACCAGTCAGAACTAAAGACCACAACAACAACAAGCATGTTTTAATTATGTGCTTACGAACTCTTCTGCGTTCAAAATAACGTCTTTTAATTCGTATAAACTCATAGACTTACAGTACACCTCCTGACCCTTATAAGATATGCAACCCAACTTACAGCATATGCACCCAGGGAGGATGACTGATGTTGGTTTCCCACGTCTAAAAGTGCATCAAATATTTTTCCAGGCCAGTTTTCTTTCGCTCATTGTGTTATGTTTCTAGGTCTGTTCAATCGTTCTAGCCACTACTAATAATTGGAACAACTGGGAGAAATACGAACGTATATAATATATAGGCGCGCACTTCGTAAGGCAGATATTGAGTAACATTTTTTACAACACAGAACATGGATATTCTAGATAAGTTTCGTGAGAGCACTTCCAGAAATTGGCTATAAGGCGAATCACTAGCGATTCTTGCATTATTGACAATGATCGGCGAAAGAAGAAGTGTATGTATGTCACCGCACTAGTCTGCCACGAGATCGGAATGTTTTTTCTTCTTTTTTAGCGACAGGAAGCGATATTCCAGAACTATATAAATATTCATGCACCAGTCACGAAAAGTCGCCAGCGTCCGTAATTCGTCCACACGCAAACTACAACTTTTCTAAAACTTGAGGATATTTCAGAAAATTCCAGTGCACGCTTCTGCAATAATCAGAATATATCAAGAAAGCTTTAGTTTTTCAAACGCCTAGCAGTTTTCAAATACCAACATTTCAGTGGTCGTCATTTTCCCTTAGAATTGAGTGAACGTAATTATTCAAAGATGTTAATTATATTTTACTACTGCTGAAAGAAAGATTTGCCGAAGATGAAGCACGTATAGAGAGCTTCGGGAGCTGTAACGTGTTCAATAATCTCGTTAAGTCTGTTTTATTTTGCAACAAATTTTTAGTCCGAAGCATATTTACATGGCTCGTTGAAGGCGATTTTAATTCATTGTTGATATATGCGGAAGAGTGTACACCTAGGAGATGGTGAATTACTGAAAACCTAGTCGAAAAGAAAAATGTAACTCACACTCATAACTAAGCGAAATACTCCAGTCATCGAACAATAGAATATATCTCTTTTTTTTCTTAAAGCGTGTATGCAACGAACTAAATCATAAAATCATAAAATCTTCTTCAATTCCGGTGAATGAACACAAAATATTGTATTCAGACTACAGATTTCAATTACTGATGACCATCATCGGCTCTGAATACAAACAGATGAATTAACTATTAGACAAAATCTACGAAGGTCACTCCAAAAGAAACGCACACTATTTTTGTAAAAATACAGTTTTCATTCTGCATGTGTGTAAGTTTAACAGTGTGTAGATACATCCTTCCCGATTGTTTGGAAACTCAGTTCAACCTGTTCCCGTGAGTGGCGCCGTCACAGCATGTCTTTAAGATGGCTGCTACAGTTGACGTTCGTCAAAAGCAACGTGCTGTCATAGAATTCCTGTGCTGTGAAAACGAGACAGTGGGAAAAATCCACAAGACATTGGAAAAGGTGTTTGTAGATGCTGCTGTCGATCGCAGTACAGTTAGTCGGTGGGCAAGCAGGTTACGTGATGAAAGCTGGCACGGCAATATTGAGGACTGCCCTCGCAACGGCAGGCTTCGTGCTGCACACACTCCAGACAATTTGCAACGAGTTAATGAATTGGTGACTGTTGATAGACGCATCACAGTGAACGAATTGTCACGCTACGTTGAGATAGGGGAAGGAAGTGTTTGCAGAGTACTGAAAGTGTCGGCGTTAAAGAAGGTTTCTGCCAGGTGGTTCCCCGGGATGTTGACAGTGGCTCACAAAGAAACAAGAAAAACGGTATGCAGCGAACTTTTGGAACAGTACGAGAATGGTGGAGATGAATTTCTTTGAAGAATTGTGACAGGTGATGAAACATGGCTCCATAATGTCAAGTGGAAACACCATACATTCTGATGCATATGTGACGACACTGAAGAAACTTCAAGCTCGACTGAGTCGTGTTCGAGCACATCGGCAAAAGCAGAATGTTTTGCTGTTGCAAGACAGTGCACGGCCACATATCTGTCAGAAAACCATGTAAGCGATCACAAAACTCGGATGGACAACACTGAAACACCCGCCTTACAGTCCTGACCTGGCTCCATGTGACTATCATCTCTTTGGGAAACTGAAAGACTCTCTTCGTGGAACAAGGTTTGAAGATGATGACTCCCTTGTGCACGCTTACAAACATAGGCTCCAACAGGTTTGTCCAGAATTTTACGGTGCGGGTATACAGACGCTGGTTCCAAGATTTCGTAAGGCAGTTTAGAGGGATGGAAATTATGTGGAGAAATGAAAATATTGTTCCTAAAGGATGTATCTACACACAGTACACCTTTCAAACATGTATAATAAAAGATGGATTTTTTAACAAAAATAGTGTGCATTTCTATTAGAAATGCCGTCATAAAGAATACCCAAAGCTAATCATCGTCGAGAAACTTGACGAATACGGTGCAGTCAAAAGCACTGTATGATAGGAATCACAATTTATGCTGTATAGGTAAACAGTCTATTTAATTCGTGGAATTGTGGCACATTTTATTTAAGTGTAATACAACCATTGCAAATGGAAGCAGCTCCCGAGAGCAGCGCACATGATTTACTAAACTTCATCCATTGTTGTGAATCGCAATCCTTTGTTTGACACTTTGCAAAATTAGAAACCTGCAAATTTTCAGAGGTACGGTAACTTAGCATTTTTGTAATTTTATTTTGTCATTTTTCAGTTTATTATTTACTCTGTCGATTTACAAAAGGCAAATTTTGGAATCTTCCTTTAAGATTGTTAGGGCCGATTCTGTTTTCTATCCTCGCTACAAATCTTTTCCAATGCGAAATCACGTTCTGTCGCTGTAAAACATATTTCAACTTGTAATGTTACTCGTTGCGTGTTAACACAACTAAACTCTGGATGATAGAAATTTCCATAACTTTAAAATAGTCATATTTAAAAGTAATAGTACGGCGACTGACATCGCTACGAGTAATACAGCGACTTTACGTTTCATTCGAGAAGCGAAAACAAAATTCATGTCGTATTAACGAGACTTCATTAAAATTTTGAGGGTACGGAACCAGGTGGAAATGAAGAGATGCGTATATTGTGAAAAACATGAATCTCTGTCAAGAGTTACACAAGAAACACTGAAAAGTAATATTCTTGTTACGAAGTTCATTAAAATGCGTGCTACGGATACGTGCGCAAATGTACTAATGTAAACATGAATTAGATCCCCCCGCCCCCCCCCCTCCTTCTCGCTCTCTCTCTCGCTCTCTCTCCCTCTCTTTCCCTCCGTCTCTCTCTCTCTCTCTCTCTCTCTCTCTCTCTCGCTCTCTCTCCCTCTCTTTCCCTCCGTCTCTCTCTCTCTCTCTCTCTCTCTCTCTCTCTCTCTCTCTCTCTCTCTCCCCCTCCCAACCCTTCTCTCCTCCATTCCTCATTGTATTACCAGTCTGGCACCTTAAAACTATGTTTCACAACAACACATATGTGCAATTATCTATATGTATCCAGCATTCTTTTTGCCACACTTTGCCCTCTGTGGGTCGAATGGCGTACAGTCGTGTTTTTTAATCACAAATGCCTTGTCGTAACTCTTTTCTCGTGTCAGTATCACCGTATTCCAAGCCATAACGTTATCTAGGTGATGCAGAGCGGTTTTGTAACGTCCATGTCAAACGTTATTCTACTGATTTTGAGGGACAGTGGTACAGTGGTAGGAAACCATCACGCCATTTGGCTGTTCCAGCCAAAGCCTAAAAGCCGCTCTCACGATGACCTGTCGTTAACCTGGTACTAGGATTCATCCACATCTGCCTCATCTTCTTGTCTTATCCAGAACCCAGTATAAACTGATACCTGTTAATGGAAGTAAACTAAAACTGACACATGTATTACGTGACAAAAGCAACAGCAGTCTCGAAGTGGCAACGTTGGAAATTTTGCGCCTAAGGTACGAAAAGGCATAAATAGCAAATGTGAACGTCCCAGTACCCATACAAGCCGTGAACTAGTACGCCGTATGCTCTTCGTTCGCTCCACTAAATTAAATATTCAGCTGCAGCGACAACTGAAATTTGACTTAACGTTTAGATTTCCCTCCTTGCATACGACGGCGTGCCGACGGTGCTCGTAAAAAGGCCTTCTTGGTGACATGACATTCTTCCGCACCTTTGTTCTTTGAAATGTCGTTTTCCGTTGCAGTCACTAAAGAAACTAATGAGACTGTGCTAGAATGAAGGTTAGTTAATATTATTGTATATTCTTATTAAAGCAAGTCCCCTCTGAAAGACAACATTTTATCTACGACAGTCCGGTTTTGAATATCAAGGCAGCAGAAGTATCGACCATAACGTTTTCTTTTTTTTTTTCATCTAGACGTGAGACAAATTCTACATCTACATCTACATACACACTTCTCAAACCATCGTACGTGGCGGAGGGTGTCATGTACCACTAATAGTCATTTTCTTTCCAATTCCATTCGCAAATTGAGCGAGGGGAAAACGACTGTCTGTACCCCTTCGTATGAGACCAAATTTCTCGTATCTTAATTTCGTGGTCCTTGCGCGAAACGTAATGTTGGCGGCAGTAGAATCGTTCTGCAAACAACTTCAAATGACGGTTCTCTAAACTTAGTCAATAGAGTTCTTCGAAATGAAAGTTGCTTTCCCCCCATGGAGCTCTCTTTTAGTTTCCAAAGCATCTCCGTAACACTTGCATATTGTTCGAACGTACCGGTAACAAATCTGGTATCGCGCCTTTGAATTGCTTTGATGTCTTTCTTTTATATGACCAGGAGCGGATCCCAAACACTCGAGCAGTACTCAAGAATAGGTCGCACTAGCGTCCTATATGAGATCTCCTCCACAGATGAACCACACGTCCCCAGAATTCTCCCACCAAACCGAAAGCGACCATTCTCCTCCCCTAGCACGATCCTCACACGCTCGTTCCATCTCACACCGCTTTGCACAATTCACCCACATATTTAAACAACGTGACTGTGTCAATCAGGACACTGCTAACGTTGTATCCGAACATTAGTGGTTAGTTTTTCCTACTTATCCGCATTAGCTTACATGATCTACATTTAGAGCTAACTGACATTCGTCACGCCAAATAGAAATTTTGTCAAAGTTGTCTTGTACCCTCCTACAGTCACTCAACTTCGACACCTTATCGTACACCACAGGATCATCAGCAAACAATCGGATATTTGTGCCCACCTAGTGCGCCAGATCATATACACTCCTGGAAATTGAAATAAGAACACTGTGAATTCATTGTCCCAGGAAGGGGAAACTTTATTGACACATTCCTGGGGTCAGATACATCACATGATCACACTGACAGAACCACAGGCACATAGACACAGGCAACAGAGCATGCACAATGTCGGCACTAGTACAGTGTCTATCCACCTTTCGCAGTAATGCAGGCTGCTATTCTCCCATGGAGACGATCGTAGAGATGCTGGATGTAGTCCTGTGGAACGGCTTGCCATGCCATTTCCACCTGGCGCCTCAGTTGGACCAGCGTTCGTGCTGGACGTGCAGACCGCGTGAGACGACGCTTCATCCAGTCCCAAACATGCTCAATGGGGGTCAGATCCGGAGATCTTGCTGGCCAGGGTAGTTGACTTACACCTTCTAGAGCACGTTGGGTGGCACGGGGTACATGCGGACGTGCATTGTCCTGTTGGAACAGCAAGTTCCCTTGCCGGTCTAGGAATGGTAGAACGATGGGTTCGATGACGGTTTGGATGTACAGTGCACTATTCAGTGTCCCCTCGACGATCACCAGAGGTGTACGGCCAGTGTATGAGATCGCTCCCCACACCATGATGCCGGGTGTTGGCCCTGTGTGCCTCGGTCGTATGCAGTCCTGATTGTGGCGCTCACCTGCACGGCGCCAAACACGCATACGACCATCATTGGCACCAAGGCAGAAGCGACTCTCATCGCTGAAGACGACACGCCTCCATTCGTCCCTCCAATCACGCCTGTCGCGACACCACTGGAAGTGGGCTGCACGATGTTGGGGCGTGAGCGGAAGACGGCCTAACGGTGTGCGGGACCGTTGCCCAGCTTCATGGAGACGGTTGCGAATGGTCCTCGCCGATACCCCAGGAGCAACAGTGTCCCTAATTTGCTGGGAAGTAGCGGTGCGGTCCCCTACGGCACTGCGTAGGATCCTACGGTCTTGGCGTGCATTCGTGCGTCGCTGCGGTCCGGTCCCAGGTCGACGGGCACGTGCACCTTCCGCCGACCACTGGCGACAACATCGATGTACTGTGGAGACCTCACGCCCCACGTGTTGAGCAATTCGGCGGTACGTCCACCCGGCCTCCCGCATGCCCACTATACGCCCTCGCTCAAAGTCCGTCAACTGCACATACGGTTTACGTCCACGCTGTCGCGGCATGCTACCAGTGTTAAAGACTGCGATGGAGCTCCGTATGCCACGGCAAACTGGCTGACACTGACGGCGGCGGTGCACAAATGCTGCGCAGCTAGCGCCATTCGACGGCCAACACCGCGGTTCCTGATGTGTCCGCTGTGCCGTGCGTGTGATTATTGCTTGTACAGCCCTCTCGCAGTGTCCGGAGCAAGTATGGTGGGTCTGACACACCGGTGTCAATGTGTTCTTTTTTCCATTTCCAGGAGTGTATGTCTATAAAAAATATCAGCGGTCCGATCGCACTTCCCTGGAGCACTCCTGACGATACGCCTTAAAATTATAAACATGAATATCAGTATCAACAAGATTTCAAATCAAATCCATCGGATTTACGTTTGAATATTATGTCAGTAGTTAGAAGAGAACATGGTCATCGATACTGTCTGGAGAGACGTTCTGCGTGCTCTCACTGCTCAATAATAATGCGCACCACTTCAAATTGGAACAGGTCTGTTCTTGTCTTTTGATGTCACGCGACCGAGTTAATTCCTTCCGTATCTGCCAATGAGTATGGATTTATTCCAATCAGTCACTATTTACGTCACGATAGAAACGCACTCTTTGGCCACGAAGGCATTCCAGAATCGCTATGTGAACGTCCTCGTCATTGGAAAATCTCTTTTCCATCGAGATGTTCTTATAGCCTGCGAAAAGTTGTGAACAGCGTATTGAAATATGTGGACTTCCCGACTATTATTACCCACGTCTGTACGTCCATGGTCAAATTGTTGTTACCATTTCACTAGAGCCGAATGCGACATTGCATTTGCTCCACATACCGCCAGAATATGCCGATGACCCTGTGTGGAGTTTATTCAAGTTTCCGCGGTATTTCAACCACACATTGCCACGCAGTTGTTATCCTTACCGCAGTACAACTGTATCTGCAGAAAATGCAGAACGTGTACTCTCTTCAGACAAGACGTCATTCTTGTTCCTCAATAGTCTTAGCCAGATGTCGAAAGGCCGACAGCTCCTTTTCCTAACAACCGGCGTTCGGCACAAATTTGAGATTTCGTTGTTTACTTATTGACGTTTCAGTACGTAATGACATACCGGCGGCTACTTCCTACATCTACGGTGTGTGGCGGAGGAAACTTTGTTTCTGAACAATTGTCATTTCCCCCATCTCCTGTTCCAATCGCGTACGGTTCGCGGGAAGAACGATTGCTGATAAGTCTGTGTTGGCTCGAAACACTCGAATTTCATCTTCACGGATTTTTCACCAGATAAACGCAGGGTGAAGAAACCTACACTCTTGGAATTTTAACAGTAGACCCTATCGTGGTACAGAACGCATCTCCAGCTGTGCCTGCTACTGGAGTTCATTGAGCATCTCCGTGGCGCATGCGAAATGAATCTGTAACGAAACATGCTGATCTTCTTTGGATTTTCTCTACTTCCCCTATCAATCTTATCTGGGATGGGTCCCAAACTGACGAGCAGTATTGAAATAATTGTCAAACAGGTCATTTATAAGTTGCGTCCTTTATTGATGGACTTCATTCCTGAATATTCTTCCGATGAATCTCAGTCTGGCTTTTGCCTCACCAGCGATTACTTTTATGTAGTCGTGTCACTTGAAATCCCTCCGTACGCATACTCCTAGGCATTTTATGGAAGTAAGTGCTTCCAGTGATTGTTCTGCTATGGTGTAATAATGCAATATAGGGTGTTTCTATATATGTATTCGCAATACTTACACTTGTTTATGTTGAGAGTCGATTGCCACTCATTTTACCTTGTGACGATTCTTACAGATCTTCCTGCGTTTGGCTTCAGTTTTCTAGCGTCGCGACTCCTCTGTGTACAACATCATTCGCGAAAAGCCTCATGGAACTTTCTCGTTTATCTACCTTGTCATTTATGGATATTTTGAAAAGTAAAGGTCCTGTAACACTCCCTCCGGGCACTCCCGAAGTTATTTTTATTTCTGAAAACTTATCTCCAGTGAGAATGACATGTTACGTTCTGTTTGCTAGAAACTCTTCAATCCAATGACACAGTTGGTCTGATACTTCGTATGCTTGTATTTTATTCTTTACGTGGCAGTGCGGAACCGTATGGAACGCTTTCCGGAGGACTAGGAACACGACATCTACTGGGTGCCAGTATCTACTGCTTTCTCAGCCTAGTGCACGAACAAAGCCAGTTGGGTTCCACACGATCGTTTTTCCGGATCCCCTGATGATTCCTGCAAAAGAGATTATCTTTCTCCAGAAACCCCCAGTGCGCCAGCATGAGATCTGTTCCAAAACTCCACAACACACCGACGTAAGAGATACAGGTCTATATTTTGCGCGCCTGTTCGACGACCCTTCTTGTAAACGGGAATGACATGTTTTCTTTTTTCCAATTATAGGAAGACTTCGCTCCTCTGGAGATCTGCGGCGTACTGCTACGAGGTGCATTCAAGTTCTAAGGCCTCCGATTTTTTTTTCTAATTAACTACTCACCCGAAATCGATGAAACTGGCGTTACTTCTCGACGTAATCGCCCTGCAGACGTACACATTTTTCACAACACTGACGCCATGATTCCATGGCAGCGGCGAAGGCTTCTTTAGGAGTCTGTTTTGACCACTGGAAAATCGCTGAGGCAATAGCAGCACGGCTGGTGAATGTGCGGCCACGGAGAGTGTCTTTCATTGTTGGAAAAAGCCAAAAGTCACTAGGAGCCAGGTCAGGTGAGCAGGGAGCATGAGGAATCACTTCAAAGTCGTTATCACGAAGAAACTGTTGCGTAATGTTAGATCGATGTGCGGGTGCGTTTTCTTGGTGAAACAGCACACGCACAGCCCTTCCCGGACGTTTTTGTTGCAGTGCAGGAAGGAATTTGTTCTTCAAAACATTTTCGTAGGATGCACCTGTTGTCGTAGTGCCCTTTGGAACGCAATGGGTAAGGATTAAGCCCTCGCTGTCCCAGAACATGGACACCATCATTTTTTCAGCACTGGCGGTTACCCGGCGTTTTTTTTTTTTTTTTTTTTTTTTTTTTTTTTTTTTTTTTTTTTGCGGTGAATCTGTGTGCTTCCATTGAGCTGACTGGCGCTTTGTTTCTGGATTGAAAAATGGCATCCACGTCTCATCCATTGTCACAACCGACGATAAGAAAGTCCCATGCATGCTGTCGTTGCCCGTCAACATTGCTTGGCAACATGCCACACGGGCAGCGATGTGGTCGTCCATCAGCATTAGTGGCACCCACCTGGATGACACTTTTCGCATTTTCAGGTCGTCATGCAGGATTGTGTGCACAGAACCCACAGAAATGCCAACTCTGGAGGCGATCTGTTCAACAGTCATTCGGCGATCCCCCAAAACAATTCTCTCCACTTTCTCGATCATGTCGTCAGACCGGCTTGTGACAGCCCGAGGTTGTTTCGGTTTGTTGTCACACGATGTTCTGCCTTCATTAAACTGTTGCACCCACGAACGCACTTTCGACACATCCATAACTCCATCACCACATATCTCCTTCAACTGTCGATGAATTTCAATTGGTTTCACACCACACAATTTCAGAAAACAAATGATTGTACGCTGTTCAAGTAAGTCGCCATTTTAAGTATTTAAAACAGTTCTCATTCTCGTCTCTGGCGGTAAAATTCCACCTGCCGCACGGTGCTGCCATCTCTGGTACGTACTGACAATGAACGCGGCCTCATTTTAAAACAATGCGCATGTTTCAATCTCTTTCCAGTCCGGAGAAAAGAAATCGGAGGCCTTAGAACTTGAATGCACCTCGTACTAGAAGAGGGGCAAATTCTTCCGCATTTTCTACGTAAAATCGGATTGGTATCCCGTCAGGTCCACTGGCATTTCAGTTGTTTGTCCGTCCCTTGGTCAGTTACTTCTATATCTGTCATTCTGTCGTTCTTGCGAAGATTTAAAGAAGGAATTGCAGTGCGATGTCACGTCTGTGAAACAGTTTTGAAAAACGACTCTAGTATTTCGGCATTTTCTATGTCATCAATGTTTTTATGGTCAGAGAGGGTCTGGATTAATGATTTCGGTCCGTTTACTGATTTAACATATGGGCAAAACAGGATTTTCTGTCGACAGATATAATTTTACTTTTGGAATTCGTTGAATGCTTTGCGCATAGCTCTCATTACGCTTATTTTGGCTTCGTTTGGTTTTTGTTTACTACGAGGCTTTGACTAACTTTGCAGTGAAGCCCTCCTTGCTTTTACAACAGCGTTCTATCACGGTCGTGAAACCACGCCGGGGCTTTTCCGTCCCTCACATTTTTGCTCGGCACACACCTTTCTGAAGCGTATTGTACAACGCCCTAGAATTGCGTCCATTGATGCTCAAAATGGTTAGTGCTGGAGATGAAATTTTAGTGTTGACCTCTGAGGTAATCTGAAATCTATTTGTTGTCGCTCTTGCTAAACACAAGGATCTTCGTGTCTTTCTTTGTATTTCTATCGAGAGCCGTATTCAGTGAAGCTGTCATTTCTTATCCTAGGTTATCACACAAAGCGCAAACACGCCTATCCACTCGTTCTTTAAAATTAACCAGTAGAGAGGAATCACTGAGTTTCGAAAATAAATTCCAATTCTGACACCAAAAAGTATACGCCTGAAATAATATACAGAATTCCTCCTGTTTTGGTAGAGTAACTATCACAGCCTTGAACCACGAGATTTACCTTGCACTTCTCACCTTCTAAATGAAGTGTTTTTCTACGTTGGTAATGGAAGAAGCAGCAAGCGCATTTACCATTAGACGCGGTTGTTAACAATTCTTGCGATTACTTGAATGACTTCTGAAATATAAACGTCCTGTTTCATTAGTTGGAAGGTTGTTTCCTCCCTGTTCATTGGCTGTTTACGTACCTTGAAGGATTCACGTGTGTCTTTGAAACGCATGACTGCTAGAGGCTTGGCGTAACAGTCATAACGGATCGGTTAAACTACGGCGCATACACCTCTCTGTGAGTTGAGAAGCGCGAAGAATGGCAGGACCCACTCATTTGTGGTGCGCCAAGGAACTACGTGTAAATGTTGGTTACCGCTTGATTCTCTGCTCGCAACAGTAACGAAAGTCGATCCTCTCGTGGTTGTGACGTAACTTTAAGATACATCAGATTGCTCTGAGGTAGGTACAGATGACAGACATGAAAAAGGACAACTTCAGGAACACTGTTACATGCCATGCCATGGTGCCCACGAACGAGTGACTGGAGGCTTAAGTGACTTCGTTAGCTGTCGTTTTCGGCGAGTTACTCCTGTGTTCTTGACGATGGGTAGCTGAGGCTGTTCTGAGTGTGTGCAAGCGAAGCCAGATTGTCCTGTTGTTGGTTGTAATTTTCGCAATTGCACACTAAAAGCACCGAAGTAGTGTTTCATACTTTCCTTTGGGTCATCGGGATTCAAGTCTGCAAAATATTTGGCTGTCAAAATTCTGCATAAAAATACGCTGTGAACGGTGCAAATGCTATAACACGCTCTCACCATTTCACAGAAACATATTATGTTAGAGACTTGCGTTCTGAACTGGTAAAATTGTGGTGGAAGCGAGTGCTAAGAGTGATGCATTTCCATCGTGTAATTTGCCTTGTAGTCGTAGCGGCAATCATAGTTCATCACGTGAAACTCAAGAAAACAAGGGGCATTTCAGAGAATGTGAGATCCATAAAACGAGCATAGAGAGTTTAGAAAAGTTTTCACTGGAGAAGAGGAGTTCTGATAAATGTACAATTACCAATGAGGTTTTTTTGTAATAGTGCAGAAAAAGTCAGTTTACAGAATTTCTTAGCGGCATTACAGAGGACACATGGTCGTCTGAGAAACATGTCTATGAAATAGAAAGCACGTAATAAAGATATTCGAAGTCAGTTGTTGTCAACGAAACGACGTCTCCTCGATGAAGAAAATAATGAAAATGCCCTTGTGTATCATAAAACTGATTGGATACTGAGCAGAACATTTTCATTCAATCAAATCAGTTGTTTGCTACAGGTGTCAATACGGTTTCGATGGGTCAAAGAGAAAATTTGCAACTGGATTACTTTGCGCGCCGTTTCGCAGAAAAGTTAAAATTTGCTGAGGGAAAAACTCGGATATCCTCTACCTGCAGTGTCAATTTCGCATTATTGTGCAAACCACAGTCTCAGTACCCACCCAGGTATTTTGAACTATGTTTCAACTGGATTAGCCAGTTTAAACGCTTTCTAGGAATAACACAATTATATAATTTCTTGAGTGACGGCAGTGCTCATCTGTCCAGGAAGGGCAGCTCGTTTCGTATTATCGCGAAATAGGGGAGATAGTGTTACAGACATAATACGTGAATTGGAGTGGCATTAAAACAAAGGCATTTTCCGTTGCGAAGGGATCTTCTCATGAAATTTCAATCACCAGTTTTCTCCTCCGATTGCGAAAACATTTTGTTGGCACCCACCTACATATGGAAAAATGATCATCACGATAAAATAAGAGAAATCAGGGCTCGCACAGAAAAATTTAAGTGCTCGTTTTTTTCCGCGTGTGGTTCGAGATTGGAACGGCAGAGAGACAGCTTGAAGGTGGTTCATTGAACCCTCTGCCAGGCACTTTATTGTTAACAGCAGAGTAATGATGTAGATGTAGATATCATCTGAAGTTCTTTAGATGAATATAAAATGTAAATGAGCTTTATAGAGATCTTGTTTACTCACCAAAAATTGACTCAGAGACAACTTAGAAAATTCAATGCGTATTTCGACCATTTACTTGGAAATAAAACTGCAAACACAGATTATACTTTGAGCTTTTTTTTAATGTTTAGCTTCGATAGGTGCCTGTTTTTTTTTTTTTTTTTATCAGCTCGATTGGAAGGAAAGTGAGGCAAGGCTGATGACTCTCCCTAACACTGTTTAACATTTACATATTGTTCAGGCATGTTTGAAAAAAATAGAGAGTCGGCGGAGGGAGGATTTAATGTATTCAATATGCAGATGATATGATGATACAGATAGAGAGTGAAAGAACTATGACTGGAATGTTAAAAGAATTAAATAAGACCTGTGAGGAATTCGTAGTGAGAATCAATGAGTAAAAGACAAAATGTTTGGTGATAAGTAAAAGAAAATTAAATATGTGGGAGCATTATTACGGACGACAGGAGATTAATAAGGAGCTGAAAACACATGTAGGAATCGCCAAGGAGGCATTTAATAATAAGAACAGGCTTCTATGGAGGTGCATGGACAGGGACCTAAGGAACAGACTGGCCAAGTGCTCTATATGGTGTGTGGCATTATACAGCACAGAGACATGGACACTGAGGAAAGTGGAAGAAAAAAATAGAAGCGTTTGAGATGTGGATTTGGAGGAGGATGAAAGGGGCAAAATTGGTAAAGTGAGAACTGAGGAGGTGTTGAGAAGAGTTGGGTCAGAAATTTTAAAGTTAGTCAGGAAGATGGAATGGAACTGGTTTGGGCACTGGATCAGAAGAGATTGTTTACTGGTAGATGCTATGGAAGAAACGGTGAATGGGAGAAAAAGAGAGTGCAGAAGATACCATATGGTGGATAGTATAAGGATAGAAAACAGTATGAACAAATGAAGAGAATAGCAAATGACAGGACTGCATGGAGAGCTAGAGCAGTACAGTGATAATGATGAGTGTTGCAGAAAGTAGCAGTAACATTCTATCAAAAGCAGAATAGCAGTTTACATTTTAGTAGAAACTAAGACAATGAATACGTCGCATAAGTGCGCAGTGCACGCGTTATAGCGTTGACCTTGCGGCTGAACTCTTCCTTAGTGACGAGACAGTGTCAGCCAATAGCAACACAGAACACTTATCGTCCAACCTTATTTTTCTACGGACCTTGGGTGGCGCACGTGCTAACAGTGTGGAAAAGAAAGCTGAATGACGAAGAGAGAAAAGGCAGAGATCTAACCTCTGTGAACAACCGAGAATCGCAGGAGAACTGGTGTTCAAAAACGGGCGTATCTCAATCTCGGCGGCAGTGTAAAATTCTTGTTGTTCTCGATGTCATAATCGAGAACTTACCTCTACCCATCGTAAGCAAGAAAAGATCAAGCAAGCAATAGAGTGTGTTCACATGTTTTCTTGCTTTGCCAGTTGGTTTTTTTCTTTCATTTATTACGTGTACGATCCTATGCCGCAATGCAGTGGATGAAACACTTGCAGAAAAAATACATCTTACACTTCACTAAGTGTTTCATCGCAATTCTAGCTTTGTCACCTTTTCCATAACAAATGTCGCGGATTGTACGCTACGAACAGAATAACTGTTTGATTTATGCAAACTTCATTTCCTTTTGCCCGACAAAACTTCTAATAATTCACTAAAACTAATATAAAATAAATGTTATTCATGACTAATAAAAGTGTAATTTCCTTTTTTTCCTTTGAACATGTCTTGCATCGGTGTTTATTGATCACCTATTCATATTCAACGTTGTTCTAGATGCAATATGAATACAACGTATTTTTTTTTCTTTTTTTTATTTACTCTGTTCAATTTCGTGATGACAATATGAAATTTTACATATAGAATTGTAGAGTGGCAATCAATAACGGCTGAGTGCCATTTCGTTTTTTCAGTTAGACCCGAAAACCAAGCTAGGTGCCATTGCCAACAACCTGAAAAGCGGGCTAAGCGTTACGATCATTTCTAGTAGTGCGATTGCGGCCCGAAAGATAACATGAGCGGTACGTGCCGACCTAACGGAGAGGCTAAAGCGGGCCAAGTGCCACAAAGTTCTGGAACTGTTTGCAGCGTGTGACAGAGATTTTGCCCAGGTTCAAAAAACTTAAGCGACTGGAAGAATGTCAGAGTGTCGAGTATCTAAGGACCTTATAAAATGTATGCAACACCTAACAGTCCATTTGTGGTTCCTACGCTCCAGCCTGCGGACTTGTTTTTTTTATGTAGCCGACACATATTACCAGAACGACAGTAAATATTTCCAAATGCAGTTGAATTCAAGTGAAAAAAATTGCACCTGGTGTTGTCAAGGCAATGTTTAACGATCTTGAAGACTGGAGCATCTACAAGATTTTCGAGCAAGGATAACGACTGACATAGTAAAGAGCTTTGTTTCACCGTCACTACAATGTATAAACAACTTGTCAGCTGAAAAGAAAAAGTATCTGCAACAGATGCTGCCGTACCTGAAAGTAGTTAGCAGAGTCTTTTTCGAACAGGTAATCAACTGAAGTTGCTTTGAGGACTATAAAGTTAAAAGAAGGATTACAAATAATTTAACCACAGGCTACTACATCTGTAGAATGTTTATTATTAAAAAAACTGATACATGTTTACCTAGTTTTTACCAATTCTTGTCTTTAGCGCGCTCTGCATCTTTCAGAATAAAATATTTATTTTCAGTGATAAAAGAAAGGGAACTTAAAAATATTCGCAATAGTTGTATGACTTTCTGTAGACAATAAATATAAAATACTGTTGAGGTTTTCTCATTAAAATATTTTTGTCAAAACAAAAAAACTGAGTAACTCGGAATCAGTTTATTGACATTTAGCTCCTTACTGATTTGCAGTTACATTTATGCGGATCTTAGGATGATCTATTTACTTATTTTTCTATCCTATTCTGAGTGAATTAAGTTTACAGTGCCTATCATACTACTTTTCTCTGTCTTCATTTCTTTCTGCTACTATCGCCCTAACATTGGAATAGCTTTAAAATAATCACAAGTGATCTCAACCGCTATTGAGACTGTTGGTGTTCATTTTTAAGTGCTATAAAAAAAATCGCTGGTCTCAACGATATATGTTCTCAAGAACTGCTAATTCAGATGGCTACATGTACGCTACTGTACTGTATTTTTCCTGTCGCATCTTTTCGCTCTCAGTTGACAGTTGCTGTAACAGAATGATAGCTATACGTTTTCGTTACTTCAAATTACCTTTATTAACCTTAATTATCTTTATACTTACTGCTATTAGTAATTTTACAACAGCATAAACTACTACTACTACTACTACTACTACTACTACTACTATTACTACTGCTACCACTTATACTACAATAACAAATAATATAACGATCACAAGTATGAAAAGTCCCTGTTACTACTACAACCACTGAGGTTCTTCTTCAGGGAGTAGTACCACTACTAAAAATTATGGACTGATACTGACACTGATAATAAACTTTCACTTTGATTAATGTTGATAATATTAGGATCAGTCCCACTCATGGAACATGTTATTTTGTGTAGCTGCATTATTTCTCTTCACTGTAGGTACAGTCACTCCTGGTTGTCGTACCATAAGGCAGGCGACACTCAGTTTGGTCTCATCACTGAAGGCTGTTCTACTCCAGTCAATCATCTTCCAGTCCGAAGACGTGTCTGCAGGCGCCACGGACAGCGGTGGTATACTAACCTGATTGTCGCCCGCCAGACGGCACGACAACGCTGTGTTATGGTCTGGGTTGTCATTTTATTTCATAGCAGTGCGCCTCTGGTTGTTTGCGCGCCACCCCTGCAGCGCAGCGGTAGGTCTACGACATTCTTCACCCCGTTCTGTTGCCACTTATGGCAAGCCACCTTCGACTTACATTTCAGCAAGATAATGCCCCGCCAAGCACACGGTGAGAGTTTCTACTGTTTGCCTTAGTGTTTAGTAAAACTCACCTTGGCCAGTAAGGTCGGCGGATCTCTCCAACCGGCTCGGGATTTTGGCGATCTAACGCGCCAGTTGGACAGAATTTGCCACGATACCTCTCAGGAGGACCTCCAAGAAATCTGCAAACCAGTGCCAACCCCAGTAACTGCTTGTGTAAGAGCCAGAGGTGGACCAGTGCGTTATTGACTTGCCCAGTTTGTGAAGCTCTTTCTCCTGAATAAATCGTCCATTTTTTGACATTATAATCGTTTGTTTGTGTGTTTACCTCAGATCCACCGATTTCCGTGCCATTAAGAAAATTCCTTGACAGTCCGTCTTTTTCCTTTTTTTACAAAAAATGAAAGTGTATTTACCTCCATTCACATTTCCGTTACTGGGCCGAACTGTCTGATGTCGTTGTCTTTCTCTAGGACCGTCTACAGCCCCCAGCTGTATTTACAGTGCTGTATATTCTCTATGGTTACGCCTCACTTTTTCTGATACATCTTCAGCTAGAACATGTAGGGTATCAAATGCCCTCTTTTATTGTGCACTATTGACCATTAAAATTGCTACACCACGAAGATGACATGCTACAGACGCGAAATTTAACCGACAGGAAGATGCTGTGATATGCAAATGATTAGCTTTTCAGAGCATTCACACAAACTTGGAGCCGGTGGTGACACCTACAACGTGCTCACATGAAGAAACTTTCTAACCGATTTCTCATACACAAACAGCAGTTGACCGGCGTTGCCTGGTGAAACGTTGTTGTGATGCCTCGTGTAAGGAGGAGAAATGCGTACCATCGCGACTTTGATAAAGATCGGATTTTAGCCTATTGCGATTGCGGTTTATCGTATCGCAACATTGCTGCTCGCGCTGGTCGAGATCCAATGACTGTTATCAGAATATGGAATCGGTGGGTTCAGGAGGGTAATACAGAACGCCATGATGGATCCGAATGGCCTCGTATCACTAGTAGTCGAGGTGACAGGTATCTTATCCGCACGGCTGTAACGGATCGTGCAGCCACGTCTCGATCCCTGAATCAACAGATGGAGACGTTTGCAAGACAACAATCGTCTGCACGAACAGCTGGACGACGTTTGCAGCAGCATGGACTATCAGCTCGGAGACCATGGCTGCGGTTACCCTTGACGCTGCATAACAGACAGGAGCGCCTGCGATGGTGTACTCAACGACTAACCTGGGTGCACGAATGGCAAAACGTCAGTTTTTCGGATGAATTCAGGTTCCGTTTACAGCATCATGATGGTCGCATCAGTGTCTGGCGACATCGCGGCGCACGCACATTTCTAAGCGTGTACTCGTCATCGCCATACTGGCGTATGACCCGGCGTGAGGATATCGGGTGCCATTGGTTACACGTCTCGGTCTCCTCTTGTTCGCATTGACGGCACTTTGAACAGTGGACGTTACATTTCAGATGTATTACGACCGTGGCTCTACCCTTTATTCGATCCGTGAGAAACCTAACATTTCAGCAGGATAACGCACGACTGTATGTTGCAGGTCCTTTACGTGCCTTTCTGGATACAGAAAATGTTCGACTGCTGCATTGGCCAGCACATTCTCCATATCTCTCACCAATTCAAAACGTCTGCTCAATGGTGGCCGAGCAACTGGCTCGTCACAATACGCCAGTCACTACTCTTTATGAACTGTGGTATCGTGTTGAAGCTGCATGGGCAGCTGTACCTGTACACGCCATCCAGGCTCTGTTTGATGCAATGCCCAGGCGTATCTAGACGTTATTACGGCCAGAGGTGGTTGTTCTGGGTACTGATTTCTCAGGATCTATGCACCGAAATTGCGTGAAAATGTAATCACATGTCAGTTCTAGTATAATATATTTGTCCAATGAATAGCCGTTTATCATCTGGATTTCTTCTTTGTGTAGCAATTTTAATGGCCAGTAGTGTAATTATGTCGCAAAAAGTTGTACGTCGTAAAGCGGGTCTTGCAGTCCTCCGTTCATCTTCAGCTGGAGGAAATTCGCCGACGACATGACGTGCGCCGATTTCTCCAGTCTGAGGTGCATGTACGTGGTTGAGCCAAAACATTATGATGACGTACTTAATAGCTTGTTTGTCCGCCTTTCGAAATAAATACGTCATTGATTCAGCGTGGCAGGGATCCGACAGTTTGTATGTAGGTTTGTGGAGGTATGTGGCATCAGATGTTTACGCACGGATTTTGTAATTTTCATAAGTAACGGGCCGCTGATTTCCCTACGCGGTGATGGCTCCCGTTAGCGATTCTGATGAATTCCATAGGATTTACATCAGGCGTATTAGGTCACTCAGACATCAACGTGAGTTCACTATAATACTCCTCAACCCACAGTAGCAAGGTTGTGGCTGCGGGACGAGGAGAATTATACTGCTGACTGCTGACATCGCAGTAGGGAAAGACATCAAGCATGAAGGGCTGCAGGTGGTTCGCAGCTGTCAGCGTGTTTTCGATTACTAGCACACGTCTAACGCAAGTTCAGGAGAATGTCTTCCAAAGCAAAATACTGCTGCCACCAGCCTGCGACCGCAGCGCACTGCACGTTCGAAGCTGCCGTTCAGCTCGTTGCGGCGTTCTGGAGACGACCATCGACCTAGTGCAGCAAAAATGCGATTCACCCGAAGATCTGACAAGTTTCCGCTGATCGACGGTCGAATCCCGATGGCCCGTGCTCACTGTTATGATACACTAATGGAAATTGAAATAAGAACACCGTGAATTCATTGTCCCAGGAAGGAGAAACTTTATTGACACATTCCTGGGGTCAGATACATCACATGATCACACTGACAGAACCACAGGCACATAGACACAGGCCACAGAGCATGCACAATGTCGGCACTAGTACAGTGTATATCCACCTTCCGCAGCAATGCAGGCTGCTATTCTCCCATGGAGACGATCGTAGAGATGCTGGATGTAGTCCTGTGGAACGGCTTGCCATGCCATTTCCACCTGGCGCCTCAGTTGGACCAGCGTTCGTGCTGGACGTGCAGACCGCGTGAGACGACGCTTCATCCAGTCCCAAACATGCTCAATGGGGGACAGATCCGGAGATCTTGCTGGCCAGGGTAGTTGACTTACACCTTCTAGAGCACGTTGGGTGGCACGGGATACATGCGGACGTGCATTGTCCTGTTGGAACAGCAAGTTCCCTTGCCGGTCTAGGAATAGTAGAACGATGGGTTCGATGACAGTTTGGATGTACCGTGCGCTATTCAGTGTCCCCTCGACGATCACCAGAGGTGTACGGCCAGTGTAGGAGATCGCTCCCCACACCATGATGCCGGGTGTTGGCCCTGTGTGCCTCGGTCGTATGCAGTCCTGATTGTGGCGCTCACCTGCACGGCGCCAAACACGCATACGACCATCATTGGCACCAAGGCAGAAGCGACTCTCATCGCTGAAGACGACACGTCTCCATTCGTCCCTCCATTCACGCCTGTCGCGACACCAATGGAGGCGGGCTGCACGATGTTGGAGCGTGAGCGGAAGACGGCTTAACGGTGTGCGGGACCGTAGCCCAGCTTCATGGAGACGGTTGCGAATGGTCCTGGCCGATACCCCAGGAGCAACAGTGTCCCTAATTTGCTGGGAAGTGGCGGTGCGGTCCCCTACGGCACTGCGTAGGATCCTACGGTCTTGGCGTGCATTCGTGCGTCGCTGCGGTCCGGTCCCAGGTCGACGGGCACGTGCACCTTCCGCCGACCACTGGCGACAACATCTATGTACTGTGGAGACCTCACGCCCCACGTGTTGAGCAATTCGGCGGTACGTCCACCCGGCCTCCCGCATGCCCACTATACGCCCTCGCTCAAAGTCCGTCAACTGCACATACGGTTCACGTCCACGCTGTCGCGGCATGCTACCAGTGTTAGACTGCGATGGAGCTCCGTATGCCACGGCAAACTGGCTGACACTGACGGCGGCGGTGCACGCGCAGCTAGCGCCATTCGACAGCCAACACCGCGGTTCCTGGTGTGTCCGCTGTGCCGTGCGTGTGATCATTGCTTGTACAGCCCTCTCGCAGTGTCCGGAGCAAGTATGGTGGGTCTGACACACCGGTGTCAATGTGTTCTTTTTTCCATTTCCAGGAGTGTATTTCACGACGTTGTTTGGTTAATATGCGAATAAGTATGCGTGGTGTGCTGTGGAGCTCCATGTTCAACAATGTACGGTGAACGGTGTGCTCCGAAACATGCGTGCATCAGCATTGTTCTCTTTCGGCAGAGATGCCGCATATCATCATCTATCCTACTTTACAGAGCAGGCAATCCTCCGAATTCTACATTCCGTGAAGAGTCGTGGGCGTCCAACCATTTAGCGCCTACTGGTAGTTTCGCAGTTCTTCTACCTCATTCTGTACATGCTCACGACAGTAGCACGTGAAGTTCCGACCACCTTTGTCGTTTTGGAGGTACTCGTTCACGGACTCTGCGTAATAATAATCTGTCCTTTGTCAAAGCCGCTAATGATAATAATGTCGTGTGTCTGGGGCCTCCCGTCGGGTAGACCGTTCGCCGGGTGCAAGTAATTTGATTTGACGCCATTTCGGCGACTAGCGCATAGATGGGGATGAAATGATGATGATTAGGACAGCACAACACCCAGTCCCTGAGGGGAGAAAAATCTCCGACCACGCCGGGAATCGAATCCGAACCCTCAGGATTGACATTCTGTCGCGCTGACCACTTTTTTTTAATCTGATTTTGTTCTATATTGTTCGTTGAATTTGTTCGTGGCGGATGTCCGATGACACTCGTTCAGGTTGTCCGTTGATCCGTTGACTCAGTTTTTTGATTACATCTACATCTACATCTACATCCATACTCCGCAAGCCACCTGACGGTGTGTGGCGGAGGGTACCCTGAGTACCTCTATCGGTTCTCCCTTCTATTCCAGTCTCGTATTGTACGTGGAAAGAAGGATTGTCGGTATGCTTCTGTGTGGGCTCTTATCTCTCTGATTTTATCCTCATGGTCTCTTTGCGAGATATACGTAGGAGGGAGCAATATACTGCTAGACTCTTCGATGAAGGTATGTTCTCGAAACTTTAACAAAAGCCCGTACCGAGCTACTGAGCGTCTCTCCTGCAGAGTCTTCCACTGGAGTTTATCTATCATCTCCGTAACGCTTTCGCGATTACTAAATGATTCTGTTACAAAGCGCGCTGCCTTCCGTTAGATCTTCTCTATCTCTTGTATCAACCCTATCTGGTACGGATCCCACACTATTGAGCAGTATTCAAGCAGTGGGCCAACAAGCGTACTGTAACCTACTTCCTTTGTTTTCGGATAGCATTTCCTTAGCATTCTTCCAGTGAATCTCAGTCTGGCATCTGCTTTACCGACGATCAACTTTATATGATCATTCCATTTTAAATCACTCCTAATGCGTACTTCCAGATAATTTATGGAATTAACTGCTTCCAGTTGCTGACCTGCTATTTTGTAGCTAACTGATAAGGGACCTATCTTTCTATGTATTCGCATCACATTACACTTCTCTACATTGAGATTCAATTGCCATTCCGTGCACCATGCGTCAATTCGCTGCAGATCCTCCTGCATTTCAGTACAATTTTCCGTTGTTGCAACCCTCTGACCGAACACGCTGAGTTACTGTGCCGGCACCACTCAGCTACCGGGGGTGGAAGTCAAAGCCGCTTATCTCAATGGACTTCCTCATTTGCACCCCATATCTCCGCTAGGGTGATCGTGTCTACTTCGGTTACTTTTTCCGTTACCTCGTCACGTGCCCGCAGGACCACAAGGCGGCATCCAACGCCGCTGTGGGCAGTGGTCATAATGTCTTGGCTTACCGCTGTATCCGGTGTGTGACAGTGTATGTTTGGGCCGGCAGGTGCGACAGCTTCTACACGACGCGGCCGCACGACGAGTGCCGCGACTCGCCGCGCTTCCCCGTGGGGCAGAACGTCGTGACGACCGCCTACAACTTCCCGCTGCCCAAGGACGTGCGGTCGCGCGTGCGCGAGTGGTACAACGAGATCGACGACTTCGACCCGTCGTGGGTGTCGTCGTTCAGCTTGCAGCCGGTCGAGGACCGGCCGACGGCGCACTACACGCAGCTCGTCTGGGGCTGGACCTACCTGCTGGGCTGCGGGCGCGCCGTCTTCCACGAGGTGGGCTGCCCCAGCGTCTGCACGCACAGTCAGAACGGGAACACTACCACACTGATAACATATGAGACCGAAAATTTATTTACAACTTGTACAGAAAGCAGACTGCATTTACAAGAAGCATGAAATACATTGTCAATTGCAAATATCGAGTACAGTCAGCTGTGTAATGGAATGATGACAACGAAAATTTGTGCCGCATCGGGACTCGAATAGGGATTTCTCTCTTATCACGAGCAGTCGCCTTACAAGTTTTATCTTTTTCTATTGTTTATTTTTTATGAAATTTCTTTTATTTATGTACTTATTCCTCCAGTGTTGCCTACTTGTACTACCCTTCCGGCACCTGCATCACGTGAAACAGCTGTAGCATTGCAAGAGACTTCTGCTTTCACGCTACATGGATTATCTGTTAACTGCCACACTTGCGAAGATTCCCTCATCGTTTTGTCAAATGTTCTCCGATGACTATCTTCCTGCGCAATCCGAAAATATTCCCCTTCAGTGTAGGACAAATATTCGCAGAATGGAGCATCGCGGTTCTCAGTAATGTACTGGGTGATCAAAACGTCAGTATAAATTTGAAAACTTAATAAACCACGGAATAATGTAGATAGAGAGGTAAAAATTGACACACATGCTTGGAATGACTTGGTGTTTTATTAGAACAAAAAAAAACAAAGTTCAAAAAAGGTCCGACGGATGGCGCTGGACAGCAAAACGTCAGTGACTGCGCATCACAATCGTGTATAAAAGGAGCTGTAATGAGAGAGAGAATCCGATGCGCCAGCAGTCGCAGAATGTTGACGTTACCTGAAAAAGCGCTTTTACTGAAGCTGCATTATCAGAATGGGGAATGAGCTAGTTCAGCGTTACGATCCTATCGCCATAGGAAGGGGATTTGAACGGGTAAAGGTCTGTTGACAAATGCAAGTGTGGCGAGAATGATTTCGAAGTTCGGGTTGTTTAGACGATAGACCCCGTAGTGGCCGACCGAGCACAAGGCGTAATGCTGCTGAGACAGTTCAGGAAGAAATGGACACTGTAGCGGGTTCGTCTATGCACGGGGAAGTCAGCGCTCGTGCAGTCGCACGTCGCACCGGCATTCCATACACTACTGTTTGGTTGGCACTTAGGCGTACCCTCCGATGCTATCCGTACAAAATCCATGGCATCATGAACAGTTACCTGGCGATTTAGTGAAGCGGAGGGCGTTTGCGTTGTGGGCGTTTCAAAAGATGGCGGAAGATGCCGATTGGTTGAGTAACGTGTTGTGGACCGATGAAGCTTATTTCACGCTCCGAGCGTCTGTCAACGCCCACAACTACAGAATTTGGGCTACCCAAAATCCTAGAACTGTCGTGGAAACTCTATTGCACGACGAGAAAGTCACGGTATGGGTTGAAATGTACCACATCTACCGTTATCGCGCCTTTTTTCTTCGAGGAAATGCGTGATTCTGGTTTTGTAACTGCTACCGTGACGGGTGAAAGGTACGCCTGGCTGATAAACACCTGCTGGAACGTACGATGTTTATGCAGGATAGCGCTCCACCCCATATTGCTAGACGTGTGAAAGATCTCTTGCGCGCGTCGTTTGGTGAAGATCGTGTGCTCAGCCGCCACTTTCGTAATGCTTGGCCTCCTGGGTCCCCAGACCTCAGTCCGTGCGATTATTGGCATTGGGGTTACCTGAAGTCGCAGGTGTATCGCGACCGACGTCTCTAAGGATGCTGAAAGACAACATCCGATGCCAGTGCCTCACCATAACTCCGGACGTGCTTTACAATACTCTTCACAACATTATTCCTCGACTACAGCTATTGTTGAGGAATGCTGGTGGACATATTGAGCATTTCCTGTAAAGAACATGATATTTGCTTTGTCTTACTTTGTCATGCTAATTATTGCTATTCTGATCAGATGAAGCGCCATCTGTCGGACATTTTTTTAATTTTTTTTTTTTGCTTCTAATAAAACTCCATGTCATTCCAAGCATGTGTGTCAATTTGTACCTCTCTATCTACATTATTCCATGATTTATTCAGTTTTCAAATTTATACTGACTTTTTGATCTCCCGGTATGTGGCTGTATGGCCGTCATCAATAACTCTGCATTTTGTTCATAATTGGGTAACGCATGCGGTCAGGCTGCTTTACTTCACGAACGTCCAGATAGCGTGCATTCGTCCTATCAGTGACGGGCTAAGAAAGTTCCACAGATCCAACGCCGCACTGCAAACAAATCTGTGAGTCAACGTCCCCGCATTTGTGGCAGGCGGCTGTTGCACTGAGGTGGATTCGCTGCAGTTTGTCGGTCGTCGGTATTTTGTCACTGCCAATAAGAAACCACCGTGAAGACAGGAACGGCAGGTAAATGTTCCGACACTGTCCAGTACACCTGTGCTTCCTTTTCTTCAAAGGTCTTTGTCATCATTGTGTGTACTGTCTTGCTGAGCAGCTGCGGGGTGCTTGGAATGCTGGCACGAACATAACCAAATTCAAGGAAGTGTTTCTCGATGCGTTGGTCTTTCCGAAGTGTATTGGTGGCGCTAGAGCCGTTGATCTCATGCTGGTTAAGACATAGCGGAGAAGGCATGCGTCCTGACGCTGTATGTCTTTTCTCATTCGGCCGATGTGGAGTGTTGCACGTTTGTGTCGGACGCTGATTAGTCTCGTGTTAGACGCAGGGTGGCGGCCACGAACTGTACTTTGAAGACGTTGCCACTTATAACAAGCCAGTTGAATGTCCGTTGAATATACGCCACCACAGTTACATGGAGCGGAAGTATTTGAGCCAAGCGGTACATTTTGCTTGCGAATGATACACGAATTGTTTGCGCCTTTCGCAGGAGGTTCAGGTATCTATCGAAGTACGATCCGAGTGTGGCCCTGATGCGGTTCAGGAGATCCGCCAGGTGTGGCCTCCCAGTAGATGTCACTTCAGGAGTTTCGCCAAAGCCGCAACAGCAGGTCGTCTTCCTGCTGTTGATCAGAGCGGCAGACGCCTTTATGAAGGTGGCATAGACGCTAAAACCGCTGCGCATAACAGGTGATTAGGATCGTGGAATGGGCCAAATAAGGTGTCGGTCAGGTTCACTCAAAATTGTAATTCATTGTAATTTAATAACACCTTTAAACCAAAACGGCACATAGCCGAACCTTTAAAATAACGAGTTTCAAAAAGGCAATTATTCCACGGCTGAAGGCCTGCAAACAAGAAATCTTAAAGCAACAAGATAAATCTTAAGTGGTAAAAACATGCAGTTAAAATTGCAAATATTATATATATATATATATATATATATATATATATATATATAGCGAGGTTGAGAGCCTCAAGGCAAGGGGGAATAGACTAACATAAAGAAGATGCAATACAAACGGCTGAAGGGCCACAATAAAATTTTCAAGATTTTAAAATAAATTACCATAACCTTTTAAAGGCAGAAGGCCGCATATATATATATATATATATATATATATATATATATATATATATATATATATATATATATATTTTATAATAAGGATTTAAGTGGCTGAAGGTTCACAATTGATTTTCCAGAATTCAAAAATACATAAAATCCAGAAATGCAATTCTTTTTAAATCATTGGCTATGATAGATTATAAATAGACAATTAAACACCAGTGAGAAGGACAGTAAAGAAAAGGGCATTGAGAAGCCTCCAGGGAGGTCGGTGTGCCCTCGTTCACTTAGGTGAGACAGGTGGTGAGCCCAACTACACTTGATCCGTTGGAACTCAACCAGGGGACAGCCATGGAGCAACCGACAAAACGACTTGCTTACCACCAATCGGTACATGAGAACTCAAACATAAAAGATTATCCACAACGAAATATGTTGGACAGCGACAACAGGTGAGGAAAGGACGCTGCCTGAAATTACGTTAGTGACCAGGCAGGTAACCGGAACACTAACGGCCACGAGGCAGTAAATTCCGCTGGTGCACTCGAATTGCAGTCAACCAGTATAGTTAATTGCACCGCACATCGGCTAAATTGAAGCAATAGAAACACTCGGTGTTGCTCACAGGCAAACCTCCGCAACAGCGAACCACCGAAACGAACCACACAACATGATTGGACGTGGCTTAGGTAGTTGAAACCACTACTGAACTTTGACGTCCTGGGTCGGTGAACCACGAAGCTCGTAGCGATCGGACAGCTCCACACGCGCTCCGACACTGCGCAGCGGCCGCCATCGGACCCAGCCGACTGCATCGCGCGGAGATAACTTCACTGGCCCACAGCAACCGACCGACTGCTGCACCGTCGCGACTGCGCTGCTGGTGCGTCTCCCACTCACTTCCAGACACACGACGGCGGAAACACTGGCTCGGAGCCAACCATGCAGAGGAAACACGCCCACTGGATAAGCGGCATCCCTGCACCAAGAAAGGACCGACCCAAGTTCCACAAGATGGTAACTAAAGGGGCGCAGAAGAGCTCAGAGTACCAGTTACACGTCGCCCGATGAGACGACCGAACTCTCAGAGCCAATACGCCGACAACATTTAAAATAAATTGTCAATCAAAGTCTCACCAGCTACACACACAACCTGATAAACACTTGCACGAAGACCTGAACGATACCCAACAATAATAAGCACACACGAAGACAAATCGTGAGTCGATAGACACACACACACAGCCGACCCATGAATGATCGGCGAGACAAAACACGTCGTCCGGTAGGAGGACCCACCGACGATCCACCAAGACCGTGGCCCGGCTCAAGTGACGTGTGGCGGCAATGGTCGGGTGAGCCATGTCGACGCAGACCTCACTGCTGCTCCAACCCGACTGCACTAGTGCCGCATTGCAACTCCCCGACTGGCAGGTCCGGACTGCGCTCCAGACGCGTTCCAACTGACTGGCAGACCCGAACTCGCAACCCGAACTCCCGTACGACAGACAACGACCGGAAAGTAACAGCAGTCGAGCAAAGATGATACTAGAAGGGCTATATCGATACGCGCTGCTAGCGCCGGTCACGGTCAGGCAAAGCATCAACTCAGTGACAGTAGTCATTTAAGTTAACGTAGTGAGGTGGAAGTACGTTAAAACAGGGTGTAAAATTCATGACGGCGGCTCATTGGGTTTTAAGTACGTCTGCCAGGGCGGCTAGATCTTGTTGGGGAGACACAACTACAGGTACGTCGCCTGCGTATGCTGTGCAACAGATCCGCGTGTTCTGAACCACTAGACCTCTGATTCTGTTTTCAGTGAGAGGGAGTGGTTGTTCAGTGGCTGTGGCGTACAGAGCCACCGATAGCTGGCATCCTTGGGGGACAGATCGACCAATACGGAGACCGTAATTTTACTTTCAAAATGTTTTCTTAAAGAATTTACTTTATTTAATAGCGATTCACCAAGAACATTAACACCTTTAATCACACTAGTAGTTGCCAGCAAGTAGCTGATGGAAAATAAAATTACCCTTAACAAATGAGAATTTTATTCCAAAAAGCCTTTTCAAAAACAGATTTAAAATTACAATCAGAAAGCACCCTCTGAATATCTAGTTACAATTATTCAGATGCAGAATAACAAAGAATTTTTGTTACAGTAGGAGCCTTCGGGCTGAGAAGCTTCGGCTCCCTTTCAACACGGCCATTGTCACGACCGCTCACAACGACCTCTGAAAACTACACTGATGCAAATCTGCACCACGCCAAATTACTTTAAACTACAAGTTTTAACTACTCACACAAACACATTAACTATGCACCCCATAAAGGGAATGGAAATGGTACAAACACTCACACTAAGAAATTATTTGCTATCAAAAGTGCAATTTGCTTTTTTAAAAGGGCTCTTACGGTGGAAGGGTGGCAACTTGATTAAAATGACTATTTAAATAAAACCCTGAAATTCAGACTTACATGAAGTGTACAATATGCTCTACATTACACATATACCGCCTCGCAAGATGATAGGCAAGATAAAAACTTATTTCAAGAATTCGGCCTTTACCTTAATTCAATAAATTCGTTAACACCGAATCCGACAAACATGACAGAGACGGCTATTAACGTACGGCAGATTGACGATGGGGTTTACTAAACAAACCGAACCGCAGATTGCTCTAAAACTCCCGAATTCTACAAGGGAAAAACGGACCACACAATTGCCGCGGGTGGGCAAACGGAGAAGAATGGTGGGACGACCCCAAAACAAAGCGGCTGGTGACCTCACCAAGAAAACAAGTAGAATTCAACAAGTAAATGAAATAACATATCTCCAACCACTTAACCTATAATAAACTGCGATTTCTGGCGAAGACGTGGCGCAGCACCCCCACATTGCTCTCCCGAACCGTCCGCTGCCAGCCGCTTCAACGGACGCAGGAAGCCGCGCCGATCTGCCGTCGCACGGCGTCGCAGCTCGCCCCGGCCAGCCCGATGTCGTGGGTTGACTCCTGTTGCTCTCGTGTCGGCCGCAAAGCCACTACCCCTCGCTATACAGCGCGGTCCACTGGATTCACGTGGCGACCTCACATGCGCCGACGCTCAAGACGGACAAGTCATCTTGTGTCTCAGTGCGCGACCGACCAACCAATGGATCCAACCGCCAATGACTGTTGCCCTAGCAACTCGAGCACACTGGCGACCTAACGCGCAGACTCAGATGCAGGAACTCATCCCCGACCGGGCGACCACTAGCTGAGTTCTGTTACTGGAGGAGTGGCAAGACTCATTTTCAGGCCTTAAGGTTGATACAAAGGACAGACATACTAGCACTCCGACGACAGACAGACAGACACTGCCGCACAAATGCAAACGAGAAACAGACCAGCAACTGGTGACTCGAGACTGACCTAGCATCACTCCGACTGACCAACTGCCAAGCTGACAGCGCCCCTTAAATGCACGTGAACAGGCAACCTTTCCGCTTTCCCACCAGAGGGAGACACCAAAGCTGCGATTACCATAGCGGCACCACCGCCAGAAACAGAGGGCGACTGCTTCACACCACGCGCTGTGGCGCGCTCTTCAAAACAGCAATTTTTTTTACCACGACTCAAGGTGACCATTGATTAAAATCCGACAGGAAGCATTTGATAATAGACCGCGGAGAATTGTAGTAGTACGATCTCCATATATCATTTTCTTCAATGCTTCAATTAAAAACAGATGTCTCACATAGTCAAACGCTTTAGAAAAGTTTGGAAACACAATATTGCTCGTTTAGTTCCATCCTCTGCCGTTAAGCGTATCACGTCTCCTAGCCTGCGTGCTGCAATAAGGATGCTGCTAACGAAGGATGGCACAATATTGGTAGCTGCGTGAAGTCTTCTCCAAGAGAGATTAGATACGAATCTTAGTCACATGTGTAAAGGTTTTCAAATCTGCCTTAAGCGGCGTGACAGTCCGCAGATTGCCTACATGGAGCTGTGACCAGGAGAAGTACGACTATCCCTTCTTTCCTTCGCCACACGTCATTAGCAACAGTTGAAAGACTCTTTGAGCATGTCCCCATAGCACTGGTAGAATTCTGATCCGAGGCCATCAGGCCCTGGAGACATTAATTATCTCTCATCAGTTACACTGCCAGAAGCGGAGTTCGTTTTGTTTGCAGATGACACAAGTATTGCAATAAATAGTATGTCGATTGTAGTTCTAGAAAGACCTGCTAATGATATTTTCATGGATATTAATAAATGGTTTAAAGCCAACTCACTGACATTAAACTTCGAAAAGACTCACTATATGCAATTCAGAACCTGTAAGAGGTTTTCACCCAGCATATGCATCAAGTACGAAGAAGAGCAGATAGAAGAGATTGACAGTCTTAAATTCCTGGGATTACAACTTGATAACAAATTCAGTTGGGAGGAGCACACCACAGAACTGCAGAAACGCCTTAACAAATCGGTATTTGCAATTCGAGTGTTAGCAGACAGAGGCGACATAAAAGTGAAAAAGCTTGCATACTTTGCCTACTTTCATTCCATAATGTCATATGGTATAATATTTTGGGGTAACTCTTCAAGTCAAACAAAAGTTTTCAGTGTCCAAAAGTGTGTAATACGTATTATTTGTGGAGTAAACTCACGGACGTCTTGTAGAAACCTCTTCAAAGAACTGGGTATACTAACTACTGCCTCTCAGTATATTTACTCCTTAATGAAATTTGTCCTAAATAATATATTTTTTCCAACAAACAGCTCAGTTCATACATACAATACCAGGCACAAAAATGATCTGCACAAGGACTTAAAAGCACTTACTTTAGTTCAAAAAGGGGTCCACTACTCAGGAACACTCATCTTCAATAATTTTCCAGCAAACATAAAAAATTTATTTACAGATAGAGATCAGTTTAAAAGGAGACTGAAAGACTTACTAGTGGCCAACTCCTTCTACTCCACTGACGAACTTTTTAATAGAAACAAATGATGTGTTGTATATGTTTATACTATTAGTATTGTTATTTCAGCTTTAAAAAAATAAAAAATAAAAAAGGTGACTTTTCCTCATCCACGAGGATCTCCTCAACACGGATCTATGGAACGAAAAACTAATCTAATCTAATCTAATCTGCGCGGAAGTTTTGTCGATCGTGAATGAGGCTTCGACAGTAACTCTATCCGCCTCTTACAGCTGTTCTTGGATGGTGTTTGCCACTACATGGCAGGCCTGTCTTGCATACAGGGTACTGTAAAACGCGTGGACGCAGTCCACAATCCCCCTCTGGGTACCTACACGCTGGCCGGAGTCATTCACTACTTCAGTAATTCGTTGAGCTTTCCGTCGGCGTGCAAGACGCAGAATTTTGGAAGAGCGATACCCTTTTTTGGGCCGTTACGTCTTTTGGTACAGACTGAACAAAAACTGCAGATAATTTCTTTCGCCATATGTAATTGATTTTAGCTTTAAAATACTGGAGCTTTACACACGATGCGGCTTCTAGGACAGTAGTTCTTTGATAAAGATCCGAGATACATTGATAGTAAAATTCTAGGCTCGAGTTTTGTTAGAATCCTTTCCGCCGCGGTGCTGTTTTGCTATTGACAGAAGCCTAAATTTTGCGTAGCGAATCCACCATGCCACAGCGCCGGGATGGTTGAGTCTTATTTCCTTTCTAAGCTCGGGGTGCTGCATGAGCCTCTTACTCAGCTTCCAGTAGCCGAAACCTCTAAAGATCTGTTGTCGTTGAAGATTTACGAAAAAGGTATATACACAGTGGTCAGAAAACTGACAGGCGCTATGTCGTCGCTCGCGGCTGCAGTGCGGAAGAAACGTCTATCCTATGGAGCCTGCTTGCTGCGCATTGGGACACATAGGTAAATACGATGCAGGGGCCGTGTAATTGTTTCCAGGTGTCAGCGAGATGAAGACCGGTGGCCAGAATTTCCACTTCGTGACACTTAGGCGATTGATCCTTGGCATGGAGGACGCAGCTGTAGTCTCCAGCGATGAGAAGCGGTCCACCGTTGATGCCGATAAGACCTGGTAGGTCCACTTAAAAAAAAAAAAGAAAGGGAGCGCTGGTGTCGTTTGGTTGGGACTGATGGAGCATAGAGGTTTGTTATCTCTTGACGGTTCATGAGTTGCCTCGACCATTTAAGACACACTGGACAATAGTGAAGGGTTCAATCCCGTGTCCGGCCGTCCTGGTTTAGGTTTTCCGTGATTTCCCTAAATCACTCCAGGCAAATGTTGGGATGGTTCCTTTGAAAGGGCACGGCCGTCAATGCGAACAAGAGGTGACCGAGACGTGTAACCAATGGCACCCCATACGTCGGGTGATACGCCAGTAATGCGATGACGAATACACGCTTCCAATGTGCGTTCACCATGATGTCGCAGACACGGATGCGACCATCATGATGCTGTAAACAGAACCTGTATTCATCCGAAAAATTGACGTTTTGCCATTCGTGTACCCAGATTCGTCGTTGAGTACACCATCGCAGGCACTCCTGTCTGTGGTGCAGCGTCAAGGGTAACCGCAGCCATGGTCTCCGAGCTGATAGTCCATGCTGCTGCATACGTCGTCGAACTATTCGTGCAGATGGTTGTTGTCTTGCAAACGTCCCCATCTGTTAACTCAGGGATCGAGACGTGGCTGGACGATCCGTTACAGTCATGCGGATAAGATGCCTGTTATCTCGACTGCTAGTGATACGATGCCGTTGGGATCCAGCACGGCGTTCCGTATTACCCTCCTGAACCCACCGATTCCATATTCTGCTAACAGTCATTGGATCTCGATCAATGTTAGCAGCAATGTCGCGACACGATAAAATCCAATCGCGATAGGCTACAATCCGACATTTGTCAACGTCGGAAACTTGATGGTACGCATTTCTACTCCTTACACGAGGCATCACAACAACCTTTCGCCAGGCAACGCCGGTCAACTGCTGTTTGTGTATGAGAAATCGGTTACAAACTATCCTCGTGTCAGCGCGTTGTAAGTGTCGCCACCGGCGCCAACCTTCTGTGCATGGTCTGAAAAGCTAATCATTTGCATGTCACAGCATCTCCTTCCTGTCATCTTCGTGGTGTAGCAATTTTAATGGCCAGCAGTGTACGTGCACCGTGCGTCTGTCTGACTAACAGTCGTTCCTCGCCAGGTGAAGCTGCTGTCGCCTGCACGGTGGTCCTAAGGCTCTGGCTGATCAGTGTACCAAGTTGTTCTGCTAAAGGTCTTCTGCTGTTTACTATGTTTATCTTCTTAAAAGAAACCTTTATTCTTCAATAAATACCTGTATGTCACAAGAGAATCGTAAATGAAGTGTCCGTAATGTGCCCTATAAGATCCTTAGGAAACTAATAAAGGACAAATGTTCTTTTTTATTGTCGATTTTATGGCATTACATATGCTCTTCTCTGTAAGTTATGTTGCAAAACAGTATAAATAATAGACTACCATTCGCACTCATTCGAGAGTGCGTGCAGAAGTGTCGCTTGCTGGACACTTTGAGCCCTGCTGTCACAGCGTATAACAACTCCTGCCGAGTATAGTTTACCATAACTTTTTTTGCCTTCATCCGTGCAACAGCGAGCTGTTGGATCACTTTTACACGCTTCCATCAGTTTGGCATCTGTCATACGCATACTGCATTGCCGGGCGACGATATGAAAGAGATGTTTTGCCAAAATTATTAATAACCTGATTTTCTTCAACTTGACTATTTGATCACGTTAGCAACAATTTGAAACTCCGATTTTCCTCAATATCTTTGAAAGTAAAACCTTACCACGGGATAAAAAACATTTTTAGCTGGACCCTTACATCCTCGGCAGCAACAAGTGAGCACCAGTGCTGTTAAAAATAATTGAAACAGTGGAAACACTTGAAATACTGAATTTAGAGCAAAAAGTAAACAATAGCGTCATACGAAAGGTGACTGTTTCGTTTTAATGCTGCCACTTGTGCAGTACGCTGTACTCACTCCATATACAGGGTGGTCCATTGATAGTGACCGCACCAAATATCTCACGAAATAAGCATCAAACGAAAAAACTACGAAGAACGAAACTTGTCTAGCTTGAAGGGGGAAAACAGATGGCGCTATGGTTGGCCCGCTACATGGCGCTGCCATAGGTCAAACGAATATATCAACTGCGTTTTTTAAATAGGAACACCCATTTTTATTATATATTCGTGTAGTACGTAAAGAAATATGAATGTTTTAGTTGGACAGCTTTTTTCGCTTTGTGATAGATGGCGCTGTACTAGTCACAAAAGTATAAGTGCGTGGTATCACGTAACATTTCGCCAGTACGGACGGTATTTGCTTCGTGATACATTACCCTTGTTAAAATGGACCGTTTACCAACTGCGGAAAAAGTCGATGTCGTGTTGATGTATGGGTATTGTGATCAAAATGCCCAACGGGCGAGTGCTATGTACGCTGCTCGGTATCCTGGACGACATCATCCAAGTGTCCGGACCGTTCGCCGGATAGTTACGTTATTTAAGGAAACAGGAAATGTTCAGCCACATGTGAAACGTCAACCACGACCTGCAACAAATGATGATGCCCAAGTAGGTGTTTTAGCTGCTATCGCGGCTAATCCGCACATAAGTAGCAGACAAATTGCGCGAGAACCGGGAATCTCAAAAACGTCGGTGTTGAGAACGCTACATCAACATCGATTGCATCCGTACCATTTTTCTATGCACCAGGAATTGCATTGCGACGACTTTAACCGTCGTGTACAGTGCACAAAAGAAATTACAGGACGATGACAGATTTTTTACACGCGTTCTATTTAGCGACGAAGCGTCATTCACCAACAGCGGTAACGTAAATCGGCAGAATATGCACTATTGGCCAACGGAAAATAGACGATGGCTGCGACAAGTGGAACATCGGCGACCTTGGCGGGTTACTGTATGGTGCGACAGTATGGGGAGGAAGGATAATTGGCCCCCATTTCATCGATGCCAATCTAAATGGTACAATGTATGCTGATTTCCTACGTAATGTTCTACTGATGTTACTACAAGATGTTTCACTGCATGACAGAATTGCGATGTACTTCCAACGTGATAGGTGCCCGGCACATAGCTCTTGTGCGCTTGAAGCGGTATTGATAGCATATTTCATGACAGGTGGAGTGGTTGTCGAAGCACCATATCATGGTCCGCACGTTCACCGGATCTGACGTCCCCGGATTGCTTTCTGTGGGGAAAGTTGAACGATATTTGGTATCGTGATCCCCCGACAACGCCTGACAGCATGCGTCAGCGTATTGTCAATGCATGTGCGAACGTTACGGAAGGCCAACTACTCGCTGTTGAGACAAATGTCGTTATATGTATTGTCTAATGCAGTGAGATTGACGGACATCATTCTGAGCATTTCTTGCATTTATGTTGTATTTACAGGTAATCACGCTGTAACAGTATGTGTTCTCAGAAATGATAAGTTCACAAAAGGTACACATTGGAACAACCGAAATAAAATGTTCAAAGTTACCTACGCTCTGCATTTTAATTTAAAAAACTTACCTGTTACCAACTGTTCGTCTAAAATTGTGAGCCATATGTGTGTGACTATTACAGCGCCATCTATCACAAAGCGAAAAAGTGGTCCAACAAAAACATTCATATATCTTTAGGTACTACACGAATATGTAGTAAAAAAATGGGGGTTCCTATTTAAAAAAACACAGTCGATATCCGTTTGACCTATGGCAACGCCATATAGCGGGCAAACGATAGCGCCATCTGGTTTCCCCCTTCAAGCTAGACAAGTTTCGTTCTTTGTACATTTTTTGTTTGACGCTTATTTCGTGAGATATTTGGACCGGACACGATCAATAGACCACTCTGTATACTCTTGATCTATGCTAGCTGCTTCCTTCGCCAGGAAAACTAGCCTTCCTGTGCGTGTTGTTGCGATGCTGTAACATTCGCAGTTCTGCGGAGTTCTTCGAAGGTGGAGCACTCAAGCACTTCGAGTATCTTGTTTTGGACAACACGTGCGAGGCGCCGTGTGCTGAGCAGGTTACTGTGTCGTTGCAGCTGATCAACGGCGAGCTGTGGATGGTGGAGCGGCTGGTGTGCAACTACGGTCCCAGCGGCAACTTCCTGGGGCTGCCGCTGTACGAGGAGGGTGACCCGTGCTCCAGGTGTCCCAACGGCACCCGCTGCAGTGACACCTACCCGGGGCTCTGCCAGAGTAAGTCCTATACATCTGTGCGTGGCGCTGCCTCCTTCCATCACACACACACACACACACACACACACACACACATACACACAGCGATGCTAACGAAATACACACGTTTCATACACAGTGCTAACCAAGCAATACTGAATCCTTTCGTACAAGAGGCGATTCAGCGTCATTTATAAAGTTATCATAACCACAGAAATTAGAAAAATTTCTCACGATATTGCTGAAGCCGAATTTTTGAAAACTGTCAGTTAATAGTCGCGACTGGGACAACAGAGTCATAAATACAACGGAATTTCGCATGTTAACGGCATAGTTAGATGTTGCCTTATAAGCTTGTTGTGTAGAAGGCCGAAAGTTCGAATCTCGTCAATTGCAAGAATTTCTTTCCTAAATCTGATCAAACGACTTCGATTATCTTTTTTGTGCAGTTAATTGGTTTAAATGTAATTTCTTGTTTCTAATATTTTGCCGCGTCATTTTCGTCATCGTATTGACTCTTTTATTTGCTCGTTTTTCTTCTGATGATTATTTTTTCGTCTGGAATCTGCTCGTGTCGCCTATCATTTACAACCAAGTGCCAAACAGGATTCCTCAAAGGTTGGTAACATGCAACCAGTGTGAGGATAGTTTCACGTAACCAACGACAGCCAGTAATTACAGTTTGTTTTTACAGACATAACTGAAATCTTGCTGCGGAAGATTACTACGCAAAAAAAAACATATCATGAAATTTTTCTTCTTGAGTTTGCTCGTAGGTCTCAGCCTTGAACTCCACGAACAAAGCGATCGTGCTCTTCGTTCTCCCGCACATTGTTGAGCGCCGTTTCCTCGGATACATTGCACATCACGAGGTCGTGTTTAGGTTAGGAGATAAGTTTAAATTTAGGGCTACGGAACGTGTCGTCTGCCGCAGTTCAGTCATTGGTCACTTAAAATAAGCTGTCGGCAGAGCATCTTACATTTCCATCGGTTACATCATTGTTCCGTCTTATACGTAACAGCATCTGTGAAGTGACCCACTGGGTTTGTGTATCGCGAGCGGGAGCCGGCAGCGGATGTGGAAACTAGGGCTGTTGATAAAATATCTGTATATCTATGTATCTCCAAAAGATATCGACATTATAGGCTATCCATTCCCCATTGTGTAACAATATATCGCTATTAAAACGTCAATATCGACTGTCCATATTTTTATTTTATATTATATTACATTTTTGACAATTTTCGGAAAATATTTGCAGTCGTTCTTTTGAAATTGTAGTAGGACATAATTTTATTTTCACTGTGTGGAGGAGCCTTACTACTTCTTGGGCTTTCACCAGGTTCAATCTTTCTCTTTGACTGTGTGAAGCAATTATATGTGCCACAAAAGAAGAACACCGATTGGACTGGGGAGTGGCGGTGTGAATGGAATAACAAGATTTCCGATGTGAAGAAACAGCACGCTAGTTGTGTCCAAAAACTATTTTTAACGCAACTAAGAGTGCTGTTGTTTCACATCTGCATTCTTCAAAAATAGTTGCTGAAAACAATGAACTAAAATCTAAATGGCAAGACTGATCTTTGCGGTGGGCGATGATGTGTGACGGGAAATTCTCACGTGGTCCGTGCTCGGCACTACCACCAGAAACTGCGTCGTTTAGTTTCACCACGAAATTTTGACACCACAACTGCTAAGTCGGTGGCGTTAGCAGAAATAAAAAAGTGGTCTTCGACATGAAGTGTTACGGACAAGCCCGATATGGGACGAAACCGAGTCATGGACCCATCGGACACCATTTATTGTCACAAGCTGCTACATCGTCGCGAGAAAACATAGTGACCCTTTAATTTACCTCTATGGTCACAATCTTTTTGTTTAACAGATTACCGGTTTCGGTCTTTAATGACCGTCTTTATGAAACAGATCTGATGATGTTCATTATAGACCGAAACCGGTAATCTGTTAAACAAAAAGATTGTGACCATAGACGTAAATTAAAGGAAACTTATTACGATTTAGTGTGCCAGTTACATGCAGTTACCATTGTTAGCAAAGTGGTTATCGCCAAGCGTGAATGTGCATCGTTTTCCTTTCCTAGTGGCAACCTTGTAGCGGCAAGAGACCGCCGTCAAAATCTTAAACATGGCAGCATACCAGCAACTATGTAAATTTGAAAAGGCTGAAAAAAATCTGCCAACCAGACGCAAAACAAAAATTTATTAGGCCTCGACCTAGGTTTCGATATTAGTAAATATATCTTCTTCAGAAGCAGTAGGCCTTGTTACATCACAGTATATTACCTGAAGCCGAGTGGCTCTTGTCATATACAGGGTGGTCCATGGTAGTGATCGGGCCAAATATCTCACGAAATAAGTATAAACCGAGTAAACTACAAAGAACGAAACTCGTCTAGCTTGAAGGGGGAAAACAGATGGCGCTTTGGTTGGCCCGCTAGATGGCGCTGCCATAGGTCAAACGGATTTTTTAAAATAGGAACCCCTATTTTTTATTACATATTCGTGTAGTACGTAAAGAAATATGAATGTTTTAGTTGGACCACTTTTTTCGCTTTGTGATAGATGGTGCTGTAATAGTCACAAACATATAAGTACGTGGTATCACGTGACATTCCGCCAGTGCGAACGGTATTTGCCTCGTGATACATTACCCGTGTTACAATGTACCGTTTACCAATTACGGAAAAGATCGATATCGTGTTGATGTATTGCTATTGTGATAAAAATGCCCAAACGGGCGTGTGCTATGTATGCTACTCGGTATCCTGGACGAAATCATCCAAGAGTCCGGAACGTTCGCCGGATAGTTAACGTTATTTAAGGAAACAGAAAGTGTTCAGACACGTGTGAAACGTCAACTACGACCTGCAACAAATGATGATGCCGAAGTACGTGTTATAGCTGCTGTCGCGGCTAATCCGCACATCAGTAGCAGACAAATTGCACGAGAAACGATAATCTGAAAAACGTCGGTGTTGAGAATGCTACATCAACGTCGATTGC